>NC_088405.1:66795166-67995166 GCF_034236695.1 Oncorhynchus nerka | reverse complement strand
CTCCTCTGAACTGACTTTACCCCCTCCTCTGAACTGACTTTACCCCCTCCTCTGAACTGACTTTACCCCCTCCTCTGAACTGACTTTACCCCCTCCTCTGAACTGACCTGAACTGACTTAAACCCCCCTCCTCTGAACTGACCTGAACTGACTTAACCCCCTCCTCTGAACTGACCTGAACTGACTTTACCCCCTCCTCTGAACTGACCTGAACTGACTTAAACCCCCTCCTCTGAACTGAACTGACTTTACCCCCTCCTCTGAACTGACCTGAACTGACTTAAACCCCCCCTCTGAACTGACCTGAACTGACTTAACCCCCCCTCCTCTGAACTGACCTGAACTGACTTTACCCACTCCTCTGAACTGACCTGAACTGACAGGGTGAACTTCAATGACTGTATTTGTTAGTGACAGAGACATGGTTGTTGCATTCATTCATTTCCAGTCTCATGGCCATCACCAAGGAAGATGCTAAGTGATTATGTTTTTCATTCAAATTAAATTCTTTAAGACAATACAATCTTTCATAAGGCCTTATTTTGAGGGCCTAGTTTTACCTTAATACAGTGGCCTAAAACTCAGCGTTTACAGGCCACATTAGGCCTACAAGTCACATTATGCTGGTTTGCAAAGTGATGTGTAATTCCTAATGGAATCCAGACAGAGTGGGGATATCTAACATTTGGAATTTTATTCACCCGCAACTTGAATTCAGAATGACAGGGTTGGGAAGTCTAAGATATGAGACTAACTAAAGCATCTAGACTGGAATAACCATTTCAGTAATGGGTGGAGTAAGTCCAAGTAATAGATTGGATTAGTTTAGAAAAATGTATGTTATTTATATTTTGAGTAGTATAAGATTAATTAATCAATCAATGTAAAAACATAGATATTGAAACTAAGAATTCTAAAAATCAACCTGCAATAGAGCATGCTGGGAAATATGATAATGATGGGCATGGTTTTGGTTCAACCCTGGTTATTAACACCAGCACTGGAGTTATTTTACACCAACGAGTGTTAATTTAACACTTACAGATGTAATTTTGCTCCTGAATCAGCAATATAAATGTTACACGGAAAAATAAACACTAGGTAACACTGGCCAATTTGCTGTGTGTGTGAGTGTCCTAATCCTCAGCCGTGATCTAATAGATATGTGGTTAATCACAGACGGGCAGTGTGGTACTCTCCTATCCTTAGCCTATGAGACTCTCCTGTGACAATATGTTTAAGTGTAATGCGTCGTTAGTGCTTAATGACCCACAGTGGGCCTCTGTAGGGGAGAAGAACAGTCTCTCTTAGTACTGCTCAATGGAGAACACAGATACAATAGCTACTTCCTAACTGGCATTTGTAAATGTGCATTTGTTATCTATTTTTAAGCCTAGCTTTCATGATCATCGTAATGAGCTCTCTTTATCAGGTGTAGGAGGCTTATTTTGTCAGGATTATGTATTTAAATGAATGTAATTGCTTTTGGTACGCTCCAGCGACAAGATAATAATAAATACTTTATTTGTTTCAGTATAGTTGTCATCTCTCCCCTTCTCCGCTGCACTGTACTTTTGTGGCTGTAGTTGTATTTTTCAAATGGTCAAATAAAGACCTAGCTGTCTGTCTATTCTCCGCTCTCTGTCGCTTGAATGACTTGACCCTGAACTACTTTGTTTTAGTGTAACGGAGTGTTTACCTCCCCTCTTCTCTCCTCTTTCTTTACAGAATATACTGTGCCTTCGGAAAGAATTCAGACCCCTTTACTTTTTCCACATTTTGTTACGTTACAGCCTTATTCTAAAATTGACCTCTCTCCTGTTCCTCTCCAGAAGGACCTGTCCATGAAGCCCCAGGAGTGCAGGGAGAACCAGGAGAACCATAAGGAGAACCAGGCGGGCCCCCTGCACAAGAAGAAGCCCCCCAGGGTCCCTAACGGATTCAGCCTGGACTCCCGCAAAGCCCACAACAACCCCCTTAACAACCACCACAACAACCATAGCAACCATCACCAGCATTCTGACCAGGAGAACAACAACCCACGCCTGGCTCCTCAAACCAACGGCAAGAAGAAGAACAAGAACAGCCTGCAGAAGAAACACAGGCCAGTCAGTACACTGTTTATTACTTGTTACACACTACACTATCTCCTCTCCACTCAGTTCCACCTCTTCTCAAGCAGCATTTTTGGTAGCCTGGTCCCAGATCTGGTATTGCGGAGTTGAGACCAGGCTAGCGTTTGGGCTCTCAGGTTGGCATATTGGGTTTTGTCTGCACACTGCAATGGTGGATGGAAACACCCGTTTAGTTTTATCATCTTGAATGTAGAAGAGGAACTGTTTGAGTGTGTGTTCAGTCTTCTGTCTTTCACTTTGGTCATGAGAGCCGGTGGAATTATCAGTCATACTATGTGTTTGATAAGGATGAAGAAGGGATTGAATGATGGGGTTTTTGATTGGAGAGTGATTTACATCTAGATAGCCCTGATTTCAAACAGATAGAGGATACTACGCTACAGTACTGCAGAATCTGTTGCAGGCTGTAAACACCTCGATAGCAGGTTTGTAAAAAAATTATACAATGTTACATTCCATTCCAACTGAATTAGGATAAACCCAAATGGATTCTCTAATTGTGTGTTGTAATTAGAGGGGCTGCTTGGCTTGGTTTCTGATCTCATCCCAGATAAGAGTTAATTCATGTTACATTAAGGTCTGTAGACAGATGTTCCTTTTTCAGTATATGCAATTACGTTGTATTAAGGCTAGAGATTTCTGAACTGACTTTACTCCCCTCCTCTGAACGGACTTTACCCCCTCCTCTAAACTGACTTTACCCTCACCTCTGAACTAACTTAACCCCCCTCCTCTGAACTGACTTAACCCCCCTCCTCTGAACTGACTTAACCCCAATCCTCTGATCTGACTTAACCCCCATCCTCTGAACTGACTTTAACCCCTCCTTGAACTGACTTTATACCCCATCCTCTGAACTGATTTTACCCCCCTCCTCTGAACTGACTTAACCCCTTCCTCTGAACTGACTTTAATCCCCTTCTTTAACCCCTCCTCTGAACTGACTATCCCCCTCCTCTGAACTGACTATCCCCTCCTCTGAACTGTCTTAACCCCCTCCTCCCAACCAGACGACTGGTGCTCTATTGTACACACACACACACACACACACACACACACACACACACACACACACACACACACACACACACACACACACACACACACACACACACACACACACACACACACACACACACACACTGCCCTGTGTGATGGGAGGAGAGCAAAGGTTGCCATTAGTCTGTGTCATCCCAGCAGGAGAGAGGTCATTCTTCAGCAGGCTGTTAATCATGTGAGCTCTACCCCCCCTGGCTTTACTGAACCCATAGAGAAACTACACAGGGAAGTGATTACATACACACCTAAAGTTTGATCAAGTAACAGTTTAGGGGCTGTAAAGTTGGTATACAGTGGTCCATTTTTGTGCTGTCTGTGTGTCAATTCTGTCAAAAGTCAACCTGTCACAGACACTGTTTTATTTGGTAGACGTGTGTCAATATTTATTTATTAGACTTGGCGATCTGAGATACTGACACTCTGTAAGGGCCTGCAGTAGGTGAAGCGATACCTTCACACATACTGGAGCTATGTGCCCCTGGGCCAATGTACTGTATAATAGACAGATGGTGCCACCTGCCACTCTCAAGGTTGTCTGGCACTTACAGTTGCATGGGAGAAGAGGTGACTGGTTCGAGGGCATGTGTGTGTGCGTGCGCATGCATGCATTTGTGTGTGCACGCGCATGTGTGTGTATTTGTTTATGCTTAGTCTACTTGGCAGATGGGTGTTATTGGCTCCGAGTGTGTGTGTTAGTCAGGTGAGCTATGACAACAAACTCTGTGACAAGTGAGAGGAGCACAAAGTGGTGTTTAGGGCCAGGACTGAAGGACTCTCGTCAGCCCTCCCTGCCCATGGCCCCGGGAGCAGCCACTGATTAGGGGGACAGCAGCTGCCATTAGAGCATGGGGCTTATAGGAGACATGGGTGCGCACACTCACACACACACTCACACTCACACACACACACACACACACACACACACACACACACACACACACACACACACACACACACACACACACACACACACACACACACACACACACACTCTCTCTCTCTCTCTGTTGGCTGGCACCACAGTACAGCTGCTTCCGTCAGTGGTGAAAGGCAAAGGGTGTTGGCATTGTCATCATCCATGGAAAGGATGCCCTCTAGTCTAGTCAATCCTCCTCCTAAAGACAAGGTCAATATACATGTTGATGATGATGATCACCCCCCTGAGTTAATACTTGGTGAAAGCACCTTTGGCAGCCATTTACAGCTGTGAGTCTGTTGGGATAGGCCTCTACAAACTTTGCTCATATAGATTTGGCAATATTTGACTATGCTTCTTTACAAAAGTGTTTTTGAAAGCTCCTTGGTGCTCATGGTTGAGTGTTTGCTTTGCAATTCAGTACCCGGCAGAGGGAACCTTTATGTTTTATTTAACCTTTATTTAACTTGGCAAGTCAAGTCACGGGGGCTGGGATAAAAAAAAATATATATATATATATAAATAAATATATATATATATATTTATATATATATAAATATATATATAAATATATATATAATATATATATATATTTATTTATATATATATATTTATATATATTTATTTATATATATTATTTATATATATTTATATATATATATATTATTTATATATTTATATATATATTAATATATAAATATATATATAAATAATATATAAATATATTTATTTATATATTTATATATATATATATTATTTATATATATATATAAATAAATATAGGCCAAACACACATCACAACAAGAGAGACAACACATTTCTACATAAAGAAAGACCTAAGACGAGAACATAGCAAGGCAGCAACACATGGCGCGGCAGGTACCCTAGTGGTTAGAGTGTTGGGCCAGTAACCGAAAGGTTGCTGGATCGAATCCCCGTGCTGACAAGGTAAAAAATATGTTGTTCTGCCCCTGAACAAGGCTGTTAACCCATTGTTTCCTGGTAGGCTGTCATTGTAAATAAGAATTTATTCTTAACTGACTTGCCTAGTTAAGGAAAGTTAAAATATTTAAAACAACAACATGGTAGCAACAAAACATGGTACAAACATTAGTGGGCACAGACAACAGCACAAAGGGAAAGAAGGTAGAGACAACAATGCAGCCACAACTGTCAGTAAGTGTCCATGATTGAGTCTTTGAATGAAGAGATTGAGATAAAACTGTCCAGTTTGAGTGTTTGTTGCAGCTCGTTCCAGTCGCTAGCTGCATTGAACTGAAAAGACGAGCAACTCAGGGATGTGTGTGCTTTGGGTACATTTAACAGAATGTGACTGGCAGAATGGGTGTTGTATGTGGAGGATGAGGGCTGCAGTAGATATCTTAGAGGGGATGAGACCTAAGAGGGTTTTATAAATGAGCATCAACCAGTGGGTCTTGCGACGGGTGTACAGAGATGACCAGTTTACAGAGTATAGAGTGCAGTGATGTGTCCTATAAGGAGCATTGGTGGCAAATCTGATGACCGAATGGTAAAGAACATCTAGCCGCTTGAGAGCACCCTTACCTGCCGATCTATAAATTATGTCTCTGTAGTCTAGCATTGGTAGGATGGTCATCTGAATCAGGGTTAGTTTGGCAGCTGGGGTGAAAGAGGAGCGATTACAATAGAGGAAACCAAATCTAGATTTAACTTTAGCCTGCAGTTTGATATGTGCTGAGAGAAGGACAGTGGACCATCTAGCCATATTCCCAAGTACTTGTATGAGGTGACTACCTCAAGCTCTAAACCCTCAGAGATTGTAATCACACCTGTGGGGAGAGGGACATTCTTCTTACCAAACCTACAGGAACTCCTGAATTTATCTTGTAACCCATGTGTGATTTTGAAGGTGATTGGTTACACCTGAACTAATTTAGGATTGATATTACAAGGGGAGTGGACACTTATCCAACCAAAGTATCATGCAACAACCTCTCCCTCAATGTGAGCAAGACAAAGGAGCTGATCGTGGACTACAGGAAAATGCAGGCTGAACCAGGCCCCCATTAACATCGACGGGGCTGTAGGGGAGCGGGTCGAGAGTTTCAAGTTCCTTGTTGTCAACGTCACCAACAAACTATCATGGTCCAAACATACCAAGACAGTTGTGAAGAGGGCACGACAAAACCTTTTCCCCCTCAGGAGACTGAAAAGATTTGGCATGGGTCCCCAGATCCTCAAAAGGTCTAGAGCATCCTGACCAGATCGAGAGCATCCTGACCGGTTGCATCACTACTGAGGGTAGTGCCTACGGCCCAGTATATCACTGGGGCCAAGCTTCCTGCCATCCAGGCCCTATATAAGAGGCGGTGTCAGAGGAAAGCCCATAAAATTGTCAGAGACTCCAGTCACCCAAGTTATAGACTGTTTTTTCTGCTACCGCACGGTAAGCGATACCGGAGCGCCAAGTCTAGGACCAAAAGGCTCCTCAACAGCTTCTATCCCCAAGCCATTAAACTGCTGAACAATTCATAAAAATTGCCACCGGACAATTTACATTGACCCCCCCCCTCTTGTACACTGCTGCTACTCGCTGTTTGTTTGTTACCTATGCATAGTCACTTCGCCCCCACCTACATGTACAGATTACCTCAACTAGCCTGTACCCCTGCACACTGACTCATTATCGGTGCCCCCTGTATATAGTCTTGTTATTGTTATTGTGTTACTTTTTATTATTACTTTTTTTTTTTTACTTGGAAGTTGTGGGGTAGGATTTGTAGATCAATGGGTTAGAACAAAAGGTGAACATTTTGAAAGGGGTTTTAGACTTTTTATAGGCACTGTTTGCAAAATGTTTAAGAACACCATCGTCTCAACCCTCTGTGGCCTCCATTATCCTTTAAATGGAATGCAGACAATCTCCTTCTCCTCCCAGAATTATTCTACAGCAGACATATTATCTTTTCACCACTCCAAAGGCCTATAAATAACTGTTAAGGAATTGCCCTCCTGCAAGGTTATGTTGTAATGTGGAGAGTCCTGGTTTGTTCATCTCAAGGTTTAATTCTACATGAGTTAGTTAGGCTGGGCAGTAGACAGGGGAAATTAACTGCTATTAGACTGCTGGGGATTTGTACACAAGTCTAGATAGGAAGGGAGAGGAGGGAAAAAGAGAAGAAGAGAGGAGAGCAGAGAGAGTTGTTGAGAGGATAGGAGAGCATAGCAGAAATACACTGAACAACAATATAAACATAACATGTAAAGTGTTGGTCCCATGTTTCATGAGCTGAAATGAAAGATCCCAGAAATGTTCCATATGCACAAAAAGCTTATATCTCACAAATTTAGTTTACATCCCTGTTAGTGAGCATTTCTCCATCCCCAAGATAATTAATCCTCCTGACAAGTGTGGCATATCAAGAAGCTGATTAAACAGAATGAACCCTTACACGGGTACACCTTGTGCTGGGGGCAATAAAAGGCCCCTCTAAAATGTGCCTTTTTGTCACACAGCACAAGGCCACAGATGTCTCAAGTTTTGAGAGACCGTGTAATTGGCATGCTGACTGCAGGGAATGTCCACCAGAGCTGTTGCCAGAGAATTTAATGTTTATTTCTCTGCCATAAGCCGCTTCCAACGTTGTTTTAGAGAATTTAGCAGTACATCCAACCGTCCTCGCAACCACAGACCACATGTAACAAAGCCAGCCCAGGACCTCCACATCCAGCTTCTTCACCTGCGGGATTGTCTTAGGGCCAGCCACTCAGACAGCTGATGAAACTATGGGTTTGCACAATCAGAGAATTTTTTTCCCAAACTGTCAGAAACCGTATTAGGTTTCTGTGTGCTTGTCGTCCTCACCAGGGTCTTAATTTGACTGCTATTCCGTGTTGTAACCGACTTCAGTGTGCAAATGCTC
Source organism: Oncorhynchus nerka (assembly GCF_034236695.1). NCBI lineage: Eukaryota > Metazoa > Chordata > Actinopteri > Salmoniformes > Salmonidae > Oncorhynchus > Oncorhynchus nerka. The sequence continues at coordinate 67,987,151 of NC_088405.1, read as the reverse complement.
ACCTTCGATGGCCACTGACTCGCTGGAGAAGTGTGCTCTTCACGGATGAATCCCAGTTTCAACTGTACCGGGCAGATGGCAGACAGCGTGAATGGCTTCGTGTTGGCTAGCGGTTTGCCAATGTCAAAGTTGTGAACAGAGTGCCCATTGGTGGCGGTGGGGATATGGTATGGTCACGCATAAGCTACGGACAGCGAACACAATTGTATTTTATCAATGGCAATTTGAATTTACAGAGATACCTTGACGAGATCCTGAGGCCCATTGTCATGCCATTCATCCACCGCCATCACCTCATGTTTCAGCATGATAATGCACAGCCCCATTTTACAAGGATCTGTACAGAATTTCTGGAAGCTGAAAATGTCCCAGTAGCCTGCATGTCACCCATTGAGCATGTTAGGATGCTCTAGATCAACGTGTACAACATCATGTTCCAGTTCCCGCCAATATCCAGCAACTTCGCACAGCCATTGAAGAAGAATTGGACAACATTCCACAGGCCACAATCAACAGCCTGATCAACTCTATGCAAAGGAGATGTGTCGCACTGATCCACACCTCAACCTTTTTTAAGGTATCTGTGACCAACAGTCGTGTATTCCCAGTCATGTGAAATACATAGATTAAGGCCTAATGCATTTATTTCAATTTACTGATTTCCTTATATGAACTGTAAATCACTCAATTCTTTGAAATTGTTGCATGTTGCATTTATATATTTTTCCAGAGTAGTTTGGAGATGAGAGCTGAGATAGTTGTGAGCATAGCAGATATAGTTTGTATAGGAAAGGAGAGTATACATGTTTTTTTAAGTGGAAAATAAAGGAGAGGAGATGCGGTATAGGTTGCAGAGGAATTCACAGCACTCTGAGGTGGTTTTCTGTTTCTATCGTGGAACACACCTCACAGCCAGGTGAATGTTTTCTGTATGTGGCTGACACTGACCCGATATTGTAAGCAGAAACGAAAAAATACAGAAATGTTTGTAACAGCTTCTGATATATTGCTCCGTGCTGAAATGAAGAGCACAGATAAGCGGGGTATTGTCAGTGTTGAAAATGGATGTGCACAGCCACAAACTGCAAATTGTGGGTCCAGGTATGTGAACTTAGTTTATTGCTCCTGACATTTTTCATTTTGGAACCAACCATGATTTTGTTGCACACCACACACACAGCAGGGGGGTTGAGCAGTACTCTGGCTTTGAGCGGACAATGACAGCATGTTTGACTTTACTGTACTGTACTATAATGGCAGGGCTGCACACACAGTGCAGCAAACAGGCTCACAGCCAGGGACGTAGGCAGCTTGGGAATATCTGGAAGATCGTTTACTGCATTTCTGGAGAACAGAAAATAGAGAACAGAAAAAAACAAGCAAAAATGATTCCAGTCATTAACCTTTAGCGTCGAGCAAACCCGTATCCGGGAGCGTAATCATAGCCTCAAGCTCATTACCATAACGCAACGTTAACTATTCATGAAAATCGCAAATGAAATGAAAGAAATATATTCACTCACAAGCTTAGCCTTTTGTTAACAACACTGTCTTCTCAGATTTTCAAAATATGCTTTTCAACCATAGCTACACAAGCATTTGTGTAAGTTTTGATAGCCTAGCATAGCATTAAGCCTAGCATTCAGCAGGCAACATTTTCACAAAAACAAGAAAAGCATTCAAATAAAATAATTTACCTTTGAAGAACTTCGGATGAGGAGACTCTCAGTTAGATAGCAAATGTTCATTTTTTCCCAAAATATTATTTGTGTAGGAGAAATCGCTCCGTTTTGTTCATCACGTTTGGCTAAGAAAAAAATCTGAAAATGCAGTCTCTACAACGCCGAACTTTTTATCAAATTAACTCCAAAATATCGACAGAAACATGGCAAACGTTGTTTAGAATCAATCCTCAAGGTGTTTTTCACATATCTATTCGATGATAAATCATTCGTGGCAGTTGTGTTTCTCCTCGGAAGCAAACGGAAAAATACATGCAGCTGGAGATTACGCAATAATTGCGACGGAGGACACCAAGCGAGCACCTGGTAGATGTAGTGTAAAATGGTCAATCTTCCAATGATATGCCTGCCTACAAATACGTCACAATGCTGTCGACACTATGGGGAAACGACAGAAAGTCTAAGCTCATTCGTGACCCATTCACAGCCATCTAAGGACTCATTGGAACACAGCGTCTTCAAAATCTGGGGCACTTCCTGTTTGAAATTTCATCTTGGTTTCGCCTGTAGCATCAGTTCTGTGGCACTCACAGACAATATCTTTGCTGTTTTGGAAACTTCAGAGTGTTTTCTTTCCAAAGCTGTCAATTATATGCATAGTCGAGCATCTTTTCGTGACAAAATATCGCGCTTAAAACGGGAACGTTTTTTTATCCAATAATGAAATACCGCCCCCAGAGTTCCAAGAAGTTAATACATGGGTTGTTGCAGCTTCAGTCACCTTAGTCGATCTACAAACACATAGGCTGTTAGATATTAAATTCGCCGCTACACCTGAACTCACATTAACTCAGTACCGGGATTATGGAGTGAGATTTGTTTCTTTATTCTGTATGTCTACCACGATCCGTGTGTATATTCAGCATAACTCACAAATAAAACTAGGATCTGTGAATATATTAAAGTATTTTGTAAATAAAAACATAATCCGTAAATATGTAAAAATATTTCACAATTAAACCATAATCTGTGAGTCACAAAAGTCACAAATAAATTCATGATCTGTAAATACACTATATGCACAAAATTATGTGAACACCCCTTCAAATTAGTGGATTTGGCTAATTAGGCCAAACCCATTTCTGACAGGTGTATAAAATCGAGCACACAGCCATGCAATCTCCATAGCCAAACATTGGCAGAATGGCCTTACTAATGAGCTCAGTGAGTTTTAACTTGTCACCGTCATAGGATGCCACCTTTCCTACAAGTCAGTTCGTCAAATTTCTGGCCTGGTCAACTGTAAGTGCTGTTATTGTGAAGCGGAAATGCCTAGGAGAAACAACGGCTCAGCCTCGAAGTGGTATACCACACTAGCACACAGAATGGGACCACCGAGTGCTGAAGTGCGTAGCATGTAAAAATCGTCTGTCCTCAGTTGCAACATTCACTACCGAATTCCAAACTGCCTCTGGTAGCAAAGTCAGCACAAGAACTGTTCGTCTAGAGCTTCATGCACACAAGCCTAAGATCACCTTGCGCAATGCCAAGTGTCGGCTGGAGTGGTGTAAAGCTCGCCGCCATTAGACTCTGGAACAGTAGAAGCGTGTTCTCTGGAGTGATGAATCACGCTTTACCATCTGGCAGTCCGATGGACAAATCTGTGTTTGGCGGATGCCAGGAGAATGCTACTTGCCCAAATGCATAGTGCCAAGTTGCAAGGTTTGGTGGAGGATAAGGAATAATGGTGTGTTTTTCATGGTTCTGGCTAGGCCGCTTAGTTCCAGTGAAGGGACATTTTAACACTACAATGTGCTTCCAACTTTGTGGCAACAAGTTCGGGGAAGGCCCTTTCCTGTTTTAGCATGACAATGCCCCGTGCACAAAGCGAGGTCCATACATAAATGGTTTGTCGAGATCGGTGTGGAAGAACCCCATCGAACAGCTTTGGGATGAATTGAAACGCCGACTGTGAGCCAGGCCTAATCGGCGAACATCAGTGCTCAGCCTCACTAATGCAAATGCATTTATTTTTTACCCATTTTTCTCCCCAATTACGTGATATCCAATTGGTAGTTACAGTCTTGTCCCATCGCTGCAACTCCCCTACGGACTTGGGAGAGGCGAAGGTCGAGAGCCATGCGGCCCCTGAAACACGACCCTGCCAAGCCGCACTGCTTCTTGACACTCTGCTCGCATAACCCGGAAGCCAGCCGCACCAATGTGTCGGAGGAAACACGGTCCAAATGACGACCACAGTCAGCTTGCAGGCGCCCAGCCCGCCACAAGGAGTTGCTAGAACACGATGGGACAAGGAAATCCTGCCAAACCCTCCCCTAACCCAGACGACACTGGGCCAATTGTGCGCTGCCTCATGGGTCTCCCGGGCGCAGCCGACTGTGACACAGCATGGATCAAACCCTGGGCTGTAGTGATGCCTCAAGCAGTACCTTAGACCGCTGTGCCACTCACTCGGGAGGCACTAATGCTCTTGTATCTGAATGGAAGCAAGTCCCCGCAGCAATGTTCCAACATCTAGTGGAAAGCATTCCCAGAAAAGTGGAGACTGTTATAGCAGCAAAGGGGGGACCAACTCCATATTAATGCCCATGATTTTGGAATGAGATGTTCGATGAATTTTGTCCACATAATTTTGGTCATGTAGTGTATATCAACATAGCTCAAAAAATGAAATGCACAAATATAGAACAATTTGTGATCAAATGTTCCGAACTGTGGAATATGCATTTGTGCATTCAAAAAGCTTGTGGATCTGTATTCTGTGCTTACAGGATTTTTAGACATCTTTCCCCCTGTCGATGTATTACAATCCACAAATGTTGCTTCAGATGAGTCTGCTTTCTCCATTCATTGGGATAATCTTTGTGTCAAGTGACGCTCAGAGTGAAGCAGTTTCTCATTCTGCCATGTCTCATTCAGTTTTTCATTCAGCCATGCAATTGAGATCTTCCCAAGTACTTGAGGACTGTCTGGAGGACTATGTAACGTCTTATTGTAGCCATTAAAATGTGAGCATTAACAGCTCACTGTCCCATTATGAGAACCCGATCATAGACCTCTCCATACTTCCAATAATTGCTTTAAAATGAGACTTGGAAGCTGTCCTCTTAACAATATGGTTCAGGCAGCTATTGTATTCCTACAGTTATTATAACCTCTTATATGGGTTCAAGAGGAAGAAATATAATTGAACTGCAATATTTGGGTAAAAAAATGTATAAAACAAGATGTACAATGTATTCCTAGAGGATATAACTTAAAATAATTCATTAATTAGTATCAAGCATTTTTTACATATCAGACCCTTTCAAGATCAATGTATAACTTTATTTGTACTGGAAATCAATTGTTTTTAGCAACAGAGGAACACTTGAGGATAGGACAAATAAAATCCACAAACACAATGATACTGGATAACAGTGGACTAGTACATCAGTCATGGGCTGACAGCCATCAATGTAACGATCAACATTAGTAGCAGCACAAAAGTACAACGATTCACAAAGTTACATAACAAGTAAAATGCACTGTGCTCATCCTTGAATCATCACCTCAATATCATCAAAAATATCCTGGCCAAAATCATCATCAGCAACGTCATCATCACCGTCATCAATATCACCATCATCATCATCCCCATGTAATGACAACCAATGATACCAGTTCCAGACAGACTAGCCTACCTCCTCCTCTTCCCTGTATTCAAAGGGCAATGGCCATAGGGGTAAAGGAGTGTTTGTACCAGTTGGTCATGACATTGGGGAATCTATCCTGTCTGACTGTGCCCACACTTTACACAATGAGCAAAACATCCGTTAAAATTTTGTGCTGAACCACGCTACTAACATCTTACCATATTCTTTAGGTCAGAGTTACCAAAACTCAAATCAAATCAAACTGTATTTGTCACATGCTTGGTAAACCACAGGTGTAGACTAACAGTGAAATGCTTACGGGCCCTTCCCAATAGTGCAGAGAGGAAAATAGAAAGAATAGAAAGATAATAACACGAGTAATCAATACACAATGATAACCTGCCTATATACTCAAAGGGTGCACATTTAGTTTATTTTGTTTGTACTTTACACATCTGATCAAAGCTTGATTATGAGTTGATTATTTGAATCAGCTGGTCCTTAGCCGAGTCAGCAGTCTGATCAAGCAATGGGAGCTTGACTGGTAGGGAGTTGCTGTAGGGTCCAAAAGCAGGCCAAGCGGGGTCATGGTTCTAAGTTGACTGAATGGACAGCTCCGTGGGAACAGTAGGAATAGAACAGCAATATTGAGTTGGATGTCAACATGGCAGCACCCACTACTTGTTACACAGAACAATACATTTGAAATAGCATGTTATTAAGCTATTTGATCAAGCTTATATACAGGATTCACTCAATAAAAGGAGGCAAGAGGACCACATGCTGGAACCTAGCCAACAGCGCACGGTTGCTGTTCTTGATGACTTGTTGACTCTTTCCCTTTGTGTGTGAATGGACGACCAGGGTGTGTCAATGTGTGTGAATCGTTGGATGTGTTTCTGCACTTCAGTGTGACATTATGGTGCAGTTTTACATATTCATAAGTTTAACCAAGTTGCACAGGTTTACTTTGTTTGGTCAATTCATACTTCAAAACATTTTCTTCATAACTATCAGATTATCTTGAACCATCATCCTAACATGGCCTGTGTATTGTTACACAATTAACCCATCACGTTATTATTGTCAGGTTTAATCATTTTTAATGATACAAGTCTTTACAGTGTAAGTAGAATAACTCCCTTTTATTGAATTGGTAACATTGCCCAGCCCTTCCACCCAATGGTGCAACACAATATAGAGAGGGAATAAACTGACAGTGATCAGACAAATAATGCATGTATTGACTAGGAAAAAGCATATTAATAAAAGGTAGCTAAGGATGCACAACAAATGACTTGGCTAGCTAGCAAGCAAGCCTACATGGAGCTGAAAACAGCTACAGTGGGGAGAACAAGTATATGATACACTGCCGATTTTGCACGTTTTCCTACTTACAAAGCATGTAGAGATCTGTAATTTTTATCATAGGTACACTTCAACTGTGAGAGACGGAATCTAAAACAAAAATCCAGAAGATCACATTGTATGATATTTAAGCAATTAATTAGCATTTTATTGCATGATATAAGTATACATCAGAAAAGCATAACTTAATATTTGGTACAGAAACCTTTGTTTGCAATTACAGAGATCATACGTTTCCTGTAGTTCTTGACCAGGTTTGCACACACTGCAGCAGGGATTTTGGCCCACTCCTCCATACAGACCTTCTCCAGATCCTTCAGGTTTCGGAACTGTCGCTGGGCAACACGGACTTTCAGCTCCCTCCAAATATTTTCTATTGGGTTCAGGTCTAGAGGCTGGCTAGGCCACTCCAGGACCTTGAGATGCTTCTTACGGAGCCACTCCTTAGTTGCCCTGTGTTTCGGGTTGTTGTCATGCTGGAAGACCCAGCCACGACCCATCTTCAATGATCTTACTGAGTGAAGGAGGTTGTTGGCCAAGATCTCGCGATACATGGCCCCATCCATCCTCCCCTCAATACAGTGCAGTCGTCCTGTCCCCTTTGCAGAAAAGCATCCACAAAGAATGATGTTTCCACCTCCATGCTTCACGGTTGGGATGGTGTTCTTGGGGTTGTACTCATCCTTCTTCTTCCTCCAAACACGGCTAGTGGAGTTCCGACCAAAAAGCTCTATTTTTGTCTCATCAGACCTCATGATCTTCTCCCATTCCTCCTCTGGATCATGCAGATGGTCATTGGCAAACTTCAGATGGGCCTGGACATGCGCTGGCTTGAGCAGGAGGACCTTGCGTGCGCTGCAGGATTTTAATCCATGACGGCGTAGTGTGTTACTAATGGTTTTCTTTGAGACTGTGGTCCCAGCTCTCTTCAGGTCATTGACCAGTTCCTGCCGTGTAGTTCTGGGCTGATCCCTCACCTTCATCATGATCATTGATGCCCCACAAGATGAGATCTTGCATGGAGCCCCAGACCGAGGGTGATTGAGGGTCATCTTGAACTTCTTCCATTTTCTAATAATTGCGCCAACAGTTGTTGCCTTCTCACCAAGCTGCTTACCTATTGTCCTGTAACCCATCCCAGCCTTGTGCAGGTATACAATTTTATCCCTGATGTCCTTACACAGCTTTCTAGTCTTGCCCATTGTGGAGAGGTTGGAGTCTGTTTGATTGAGTGTGTGGACAGGTGTCTTTTATACAGGTAATGAGTTCAAACAGGTGCAGTTAATACAGGTAATGAGTCGAGAACAGGAGGGCTTCTTAAAGAAAAACTAACAGGTCTGTGAGAGACGGAAATATTACTGGTTGGTAGGTGATCAAATACTTATGTCATGCAATAAAATGCGAATTAATTACTTAAAAATCATACAATGTGATTTTCTGGATTTTTAGATTCTGTCTCTCACAGTTGAAGTGTACCTATGATGAAAATTACAGACCTCTACATGCTTTGTAAGTAGGAAAACCTGCAAAATCGGCAGTGTATCAAATACTTGTTCTCCCCACTGTAGCTGAATTTCTAACGTTTTTAATCAGACAACGTAAATATGTTTTACCTCCATTCCCTGCCTGAAAGAAAATAGATTGAAAAATATGATTTGAACATCTAGCCAGATCACCAATTCAGGATTTTAAAACTGAGCGGTTCTTCAAAATTGTCTCATTCCTGAATTAACTATTAACTATTTAGTTTAACTTTGGTTATTGATTTAAATAGCGGTTGAGATCGCCTGCTAGCTATTGGTAGTCTCCAACATTAGCTAGTTAGGTAGCTAGCTTGGCTAGTGGACTGATGTCCAAAGCACACACTCAGCTTTGCATTTCACATTCATATGAAAGGCATTTATTGAACATTTGAACATAATTTGTTGAATAAATAAACGTAATACTCACATTTCATGAAGTTGTTCTTTATTAGCTAGCTATTCTAGCTAGAAAGCGTTCTCCCAAGACATGGCTGAATGAGACACTGCTTCACTAGCCGACTCTCATCTGACGCCACATTTGTGGATTGTAATACAGGCAGAAAACATGTCTACAAATTCTATAAACACAGAATACAGATCCACAATCAGTTCATAAATGCGCAAATGCACATTTCACAGTTGTAAATGTTAGGGATTCCTGAACATTCGTTCACAAATCATTCTATATTTGTTGAAATTGTAGTTTTATGTGTGAGCTATGTTGTATACATTTACAGATCGTTCATTTATTAGTAATTTATGGTGAATAATCCGTGAATATGTATACATTTTGTTAATATTTTTTACATATTCACGGATTATGGTTTCATTTGTGAAATTTAAGGAATATGGTTTTATTTACCAATCATAGTTTTATTTGTGATTTATAGTCCATTCAGAAAGTATTCACACCCCTTTACTTTTCCACATTTTGTTGTGTTACAGCTTGAATTTTAAATGGATTAAAGTCAAAGTGGAATTATGTTTTTAGACATTTTTACAAATGAATTCAAAATGTAAAACTGAAATGTCTTTAGTCAATAATTATTCAACCCCTTTGTTATGACATGCCTAAATAAGGAGTTAAAATGTGTTTAACAAGTCACATAATATGTTGTTGCATGGACTCAATCTGTGTGCAAAAATAGTGTTTAACATGATTTTTGAATGACAACCTCATCTCTGTACCCCACACATACAATTATCTGTAAGGTCCCTCAGTCGAGTAGTGAATTTCAAACACAGATTCAACCACAAAGACCAGGGAGGTTTACTAATGCCTCGCAAAGAAGGTCACCTACTGGTAGAAGGGTAAAAATAAAGAAGACATTGAATATCCCTTTGAGAATGGTCAAGTTAATTAAAAATGGCACTTTTGATGGTGTATCAATACACCCAGTCCTAACAAAGATACAGGCATCCTTCCTAACTCAATCCCGGAAAGGAAGGAAACTGCTCAGGGATTTCACCATGAGGCCAATGGTGACTTTAAAACAGTTACAGAGTTTAATGGCTATGGTAGGAGAAAACTGTGGATGTATCAACAACTTTGTAGTTACTCCACAATACTAACCTAAATGACAGAAAGAAAAGAAGGAAGCTTGTACCAAATAAAAATATTCCAAAAACATGCATCCTGTTGCAACAAGGCACTAAAGTAAAACTTCAAAAACATGTGGCAATGAAATTAACTTTGTCCTAAATACGATGCCTTATGTTTGGGGCAAACACAACACGACACTGAGTACCATTTAAAAATAAATGGAATAGAGCTAAGCACAGGCAAAATCCTAGAGGAAAACCTGGTTCAATCTGCTTTCCAACAGACACTGGGAGGCTAATTCACCTTTCCGCAGGACAATAACCTTAATCCCAATGCCAAATATACACTGAGTATACACAACATTAGGAACACCTTCCTAATATTGAGTTTCACTCAGAACAGCCTCAATTTGTTGAGATATGGACTCTACAAGGTGTCAAAAGCGTTCCACAGGGATGCTTGCACATGTTGACTGTAATGCATCCCACAGTTGTGTCATGTTGGCTGGATGTCCTTTGGGTGGTAAACCATTCTTGATACACAGGAAATTGTTGAGCTTGAATAACACTGCAGCGTTGCAGTTCTTGACACAGACACCAGTGTGCCTGGCACCTATTACCATACCTTGTTTCAAGGCACTTAAATTGTTTGTCTTGCCCATTCACCCTCTGGATGGCACACATGCACAATCCATGTCTCAATTGTCTCAAGGCATAAAAATCCTTCTTTAACCTGTCTCCTCTCCTTCATCTACACGGATTGAAGTAGATTTAACAAGTGACACCTGTTTTCACCTGTTTAGTCAATGTCTGCTACACTCAGTGTACACTAGAGTTGAGTACCAAGACAACATTGAAAATGTATGGCTGGACTTAAATGGCTGTCTGGCAAATATCAACTACCAACTTGACAGAGCTTGAATAATTTTTAAAATGTGCAAATATTGTAAAATCCAGGTGTGCAAAGTTTACCCAGAAAGACTCACAGCTGTAATCTCTGTCAAAGAGGATTGTATGTAGTGTGCAAAGCTGTCATCAAGGCAAAGGGTGGCTATTTGAAGAATGTCAAATATAAAATATATTTTTATTTGTTTAACACTTTTTTGGTTACTACATGATTCCATATGTGTTATTTCATAGTTTTGATGTCTTCACTATTATTCTACAATGTAGAAAATAGTAAAAAATAAAGAAAAACCCTTGAATGAGTAGGTGTGTCAACTTTTGACTGGTGGTGTACATGGGTTGCTGTACATGTCCACAGACCTGCAGGTGTTTGTGGGTGTGGGTGAGTCTGTATGAGAGACAGAGGATGGTGGGAGCATGGAGATAGATGGAGGTGGCCTGGGGCTGACGGGGTGGAGGGGGCCAGGATATGAGAGTGTAGCGTAATGTGGTGGTGTTTGTGTCATTGCCCGTGGCACTTTGTTGTGTGGCGGTGGTGAACAGAGGGGCATGCTGAGGCCCATCTGCTCTGGCACCAAAAGAGGAGGGGAGGAAGGGGAACTGGGGGCTGAGCTGTCTCTGCCTGCCTGGCCTGCTTCTGGAAGTGTGTGTGTGTGTGTGTGTGTGTGTGTGTGTGTGTGTGTGTGTGTGTGTGTGTGTGTGTGTGTGTGTGTGTGTGTGTGTGTGTGTGTGTGTGTGTGTGTGTGTGTGTGTGTGTGTGTGTGTGTGTGTTGAATAAGACAAGACTATGCATCCTGGAACATGCTGCCTACTGTAGACTATATGGTGCTCAGCCAGTGTGTTCTTCCCCTCTCCAGCCATGAGCCATTCTGTAATGAGGTTTCTACTTCAGCTTTGCAAGGCTTTATGGTTCATTTCTGCACTAGTCTGTGCACCGTCAATCACCATCATCCACGTGTACACACGGCCTCTCCCTCACCCCTCACTGAGCTGTAGCAGATGTCATTCTCTATCTGAGTGAGTGATGCAGTCTTTTCTATCCCTCACCATCTGGGGTTAAGGCTGACATGACAGTGTTATGACAGCTCAGCACGTCCAGAGCTCTCTTATTTCTCTGTCTACACAACTGTCATACCAGAAGGGTGTGTGTGTTTCGTTTGTGTGTTGTCGCTTTTTCCTGTGTCTCCCGTGTCGGCCGGTGTTACAACAGTTTCCATTTGTTTGATTGCAGCTCAACAACAGACAAATTAGTGTTGTATTTTGTGTTTTCCCAGGCTGGTAGTTTGAAAGGGCAGATCCAAGTTGAGCAGTGCCCTGCTCTGCCCTCCCCTGGCCCAACTTTTAGACAGACAAACAGCTGGCTCACTGAGGAGTGCTTGGCTGGTCCATAGTCACACTGAGGGCGCCCCTGCTTGGAGACAGGTTGAGGTTAAGACCTTTAACAGCCCCTGGATGAGTTCACTGTATCACAGAGGAGTGACTCACTCACACTGTTGTGCCTAAATGATAGTAAAGCCTAGCTCCATGTCTGGAGAAGGACTACTATGACATAGGCATAACATTACATAATGCCTACATCATTTACTAAGCCTTACTTTCTTTACTCTTCTCATGTAGCTACTGGTTGTAAAGGGAATGATATGCTATAACTGCTAATCACTGTCGTCTCCTAGGTGGGATACTTGTGTTTAAATATTGGTGTAAAGCACTGTAGAATGGGTTTCACTGTGCCTGTCTCTAAATCCACTGTGCAAAATGTAATATTGTGTTCAATTTCAGCGTGGCGGGGCCACTCTTGATAAGCTTATTCACTAAGCCAATAAATAATTCAAAGAAAAGCAATGTCCAGATTGTCAGATAACATGGCAAAACCGTTCCGGTTCTGACTAAGTTACGGGCATGGTAATTGTTGCTGTCACAGTCATGATTTGTTGTTCTATTTGTGTCTACATCATACCACAAAAACAGCAACAATTTACCTCACTCACTAGTCTGTGTGTTGTTATGCCAGCTCCACATGCTGATGTTTACACAGACAGACAGAGCAGTGAATGTAATGTAGCTACTGTACACAAGATGGAACAGACGAGAGAGATGTCATTACCAAGTGTTTAGAGCCCCAGCAATCTCTCAGTTGTGTTGATAGGCGTGTCGGAAGGCTCTGTCAACACATGAAGACTGGCTATAAAGTGCACACATAGCTCACAATATTATCCCATACTTCTCTCACACATTGTTACATTATTACTCTGTTATGTGTCTCATGGAGTGTGTATGGGAGTTTAACAGTAGGTTTTGTCAACACACATGATTCACCCCCCACGTTTCACTCTGCTCTCTTGTTATGCAATAATAACACAGAATATGTATGTCTATCATGTTATGCATATCTGTCTCATAGTGTGTATGAGGCCGTGTAATATAAAATGTTGATGTAGTGTGTCTCCCTAAAGCCCTCTGTCAGAGACGGTTCTACTATGTTCCTCTTCTCTCCCCTAGCAGCAGTTGAAGCCTGTCCTGCTCAGAAACCCTGATGCTGCTTGACAAGTCTAGGCCATCATGTCTTGGCAAATGGCTGTTTTAATTTGATCTACCCCATCTCTCTTCCCCGTCCTCTCCTTTGCTGGGAAACCTTTGCTCTGAAGTGTCAGTTAGTTTTTCTAAAAAAGGGGGGTGTCATCTGGCTCCCAGTGTTAATGTGTCTCATTTTCCACTTCTTTTTCCACATTCAAGTCCCTCTGGCTGTCTGCAGCATTTGTAGCGGCGGGTGGAGCTGTACCGTATGGCGGCGCTTGTTAGCCATGGGGGCCGGGTGACCGTGGCAACAGGCACTCACTCATACACACACACACACTGTCCCCCCAACGCCTCCCTCCCTGTCTGTCATTCTTCCTTCCTTTGACAAACCCCTCCAAGTCAATTTGCAAAAATTAAGTACCAACACTTATACTAAAGTGTCAGCCACTTATGCCTTGGTTCTGCGCAGCTGTCAATCACCTCCAGCAGCAGTTACAGGTGTTTAAGAAGCTTTTATCAGGCCTGTCCACAACCTGTCACTTCAAGTACAAGACTGTAATAGTCTCAAATCAAGTAGACAGTTTTGTTTTATGTCCTTCTAGCTGAAGGGTTTTATGTCTGAGGAAGAAGGCTACTAGGTCAGCGCGACAGGCTGTGGAGAGCAATGTTGAATTCAAGGGTATCATAAACAAGGTTTATGTCGGATAAGACGTGTCACTACAGGCCTGATAGAAACAGCGAATTTGTCAGTAACATTCCAAATATTAACAAAACAAAATATGCTAGACAAGGTGGGATCCTTTTGTGTCGATAAAATGAATTATGCTCGCAGTGGCAGAATTGACAAATGACCATCATATCGAAGTATAGTTGGAGTGACGAGATGCTGTCTGGTCCTCCCACTAAGACTCGGGAAAGCATACAGTTTATTAGGTCACAGATTAAATAAGTGATGATGAACTTCACAGGGTGGTGAAAGTGAGTGGGCACATTCGCTATATAACACAACATTTGTTGTGACAAAATCATCAGTAGAGTTGTGATGGAAACACATTTAACTAGTATTTTTTATTCATTTGGGAATTTCACCTCAAAAGTTATTTTTATGTACACTACGTCATCACGCACAGAATATTCACATGAAAACCAATTGGATGGAAACGTAGCTATACTTTGACAGGGTTTTATACTTGGAGTGAATTTACTTTGTGCGGTTTTTTGGTAACAGTTTTGGGTAACACCCACACAGTATCCAAAAATGTCTCATGTTTCCTCTAGCTGTCCGTCACGCTTTTTCTGCTTCGTGCGTTCGTAGGTGAGTGGTATCCAGCAGCCTGTTAGCCCTGACCGCCCCTGCCAGCCAGAGAGAACACACCTCTTTCATCAGTACTATGTGAGAGGAGGCACAGTGATGTCTCACACACACACACACACACACACACACACACACACACACACAGCACAGTCTACCTAGGCTTTGATAACTTATCTCCCACTCACAGTCCGCTCTGCTTACCCTGCTTCTCATCTCCCCTCCTCGCTCCCATAGACAGACATAGATTGGTGGGAGAGGAGAGGAGAAGAGAGTCCTCTCTCCCTGGGCTCCGGAAGCCGGGGCTCTTGTGTCATTATTTGGTTATTAAGTGTTAATGTGGAAATCCCAGGCATTTATCGGCCAAAGCCCAGGTTTGTAATGGACCACCTGGGCTGCAGCCAGCAACACACACACACACACACACACACACACACACACACACACACACACACACACACACACACACACACACACACACTGGTACGTGCCAGGTTTCCTGCCGAACTAATAGGCTTTAATAAGGTGTATAATTGTAGTGTGCCCCCCCTCCCTCCTCCTCTCTCTCTGATGCAGCCAGCCGAGCAGAGAGCCCATTGCTGTGTAAATATCAATTAGGTGTGTCTTGGGATCTGGCTGGGCCAAGATACACTGTAGATAAACCAGGTAGATTAGAAGGAGCAGACTTGGGTCAGGGTATGGTACGTTAGGGGCGGGGGAGAATATATCACACTGTCTTTGTTTGTAATCTATGTTTCGTAGTTTCCACCCCTTTCCCCCTTCCTTTATTTCTTCCTTCCCTCCATCCCTCTATCCCCCTCTCATCCTCCTCAAACCCAGAGGTCATGTAGCAGGTGTGGAGGAAATTCTTAAGTATTTATGGGGACAGATATGAAGGGGCCGTTCTTTACCCAGTGTCTCCACCCTCACTCCCTCTCCCCCTTCATCCCTGCTTCCCTCCCTCCTCCTTATGCAGCATAATGACGCCTGTAGGCCAATGAAGCTCAGATTTGCTGGCAGGTTCTGGCTCCTTTCTGGCCATAAATTTCTCCATCTCTCCAATTCAGGCCAGGGCTGAGTGGCGATAGCACAGCACCTCAGCTCTCATTCACAGCCTGGGCTTAAGCTAAAGCACACTTAACTAAATTGTTTAAACAGTGTTGAAATAACACAGTGGGATGAATCAGAGAGACAGTGTGATTTATACAGTGCATTCAAAAAGTATTCAGACCCCTTGACTTTTTACACATTTTGTTACATTACAGCCTTACTCTAAAATGGATTAAATACAGTTTTTTCCTCATCAATCTACACACAATACCCCACAATGGCAAGGCGAAAACAGTTAAAAAATATATATTTTTGCAAATTGATCGTAAAGCTCAGAGATGGGATTGTGTCGATGAACAGATCTGGGGAAGGGTATCAAGAACACAGTGGAACCACCAAGACTCATCCTAGAGCTGGCCGGCCAGCCAAACTGAGCAATCAGGGGAGAAGGGTCAGGGAGGTGAACAAGAACCCGATGGTCACTCTGACAGAGCTCCAGAGGTCCTCTGTGGAGATGGGAGAACCTTCCAGAAGGACAACCATCTCTGCAGCACTCCATCAATCAGGCCTTTATGGTAGAACGGCCAGATGGAAGCCACTCCTCAATACATGGCACATGACGCCCACTTGGAGTTTGCCAAAAGGCACCTAAAGACTCTCAGACCATGAGAAACAAGATTCTCTGGTCTGATGATACCAAGATTGAACTCTTTGGCCAGAATGTCAAACGTCACGTCTGGAGGAAACCTGGCACCATCCCTATGGTGGTGGCAACATCATGCTGTGGGGATGTGTTTCAGGGGCAGGGACAGGGAGACTAGTCAGGATCGAGGGAAAGATGAACGGAGTAAAGTACAGAAAGATACTTGATGAAAACTGGCTCCACAGTGCTCAGGACCTCAGACTGGGTGAAGGTTCACCTTCCAACAGGACAACGACCCTAAGCACACAGCCAAGACAATGCAGGAGAGGCTTCGGAACAAGTCTCTGAATGTCCTTGAGTGGCCCAGCGAGAGCCCAGAATTGAACCACATCGAACATCTCTGGAAAGACCTGAAAATAGCTGTGTTGCGACACTCCCCATTCAACCTGACAGAGCTTGAGAGGATCTGCAGAGAAAAATGGGAGAAACTCCCCAAATACAGGTGTGCCAAGCTTGTAGCGTCATACCCACGAAGACTCGGGCTGTAATCACTGCCAAAGGTGCTTCAACAAAGTACTGAGTAAAGTGTCTTAATAGTTAGGTAAATGTGATATTTCAGTTTTTTTTATACATTTGCAAAATAAAAAATAAATGTGTCATTATGGGGTATTGTGTGTAGATAAGGGGAAAAAATATGAACTCCATTTTATAATACATTTGTAATGTAATAAAATTTGGAAAAAGTCAAGGGGTCTGAATACTTTCGGAATGTACTGTAGATGGAGTGGTCGGGCCCATGTACTCAAGTAGCATCTTTCTCTCTGGTGCTGCAGGTCTGTTCCTGATCTGCTCCAGCTGTGGAGAGGGGACAGGCGTAGCTTGGGCTCTGCTCTGTTCCATGAATGTGTTATGAAAAATGATGGAAAGTAGTCAACCCTCACCCCCTCGCCACACCGTGTAAGGACTGGAAGGAGTTTTTTGGTTGGGAGAGTATCTGGTTCACTCTGGTTCATCTATGATAATAAATTATGCCCGTACTATACTATAATATAATAGTCTGTCTGAGTGAAGCATAGAGAAGATTCAGATTAAGAACATTTCATGCACAATCTATTTAGAGTAATAAAAAATAAAGAGAAGTTGGATGGTTAACACCGTGAGGCAATACTCCCAACCATCCAGGGCCTCTCAAACATAACCAAGTGCATCATACTTCCTGTGGATCTGAACCCAGATGTTTCATAGAATACAGCCAGTAATGAAGTGCAGTGTATGGGGGAAGTGGAACATCTGTTACCACCTGCCTGAGCCAATAGGCCTCCAAGAATATATACTACACATGAAACCAGGAACTGTATGTTATCATAGTAGAGCCAGTTTAATCGTTGGAAATAAGCTAATGTTTCTAGATTAATTATTTTCTTAACTTACAGAAGAAGAACTTCGGGGGGGAGAAAAAAACATTTAATCTTATTTGGCTCACATCCAAATGACATCGCTCAGAAATGAAATGTCTTTATGGATAAGAAATAAGCTAACACCAAAGTTACTTCTGTGCTTTTACTTTCCGTTTAAAACTCCTTCAGTTCCTCATAGCCTTGAACAAACTGCTTGAACACAGTGCTTAAGTATTTCTCCTCTGGATTGGACTACCCTTAGTGCCTTACAGTACCTCCCAATCTTGAGTAGTTCTATCACAATCATCATAATCATCTTCTGTTTTTGGAGAAACTGGCTTGTTGCAGATACTGTAGAACAGATCTTCACACCGACAATGAATCACACTTCCCTGTGGCTATGTGTTAGAAGGGTCCGATGAGACGCATATCGTCCTTGGGTCGACAACTAACTTTTATTTACCGAGACCAGTCTCTTCCCCAAGCTCTGCTCTGTGCTGCCAGATTCGCCTGCCAGACATAAGGCTCCCTGCAAAAGCCCATCACAGCAACAGCACACAGGACAGCCCATTACACAGCACAATCCCAGACCACATCCAGCCAACAACACAGCCTTTGCCAGCTTGCACAGCCCAGCCTGCCAAGAAGCGAACAGAGTGGTCTCGTATTCAGAGAGAGGCACTACTCTGTGTGTTTGTGCTTATGCGCGTGGATGCGTGTGCGTGTGTTTGAGCCGTTCCTAGAGAGCTCTTATCACAGCTAGCTTTTCATCATCCAAAAAGTGATACTTTTGAATCATCTGTCCATCGAACATTCTCCAAGAGTCTTGATGATCATCCAGGTGCTTTTTGGCAAACTTGAGTAAACTTTTTGGATGACATGGGTCCCTTTATGTCTGGCGAAAACCAAACACTGCATTCCACAGTAAGAACCTCAAACCAACGGTCAAGCATGGTGGTGGTAGTGTGATGGTTTGGGGAGGTTTTGCTGCCTCAGGACATGGACGACTTGCCTTAGAGCAAAATTCATGATTTCTTCTATTATCAGAGAATTCTACAGGAGAATGTCAGGCCATCTGTCTGTGAGCTGAAGCTGAAGAACAGCTGGGTCATGCAGCAAGACAATGATCCAAAACAAGTCTACATGAAAATGGCTAAAAAGCAACACATTTTAAGTTTTGGAAATGGCTTAAGTAAGTCCAGAACTAATCCCAATTGAGATGTTGTTGCAGGACTTGAAACCAGCAGTTGGTGCTTGAAAACCCACAAATGTCGCAGTGTTAAAGTAGTTCTGCATGCAAGAGTGGGCCAAATGTCCTTCACAGGGATGAATTTTGCAGCTCAAGGTGGCACAACCAGTTATTGAGTGTAAGGGGGCAATTACTTTTTCACTCAGGGGAATTGGGTGTTGCATAACTTTGTTAATTAAACCTTTATTTAATTAAACTCAGGTTCCCTTTATCTAATATTAGTTTTTTGTTGAATATCTGATAACGTTCAGTATACAAAATTATGCAAAAATAGAGAAAATCAGAAATGGTCAAATACTTTTTCACGGCGCTGCAGCTCCAGTCAGTGGCATTACATTGAGTGTAATAATTACGAGAGGAGTATGTGACTTGTATTAAGACCTCATGTTTTAATTACGAGAGGAGTATGTGACTTGTGTTAAGACCTCATGTTTTAATTACGAGAGGAGTATGTGACTTGTGTTAAGACCTCATGTTTTAATTACGAGAGGAGTATGTGACTTGTGTTAAGACCTCTCATGTTTTAATTACGAGAGGAGTATGTGACTTGTGTTAAGACCTCGTTTTAATTACGAGAGGAGTATGTGACTTGTGTTAAGACCTCGTTTTAATTACGAGAGGAGTATGTGACTTGTGTCATGTTTTAATTACGAGAGGAGTATGTGACTTGTGTTAAGACCTCATGTTTTAATTACGAGAGGAGTATGTGACTTGTGTTAAGACCTCATGTTTTAATTACGAGAGGAGTATGTGACTTGTGTTAAGACCTCATGTTTTAATTACGAGAGGAGTATGTGTCTTGTGTTAAGACCTCATGTTTTAATTACGAGAGGAGTATGTGACTTGTGTTAAGACCTCATGTTTTAATTACGAGAGGAGTATGTGACTTGTGTTAAGACCTCATGTTTTAATTACGAGAGGAGTATGTGACTTGTGTTAAGACCTCATGTTTTAATTACGAGAGGAGTATGTGACTTGTGTTAAGACCTCATGTTTTAATTACGAGAGGAGTATGTGACTTGTGTTAAGACCTCATGTTTTAATTACGAGAGGAGTATGTGACTTGTGTTAAGACCTCATGTTTTAATTACGAGAGGAGTATGTGACTTGTGTTAAGACCTCATGTTTTAATTACGAGAGGAGTATGTGACTTGTGTTAAGACCTCTCATGTTTTAATTACGAGAGGAGTATGTGACTTGTGTTAAGACCTCGTTTTAATTACGAGAGGAGTATGTGACTTGTGTTAAGACCTCATGTTTTAATTACGAGAGGAGTATGTGACTTGTGTTAAGACCTCTCATGTTTTGACTCCTGTATCACTGCTATATGTTGTCTCCTGTCTAGTCTTCAGTTAGAATATCAGTCCACAGCAGATCATGAATAATAATACCACAGCAATGTTTCATGTCAAGACAAATATGTTTCGACTGTCATGATTTTTATTAAGTTCTGTAGTGTAGCAGCCTATGTGTCAATTTATTCAATGTTACTATGAATGATTATAATTCCCATTCTTTGCCTTAGATTAGGAGTTCACAAAGTGTGTCTGTGTTGTGTTGTAGAATCATGATGCTAATGGGTTGATTTGTGTGGTGCTGTTTCTGTTTCTTACTATCCATTGTTACCAGATTATGCTCCATCTGTTCAAGCTGTCACACCTGCTCCCGCTATACCCCTCTGGCATTCGAGGGCGCCAGGCTCCCCAGCATTACGCACTCCTGCCACCATCATTATGCACACCTGCTCCCGCTATACCCCTCTGGCATTCGAGGGCGCCAGGCTCCCCAGCATTACGCACTCCTGCATCCATCATTATGCACACCTGCCCCCGCTATACCCCTCTGGCATTCGAGGGTGCCAGGCTCCCCAGCATTACGCACTCCTGCCACCATCATTATGCACACCTGCTCCCGCTATACCCCTCTGGCATTCGAGGGCGCCAGGCTCCCCAGCATTACGCACTCCTGCCACCATCATTATGCACACCTGCTCCCGCTATACCCCTCTGGCATTCGAGGGCGCCAGGCTCCCCAGCATTACGCACTCCTGCCACCATCATTATGCACACCTGCTCCCGCTATACCCCTCTGGCATTCGAGGGCGCCAGGCTCCCCAGCATTACGCACTCCTGCCACCATCATTATGCACACCTGCTCCCGCTATACCCCTCTGGCATTCGAGGCGCCAGGCTCCCCAGCATTACGCACTCCTGCCACCATCATTATGCACACCTGCTCCCGCTATACCCCTCTGGCATTCGAGGGCGCCAGGCTCCCCAGCATTACGCACTCCTGCCACCATCATTATGCACACCTGCTCCCGCTATACCCCTCTGGCATTCGAGGGTGCCAGGCTCCCCAGCATTACGCACTCCTGCCACCATCATTATGCACACCTGCTCCCGCTATACCCCTCTGGCATTCGAGGGTGCCAGGCTCCCCAGCATTACGCACTCCTGCCACCATCATTATGCACACCTGCTCCCGCTATACCCCTCTGGCATTCGAGGGTGCCAGGCTCCCCAGCATTACGCACTACTGCCACCGTCATTATGCACACCTGCTTCCCTCGTCATGCACGTCAGCGATCATTTGGACTCACTTGGACTCAATAACCTGTGTTATTTCCTTCCCTATATCAGTCTGTCCCCCCCACTTTGTTCCCCGCTTCCACATCAACGTTTGTATCTCGTTTTGTTTCCGGTTTGCTGATGCTGTTCCTGTCTTGTTCCATGTCTGTTCCTCATTAAATGTTTGACTCCCCGTACCTGTCTCGACTCCAGCGTCGGTCCTTACACAAGCAGGATTTTCAAGTGCTGTTAAGCTCTTTCTACTCTACTCCAGCATGTCATGTCGTCTTCAGCATGGTGTTAAATCCCACTCCCTGGCTGCCGTGCTACACACCGTACACACACACACCGTACACACACACACACACACACACACACACACACACATTAAGTTTAGAGACAAACAGAACCTGAAACAAGAACCTTCCAGACTTCCAAATATTTTAGGCAAAATAGGCTGCTGTATTGTTTTAAATGTCCCTTCTTTGCATGTACAGTATTTGCATTGTGCACAGAGAAAGATGTGAAACTTTGGCAAGCCCGTCAAAGTCTGTCATACTGTAGTAAAGGCAGTATGACCTGGTATGATCTGTGATATCAGCCTACTGTCTTGTTCCCTCCTGACTGTACCAGTACAGCAGGGATGCCCAACTAGATTCAGCCTCGGCCAGATTGTTTTCTTGAGCGGATGGTCGGCAGGCCGGAACATAGTTAGAAATCATTTGTACACTGCAAATTGACCCCATATTGATATCAAATTTGACCAAAACAGAATAATTTCAAACCTTGATTACATTGGGATAAGATCACATATACCTCTCTGTTTATGTGTGGGTTTACTTGGGAACAAATTGTATAAATTAAAATCCCTTGGAGATGATGTCCTGGTGTTTTTACAGTCTTTTATGTCCAACAATGGATATATGTGTAACAGCATTCTTCCTCCTCTTCTGAGGAGGAGTAGCGAGAAGGATCGGAGGACCAATGCGCAGCGTGGTAAGTGTCCATAAAGTTTATTTTAAGACATAAACTGAACACTATGAAATACAAAACAATAAACGTGAACATGAACTAAACCGAAACCGTACCGTGTGGCAACAAACACTCACACGGAAACAAACACCCACAACTCAAAAGTGAAACCCAGGCTACCTAAGTATGATTCTCAATCAGAGACAACTAACGACACCTGCCTCTGATTGAGAACCATACTAGAATGAACTCAAAACCCCAACATCGAAAAACACACATAGACTGCCAACCCCAACTCACGTCCTGACCATACTAAATAAAGACAAAACAAAGGAAATAAAGGTCAGAACGTGACAATATGTTTATTTATTTTTTGCTCAGAAAACTTGGGGGGCTAAATAATATCAACGGCCTGTGGGCTGCCAGTCACAACATCAGCCAGGTACTCTGTCACTAGAGATGTGAATACAGTAAGCTGAGTGGGAATGGACCAGACAGAGAGACAGACAGAAACTAGCAGCAGTACAGGTCTTTGTGCAGCAGGAAAATACTGAGGACAGAGAATGTATTGTTTTATTATGTAGGAATTACATAGGTTTGAGTCCAGGCTCTGTCACAGCCGGCCGCGCCCGGGAGACCCATGGGGCGGCGCACAATTGGCCCAGCGTCGTCTGGGTTAGGGGAGGGTTTGGCCGGCAGGGATGTCCTTGTCCCATCGCGCTCTAGCAACTCCTGTGGCTGGCAGTGCGCAGTGCACGCTGACACGGTCACCAGGTGTACGGTGTTTCCTCCGACACATTGGTGCGGCTGGCTTCCAGGTTAAGTGGGCATTGTGTCAATGCATTGTGTCAAGCCGGCTTGATTGGGTTGTGTTTTGGAGGACGCATGGCTCTTGACCTTCGCCTCTCCCCAGTCCGTACGGGAGTTGCAGCGATGAGACAAGACTGTAACTACCAATTGGATACCACATAATTGGGGAGAAGAAAAAAAAGATCTGCATTCGGGGAGTCAGTGTCACTGTTTGCCCCAGTGCATTTGTTATTGTTTTTGTTTTGTTGTTGAAACGGAGGAGTAGTGGAGGAGAGGAGCATCCGACTGTACATATTCTGCTGTTCTATCATAAGTGCAATGAGATCTGAGAGAAAAGAAAGTGCTCGTTGTTTGCAGTAACTTCTTTGTTGTTGTGATATCCCAAATGGAATATGTCTCTTCTATTGCTGTTATTGCACCAAACAAACACCCTAATTCTGACTGACTATGGTCTTAATTTAATGGTTGAGTTTATCGTGCTGTTCAGAGAGACATTCATTTTTTTTAAGGGAGTGTAGATGGGAATCCATGAAATCTGATTTGAAAAAGAAGTCGTTATCATGTAATAAGGCATTTAAAGGGCCAGTGCAGTCAAAAACTCCTGTGATGCTGGTGCTGTGTCTGTCAGCTCACTCTCCTCTCACCAAACATGTCACCTGCACACACTGGGGTCTCAGGTGTCAGGAGAGTAGTTGACAGTTGACGCCCTGTGAACCTCTGCACTGGGGGAAGCCATGTACAAAATCAGATTGTATGTCTGGAGTTTTGATTTGGAGTAAAGGTCATGTTGTGGATGGTATTATCTTGTATATGTCCTGGTGTCCAACTGTAAATCTATCATCAGGCGCTCATCTATCTGCTCATGACCTGCTCATGGTCTGCGCTCTGCTCTCTCAATCTCTCTCTCTCTCTCTCTCTCTCTCTCTCTCTGTAGAGCACACCCACAGAAATGAGTTATTGGTCAGCTAACCTTGCCGTAGACTAACAGCTCAGGGGGGGATGTGTGAGCTTTCCTCCAGAAAGACAAGAGTTCATGAAACATAAGGAATATGTTTGTATCTATAGCTGCACAATACAATGCCCAAGAGAAACAATGTCTAGACAAGCATTCTCACACACCCAGACACAACCAATACAGACATGCAGCCAGGAAAGATGTAGTAATAGTTTGCAGCACCAAACGATGTCTGGTATTTTTAGGTAGGAAATTGGACTGTAAGCTCTGGAATGTAAGGTATGTGAGTGTTGTCTATGTGGGAGTTAAGTGATGTTTTGGCACCCTCTGCTGCGAGCTGATGAGAATGCCTGACTGGCGATAGAATTTAGATTGCCATGCAAGGTGGAGATGGATTTTTTGGGGGGGAACGCGCTCATTTCCCTCCCTCCTTCTCTCTGTCTCTCTCTCTCCTTCTTCCTCTCTCTCTCTTTCTCTCTGTAATGCTGCATCTCAGAGCCAATTTGCTCTGCTCTTCCCAGGCGCTGTGCAGCTCCCTGTTGCTAATGATGCTAAAGCTAAAATGAGCTCAGCTTATTAGCTATTATAAACTGGTTGGTTTACAGCCCTGAATGCTGATTGGCAGCCATGGTATATCAGACCATATACCACGGTATGACAAATCACTACTTTTTTTCTGCTCTAATTATGTTGGTAACCACTTTATAATATCAATCAGACACCTCTGGGGTTTGTGATATATGGCCAATATACCAAGGCTAAGGGCTGTATCCAGGCACTCCGCGTTACGTCGTGCCTAAGAACAGCCCTTAGCCGTGGTATATTGACCATATACCACACCCCCCCAGGCCTTATTGCTTAATTATAACACAATGAACAGAGCTCTCTCTACTCTATCTTCCTCTCTCTCAAAAAACATGGACTTCTTCAATAAGACAGTAATAAAATGCTGCTTTGAAATTAAATAGTTGTTGCCTTTTAACTTGCCCTTTAACTCATTTGGCTTCAAACTGGTGCATTTAGCCCAGGCAGGCCTTGATGATAGCGTCTCAGTCTCTTCTCTCTCCCTGTGTTGACCCGTTTAGGGCAGGTTGAGAAGGCAGTTTTGATGCTTTTCTATTTCTCCTCAGAGACCAGGCTTCCCCTCCAGTCATACAATGCAGATGCTGAAAGACTGTTGGAAAAACACATGCTGAGCAGCGGGGAGTGTGTGTGTGTGTGTGTGTGTGTGTGTGTGTGTGTGTGTGTGTGTGTGTGTGTGATCTGGGAGCTATTCGAAGCAGGCAGAGTCAGAGGGTATATACAGCACTTGCTCTCTTTTCATTCTCCCCCTCAGGTTCTCCTCTCCTCCACACAGACAGTGGGGGCTCCCCCTCCTCCCTCCATCCCTCCCTCTCCTCCTCATACATTCACCCTGTCAATGCTACACACGTACAGGTAACTGCCAAAATAAAGGAAACACTTGAGTAAATGAGGGCTACAAAGTATATTGAAAGGTGTGGTTCCTGAGTTAATTAAGCAATGAACATCCCATCATGCTTAGGGTCATGTATAAAAATGCCCAGTTGCCCAATATTTTGGCTAACATGACTGGAAGAGGGGGTTCAAAGGGTGTGTGTGTGTTTCAGTCACCAGATCTTAATTGAATGCTTATGGGAGATTCTGGAGTGGTGCCTGAGACAGTGTTTTTCACCACCATCAACAAAACACCAAATTCTGGAATTTAATTTGAAAGAATGGTGTTGCATTCCAACCAATAGAGTTCCAAACACTAGAATCCATTCCAAGGGGCATTGTAGCTGTTCTGGCTCATGGTGGCCCAACGCCCAATTCAGACACTTCATGTTGGTGTTTCCTTTATTTTGGTAGCTAACTGTAGTTCACAAGTTTGATCAATAGCGCTTGGCAACCCTCGCTAGGAGACGACTCGGCCTCCACCAATCTGCTGTAACATAATGGCTGTTGCTAAGGAGCCTGGTAATGTGCTGCAGTCTATATTTTAGACATGATGCTCGAGGGTTTTAATGCTGCTGCTATGCTTCTGTCCACAATAAGAGGCCCCATGTGGGTTGTAGTAATGGCCAAGAGAATGGATATGTGTCCTTTTTCTGCCCTGAAATCATGAGTGTTATTACATTAAGGGCATTATGATCTGTGTTAAGGTGATTTATTTATCCATGTCTGGAGAGTGTGTCAGGACAGGGGCCCAACCAGGGGTTCGGGGGGGGGGGGGGGGGTCTAGGGGTTCCTCGTTAAGGTATAATTAAAGAATGTCCTATTTGATTATCATACCAATATTTCATCCAGCCTGATATAAATAGTTATGTTATTGTTGTTATAATAGTAAATGTGTCAATTCTTATCCCTTGTAATTCTGGAAAAAAAGTGAATGAATTTATCCTGTTTGATTGTGTGTGAAATGAGAGGTGTAGATATGCAGTGGGTCACTGGGCTTTAGAGATGTCTGTCTGCATGGGCTTTGGTGTGTCATTGCTTCTCAAGGATCCAATTATGATTACCTGGTTTAGATACGTTTGCTCAACAGACTATGCTTAATCCCTGGAGATATTTATGTGTATCGTCCAAGACACATACACACACGCACACACACACGCACACTCACACACACATACACACACACACGCACACACACACACGCACACACACGTGCACACGCACACACACACACATACAGTGAGGCAAAAAAGTATTTAGTCAGCCACCAATTGTGCAAGTTCAAGAGGCCTGTAATTTTCATCATAGGTACACTTCAACTATGACAGACAAAATGAGAAAACAAAATCCAGAAAATCACATTGTAGAATTTTTTATGAATTTATTTGCAAATTATGGTGGAAAATAAGTAAACTCAATAACAAAAGTTTATCTCAATACTTTGTTATATACACTTTGTTGGCAATGACAGAGGTCAAACGTTTTCTGTAAGTCTTCACAAGGTTTTCACACACTGTTTTTGGTATTTTGGCCCATTCCTCCATGCAGATCTCCTCTAGTGCAGTGACGTTTTGGGGCTGTTGCTGGGCAACACGGACTTTCAACTCCCTCCAAATATTTTCTATGGGGTTGAGATCTGGAGACTGTCTAGGCCACTCCAGGACCTTGAAATGCTTCTTACGAAGCCACTCCTTCGTTGCCCGGCCAGTGTGTTTGGGATCATTGTCATGCTGAAAGACCCAGCCACGTTTCATCTTCAATGCCCTTACTATGGAAGGAGGTTTTCACTCAAAATCTCACGATACATGGCCCCATTCATTCTTTCGTTTACACGGATCAGTCGTCCTGGTCCCTTTGCAGAAAAACAGCCCCAAAGCATGATGTTTCCACCCCCATGCTTCACAGTAGGTATGGTGTTCTTTGGATGCAACTCAGCATTCTTTGTCCTCCAAACACGACGAGTTGAGTTTTACCAAAAAGTTATATTTTGGTTTCATCTGACCATATGACATTCTCCCAATCTTCTTCTGGATCATCCAAATGCTCTCTAGCAAACTTCAGACGGGCCTGGACATGTACTGGCTTAAGCAGGGGGACACGTCTGGCACTGCAGGATTTGAGTCCCTGGCGGCGTAGTGTGTTACTGATGGTAGGCTTTATTACTTTGGTCCCAGATCTCTGCAGGTCATTCACTAGGTCCCCCCCGTGGGGTTCTGGGATTTTTGCTCACCGTTCTTGTGATCATTTTGACCCCACGGGGTGAGATCTTCCGTGGAGACCCAGATCGAGGGAGATTATCAGTGTGTCTTCCATTTCCTAATAATTGCTCCCACAGTTGATTTCTTCAAACCAAGCTGCTTACCTATTGCAGATTCAGTCTTCCCAGCCTGGTGCAGGTCTACAATTTTGTTTCTGGTGTCCTTTGACAGCTCTTTGGTCTTGGCCATAGTGGAGTTTGGAGTGTGACTGTTTGAGCTTGTGTACAGGTGTCTTTTATACTGATAACAAGTTCAAACAGGTGCCATTAATACAGGTAACGAGTGGAGGACAGAGGAGCCTCTTAAAGAAGAAGTTACAGGTCTGTGAGAGCCAGAAATCTTGCTTGTTTGTAGGTGACCAAATACTTATTTTCCACCATAATTTGCAAATAAATTCATTAAAAATCATACAATGTGATTTTCTGGATTTTTTTCCCTCATTTTGTCTGTCATAGTTGAAGTGTACCTATGATGAAAATTACAGGCCTCTCTCATCTTTTTAAGTGGGAGAACTTGCACAATTGGTGGCTGACTAAATACTTTTTGGCCCCACTGTATCTTCTTTGTTACCTTAGCCCAGTGTTTCCCAACCCTGGTCCTCCTCCTTTTGTTGGAGCCGTGGACAAACACACCTCATTCAGCTCATTGAGGGCTTGAGGATTAGTTGACATTTTGAATCAGTTGTCCTTGCCCAGGGTTACAATACAACTGTGTACTGTTGGGGGTACTCAATGACCAGGGTTGGGAAACACTGCCTTAGCCTATAGCAATGTTGTAGGGAAAAGTTGTGCTGCTCTAGCACCATTTCCCTACTGCAGGTACTGCTCTAGCACCATTTCCCTACTGCAGGTGCTGCTCTAGCACCATTTCCCTACTGCAGGTGCTGCTCTAGCACCATTTCCCTACTGCAGGTGCTGCTCTAGCACCATTTCCCTACTGCAGGTGCTGCTCTAGCACCATTCCCCTACTGCAGGTGCTGCTCTAGCACCATTTCCCTACTGCAGGTGCTGCTCTAGCACCATTTCCCTACTGCAGGTGCTGCTCTAGCACCATTACCCTACTGCAGGTGCTGCTCTAGCACAATTACCCTACTGCAGGTGCTGCTCTAGCACCATTGTCCTACTTTAGGTGCTGCTCTAGCACCATTCCCCTACTGCAGGTGCTGCTCTAGCACCATTGTCCTACTTTAGGTGCTGCTCTAGCACCATTTCCCTACTGCAGGTGCTGCTCTAGCACCATTTCCCTACTTTAGGTGCTGCTCTAGCACCATTACCCTAGTGCAGGTGCTGCTCTAGCACCATTACCCTACTGCAGGTGCTGCTCTAGCACCATTGTCCTACTTTAGGTGCTGCTCTAGCACCATTCCCCTACTGCAGGTGCTGCTCTAGCACCATTGTCCTACTTTAGGTGCTGCTCTAGCACCATTTCCCTACTGCAGGTGCTGCTCTAGCACCATTACCCTACTGCAGGTGCTGCTCTAGCGCCATTACCCTACTGCGGGGGCTGCTCTAGCACCATTTCCCGACTGCAGGTGCTGCTCTAGCACCATTCCCCTACTGCAGGTGCTGCTCTAGCACCATTTCCCTACTGCAGGTGCTGCTCTAGCTCCATTACCCTACTGCAGGGGCTGCTCTAGCACCATTTCCCTACTGCAGGTGCTGCTCTAGCACCATTTCCCTACTGCAGGTGCTGCTCTAGCACCATTACCCTAGTGCAGGTGCTGCTCTAGCACCATTACCCTACTGCGGGGGCTGCTCTAGCACCATTTCCCGACTGCAGGTGCTGCTCTAGCACCATTCCCCTACTGCAGGTGCTGCTCTAGCACCATTTCCCTACTGCAGGTGCTGCTCTAGCACCATTACCCTAGTGCAGGTGCTGCTCTAGCACCATTACCCTACTGCAGGTGCTGCTCTAGCACCATTTCCCTACTGCAGGTGCTGCTCTAGTTCCATTACCCTACTGCAGGGGCTGCTCTAGCACCATTCCCCTACTGCAGGTGCTGCTCTAGCACCATTTCCCTACTGCAGGTGCTGCTCTAGCACCATTTCCCTACTGCAGGTGCTGCTCTAGCACCATTACCCTAGTGCAGGTGCTGCTCTAGCACCATTTCCCTACTGCAGGTGATGCTCTAGCACCATTGTCCTACTTTAGGTGCTCCCACTTAAACCACTGGTATCATATCAACTATCCAAGGTCTGGAATATGGCACTGGCAGACTATGGCTCTCTGTTGTCTGACTCTCTCTCTTTCGCGCTCTCTTTCTCTTTGTCTCCCCCCGCCCTTATCCTGTTGGTACTGATTTGCCTACGGCATGGTCCAGGTCCTCAGTGCACACGCACAGACAGTCTCCTGGCCCGCTACTCCATTAGGCCCTTTCCTCTCCTTTCGTCTCCTCTCCAACCTCGCTCCGCTCCAGCTAACCCTCCCTTACCTGTCTCTCCACGCCATTGTTCCCCCCCACCTACTCCCCTCGCCTGTGAGCAATTACAGCGAGTTTATCTCTCTTTCCTGCTTTCATCTGATCCCTCTGCTCGCCAAGGCAGCAGTGGATGGAGCAGCAGCTTGGGCCTATGGGTCGGCCAGTTCCCTGTTCCATCCCGGTTCCCAGTGGAGTAGAGGTGTGCGTGCGAATCCGTTTAGGAGGAAGGAGAGCTGGAACATCAGGGTTGGCACCGGCCCCTGCATGAGTCTAAAAGTCATTGGAACGTGGAATTATTCCCCCATTCTTTTTTTGTCCTTTCCTCTCCCTCTCCTTATATCTCTCAAATCCCCCCCAAGTCTCCTCTGACTTGTGAGAAGGAATGAGTTCAAAATGAGGGGCATGTCACTGACCAAGTCCATATTATGGCAAGAACAGCTCACATAAGCAAAGAGAAATGACAGTCCATCATTACTTTACAACATGAAGGTCAGCCAATCTGGAACATTTAAAGAACTAAAGTTTTTAAAGTTTCTTCAAATGCAGTTGCAAAAACCATCAAACTCTATCATGAAGCTGGCTCTCATGAGGACCGCCACAGGAAAGGAAGACCCAGAGTTACCTCTGCTGCAGAGGATAAGTTCATTAGAGTTAACTGCACCTCAGATTGCAGCCCAAATAAGTAACATACACATCTCAACATAAATTGTTCAGGGGAGACTGAGTGAATCAGGCCTTCATGGTCAAATTGCTGCAAAGAAATCACGACTAAAGGACACCAATAAGAAGAAGACGCTTGCTTGGGCCAAGAAACACGAGCAATTGACATTAGATCGGTGCAAATGTGTCCTTTGGTCTGATGAGTCCAAATATAAGATTTTTGGATCTAACCGCCGTGTCTTTGTGAGACGCAGAGTAGGTGAACGGATGATCTCCACATGTGTGGTTCCCATTGTGAAGCATGGAGGAGGAGGTGTGATGGTGTGGGGGTGCTTTGCTGGTGACACTGTCTGTGATTTATTTAGAATTCAAGGCACACTTAACCAACATGGCTACCACAGCTTTCTGCAGCGATACGTCATCCCATCTCGTTTGGGCTTAGTGGGACTATCATTTGTTTTTCAACATGACAATGACCCAAAACACACCTCTAAGCTGTGTAGGGGCTATTTCACAAAGGAGAGTGATGGAGTGCTGCATCAGATGACCTGGTCTCCACAATCACCCGACCTCAACCCAATTGAGATGGTTTGGGATGAGTGGGACTGCAGAGTGAAGGAAAAGCAGCCAACAAGTGCTCAGCATATGTGGAAATGCCAAGAGTGTGCAAAGCTATCATCAAGGCAAAGGGTGGCTACTTTGAAGAATCTCAAATATAAAATAGATTTGAATTTGTTTGACACTTTTTTGGTTACTACATGATTCCACATGTGTTATTTCAAAGTTTCGATGTCTTTGCAATTATTCTACAAAGTAGAAATAGTACAAATAAAGAAAAACCCTTGAATGAGTAGGTGTGTCCAAACTTTTGACTGGTACTGTAAGTACATACACACAGACTGGCACAGTTACATAGTTTGTCGGTTGTGTAACACTTTCTTCCAGTCACGAAATCTGCTCTCTCAGTGTGAGAGGA
The DNA here is from genome assembly GCF_034236695.1 of Oncorhynchus nerka. Classification (NCBI taxonomy): domain Eukaryota; kingdom Metazoa; phylum Chordata; class Actinopteri; order Salmoniformes; family Salmonidae; genus Oncorhynchus; species Oncorhynchus nerka. The sequence continues at coordinate 67,955,231 of NC_088405.1, read as the reverse complement.
AATGGGGAGGCAGGGGAGGCTGTGCCATTACCAGAGCTGTTACTAACTGTTCTCTGTAAGGGTGGCAGGAGGGCAGGCAGCCTCACTCCCATGGTACTCTGGTCTGCTGCCTCTCTGGGAGGAGTCAGGACAGGTCACCATCATCACACAGACAGGGTGGCACAGCAGAACAGTGCAGAGTAGCCCGAACTGGAGCACAGGGCCATGCACTCAGGGTCAGGCACAGTCCAGCTAGGGGCATCATGACCTCATGGCAGACTGGAGGGCATTGCTTATATGGTGATAATAAACATCCTGAAACAGAAGATTATAGTCTGTGATTTTCATCCCATCCGGATACTGTTGATTCTGCTCATCATATCTGCTAATGATTTATTTTTTGTTTTTCTTTCCTGTTTACCAATGGTTCCAATGTATTTCCTCCATGTTAGTAATGCCCACCTCACCAGCCCTAGTCTGGCTTTACCCAAAAGAGGAAACCTTGTAAAGCTTAATTCCGGTTCTTACAGCAAGTCGTCTTTGCTAGAGCAGACTGGTACCCTAATCCTCTATATTAGGAGAGGAGAGAGGGGTATAACTGGATTTCCTGTGCGTGCCATGTCTCTGGCTCAGTCCCCTGTCTCCCCCTGTGTTATCTAACCATCAGAGAGGCTGCAGTGCACTAATATCTGTGTGTAGCATGAAGAGCCCTTTGTTCGGCGAAACAAGTAAGAGCCTGGGGAGGGGAAGGAAGGAGAAGAGAGGAAACAGCATAACATCATCCTGTCCGTGCCATGCCCTGCCGTGCCATACCGGGCCACTGCCTCCCAGTGCGTGCAGCTACGTTAAAGACCTCAGTCGGGGAGAGAGAAGGAGAGAAAGAGAGCAGGGGGCCTGAGACCTCCTTAACATGCACGCTCACGTCACATTACACTCTGCACTCTCACAATGATTCAGGATGATTCCCCTCTTCATCACTGAATCTCTCTCTCTGTATCACACGGAACCATCCACAAGCCAGGTCAAACCCTGGAGCGGAGGAGAAGAAAGAATCGGAAATGTAGCAAATGTTTGTAGTAGTGCCGATGCTTTTGAAGAATTCCCTTATTTCTTACCAACACCCCTCCGTCTTTTTCTCATTCCCCTCCTTTTTTCTCCCCAGCTTGTTTATGTAAGGGGCTGTTTTACTTTCAATAGAGTACTGCACCATTAGCCCCCAAAGAGCTTAAAAGATTAAAGGAACCACTAAAAACATTTAGGGGAGTGAAGGGGACGTTTGTGCATGAGGGACTTTGGGTTGGAGGAGGAGGGGTTTTTCTTCATGTTATTCCACGGCAGGCAGCGGGTTTAGCAGAACATTGGAGCTGTAGAGGAGGACACTGGAACATCTGGGCTGGTATAGCTGAGAAAGGAGAAGAGAGAAGGGCTGCTGCGACACTCACCCTCTCTATCCTCCTGTTAGCAAGCTCAGTGCGCCAGCTCAGGGTGTAGGGACTGGGGAAGCCTACACATGCACAAACACACGTCCCTTTCTCCACCCAGGAGATTGTTTGCCTCCTGCAGGGAAGCGTCTGTATAGTCAGGCAGGCAGCCTGGGGCCTTCTCTCTCAGCCTTCTAAGCAGCTCGTCTGTAAGGCTCCTCTGTTGGGCTCTGTGGGATGAAGGTATTTAACAGGGAACGGATGAGAAAGAAAACTCATAGCATTGAATCACATGATCCTACAAGGTTTAGACTGTTCTCAGAAAGTGGAGCAAGGCAGCAGCATTAGCTCAAATCATACCCTATCAGGCAGCAGTGCACTGTAGTGTGCAGTGTATTGAGCCATGCATGAACAATGTTCTGTTCTTCCTAGCATGATTCTACTCTATTAAATTCAATTTTAATGATATGATCTTTTTGGATGCTGTGTTTAATTGCTAAACTAAGATTCCAAAAGCGGCTGTAGATAACCTTTTGATCACTACAGCAAATTCTCATTATCCTCACACGCACTAACATCGATACACTACCAGACTAACACAGACTAACACACACTAACAGACTAACACAGACTAACACGCACTACCAGACTAACACAGACTAACACGCACTACCAGACTAACACAGACTAACACGCACTACCAGACTAACACAGACTAACACACACTACCAGACTAACACACACTATTACAGACTAACACACACTACCAGACTAACACAGACTAACACTGATATACTAACAGAGACTAACACACACTAACAGACTCACACTGATACACAAAACAGACTAACACAGACTAACACGCACTACCAGACTAACACAAACTAACACAGACTAACACACACTACCAGACTAACACACACTATCACAGACTAACACACACAACCAGACTAACACACACTATTACAGACTAACACACACTACCAGACTAACACAGACTAATACTGATATACTAACAGACTAACTCAGACTAACACACACTAACAGACTAACACTGATACACAAACAGACTAACACAGACTCAGACTAACACACACTAACACAGACTATCACACACTAACAGACTAACACTGATACACTAACAGACTAACACACACTAACACTGATATACTAACAGACTAACACACACTAACACAGACTAATACAGGCTAACACAGACTAACACAGATTATCACACACTAACAGACTAACACTGATATACTAACAGACTAACACACACTAACACAGACTAATACAGGCTAACACAGACTAACACAGACTATCACACACTAACAGACTAACACTGATACACTAATAGACTAACACAGACTAATACAGGCTAACACAGATTAACACAAACTACCAGACTAACACAGTCTATCACACACTAACAGACTAACACACACTAACACACACTAACAGACTAACACTGATACACTAACTCACACTAACACAGACTATCACACACTAACAGACTAACACACACTAAAACACACAAATACAGGCTAACACACACTAATAAAGACTAACACAGACTAATACAGACTAACACACACTAGTACAGACTAATACAGATTAACACAGACTAGCACAAACTAACTGACTAGCACACACTAAAACAGACTAATACAGACTAACACACACTATTACATACTAATGCAGACTAACACACACTAAAACACACTAACACAGAATAATACACACTAATACAGACTAATACAGATTAACACAGACTAACACACACTAACACAGACTAACACACACTAACACACACAAACAGACTAACACAGACTAGCATACGCTACCAGACTAAGACAGACTAACACACACTGACATACTAAAACAGACTAAAACACACACTAACAGACTAACACACACACTAACAGACTAAAACAGATTAACACACACACTAACAGACTAACACACACTAACAGACTAATACAGACTAACAGACTAACACACACTAACAGACTAACACACACTAACAGACTAACACAGACTAACACACACTAACACTGATACACTAACAGACTAACACACACTAGTACAGACTAACACAGATAAACACAGACTAGCACACACTAAAACAAACTAACACACACTATTACAGACTAATGAAGACTAACACAGGCTAACACACACTAATGCAGACTAACACACACTCTTACAGACTAATACAGACTAACACACACTACTACAGACTAACACAGACTAACACACACTAATACACACTAACACAGAATAATACACACTAATACAGACGTATATAGATTAACACAGACTAACACACACTATTATAGACTAATACAGACTAACACACACTACTACAGACTAACACAGACTAACACACACTAAAACACACTAACACAGAATAATACACACTAAATCAGACTAATACAGATTAACACAGACTAACACACACTAACACAGACTATCACACACTAACAGACTAACACACACTAACAGACTAACACTGATACACTAACAGACTAACACACACTAACACACACAAATACAGACTCACACAGAATAATACACACTAAATCAGACTAATACAGATTAACACAGTCTAACACACACCTACAGACTAACACACACTAACTGACTAACACACACTAATACAGACTAAAACACACTAACACAGACTAACACACACAAATACAGACTAACACACACTAATACAGGCTAACACACACTAATACAGACGAACACACACTAACACACACGAATACAGGCTATCACACACTAACAGACTAACACAGACTAACACACACTAACAGACTAACACTGATACACTAACAGACTAACACAGACTAACAGACACTAGTACAGACTAACACAGATCAACACAGACTAGCACACACTAATACAAACTAACACACATTATTACAGACTAATGAAGACTAACACACCCTACTACAGACTAATACACACTAAAACACACTAACACAGAATAATACTCACTAATACAGACTTATAAAGATTAACACAGACTAACACACACTATTACAGACTAATGCAGACTAACACAGACTAAGACACACTAAAACACACCAACACAGAATAATACACACTAAATCAGACTAATACAGATTAACACAGACTAACACAGACTATCACACACTAACAGACTAACACTGATACACAAACAGACTAACACACACTAACAGACTAACACTGATACACTAACAGACTAACACAGACTAACACACACCTACAGACTAACACACACAAACAGACTAACACACACAAACAGACTAACACACACTAACATACTAACACTGATACACTAACAGACTAACACAGACTAACACACAGTAACAGACTAACACAGACTAACACACATGAATACAGACTAACACACACTAATACAGACTCACACAGACCAATACAGACAAACGCAGACTAACTGACTAACACAACTAATACAGACTAACACACACGAAAACAGACTAACACACACTAATACAGGCTAACACACACTAATACAGACTAACACACACTAATACAGACTAACACACACTAATACAGACTAACACACATGAATACAGACTAACACACAATAATACAGACTAACACAGACTAATACAGTCTAACACAGACTAATTGACTAACGCACACTAATACATGCTAACACACACTAATACAGACTAACACAGACTAACACACACTAATACAGACTAATACAGATTAACACAGACTAGCACAAACTAACTGACTAGCACACACTAATACAGACTAATACAGACTAACACACACTATTACAGACTAATGCAGACTAACACACACTAATACACACTAACCAGAATAATACACACGAATACAGACTAATACAGAGTAACACAGACTAACACACACTAATACAGACTAACGCAGACTTAAAGCACACTCCATTCTCTTTTTTCTCTTTCTCTATGTCCTGTTTTAGAGCTGTGTACTCTGTGTATTGTGCATCGTGCCCTATTTTCTTGCTAAGGCACACCAGTCTGTGGATGGAATGGCTGCTGTGTGTTTTTTTCTTCTCTGGTGATTCAAGCACAGTGCTGGCCGCGGGGCGCATAGCCAAGCGTGTGCATGTGTCTGTGGGAAGGGAGCGGGTAGGCAGGCAGCGAGGACTGTCACTATGCATGAGGAGCCAACACAGCCCGAGGGTCCGGGGGTATACCCCCCTGTGTTTAGAACATCCCCAGTGATGACCTAAGCCCATCTGACAAGAGTTTACTGCGTAGGCCTGGAAACAGAACCCATACCGTATGGTACTCAACTGTTTTCTTTGTTTGTTTTTGCAGAGGCTATTGTCCCAAGTGAACCCACATTTTGGGGTCTGAGTGTGCTTATTGCTTTATCATATATAAAACATTGTTAACCTTTTCTTTACAGCATTACAAGTTATATTTGGCTTTTATAACTGTGAACTTCAAACAGCTTTCAAATATTGTACTCTCTTTCACTGCAATGCGTCCTAGCTTGTCCCGAAAGACGGCCTCTCAGCTTCTCCTTGGATAATAACTCAACTCAAGCTTTTGGTATTATGGTGCATCTCATTAATATTGTTTGTAGATACATACACTATTTCTGTGTAGTGACACATGGATTGCCTTCCAACAGAGTTGTTACTGTTTCAGGTTGTGTTGCCAAATGTGGATAATTCTCCTGGGATAAAGGACCCTATTATAGCTGGCAGGTACTTCACACAGCTGTCCCAGATGACATAATTATATACACAAGAAGCTGTGTGTGAGTTATCCTAACCTGATGTGCTACTAGGGAGAGTGACAGAATGTAAACACAGGCAGGGTGGCCCGCTGGCCCAATCTGAGCTGTGTGTATGTGGTCATTTTTAGACTTATTGTACTCTTCCTCATACAGTACAGACAAGACTAAGGGGACTGGGATGTCATAACCAACTGAGTGAATGTTTATACGGTGTTTGAAGATGGCATACTGGATAGTAAAGCACTTTTAATACCTTTTTTTAAGAACAAGTCTGTTGAATCAAAGTCCAGTGGTGAAGCAAATGTCAAATACACTGCTAGAGATCTATGGAGAAATCACAAAGGGCTTCCTCTATAAGAAGAGAACAGCAACTAAAGCAATGTTTTAAAAAAGGGGTTAAATGAGAAAGAGCTCTATACACAGGGCATAACAGAGAGAGCCAAGGAGAGAGAACAAATATGTTGATTAAAGGGGAGGAATAAAAGAGAGATAGCGAGAGAGAGAGAGAGACAAAGCGGGAGGAGAGAGAGAGGCAAACGAGAGAAAATGGGTTGGGCAGTGAGCAGAGAGGAGGAGGTTACTGCAGTAGTGTGTGTAGTCAGAGCCGAGGACGAGGACAACAAGAGGACAGAACACCCTTCTTACTGTCATATGCCAATAGGGATGAACACACAGCTAAAGTCCATTTGAGGAGAGCTGCTGTCAGACTGCCAAGCCAGCTACGCCACACACACACACCACACACACACTACGCCAGGGAGAGAAAGGTTGAGAGAGAAGGGAGGAAGCAAAGAGGGTAGAAGAGAGGGACAGAGAAAGTGGGAGTGAGAGAGAGAACCAGGAGCAAGCAGAGAGGATCAAGAACAACAGAACCAGGAGCAAGCAGAGAGGATAAAGAACAACAGAACCAGGAGCAAACAGAGAGGATAAAGAACAACAGAACCAGGAGCAAGCAGAGAGGATCAAGAACAACAGCACCAGGAGCAAGCAGAGAGGATAAAGAACAACAGAACCAGGAGCAAACAGAGAGGATAAAGAACAACAGAACCAAGAGCAAGCAGAGAGGATCAAGAACAACAGAACCAGGAGCAAACAGAGAGGATAAAGAACAACAGAACCAGGAGCAAACAGAGAGGATAAAGAACAACAGAACCAGGAGCAAGCAGAGAGGATCAAGAACAACAGAACCAGGAGCAAGCAGAGAGGATAAAGAACAACAGAACCAGGAGCAAACAGAGAGGATAAAGAACAACAGAACCAAGAGCAAGCAGAGAGGATAAAGAACAACAGAACCAGGAGCAAACAGAGAGGATAAAGAACAACAGAACCAGGAGCAAACAGAGAGGATAAAGAACAACAGAACCAGGAGCAAACAGAGAGGATAAAGAACAACAGAACCAGGAGCAAACAGAGAGGATAAAGAACAACAGAACCAGGAGCAAACAGAGAGGATAAAGAACAACAGAACCAGGAGCAAACAGAGAGGATGAAGAACAACAGAACCAGGAGCAAGCAGAGAGGATAAAGAACAACAGAACCAGGAGCAAACAGAGAGGATAAAGAACAACAGAACCAAGAGCAAGCAGAGAGGATAAAGAACAACAGAACCAGGAGCAAACAGAGAGGATAAAGAACAACAGAACCAGGAGCAAACAGAGAGGATAAAGAACAACAGAACCAGGAGCAAACAGAGAGGATAAAGAACAACAGAACCAGGAGCAAACAGAGAGGATAAAGAACAACAGAACCAGGAGCAAGCAGAGAGGATAAAGAACAACAGAAGCAGGAGAAAGAAGAAAACAGTGTTTTGGCTGTCTTCTAGCTGTGGGACCTTTTGGCGGGTTGCTGTTACTGTTTTTGATTCCTTTAGGAAAAGACTTAACTTGTTCCCTTACCGTCGGCACACTGAGTCAGCCAGAGACAGCAGACGGAGGCAGGATGATCAAGTCCAGTTGGTTCTATGTCAAGTTCAAATACAACGAAAAGGTAAATCAATGAGCTGTTGGTTTCTGCTTTGACTTGCTATTGGTGTCTGTCCAAAAGCTGTGCACTATATAGGGAAAATAGCCCATTTGGAACATAGCCTTAGCTTCTGACCTTCAGCATCTATCCATAACATATGTCTCTAATGGGATGTCTCGCACACTTATCAAAACGCTGGCATCGATTTGTTGTTGCTGACAATCCTGCTTTTGCACCCCAGGAGACAGTTATATTTTTAAGTTGCTCATACATTATTGAACATCATGTCTTACCAGTATTTTGAGACCATGAATATTCTATCCTTTTTCCATGTCTCTCTCATGGCTGTGTGGGTTTTTAAATGCAGAGTTCAACACATGTCCATCCATTTGAAAGTAGGGCTAAATAGGAATATGGTTTATATCATTTTGACCATGGGAATTTTGTCTTGAGATATTTACCATCATGTGTACATAGCTGTACATAGATTGACATGTATTTATTCCTATGGATCCCACTTTCATTCCGTTTCAATCTGTCACAGCTACAGCTAGGGCTCGACCCTCTCCTGTGGGGGGGGGCAAGGTGTTGAAGTATTAATGCTGACGAGTGATACTGTACCATCCCCTCTCCACACTCAGGCTAATGAGATGGACCTGGCAGAAGGTGTGCTTATGGATGGGGTTACTGCATGTGTAAAGAGGGTGCTGTGTGTGTGTATAGAGTTCTCTTGTAGAAACCAAGACCCGAGCCAGGGCCCAGCACTTTGTCAAGCAACCTGCCGCCTGGCCAGACAAACAGACAGATAGACAGCCAGACAGTCAGTGAGTCAGGCAGGCAGACAGACATCCGTCAACATTTTCCTGCGAAGGAAACCAGGCGGTCAGGTTCTCTGAGTTGTGTCAGGTGTCTGTGTGGCTGGAGCATCATCTCCTTACCTGAACAAAGTCCTGGGATTGTGCTGCTTGTGTAGGTTCACATTTGTACTCTGAACTTTTAGCGGATGTTTTAATGTACTGGTACTGTTTTTATCCTGCTTGAAGGACCAGTACTTGAGAGTTAGGAAGAGAGTTTTATACACAGACTAACTTACACACAGAGTATGATGCCTATGTGCTGTTGTAGTCTGACTCAAAATAGTGGTTCAAAAAAGTGAAGCCGTGCCAAGTGGCCTCATGGGAGCATCTGTTGACACCTGAGGGCTCTGTTTCTGCATGCTACACAGCTGCCATTTTGTGTCTGCTCTGACCTGCATGGAGAAGGATGTCATGTCTGCTTGTGTAGTAATGGCCTGGTGACCACCACCGCAGTCATCTCCTGTCATCATGGTCCTCTGTAATAATAATAATAATACTGCATTGAATTATAATGCGCTTTTCATTGAAAAACAATCTCAAAGTGCAACTGTTCCTCAGTTGGTGGCGGTTGCAACGCCAGTGTATTGGGTTTGATTCCCGGAACCAACCGTATATAAAGTCTATGCATGTGTAACACACAGGATATGAACCTGGGTCTCCCACGGGAGCATCCAACATCTTAGACCATTAGACTAAGAAGAAATCCCCTTTTGGGCTGAGGGCAGACACAGGTTTTGAAGTTCGCAGGTGGCGCTACCTAATCACGTGACAAAAATCAATTAATGTCCGCTACACAAGCATGACTGTAAATTGTTTTGGATTAAAGTGTCTGCTAAATGGCATATATTATTATTTATTATTATTATTACAACCCTTAGCACTACGCCACAGATAGAACACAGATAGAACATCAATTTCACCTGATGTATAAGTGTGCAGCATTCGTTTGGCGTTTCCACTCACTACCAAATATGGTGATGAGAGGAAACTCAGTGGCTGGCAGTGGGAGGAGATGGATTTTGGCCGACATTCTGCACATTTTCTCATCAATGAAATATTTGATCTCCATAAAGTTTTCTGTTTCCAGAACTAGAATCTGTTGCTAACAGAGTGGACTGTGTTCTGTAGACTTTACCCTTTGCCAAAGTTTTTACAAATTGCATTGTTTAGAAGGAGTGCAATGGCAAAATGAGTTATTGCACATGCGCACTTCACGGAATAGGCGTTCCCTAATGGGAATATGCAAATATATGCTAGAATGCGCCAATAGGATCTCACTAGCTCGTGCTTGGCTCTGCCCATCTCTTTGCCTGTTCTGCCCACTATGATTAATTTACTCCCATCAACAGGCTCTGGTCTATCTTGAGTTAGTTATAAAAAATCTTTGGCTACGCTACACAGACTTTGTGTGCGCTACGCTGGAGACGAGTTAAGGGAACCATGACAACCGGATGACTGCATCGAGCCGCGCTAGCCGGGTGGAACAGTGGAAGCATAAGAGTGCAGCTAGCTACTCATTCATTCATTCATTTCCACTCTACCAGCCATCCTTCCATTAGAATTTTTTTAATTTATTTTTTATTTTACCTTTATTTAACCAGGCAAGTCAGTTAAGAACAAATTCTTATTTTCAATGACAGCCTAGGAACAGTGGGTTAACTGCCTGTGGGGGCAGAATGACAGATTTGTACCTTGTCAGCTCGGGGGTTTGAACTTGCAACCTTCCGGTTACTAGTCCAACGCTCTAACCACTAGGCTACCCTGCCGCTCCAGAATCAGAAAATATAAAGTGTGAACATTTTCACTTCACAGTTGATTAAGGAAAGAGGGTGAAATACCATGAACCGAGACGGAAAGAGATGAGATGCTCAGGCTCATGTACTGATATGTATCAAAAATCTTATGAAGTGTAGGGAAAAGGAAATCATGGTTTGACAGATCGCTGGACTCATTGAATTGTGGAAATGTCTTATTTAGCTCACTATCGTATCGCATTTCAGTATATAGATCTGAAATATTAGACCATTTCGACAGCCTGTACAATATTTTTGTCTTCCTTTTACCCTGTGTTTTTACTCTCTTTAAACTGTACTCTGTGTGTGTGCGTGTGTGTGTGTGTGTGTGTGTGTGTGTGTGTGTGTGTGTGTGTGTGTGTGTGTGTGTGTGTGTGTGTGTGTGTGTGTGTGTGTGTGTGTGTGTGTGTGTGTGTGTGTGTGTGTGTCAGCATGCATTGACTGTTGGATAAATTACTTTTGCCTTTGCTGCTCTTGGCTGTGCTTTCCAAATGCCTGTTTGATTGACAACTGGCCTCTCAGCGGTATGTGAATAGGAAGTGACCTTAAACAAGCAGGTTCAGCAGCTCTGTAGTTTGACTGACTGCCTGTTTTCCTTTCCCGGACTCTGACGTGAGTGGGTGGGTGAGTGAGACAGGGACGGAGAGACTGAAGGCGGGTTAGCTGTTGACTGCAGTGCTGAGGGGGGGCTGAGTGAATGAGATGGCCGTGAGACGAGGGGAGCCGGGGAGGTGGGGTGGGCTAGCTCCTGGCTGTAGAGCTGAGGGGTCACTCAGACTGGGGAGTGGGTAATTACTACCCCTGTGTGTGGGCTCAGGTCCTGGAGAGAGGAGGAGGGTGGATAGAGGAGAAAGGGGGGATGGAGGAGGGGTGGGAGGTGGGTTACATTCCGCGCAGTGGAAGGAAGGAAGGAGACTACTGTAGCTCTATTCTCTGTGTGGGCTCTTTGTCCTCTCTTTCTCTGTGTGTGTCTTTGAGCTGTTGTTGCCAGCCAGGGCCCACAGAAGGTGAGCAGTGAGCACCAGTCCCTTGGACTCACTCACACTGGGCTAATTCAGTGTTACACACACAGGGCCATGTGTAAATAGTAGGAGCATGGAGAGAGGAGGCCTCTCTCTCTCTCTCTTTCTCCCTTTCTCTCTCTCTCTCCCTCTCCCTCTCTCTCATCTGTTAAAGTTTTTATTGTGTCTCCACAAAACTTTTTAAGCACACATGTTTCCGCACTGACCCTTTTAAGCGCAGAACACAACACGGAACACACCTACAGTCAATGCTTGCGCCTTTACATGAAACATCTTTACAAGACAGCATGCCTCTAGCCAAAATCTTGTAAAAGTTATGCCCAATATTACCAGGGCTATGGTTTTTATTTCTGCCACAGATTTATGCGCATGTTGCGGGCTAGCTAGCAACCTGATAACATCAGGAAAGGCCTAAAATGTGCAAACTCTGCCCACCTGGGGCAACGGGCCATGCAAAAACATACTCACCCAGTGAGAGAGAGAGAGGGTGTGGGAAGGAGGGAGAATGTGTAGGCCTATATGAGTAAAGTTATCTGAACAGTACAGATGGTTATAGTGTTTTCATAACATTGTTGGACAAGTTTATAAGCTCTTTGTTCTTTAGAATGCCTGAAGCTTTAACAATACTAAAAGCTGTGTGTGTGTGTGTGTGTGTGTGTGTGTGTGTGTGTGTGTGTGTGTGTGTGTGTGTGTTGTGCTCAAGTGTTAATCTTCAAGAACATTCATACGACTACTGAAACATTGGGAGCTTTAATAGCTGGATGTTACAGTGACATCTGTGTGGTTTATGATGAAAATTGCTCGTAAAACACGATTTTGTGTTTCTGTCCTTTACAATCTAATCATAGAGTGCCTGTAACTCAATACACTGCTTTTTAAATGGAAAAAGCTTTCTTAAGTGCCATATTTGAAATAAAAAATGTACTACTGAACTAATGGCATTTTTAAAAAAAACTAATGCCATGAATTTGATTAATTATTAAAATGTTTCTGACAGCCCTATTAAAAACATAATGAGAGAGGTTGTCACATAATGTCAAGTTAGGAACGATCACTTTTGTTAGTGCTGTCTTTATTTACACCAAAGGATATTATAGCTGGCCTTGGTTGGATGATGTTCGTTGTTTGGAGCTTGCTTTATTTAACTGCTGTTCCAGTTTCAACTGACCTGAGCCCTAGGACCATGCCCCAGGACTACCTGACATGATGACTCCTTGCTGTCCCCAGTCCACCTGGCCATGCTGCTGCTCCAGTTTCAACTTCCACCTGACTGTGCTGCTGCTCCAGTTTCAACTGTTCTGCCTTATTATTATTCGACCATGCTGGTCATTTATGAACATTTGAACATCTTGGCCATGTTCTGTTATAATCTCCACCCGGCACAGCCAGAAGGGGACTGGCCACCCCACATAGCCTGGTTCCTCTCTAGGTTTCTTCCTAGGTTTTGGCCTTTCTAGGGAGTTTTTCCTAGCCACCGTGCTTCTACACCTGCATTGCTTGCTGTTTGGGGTTTTAGGTTGGGTTTCTGTACAGCACTTTGAGATATCAGCAGATGTACGAAGGCTATATAAATAAATTTGATTTGATTTGATTTGGTTTATCTAATTTCATCTTTATTACAGCTCTTATCCCTCTCTCCCTTCCTCCCTCCCTCCCCCTCACTCTCTATGTGTAATCACATCCCTGAGCTGTTTCATGGATGAGGAAAATGCTTTAAACTACCTGAGAAAACCCTGCAATATGATGGTTCCAACTTGAATATGGATAATTACAGGGAATGTGTTTTGTTTATCCTCCTCTGTGTTTACTGCCAGTGTGACAGGCTGTGTTAGATGGTTGGAGAATACAGGGAGGTAGAGCATCAAAATGACTATAATGACAAAAGCAACCGCTAAGTGGGGTGTGGGTTGGATTTATGGGTGAACATTGTCCTCCATTATGAAGAGACATAGTAGGTACTAGCTCACTGGATCTCAGGTTTATACTGACAATTGAAGTATAAGCAGTGAAAGAGAAGATCTTGAATGATTGACTTCTTTATTTTTCCAAGTCTGTGATCTATCATCTAACTCCAGTACCTCCTTAGCCTTCAACATCATAGTGCCCTCCAAGCTCATCACTAAGCTCAGAGCCCTGGGTCTGAACCCCACGCTGTACAACTTGGTCCTGGATTTCCTGACGGGCTGACCCTAGGTGGTGAAGGTAGGCAACAACACCTCCGCTATGCTGATCCTCAACACGGAGGCCCCACAAGTGTGCGTGCTCAGCCCCCTTCTGTACTCCCGGTTCACCCATGACTGCTTGGCCATGCACGTCTCTAACTCAATCATCAAGTTGGCAGACAACACAACGACAAGACAGCCTACAGGAAGGAGGTGAGTGCCCTGGCAGAGTAGTGCCAAGAAAATAACCTCTCTCTCAATGTCAACAAAAAGAAGGAGCTGATCGTGGACTTCAGGAGACAGCAGAGGGAGAATTCCCCTATCTGGGGCCACAGTGGAGATTGGGAAAAGCTTCAAGTTCCTTGGCGTGCACATCACTGACAACCTGAAATGGTCCATCCACACAGACAGTGTGGTGAAGAAGGCGCAACAGCGAAACAGCGCCTCTTCAACCTCAGGAGGCTGAATACATTTGTCTTATCCCCTAAGACACTTCTGAACTTCTACAGATGCACCATTGAGAGCATCCTGTCGGGCTGCTTCACTGCCTGATACGGAAACTACACCGTCCGCAACCGCAGGGCTCTCCGGAGGGTGGTGTGGTCAGCCCAACGCCTCACCGTGGGGCACACTGCTTGTCCTCCAGGACATCTACACCACCCGGTCTCACAGGAATGCAAAGAAGATCACGGCCTGTTCACCCCGCTACCATCTAGGAGGTGGAGACAGTACAGGTGCATCAAAGCTGGGACCGAGAGACTGAAAAACAGCTTCTTTCTCCAGGCCATCAGCCATGTTTAATAGTCACCACTAGCCAGCCTCTGCACGGTACCCTGCCTTGAACTTTACCCCTGTTCATAGCCGTCTACCAACCCGGAACTCAACCCTGCACCTGTTGCCCTATGTGCATAGTCATTTACCCACTTTATATGTACTGTATATACTGCATTTTGAGCTTACCAGGTCTGAACAGGTCTGACCAGGTCTGAACAGGCGTGTTCAGGGTGATATGGCCAAAAGCATATTTTTTTTACCACATTTTCTCCCTTCCCTCAGCTCTGTGACTTCTCAATGGGCTCGGGAGAGGCAAAGGTCGAGTCATGCGTCCTCCGAAATATGACCCGCCTGGCCACCTACTTCTTATCATGTCAGACGGACCAATGTGTCAGAGGAAACATAGTTCAACTGTCGACAGCTTTTAGGTGCCCGGCCCTTTCACAAGTAGTCGCTAGAGCACGATGAGCAAAGGAAAGCCCCACCGGCCAAACCTTCCCCTATACCAGATGGCGCTGGGCCAATTGTGCACCGTCCTATGGGGCTCCTGCTCATGGTCGGTTGTGACACAGCCGGCATCGAATCCCAGGTGGTTTTGAACGCTGCACCACCCAGGGCCCCCTATGTATACTGTATAGTCATGGCTCAGAGAGTATTCGCACCCCTTGACTTTTTATACATTTTGTTACAGCCTGAATTTAAAATGGATTCAATTAAAATAATGTGTCACTAGCCTACACACAATTCCTTTAATGTCAAAGTGGAATTCTGTTTTTAGACATTTTTACAAATGAATTAAAAATGATAATCTGAAATGTCTTGAGTCAATAAGTGTAACGGGTGTCGTCGTCAGATGAGGAATAATCGGACCAAAGCGCAGCGTGGTAAGTGTTCATGCTTTTTATTTAAACTGAACACTGTAACAAAATAACAAAGAGAATAAACGAAACCGAAACAGTCCTGTCAGGTGCAAAAAACACTAACCAGAAAATAACTACCCACAAACACATGTGGGAAAAAGCTACCTAAGTATGGTTCCCGATCAGAGACAACGATAAACAGCTGTCCCTGATTGAGAACCATACCCGGCCAAAACAAAGAAATACAAAAACAAAAAAAGAACATAGAATGCCCACCCAAATCACACCCTGACCAAACCAAAATAGAGACATAAAAAGCTCTCTAAGGTCAGGGCGTGACAATAAGCATTCAACTCTTTCTTACGGCAATCCTAAATATGTTCAGGAGTACAAATTTGATTAACAAGTCACATAATAAGTTGCATGGACTATAGTTTTTAACATGATTTTTGAACTACCTCATCTCTTTACCCCACACATACAATCATCTGTAAGGTCCCTCAGTCGAGCAGTGATTTCCAACACAGATTCAACCACAAAGACCAGGGAGGTTTTCCAATGCTTCGTAAAGAAGGGCACCTATTGGTATATAGGTAAAAAATAAATTCAACATTATTTTTTTTAAGTAGACATTGAATATCCCTTTAAGCATGGTGAAGTTATTAATTACATTTTGGATGCAGTATCAATACACTCAGTCACTACAAAGATACAGGCATCCTTCCTAACTCAGTTGCCGGAGAGCAAGGAAACCGTGAGGCCAATGGTGACTTTAAAACAGTTTCAGATAACATTGTAGTTACTCCACAACACTAACCTAATTGACAGAGTGAAAATAAGGAAGCCTGTACAGAATTAAAAATATTCCAAAACATGCATCCTGTTTGTAATAAGGCACTAAAGTAAAACAAAGAAATGTGGCAAAGTCCTGAATACGAAGCGTTATGTTTGGGGCAAATCCAGCACAACTCATCACTGATACCACTCTTCATATTGTCAAGCACGGTGTTGTCTGCACCTTGTCATCGGCAAGGGCTAGGGATTTTTTTAGGATAAAAAGCAACGGAATAGAGCTAAGCACAGGCAAAATCTTAGAGGAAAACCTGGTTCAGTCTGCTTTCCAACAGACACTGGGAGATGCAGGACAATAACCTAAAACACAAGGCCAAATATACACTTGAGTTGCTTACCAAGAAGACAGCTAATGTTCCTGAGTGGCCGAGTTATAGTTTTGACTTAAATCTGCATGAAAGTCCTGAAAATGGTTGTTTAGCAATGTTCAGCAACCAATTTGACAGAGAATTTGAATAATTATTTAAATAATAATTTGCAAATATTGTACAATCCAGGTGTGCAAAGCTCTTAGAGGCTTGCTCAAAAAGACTCACAGCTGCAATTGCTGCCAAATGTGATTCTAAAATGTATTGACTCAAGGGTGTGAATGCTTAAGTAAATTAGATATTTATGTATTTATTTTTCAATAAATGTGATAACATTTCTAAAAACATGTTTTCACTTTTTCATTATTGGCTATTGTGTGTAGATGGTTGAGAATGTTTTTTATTTTTTTTAATCCATTTTGAATTTATGCGGTAACATAACAAAATGTGGAATAAGTCACTTTCTGAAAGCACTGTATCTACTGCAGTACACACCTTTTCTATTAATGCACTGTCCATAATGTATACACACACCATCATATACATATATATTTATGTTCCGGACTTTGACATTGGTCTTTCTAATATTTATATATTTCTTAATTGCTTTCTTAAATTTGGGGGGGGGGTATTTACGTGTATTGTTTTGTATTACTGCACCGTTGGAGCTAGGAACCTAAGCATTTCACTACACCCGTGATAACATCTGCAAAGTATGTGGATGAGACCAATACAATTTTATTGTATTTTATGTAGCATTCAGAATTGAACTATACTCTTCAAGAATGCAACCCCTCCATTACAACTGGTACTGTTTCTGGGCCATTCTCTGCTGTACAACTCATTAGCCAACATGTACAACCCCCCCCCCCCCCCCCCCCCCCCCCCCCCCCACCCCTTAACATACACAACATTGTCTTCTCCTCAAATAATGAATATGTTTATCTTCATGAAGCTTTTATCCCAGCCAGTCCACTCTCGGCAGAGTTTAATGAGAGTTTCTTGGAGACGTTTTGCCAAGTTTAACTGATTTATGCTTAAAAGCAGAAGAAGTGGTAAGAGGCTTACAGAACTTCTGACCCCATTGAAATCAATGGTTTTTGTTTGGCATACATTGTAAAGTGAAAAATCGGAGTATCAGCGTATTTCTGTTACTGCGGAATTGCCATGCAGCTAGCCAAGGGGATTACTGTTAACCCAGAGTGGTGCAGATGTTTCAAAGTCTGTACGGTGCAGCACACAGTGAGGAAGCATTGCACATCGCCTAGAAACATCTGTCAAACAATAGGCCACATTACTGATAACATAAGCTCTTTTTTTCTTTCTTTTTTTTTTTTTACAGTTGAGCGAACTGGATTTAAGGATTTAGTTTTTTATTCATTTTTCTAATGAAGTGCTAAAAATAGGTTGAGGATGGTAACTTACAGTAGATCCCTTCAGTAGTGTTCAACCAAGCTCCATCATCAGATAATTGTTATTCTATGTTATTTTATGTTATTGTGACTGATTAGCGTTGTCAGTATTGGACAATATCTGCTATCAAATTCATACTGCATAGCTTTTAATCTCAGTAGCCATTACAGGATTGAAATGTCTCTGTGGGCCTGTTATAGGTTCCTATAAGCTTCACTCTGTTGATCTATGTGGGCGTGTTATAGGTTCCTATAAGCTTCACTCTGTTGATCTATGTGGGCCTGTTATAGGTTCCTATAAGCTTCACTCTGTTGATCTATGTGGGCGTGTTATAGGTTCCTATAAGCTTCACTCTGTTGATCTATGTGGGCGTGTTATAGGTTCCTATAAGCTTCACTCTGTTGATCTATGTGGGCGTGTTATAGGTTCCTATAAGCTTCACTCTGTTGATCTATGTGGGCGTGTGGGTGGAATGGGATTTTTGGAGCAGCGAACACTTTTTGTGAACATGATATCCTCACCGGTCCTACTTCACAACTGGGCAACAGCGGTTTTTGTTTTGTAATTTCATTTTGTGAAAGCAAGGAAGATTCACCTTCCCTTGCTAGTAGTAACTAGCTGGCAGCCTGGCTAGCTGGCTTTCGCCTGGCTAAAAACAGTGAAATAATTAGATTTATAATAAAAATAAATATTCTTATACTTGCCGGTGTAACCTAAAACATTATCCTAGTTTGATATGCTGCTTGTGTATTCATTCCCATGTCAGCTAAAAATAGAATGTCATCATGTTTTGGTCACAGAGAACAAAGCACATGACTAGCTAGTTCTGCAGCTAGTTCTGCAGCAGGTTCTGCCATTTCACAATAGCCTGGAATCACTAGTTATTACTTCTAAACAAAATACATTTTTTGGTTGGTTTACTGTTTGAACAGTCGCTGAGATTTGGTTATCAATGCAGAATAAGCTACTTTGAGGAATAGTTGAATAAGCCTATAGATCAGATCACAGAACCAAGCTACAACACTGCCCCCACTGCTATGGAAGGAACGTTTCAACAGAAACAACATTACAACAGAACGGCCGTGCTGTACCAGGACACTGACTGACACTCTCTAGTCTCTCTCTCTCATTCTGTTTCTAGTGGAGAGTGGATGGGCTGAATGTGGATTACTGAGTAATGACAGAGCCGAGAGTGGCTGGATCCTCAGTGCAGCCAACAGAGACACGGGCTTAGAGAGAATGGCAGGGTGATTGACAGCCAGTCCAGCCAACCAGGAATGGCCAGTCCCTCTAACACGGCCTGCTACACCTATCCTTTCATGACCACTAATCTGCACATGTATAGTCCATATCTATATAAATTAATGTGTGCTGTCCTTATGTGACTGTTTCAAATCATAGAACAATTGCTTTATTCAGCCCTTTTTGGACCAATGCTTTCACCCTTAAACCTGATATAAAATGTTTTAAATGGTTGTGCCCGCTGTAGTGAAGGTGTATGCCAGGTAGAGAGGGAGTACTCCGTTCCGTCTTTTCAAAAGGTCCCGGTTTTGAAGATCATTACAGTGAAATTCCCTTTGGAATGCCTGGTCCGCTGGCTGTCTGCTGCTGGGTCCTGGGCTAAGCTCAGCTCCGGTTTCTCCCTGACTGAGCACTGGGATGGTTCCCATAGTTTAGCTGCCTTCTGACCCTGCATGGGCAGACCCTTGTACCCAGACTCAATGAGCCCTCTGTAGTCTCAGAAAACACACATTGGTAAGCAAGCATGCGCGGACATACACACACACACACACACACACACACACACACACACACACACACACAGGGTCACCTCGCACTCAGAATGCTGCAGA
Organism: Oncorhynchus nerka; assembly: GCF_034236695.1. Lineage (NCBI taxonomy): Eukaryota > Metazoa > Chordata > Actinopteri > Salmoniformes > Salmonidae > Oncorhynchus > Oncorhynchus nerka. The sequence goes on along the minus strand of NC_088405.1, from coordinate 67,935,220 downwards.
TCAGTGTGAGGATAGATCACATGCTCTCAGACTGTTAGGGTAGGGAGGGCTCACAATCACTTTTTGTCTGAATGAAAACTTGTGTAACTGTCTGGCAATAGCTGGCTATGCTAGCATTGTCCGGAAGAACTATCCTATACTTCAGTCACACACACACAGATATATCCATGCATAACTGCTTTCCTTCAAGAAGGTCCTAAGAAGAATGACATTCTTGCTTAAGATTGCATCAAGTTGCTTATCATGCATGATGCCAACTTAATCATGTTCATAGACTGCAACAAAGTCAGAAGTAACCCCTAAACCTTTCAGAGAGAGAGAGAGAGAGTGAGTGAGAGAGAGAGAGAGAGAGAGAGAGAGAGAGAGAGAGAGAGAGAGAGCAATATATCAAAGCAGGGGAGCCATCTGTCAGCTTGGCCATTAAACAGCTGGTGGAGGAGATGCAAGATGTCTGAACAGAGACTGACAAGATGGGAGATGACAGGAAACAGATTTCCCTTTTCTTTTTTTTCTTTCCTCTCTCTCTGTGGAACGGTGGAGGAAACGGACCGTCGTCCGTCTGGGTGCTGTGAACGCTCCCTCCAGATGCTGCTACCTCTCCTTTCCTTCCCTCCTCCCCCCTTTTCCTTCCTTCCCTCCCCTGCCCTCTCCTCTTACATGTTGATGTCATTGAAACATCCCATAATCCCCGTGGCACTGTCAGCCTGAGAGAGAGACAAGCAGTTTGTCTCTAGTATTCATTAGTTTGTTGTTTTAGTTAGCACCTTTACTCATACAGACATTCTGGTGTCTGTCCTGTTCTTTCTATGGTTACTGAGTGTGCTGTTTTTTCCCTTATTATTGGGTCAGGATGAAAGTAGAAAGCAGAGTCTTTGAAGGTATAGAATCCACTATTACCTGTTGATGGAGATAGTTATTTTTTATGGGACTGTTTTGCAGCCTCAGATCACAATGCATATGGCCTGGATTATTTAGCCGGGATAACGGACCCACTGCTGATCATGTGGATACAAATCTCTGCCTGCTGTTCATTTAATTCAAACATATGAAAATATGGAATCTGAGTCGGTGTTTAGTTAGTTTTAAAAACGAGTACTTGGGCTATTGTTAATTAGTTTTCTATCATACCCTTGTTAGATCTCTGCTCTCCTTAGCTATTCCCCAATACCCCTTTGTGTTAATGTGAACCGGGTGGGGGGGTTCTAAATAGGGCAACAGTGCACAAGGGTCTGGCTGACATCATTAAGCACATGTTCTGCTGGCTTAAAGCCGTTGAAATGCTGGTGGTGGAGTTTCTCTTCTTCCTCATTCCTCCTCTCTCTCTCCCTCCACAGCACAGTGTAATGTGTGATCTCCATGACATTGGGCAGTGTAATACCATAATGGCCCTAATTGTCTAATCACTTTAATATGTGGCTGTGGCCCCTTCCACATGACAGGGCCAGCCTAATAAACAGTGATTACGCTCAGCTGGAACCATAGCAGTCACCCGCAGGGGACGGCCTGCTTTTCTTTCCTTCTTTCTCTCTCTCTCTTTTGTTTGGATGGTGAGCGGAGAAAGAATGGCAGCTGCTGAGGCTGCGAAAGGTCACATTGTAGTTTGCGGCACGTGTGAGCGAGGAAAAGAGCGAGCGAGGAAGACGGAGAGAGGGAGAGAGCGGGAATGACAGATCAAGGGGGGAGAAAAAGAGAGAGAGGGAGTGAGGGGAGAGAGAGGGACAGAGAGAGGAAAGGGAAGGAGAGGGCGGGAGCAAAAGGAAGAAATAGAGGAAGAGAATGAATGGAGCAGACGAGATGAGCTGTCATCTTCAGAGCTTCTCTCCCGGCTGTCAGATTGACAGGCTCCTGGACACCTCACTCTCTGTGGAACAAGAACATGACAAGACAAGCAGGAGCTGTCACTTTTCCACCAGGCCCTCTGTCTCTCTCTCTCCCTCTTTCACTCCCCTCCATTCTCTCTCTATCTATATCCATCTTTCTTTTTCTCTCTCTCTCTCTCTCTCTCTCTCTCTCTCTCTCTCTCTCTCTCTTCCTCTCTCTCGTTCTCTCTCTTTCTCTCTCTTTCTCTCTCTCTTGCTCTCTCTCTCTCTTTCTCTCTGTGTGTCTTTCTCTCCGTATCTCACTCCTCATGTGTCCGGGGTAAGTGTTTGTAGTTTCATGTTTTATGTTTTATGTTTTATGCACCCTAGTATTGGAATGAACCGGGGTGAACCACTCATTTCACAGGATCCAATGGACTAGAAGGGATGTTTGTGTGTTTGAGTTTTTGTGGTGGTGGTGGGGGGCATAGCCGGGTGTGTGTACTCCCTATATCAGCTGAGAAACAAGACTGCTCTTCTTCATTCTCATTCTCTTATTCATTATTCAACCCCCCCCCAAGCAGCATAAACATAATAAGGTTAAGAATCGCCATGAACCGCGTCTTGGCGGATCAAGAGGGGGAAAGGCGGGATGTCGGCCTTTATCTGTGCTACATCTTTTATTAATTGAGAGTGCTAGCGAGTCTCCCCGTGATCATTAATGCATGCAACGTGGAATAACGTATTTACATGTTCCCATGCATTATGCATGGTTAGGGAGGGGGCCGACATGTTGTGTAGTAGAGGACCCTGTGTTCTCTCTCTCTGTGTGTGGAGGCATGCGTGGGCACTTGTGTGTGTGTGTGTTTTCTGTGTGTGTGAATGTGTATCAGTCAGCTGATTTAGATTCAGCCCTGCTAACTTCACTACCTGCCAGGACTCTCCTGTCCTCTACTGGAGAGTGAGAGTGAGGAGGAAGTGTTGGACAACAAATTATGTTCCCTGGGTTGAACTCAGTACAGGGGCACTTAGGGTTCTGCTGTTAATACGACTGGGGAGATTGGTTTCTCCCCCCTCCATGGAGTTATTCTGTATCTGTATGTCTGCATCCGAAGTGGCACCCTATTCACTATGGGACCTGGCCAAAAGTAGTGCACTAAATAGGGAATATGGTGCCATTTGGGATGCATCCTATGCGTTTGTGAAAGAGCAGTTCCTGCACAGTTAACCTTTTATATGTTATATATTATATAGAGGTGTTACCCTGTAACCCCCCCCACCACACACACATAAGGTATATTTCCCTCTACTGCTGACATCCAGTATTCATGGTCTCCCAGATACATTAGCTGGGAGCATTTCGCCCGGCCCATAGCTCTCACACTGCCTGACAGGTTGTTGAAATTCGATGCAGCTGAGCGACAACATTACCATCCAACAGAGATCAGTAACTGGAAGAAACACATATAGTCTAGACGAGAGGAAAAGTCGTTTTTTCACAGTGCTGGTGATTGATCAGGCTAATGTATAGCTCCCTATAGGCCAATTCCACCTCCAAGATCAATCTCTGACTCAATTGTGCCTGTAGTGCTAGTGTGCATTTCCACATACTCAGTATTCACAGATTGCAGTTCATATAACGGAACCTTTCTTTAACCAAACCTCTCTCTGTCTCAACTCATGCTTTGCTTCTCTCTCTCTCTCTCTCTCTCTCTCTCTCTCTCTCTCTCTCTCTCTCTCCAACCCTCAGCAGGTTTCCCAGTAGTATTGATCAGAGACTGGCCCACCATAACCAAGTCAATGAGGGAGTGCTGTGCTGTAATGTGTCTGTAGTAGTTACATGGTGCGACAGACAGGCAGACAGACAGACACTCAAACACACACAGTGCATTGTGCTGCCTAGCATGAGAACGGAAAAAGGCTCAGTAATTTGAATTGATCCGGTTACAACTTAATTAATCACAGTGGTTAGTTCACTGGTACCTCTCACGGTACACAGACCTACCTTGTGTGTTTGTGTACGTGTCTGTATTGCAAAAAATAATTGGCTAGGAGCAGTCTGAAGGTCTTTTTTTGGTTTATTTTATGTTAGAGAAAAAACGAAATGATCCTTGCCCTCTCTCCATATCTACAAATGTGTGTGTGTGTGTGTGTGTGTGTGTGTGTGTGTGTGTGTGTGTGTGTGTGTGTGTGTGTGTGTGTGTGTGTGTGTGTGTGTGTGTGTGTGTGTGTGTGTGTGTGTATCGTATTGTATCTAGTTGCAGGCGTGTATGCCTCATAGAGTGAAATGAAAAGTGAGAGGAGCAGAGATGTTGTGTTCTCTCTTTTTCTCTCTATCTTGTATTCATCCTTAAGTGCACTGGAGTGTGTTGTTGTGTGTGTCTAGCAGCATCACATTCATATAGAGAGGAAAACAAAGGCGTTGGGTCCATTCTGCAGGGCCTGATTGAAGTCATCATGATGCAGGGCCTCTCCTCCCTCTTCTCCCTCTCCTCCATCTCCTCCCTCTCCTCCCTGTCCTCCCTCTTCTCCCACTCCTCCCTCTCCTCCCTCTTCTCCCTCTCCTCACTCTCCTCCCTCTTCTCCATGTCCTCCCTGTCCTCCCTATCCTCCCTCTTCTTCCTTTCCTCCCTCTCCTCCCTCTCCTCCCTGTCCTCCCTCTCCTCCCTCTCCTCACTCTCCTCCCTCTCCTCCCTGTCCTCCCTCTCCTCCCTGTCCTCCCTCTCCTCCCTGTCCTCCCTCTTCTCCCTCTCCTCCATCTCCTCCCTCTTCTCCCTCTCCTCCCTCTCCTCCCTGTCCTCCCTCTCCTCCCTATCCTCCCTCTCCTCCCTCTTCTCCCTCTTCTCCCCCGTCCTCCCTTTCCTCCCTCTCCTCCCTGTCCTCCTTCTCCTCCCTCTCCTCCCTGTCCTCCCTCTCCTCCCTCACCTCCCCTCCAGGGAGCTCAACTCGTAAAGCACCATTGCTGCGCAGCTCTTCTGTTTTTAATAACAATTATCTAAAATTGCTGCAATTAGCCTAAAGTTATAAGGGGATGGAGAGCAGGAGGAGAGGAGCGACTGAGGAAGGAAGGGAGGGAGGACGAGAGAGAAAGAGAGAGAGACAGCGAGGGATAAGATGGAGGCAGAGAGAGAGAAAGAGAAGGAGGGAGAGTGGGTGAGAGGAGGCTCAGATTCAGTGAACCTCAGAATGTCAGATCGTCTTTCACGTAGAAAATTCAAGAGGACCTTTGTGTTCATCAATTATTAGCGCTGAAAGTTAGATGTTAGATGTCCATTGTGTTTTTTTAATCAGAGTTATATGGGGAATCTTTTGAAAGTTCCCAGCCTGGCCCCAGGCTACAAGCTGAAGTACCTTCCAGGGTCCTCTCTGCCTCCTCTCCTCCTCATTCATGGTGTGCTGCAGCTCAACACAATTCTATTCCAGCAGAAGCCCATGAAGGCAAGTAAGGAATTTAAACTGCGGAACTGGCTAAATAACAGGTTAAGTTAATCTCTGTAAATGCAGTATCTATACTTATTTTCCACCATAATTTGCAAATAAATTCATAAAAAATCCTACAATGTGATTTTCTGGATTTTTTTTCTAATTTTGTCTGTCATAGTTGAAGTGTACCTATGATGAGAATTACAGGCCTCTCTCATCTTTTTAAGTAGGAGAACTTGCACAATTGGTGGCTGACTAAATACTTTTTTTGCCCCACTGTATATCGTTTTATCTTTGGTGTTTTTTCTTCTAGTGTGCAAGCAGTTAACTGAATGTGAGGCGTGGAGATGGGGCCAGTTTAAGGTCCTGTGCTGCAGTATGTCCTTGAAAGAGACAGACTGTGACTGTGCCAGGGGCTACAGTCCGGTCTCATCTGGCATGTGGAACAGCATCGCCAATCTGGGCACCGTGTACATTAGTGTATTTTGGAGGGGGGTTTATATCACAATCTGTGGAATACATTTTAAGTAGACATACAAATAGACAGACCGATGCACACACACTTTTTCACCCAGAAGAAGCAAGGAGCAACCCAGCAGACCTTGATTCTATAAAAATACAAAAGCTACATTTTTTTATTTTTTATTTTTTATTTTATTTCACCTTTATTTAACCAGGTAGGCTAGTTGAGAACAAGTTCTCATTTGCAACTGTGACCTGGCCAAGATAAAGCATAGCAGTGTGAACAGACAACACAGAGTTACACATGGAGTAAACAATTAACAAGTCAATAACACAGTAGAAAAAAAAAGAGTCTTTATACATTGTGTGCAAAAGTCATGAGGAGGTAGGCGAATAATTACAATTTTGCAGATTAACACTGGAGTGATAAATGATCAGATGGTCATGTAGAGGTAGAGATATTGGTGTGCAAAAGAGCAGAAAAGTAAATAAATATAAACAGTATGGGGATGAGGTAGGTAAAATTGGGTGGGCTATTTACCGATAGACTATGTACAGCTGTGGCGATCGGTTAGCTGCTCACATAGCAGATGTTTGAAGTTGGTGAGGGAGATAAAAGTCTCCAACTTCAGCGATTTTTGCAATTAGTTCCAGTCACAGGCAGCAGAGAACTCATTAGGTGTTGGCTTTAGGGATGATCAGTGAGATACACCTGCTGGAGCGCGTGCTACGGGTGGGTGTTGCCATCGTGACCAGTGAACCGAGATAAGGCGGAGCTTTACCTAGCATGGACTTGTAGATGACCTGGAGCCAGTGGGTCTGGCGACGAATATGTAGCGAGGGCCAGCCGACTAGAGCATACAGGTCGCAGTGGTGGGTGGTATAAGGTGCTTTAGTAACAAAACGGATGGCACTGTGATAAACTGCATCCAGTTTGCTGAGTAGAGTATTGGAAGCTATTTTGTAGATGACATCGCCGAAGTCGAGGATCGGTAGGATAGTCAGTTTTACTAGGGTAAGTTTGGCGGCGTGAGTGAAGGAGGCTTTGTTGCGGAATAGAAAGCCGACTCTAGATTTGATTTTAGATTGGAGATGTTTGATATGAGTCTGGAAGGAGAGTTTACAGTCTAGCCAGACACCTAGGTACTTATAGATGTCCACATATTCTAGATGGGAACCATCCAGGGTGGTGATGCTAGTCGGGCGTGCGGGTTCAGGCAGCGAATGGTTGAAAAGCATTCATTTGGTTTTACTAGCGTTTAAGAGCAGTTGGAGGCCACGGAAGGAGTGTTGTATGGCATTGAAGCTCGTTTGGAGGTTAGATAGCACAGTGTCCAAGGACGGGCCGGAAGTATACAGAATGGTGTCGTCTGCGTAGAGGTGGATCAGGGAATCGCCCGCAGCAAGAGCAACATCATTGATATATACAGAGAAAAGAGTCTGCCCGAGAATTGAACCCTGTGGCACCCCCATACAGACTGCCAGAGGACCGGACAACATGCCCTCTGATTTGACACACTGAACTCTGTCTGCAAAGTAGTTGGTGACCCAGGCAAGGCAGTCATTAGAAAAACCGAGGCTACTGAGTCTGCCGTTAAGAATATGGTGATTGACAGAGTTGAAAGGCTTGGCTGAAGACAGCGGAGGTGTATTTGGAGGGCCAGTTGGTCAGGATGACGTCTATGAGGGTGCCCTTGTTTACAGATTTAGGATTGTACCTGGTGGGTTCCTTGATGATTTGTGTGAGATTGAGGGCATCTAGCTTAGATTGTAGGACTGCCGGGGTGTTAAGCATATCCCAGTTTAGGTCACCTAACAGAACAAACTCTGAAGCTAGATGGGGGGCGATCAATTCACAAATGGTGTCCAGGGCACAGCTGGGAGCTGAGGGGGGTCGGTAGCAGGCGGCAACAGTGAGAGACTTATTTCTGGAGAGAGTAATTTTTAAAATTAGTAGTTCGAACTGTTTGGGTATGGACCTGGAAAGTATGACATTACTTTGCAGGCTATCTCTGCAGTAGACTGCAACTCCTCCCCCTTTGGCAGTTCTATTTTGATGGAAATGTTATAGTTGGGTATGGAAATCTCAAAATTTTTGGTGGCCTTCCTGAGCCAGGATTCAGACACGGCAAGGACATCAGGGTTAGCAGAGTGTGCTAAAGCAGTGAGTAAAACAAACTTAGGGAGGAGGCTTCTGATGTTGACATGCATGAAACCAATGCTTTTTCGATCACAGAAGTCAACAAATGAGGGTGCCTGGGGACATGCAGGGCCTGGGTTTACCTCCACATCACCCGCGGAACAGAGGAGGAGTAGTATGAGGGTGCGGCTAAAGGCTATCAAAACTGGTCGCCTAGAGCGTTGGGGACAAAGAATAAAAGGAGCAGATTTCTGGGCATGGTAGAATATATTCAGGGCATAATGTGCAGACAGGGGTATGGTGGGGTGCGGGTACAGCGGAGGTAAGCCCAGGCACTGGGTGATGATAAGAGAGGTTGTATCTCTGGACATGCTGGTTGTAATGGGTGAGGTCACCGCATGTGTGGGAGGTGGGACAAAGGAGGTATCACGGGTATGAAGAGTGGAACTAGGGGCTCCATTGTAAACTAAAACAATGATAACTAACCTGAACAACAGTATACAAGGCATATTGACATTTGAGAGAGACATACAGCGAGGTATACAGTAATCGCTGGTGTTGATTGGGAGAGCTAGCTAAAACAGTAGGTGAGACAACAACAGCTAATCAGCTAGCACAACAACAGCAGGTAAAATGGCGTTGACTAGGCAGAGAGGGTCGGATTAACTACACACAGAGCCTGAGTGCGGCTGGGGCCGACAGATAAAAGCATAAACAAACAGAATGGAGTACCGTGATTAATGGACAGTCCAGCAGGCATCAGCTATGTAGCCAAGTGATCACAGTGTCTAGCAGGCATCAGCTATGTAGCCAAGTGATCACAGTGTCCAGGGAGCAGCGGTAGAAGGGACAGGGAAGCTAGACTGGCGAGTATTATCCAGGCAAAAAAAAAACTGGCTGGCTGTGCAGAAGGTAAAAGCCACTAGCAGTGGCTAACAATGACTAAATAGCTTGTAGCTAGTTAGCTGGTTAGCTTCTTGAATGTGTTCTAAAAATTAAAAATAATAGCGGTTCCGTATCACATTGGGTGAGGCAGGTTTCCGGAAGGTATAATCGAATTAAAAATCGAAAAGAGATTGAAAATAAATATGGGTCCAGTGAGTGGTTGGGCTGGCTGGGGACGCGGCGATTCAGACAGTTAGCAGGCCTGTGCTAACAAGCTAACAGTTAGTAGGCCGGGGCTAAACAAGCTAGCAGTTAGCAGACCGGGGCTAATCAAGCTAGCAGTTAGTAGACCGGGGCAGGATAGCAGTTAGCAGGCCGAATTAGCAAGCAAGCAGATAGCAAGGGCTAGAAAGTTAGCCTTTGGGGGACGTCGCGATGGGGTCAAGTCTGTTTATCAAATCAAATCAAATCAAATGTATTTATATAGCCTTTCGTACATCAGCTGATATCTCAAAGTGCTGTACAGAAACCCAGCCTAAAACCCCAAACAGCAAGCAATGCAGGTGTAGAAGCACGGTGGCTAGGAAAAACTCCCTAGAAAGACCAAAACCTAGGAAGAAACCTAGAGAGGAACCAGGCTATGTGGGGTGGCCAGTCTTCTTCTGGCTGTGCCGGGTGGAGATTATAACAGAACATGGCCAAGATGTTCAAATGTTCATAAATGACCAGCATGGTCGAATAATAATAAGGCAGAACAGTTGAAACTGGAGCAGCAGCACAGTCAGGTGGACTGGGGACAGCAAGGAGTCATCATGTCAGGTAGTCCTGGGGCACGGTCCTAGGGCTCAGGTCCTCCGAGAGAGAGAAAGAAAGAGAGAATTAGAGAGAGCATATGTGGGGTGGCCAGTCCTCTTCTGGCTGTGCCCGGTGGAGATTATAACAGAACATGGCCAAGATGTTCAAATGTTCATAAATGACCAGCATGGTCGAATAATAGTAAGGCAGAACAGTTGAAACTGGAGCAGCAGCATGGCCAGGTGGATTGGGGACAGCAAGGAGTCATCATGTCAGGTAGTCCTGGGGCATGGTCCTAGGGCTCAGGTCAGTTGAAACTGGAACAGCAGCATGGCCAGGTGGACTGGGGACAGCAAGGAGTCATCATGTCAGGTAGTCCTGGGGCATGGTCCTAGGGCTCAGGTCCTCCGAGAGAGTTTATGCCTCTTCATGCGGTGACATTGATAGACCGGTCGTGGGTGCGGATATTGTAGCCCAGGAGTATGCTTCGGTGGTAGCACAGGAACTCTGGCCGGGCTAGCTTCAAGCTAAGTGGATGGAAACGCTAGCCAGGAGTAGTTATCCGGGGTTGCGGTTAGCTAGTTGTGAAGATCCAGATGAAAATGTTCCGTTTGCGGTGGGAATCCGGGGATAAAAATAATAGGTCCGTTATGCTCTGGTTAGAGTCGCGTTGTTCGAACTGGCGAGAACTTTCTGAGCTAAAGGTTAGCTGATGACCGCTAGCAATGGTTTGCTGACTGATAGCTGGTAGTTAGCTGGCTAGCTTGAGTTGAGGGGATGCGGATCCGAAGTAAATATAAATACTTTAGGGGAAAAAAGCAGATCCACGCTACATTGGGTGAGGCGGGTTGCAGGAGAGTATTTAGATGTTGAGGTTTAGCAAAATGTTTTAAAAGATATGTGAAGAAAAATATGTTAAAAAAATATATATACAAGGGACACGACACGACAAGACGTCTGACTGCTACGCAATGTGGGCTAGTTGTACTGCCTTTTGCCTGTCAACGTCACTTTACTGCCCTCTCATTTAACGCCTCTAGCTCTGCCGTCCCCTTAAACGCCTCTAGTTCTGCCCTCTTCTTAAACGCCTCTAGCTCTGCCCTCTCCTTCAACGCCTCTAGCTCTGCCCTCTCCTTTAACGCCTCTAGCTCTGCCCTCCCCTTTAACGCCTCTAGCTCTGCCCTCCCCTTTAACGCCTCTAGCTCTGCCCTCTCCTTTAACACCTCTAGTTCTGCCCACTCCTTAAACGCCTCTAGTTCTGCCCTCTCCTTTAACGCCTCTAGCTCTGCCCTCTCCTTCAACGCCTCTAGCTCTGCCCTCTCCTTTAACGCATCTAGCTCTGCCCTCCCCTTTAACGCCTCTAGCTCTGCCCTCTCCTTAAACGCCTCTAGCTCTGCCCTCTCCTTTAACACCTCTAGCTCTGCCCTCTCCTTAAACGCCTCTTGCTCTGCCCTCTCCTTTAACGCCTCTAGCTCTGCCCTCTCCTTTAATACCTCTAGCTCTGCCCTCTCCTTTAACGCCTCTAGCTCTGCCCTCTCCTTTAACGCATCTAGCTCTGCCCTCTCCTTTAACGCCTCTAGCTCTGCCCTCTCCTTAAACGCTTCTAGCTCTGCCCTCTCCTTTAACGCATCTAGCTCTGCCCTCTCCTTTAACGCCTCTAGCTCTGCCCTCTCCTTAAACGCTTCTAGCTCTGCCCTCTCCTTTAACGCCCCTAGCTCTGCCCTCTCCTTTAATGCTTCCAGCTCTGCCCTCTCCTTAAACGCCTCTAGCTCTGCCCTCTCCTTTAACGCCTCTAGCTCTGCCCTCTCCTTAAACGCCTCTAGCTCTGCCCTCTCCTTAAACGCCTCTAGCTCTGCCCTCTCCTTAAACGCCTCTAGCTCTGCCCTCTCCTTTAATGCTTCTAGCTCTGGCCTCTCCTTTAATGCCTCTAGCTCTGCCCTCTCCTTTAATGCCACTAGCTCTGCCCTCTCCTTTAATGTCGGCCTACCCTACATCATATATAGAAGCTTGACATAAGTTCACCTGCTGACCGTTGTGTTTGTCAGCCAGCAAAAGAGCAAGTCGACACATTACTGTTCTTAGCACAGGGCTGTCATGGAATAATACTATCAGCCTGTTCACTGTGGTACATTACGTCTCCTCATTCACACAGTGGAGCTGAGTCATCAGGTTAGGCAGAGTCACTTACCATTGGAATGTCATTGTACCATATCAGTATGCCATAAGAGCATGTCTTATGTTACTATGACCCCTGGCATTTGGTTGCTTTGTCTTTATTTGAATTAAAGGTTGTCCAATGTCTTCCGTTTTAATAATATACTAACAATGCTATTATACTTTTGATTTGATTTTGTATATTTGCATGATATTATAAATCTACTAAGCACACCAATAAATGAAATGCCATGCAGGTTGTGATTAAAGAAAGTCTTGTCAGAGAATAGTTTATTACTCCCCATTTCACTCATTATCCTCTAACCTCTGTCCTCTAACCTCTAATCTTTGTCCTCTGTCCTCTATCCTCTAACCTCTGTCCTCTAACATCAGTCCTCTAATCTCTGTCCTCTGTCCTCTAACCTCTAACCTCAGTCCTCTAACCTCTGTCCTCTGTCCTCTAACCTCAGTCCTCTAACCTCTGTCCTCTAACCTCTGTCCTCTGGTCTCAGTCCTCTAACCTCTAACCTCTGTCCTCTGTCCTCTAACCTCTAACCTCTGTCCTCTAACCTCTAACCTCTGTCCTCTAACATCAGTCCTCTAATCTCTGTCCTCTAAACTCTAACCTCAGTCCTCTAACCTCTAACCTCTGTCCTATAACCTCTGTCCTCTGTCCTCTGTCCTTTGTCCTCTAACCTCTGTCCTCTATTGCGGTCATAGTCATTGCATGGCTCGCGGCAATAATCTTAAAGAATGTGTTGTTTTTCTGTCAGCCAAATGTGCAGCTTACTTCATAGAAGTCCATCACGACTGGTCCGCCGACATAATCGTCCGAGGGGGTTTCAACAGGCTTTTCCGCTGCGACATCGCCAAAGATCCATCTGCTGGCCAAGGCCCGCGAGCTTTCTGAATCGCTGTATCTCCAGCTCACCGCATGAAGAGGAATAAACAGACTCACCCCATCGCGATGTCCCCCAAAGGTTAACTCTCTAGCCCTCACTATCTCCCTGCTTGCTAATTCGGCCTGCTAACGGCTAGCTTGTCAAGCTCCGGTCCGCTAACTGCTACCTTGTCTGGCTCGGGCCTACGAACTGTTAGCTTGTTAGCACAGGCCTGCTAACCGTCTGAACCACCGCGTCCCAATCACTCTCTGACCCCATTTACTTTCTATCTCTTTTTGATTTTTTATTTGTTTATACCTTCCGGAAACCTGCCTCACCCAATGTGATACGGAATCGCTATTACTTTTACTCTTATTTTTATTTTTATGACACACTCAAGAACCTCCAGACGCTAACCAGCTAACTAGCTACAAGCTATTTAGTCATTGTTAGTTTTTTTTTTTTTTTAAACCTGGATAACACTCGCCAGCCCAGCCTCCCTGCCCATCCACCGCTGCCCCCTAGACACTGATCTCTTGGCTACATAGCTGACGCACGCTGGACTGTCCATTAATCACGGTACTCCTTTCTGCTTGTTTGTCTTACCTGTCGGCCCCGTTGCCTAGTCAACGCCATTTTACCTGCTGTTTGTTGTGCTAGCGGATTAGCCTCGCCTACAGATTTTAGCTAGCTTTCCAAATTCAACACCTGTGATTACTGTATGCCTCGCTGTATGTCTCTCTCAGATGTCAATATGCCTTGTATACTGTTGTTCAGGTTAGTTATCATTGTTTTAGTTCACACTGGAGCCCCTAGACCCACTCTGCATACCCCTGTTACCTCCTTTGTCCCACCTCCCACACATGCGGTGACCTCACCCATTACAACCAGCATGTCCAGAGATACAACCTCTCTCATCATCACCCAGTGCCTGGGCCTACCTCCGCTGTACCCGCACCCCACCATACCCCTGTCTGCGCATTATGCCCTGAATATATTCTACCATGCCCAGAAACCTGCTCCTCTTATCCTCTGCCCCCAACGCTCTAGGCGACCAGTTTTGATAGCCTTTAGCCGCACCCTCATACTACTCCTTCTCTGTTCCGCGGGTGATGTGGAGGTAAACCCAGGCCCTGCATGTCCCCAGGTACCCTCATTTGTTGACTTCTGTGATCGAAAAGCCTTGGTTTTATGCATGTCAACATCAGAAGCCTCCTCCCTAAGTTTGTTTTACTCACTGCTTTAGCACACTCTGCTAACCCTGATGTCCTTGCCGTGTCTGAATCCTGGCTCAGGAAGGCCACCAAAAATTCAGAGATTTCCATACCCAACTATAACATCTTCCGTCAAGATAGAACTGCCAAAGGGGGCGGAGTTGCAGTCTACTGCAGAGATAGCCTGCAAAGTAATGTCATACTTTCCAGGTCCATACCCAAACAGTTCGAACTACTAATTTTGAAAATTACCCTCTCCAGAAATAAGTCTCTCACTGTTGCCGCCTGCTACCGACCACCCTCAGCTCCCAGCTGTGCCCTGGACACCATTTGTGAATTGATCGCCCCCATCTAGCTTCAGAGTTTGTTCTGTTAGGTGACCTAAACTGGGATATGCTTAACACCCGGCAGACCTACAATGTAAGCTAGATGCCCTCAATCTCACTCAAATCATCAAGGAACCCACCAGGTACAACCCTAACTCTGTAAACAAGGGCACCCTCATAGACGTCATCCTGACCAACTGGCCCTCCAAATACACCTCCGCTGTCTTCAACCAGGATCTCAGCGATCACTGCCTCATTGCCTGTATCCGCCACGGAGCCGCAGTCAAACGACCACCTCATCACTGTCAAACGCTCCCTAAAACACTTCTGTGAGCAGGCCTTTCTAATCGACCTGGCCCGGGTATCCTGGAAGGACATTGACCTCATCCCATAAGTTGAGGATGCCTGGTCATTCTTTAAAAGTAACTTCCTCACCATTTTAGATAAGCATGCTCCGTTCAAAAAATGCAGAACCAAGAACAGATACAGCCCTTGGTTCACTCCAGACCTGACTGCCCTCGACCAGCACAAAAACATCCTGTGGCGGACTGCAATAGCATCGAATAGCCCCCGTGATATGCAACTGTTCAGGGAAGTCAGGAACCAATACACGCAGTCAGTCAGGAAAGCTAAGGCCAGCTTCTTCAGGCAGAAGTTTGCATCCTGTAGCTCCAACTCCAAAAAGTTCTGGGACACTGTGAAGTCCATGGAGAACAAGAGCACCTCCTCCCAGCTGCCCACTGCACTGAGGCTAGGTAACACGGTCTCCACCGATAAATCCACGATTATCAAAAGCTTCAATAAGCACTTCTCAACGGCTGGCCATGCCTTCCGCCTGGCTACTCCAACCTCGGCCAACAGCTCCGCCCCCCCCGCAGCTCCTCGCCCAAGCCTCTCCAGGTTCTCCTTTACCCAAATCCAGATACCAGATGTTCTGAAAGAGCTGCAAAACCTAGACCCGTACAAATCAGCTGGGCTTGACAATCTGGACCCTCTATTTCTGAAACTATCTGCCGCCATTGTCGCAACCCCTATTACCAGCCTGTTCAACCTCTCTTTCATATCGTCTGAGATCCCCAAGGATTGGAAAGCTGCCGCAGTCATCCCCCTCTTCAAAGGGGGAGACACCCTGGACCCAAACTGCTATAGACCTATATCCATCCTGCCCTGCCTATCTAAGGTCTTCGAAAGCCAAGTCAACAAACAGGTCACTGACCATCTCGAATCCCACTGTACCTTCTCCGCTGTGCAATCTGGTTTCCGAGCCGGTCACGGGTGCACCTCAGCCACGCTCAAGGTACTAAACGGTATCATAACCGCCATCGATAAAAGACAGTACTGTGCAGCCGTCTTCATCGACCTCGCCAAGGCTTTCGACTCTGTCAATCACCATATTCTTATCGGCAGACTCAATAGCCTCGGTTTCTCGGATGACTGCCTTGCCTGGTTCACCAATTACTTTGCAGACAGAGTTCAGTGTGTCAAATCGGAGGGCATGCTGTCCGGTCCTCTGGCAGTCTCTATGGGGGTGCCACAGGGTTCAATTCTCGGGCCGACTCTTTTCTCTGTGTATATCAATGATGTTGCTCTTGCTGCGGGCGATTCCCTGATCCACCTCTACGCAGACAACACCATTCTATATACTTTCGGCCCGTCATTGGACACTGTGCTATCTAACCTCCAAACGAGCTTCAATGCCATACAGCACTCCTTCCGTGGCCTCCAACTGCTCTTAAACGCGAGTAAAACCAAATGCATGCTTTTCAACCGATCGCTGCCTGCACCCGCATGCCCGACTAGCATCACCACCCTGGATGGTTCCGACCTTGAATATGTGGACATCTATAAGTACCTAGGTGTCTGGCTAGACTGCAAACTCTCCTTCCAGACTCACATCAAACATCTCCAATAGAAAATAAAATCAAGAGTCGGCTTTCTATTCCGCAACAAAGCCTCCTTCACTCACGCCGCCAAGCTTACCCTAGTAAAACTGACTATCCTACCGATCCTCGACTTCGGCGATGTCATCTACAAAATGGCTTCCAACACTCTACTCAGCAAACTGGATGCAGTCTATCACAGTGCCATCCGTTTTGTCACCAAAGCACCTTATACCAACCACCACTGCGACTTGTATGCTCTAGTCGGCTGGCCCTCGCTACATATTCGTCGCCAGACCCACTGGCTCCAGGTCATCTACAAGTCCATGCTAGGTAAAGCTCCGCCTTATCTCAGTTCACTGGTCACGATGGCAACACCCATCCGTAGCACGCGCTCCAGCAGGTGTATCTCACTGATCATCCCTAAAGCCAACACCTCATTTGGCCGCCTTTCGTTCCAGTACTCTGCTGCCTGTGACTGGAACGAACTGCAAAAATCGCTGAAGTTGGAGACTTTTATCTCCCTCACCAACTTCAAACATCAGCTATCCGAGCAGCTAACCGATCGCTGCAGCTGTACATAGTCTATTGGTAAATAGCCCACCCATTTTCACCTACCTCATTCCCATACTGTTTTTATACTGTTTTTAAAAAAAAAAATGATTTACTTTTCTGCTCTTTTTCACACCAATATCTCTACCTGTACATGACCATCTGATCATTTATCACTCCAGTGTTAATCTGCAAAATTGTATTATTCGCCTACCTCCTCATGCCTTTTGCACACATTGTATATAGACTGCCCATTTTTTTTTCTACTGTGTTATTGACTTGTTAATTGTTTACTCCATGTGTAACTCTGTGTTGTCTGTTCACACTGCTATGCTTTATCTTGGCCAGGTCGCAGTTGCAAATGAGAACTTGTTCTCAACTAGCCTACCTGGTTAAATAAAGGTGAAATAAAAAATAAAATAAAAATAGAACTGTGGTTACGTGAGTAACCTTATTAGCGGCTGAGACAAACAGAGCAGTAATAGCGTTTCTAGTGCTTCTGGCGCATCTTGAAAACGTTTTCTTCCTACAAATGTGCAGGCCTTGTTAGAAGGGAGAGTGATGATTCTCCACAAACGATCAGATGATGATTTACTGAACATTCCAATACCTTTCTGATGCAGTTCAACATTCATAAAATTATTTTAAACATGTGTTTCTTATAACCCATTTAATATCATTTACAATGTGGCTTTGTGATCCCCAACCTCCATTCTCTGATGGCTTGTTTCACAAGTGTCTCCCTCTGGAATATTAGTGACTACCACTGCTCTATTGTCTATTCCTGTCATTGTTTCCCCTCTACTCTGCTTTTCTCCATCTCCTCTCCATATCTTCTTTTCCTCAGCCTCTCTTGATGTGTTGTCATGTAGCACCACCTGCAGGTCATCAGTAAGGTGACATGTGTGCTGCTGGTTGGTGGAGCTCTCTTCTGGGAGAGGAGTTTGACTGAAGCAGCTGTGGGGTAGGAAATGAGCTTTGGAATAGAAAAACTACCCAGCTAGAAACTAGTGTATTGGTGGGCATATCGTACATTCTTCTGGGACAGAGGAGAGAGGCAGTGTGCTGCTTACATGAGAGAGAACTGAGCTCGCTCACATTCTGTGTCAGTCTCTCTGCTCAGCAAGCGAGTGATACATTATTTACCGGTGTACTTAACATTTTGCTCAAGGGGAATTTTTACATTAGCTCTTGTGCCTGGATTGACATCACATACTTGGCCCTGTAAAAAAATGTATGTTGTATACTCTCATGACAGTGTACATTTAACTATATAGGCTAGCACACACTGGGAAAGTGGGATAAAGAATAGAAAAACGGATGCAAAGGAAAACAGCATAGTTTGAAAATCTCTGAAGTATTTTTTTTTTTTAAACCTCTGAATACAGTTGCTTCTTTTAGCATTGTACTGTTGCTCACACTTGCTCTCCAGGGGTGAGAGAGACTGTAGAAAAGAAAGCATTCTCTCTCTCCCCCCAAACCCCCTAACGCTCTGACACTTTTAAGTTTATACGAAACCTTGCCTGTTTTTCTGCTTTACTGATTTGTCTGTGGCTTTTGGGTTGAAAATAAACCTTGTATTGTTTCTAATTTGCATTCAGCAAACTTCTCAATAATTCATTACAACTGCTTGGTGTGGAACTATTGTGTGTGTGTGTGTGTGTGTGTGTGTGTGTGTGTGTGTGTGTGTGTGTGTGTGTGTGTGTGTGTGTGTGTGTGTGTGTGTGTGTGTGTGTGTGTGTGTGTGTGTGTGTGTGTGTGTGTGTAAAAGGTAATGAATTAAGTTGTTTAATAAGAATGCTGTCAGCAGTTCCTCAAAGCTACACAACATTGTTGATGTGTATTTTGCAGTGCTAGTGTATTGTGTGTAGTACCATAACAATGTACAGGACACAACAATCTTCATCTAACATTAACACTGCAATTAGAAAGTCCAACACGAACCCAAGAGGTCAAGACCCTTGATCACGCTAGTCACAACATCAAACGTATCAAAGTCAATTCTAACACAACATGAGCCACAGAGAAGTCAGGAAGATAATCAGGGAGACCACCACTGTTCTTGTCTTGGAAATCATTGGTATGTATCTTAAAAATGTCAAAGATATTTTAGGACTTTGAAAAGTTTGACGTTGTGACTAGCATGATCAAGGGTCTTGATCTCTTGGGTTCGTGTTGGACTTTCTAATTGCAAACTGCTGTTCCATCTGTGGTAGATAACTTTGATGTCGCCTACAGTACTTCATTATCGCATAGATCCCCATGAAACATCCCTTCTGTAGTCATAAATGATATGATTAGCCTGAGCATCATAAGACATTGAATCTTATCTTAGCGCTGGTTATCAGTCTAAAATCTTACTGCGTGTGGATTAGTACTGATTAGATAATAGTGAGGTCGCCCGCAGTTTCACACACACAAACACCACATTCTTAGCCCCCAATCCCAAACGGCTTGTCATCTCCTCCTGCTGATCCATCCACCACAGTCCCAACTGTATCTAATCAACCAGTGTGATGGACAAGGATTTGAGATGCAGGTTATCAGTGTTTTAACAGACTTTAATTACCAGAGGATTGCCTCTTTGGCTTAGTTTTTATGGCTGTGCAATTGATTTGAGCAGAGAAATATGTGGATTGGCCAGCAATAGCAATGCTGCACTGATAACCCTGTGATCCCTGGCTTAGCCAGTGGTTATGTAAGACTTATCCTGGAGACTAGAACGCTATGGGGCCTGGGGTTCACAGACATCTGACTTCTGGGTCCTGGGGTTCACAGACATCTGACTTCTGGGGCCTGGGGTTCACAGTCATCTGACTTCTGGGGCCTGGGGTTCACAGACATCTGACTTCTGGGGCCTGGGGTTCACAGTCATCTGACTTCTGGGGCCTGGGGTTCACAGTCATCTGACTTCTGGGGCCTGGGGTTCACAGACATCTGACTTCTGGGGCCTGGGGTTCACAGTCATCTGACTTCTGGGGCCTGGGGTTCACAGACATCTGACTTCTGGGGCCTGGGGTTCACAGACATCTGACTTCTGGGGCCTGGGGTTCACAGACATCTGACTTCTGGGGCCTGGGGTTCACAGACATCTGACTTATGGGGCCTGGGGTTCACAGTCATCTGACTTCTGGGGCCTGGGGTTCACAGACATCTGACTTCTGGGGCCTGGGGTTCACAGACATCTGACTTCTGGGGCCTGGGGTTCACAGACCTCTGTGGCTCATGTTGTGTTAGAATTCAGATAAGTCAGGAAGATAAGGGAGACCATTAAAACCCCACAGTACTCTCCTCCACCACCGCCTTTCCCTGATTAGGTACAAAGTCCAAGTGCCGTGGTGATTGTTTATTATGCTACTGAATGAGTAGATTTAAAAGGATTACACCACCTTTTCTGTTGTTGAAAAAACTGTCTCGAGTAAAAGTAATACTACTACTACTAATAATAATAACAGTAATAATAATAATAATGCCATAAACCCCTGAGCTGAATAGCTAATTTTCCTCGACAAACACTGAAGACACTGGCTCCCTTTTATTAATTTCTCTGTGTTTTTCACCAAAACTGCTGTGCTGAGTTACACAAATGATTTCCCAGTGTTTCCCTCTAAGAAGAGTTAGACAGTCCTCCCACTTCTCCCCCTTTCACCGTGCCTCGACCGGGGGTCGAGCCGTAGCGAGCTGCATACGGTAGACAAATGATTGGGTATCAGCTGTGATTTCCTCAATAGCTCAGTGGGGAGCAGGAAGTGGGACCGTGCGGTAGCAGTGGGTGTGGCGTGGTGCAGATCGCTGTGGCCCTGGAACAGCCGCCATGCTGTGAGGGAGATGGCTTTTCTCTGTGACAGTCCGACAGAGAGCCGCAGGTCTGCAAATGAAACAGAGGGGAGGAAATGTCGGCTTTACAGACAACCAGCATGCAGGCCCCTATCGCCTGGCTGTGCTGTGGACTGCTGTGTGTGTCTGCTGCTGCTGTCGAAGGGAAGGAAAATAAAAGCATTGGATGGACAGAGAGAGCCAAACAGACAAAGAAATATGGATCATTCTTGAAAAACAGAACAGTGTTATTCTCTCTGCTATTGGGAATTCATAAGACCTCCCCTATGGTGTGCAAGTGATTTATATATATGCTTTCCTCATCTGATATACATTTGTAAACTCTGTGTTGTGTTATGGATGGCTGTGCATAAACCAGATAGTTTGCTCTGTGTCTGGTGTCTGTCTACTCCACGTGGGTGGGAAGGCCTGATGCGGTCTGCTCATAGTTTTACAGGGAGAGCTTCATTGAGATCCAGATCACTAAGCCAGTCTGTCTTTCTGTCTGTCCTATGTAGCCTGACTGGACTGACATTGTGTTGTTATCAGGGATAGGAAGGTGGCTGTGTACTCATGCCAGCAGGCAGACAGTGTGGAGTGGCAGTCAGCCCTGCCCCCCCCCACACACACACACTCCTAGCTCCTGTTTAACAGGTGTGAGGCTTACACAATAATACCTGTGACAACGAGAGGGCTTAGCTTTTAGCTCTCATCACCCCTGACACTGTGTTATGCAGCCAGACTACAGGCCAGACTCCATCTAACCTCATTACCCTCGTCTGTATCACTGAGTCTCCTGGTCTGCACACCATCATGTCAATGAGAAAAGGTTACTGGGAGATTAACTAGAATGGGTAAGATATCGTCTCTCTGTGTAACATCTGTAGTAGACAGTCTCTGCTTCGTCTTCAAGGGGCACTATTTTCCCAGGGTCTCGTGTCTTAACAAAGGACTCCAGACTGCAGAGAAGGCACTTGCAGTAGGTGGAGCTCTTGTGTTGGGTTTGATGTTGGGAAGGTGATCCACCTGCTGGTTGAGGGCTGGACGACTGCCTTTCTGTGTGTGTGTGTGTGTGTGTGTGTGTGTGTGTGTGTGTGTGTGTGTGTATGTGTGTGTGTGTGTGTGTGTGTGTGTGTGTGTGTGTGTGTGTGTGTGTGTGTGTGTGTGTGTACGTATGTGTTTCTCTATGTGTGTGTGTGTGTGTGTTTCTCTATGTGTGTGTGTGTTTCTCTATGTGTCTGTTAAAAAGTGAAATAGGAATATTAATGCAAATATGGCATATTATTTTAGCTTTACATGCTCTTGTACACACACCACCCATACATACAAATAACACATTTTCTTTTTTCCAAAATTTTACCCCTGTTTCTCCCCAATTTCATGGTATCCAATTGTTAGTTGTTACTATCTTGTCTCATCGCTACAACTCCCATACGGGCTCAGGAGAGACAAAGGTCGAAAGCCATGCGTCCTCCGAAACACAACCCAACCAAGCTGCACTGCGCCCGGTCTGCCACAGGAGTCGCTGGTGCGCGATGAGACAAGGATATCCCTACCGGCCAAACCCTCCCTAACCTGGACGACGCTAGGCCAATTGTGCGTCGCCCCACGGACCTCCCGGTCGCGGCTGGCTGTGACAGAGCCTGGGCGCGAACCCAGAGTCTCTGGTGGCACAGCTAGCGCTGCGATGCAGTGTCCTAGACCAATTGACAGAGTTTGAGGACTGGTGGAACATGGAGCTTATTAGAAATTGTAATGGATATATTGTGTACTCCAGCTGGGGATTGTGTGTGTGTGTTTGTTTGTGCGTGGGCATGCGTGCATATATGGTGTGTATTTTATGTACTGCCTGCAACCACATGCCACATTTCTCTCCCAGCTCCCTGACACCTTCATGCACAGGAACAAACATAAATGTCTCTTCATATTCTCTCTCCCTCTGCCTGCCTCTCGCTCCCTCTGCCTGCCTCACTCTCTCTGCCTGCATTCCTTCTGCCTGCGCCTCTCTCCCTCTGCCTGCCTCTCTCCTTCTGCATGCGCCTCTCTCCCTCTGCCTGCCTCTCTCCCTCTGCCTGCATTCCTTTTGCCTGCGCCTCTCTCCCTCTGCCTGCCTCTCGCTCCGTCTGCCTCTCTCTCTCTGCCTGCATTCCTTTTGCCTGCGCCTCTCTCCCTCTGCCTGCCTCTCTCTCCGTCTGCCTGCCTCTCTCTCCCTCTGCCTGCCTCTCTCGCTGCCTGCATTATCTCTCTCTCTGCCTGCATTATCTTTCCCTCTGCCTGCCTCTCTCTCCCTCTGCCTGCCTCTCTCTCCCTCTGCCTGCCTCTCTCTCTCTCTCCCTGCCTGCATTCTCTCTCCCTCTGCCTGCCTCTCGCTCCGTCTGCCTCTCTCTCTCTCTCTCTGCCTGCCTCTCTCTCCGTCTGCCTGCTTCTCTCTCACTCTGCCTGCCTCTCTCTCCCTCTGCCTGCCTCTCTCTCCCTCTTTCTCTCCCTCCCCTGCACCCTCCTTCTCCTCCTGTATTCTACCGCAGGCCCTCCATCTCTCCGGCCTGTCAGCGTGCTTTTTCATTTGGCTTGTTGCTACAGGGGGCTCGGCGCTGGCAGATTACAACTCGGCAGCCAGTCATTTTCGATTTATCTGAGCGCACCTCCCCCCAGTGCCTCCTCCTCCCCCCTCAACCTGCCAAGCTTGCTCCCTGGCTAGCATCAATCCAGACACATAACAATTCCTCTGACCCCCCTCTCCCCCCTTTTCACCCTCCCTATTTTCCTCTTTCGATTGGCGAGAAAATTTAGCTCACAAGCCCTGAGACAAAAAAGAAATATTGTGGCAGGGGAAGCATTTAAGTTAGAGGAGGCAGCCAGGGCTGTATTATTACTTAGGCCTCTGTCACCGGTGATGACCCGGGAGAGTGGAGGATATCGATCGCGTGTCACTCAAGGCATTCAGCAGATTGCATTGACAAAGCTTGTCGGGGCCATTAATAGCAAGGTTAGCAGCCTTGGCTGGGACCCAGGAGAAAACTCTAACTGTGCCCCATTACATGGTGACTTTTAACCATTCCCCCGGCTCACAGAGTGGATTGATAACCGTAAGGAAGTCATTTTACTCTCATAATTGCCTTCCTGTGGTTGACATTTGTGGCCCTAAGAGCCTGTAAAAGAGCCTTTCAGAGACAAAGGAGGAAGACGGCTAGCATTGTCTGGTTGAATTTAGAAAAAAAACAAAGACGTGCTGCACTAAACAAAACATGGCAGAGCGCAAAACCAAAAGATGAAAAGGAGCGACATAAGTGTGATTTATGGTTTGAAGGAAGTCCATTACTTGGAAGAGGAAGCCCAGACCAAAACAAAAACAGAGTGAGGGCACAGTTTGTAAAGAAGGTCACAGAGTAATTACTTTGCCCTGGTAAGATCCCTGATAGCCACTGAACGCTCTTGGGGAGATGGAAGTAGAAAAAAAAAATAGCAAGATTTCGATCTGGCTGTAATTCTCAACGTAAATACAAGCGGCGCTGAGGACTTAAATAGTCCCTTTTCGTGCCTAGTGATGTGGAACTGAAATGTAACAGGTCCCCTGTGTGCGGTAATATGGCTTGGACACAGGTGGGGAAGCTATTTGTGCCAGCTGCCTTGCCACTGGTAGGTGCTGACAGGTCTCGGATGGCAGGTAGCTATTTACAGCAGCGTGTAAATCAAAAAGACGTAACTGATTCTCTTCAGCGTTCTGCTGTAGACTCCTCCATTTCACCATACTGGGGAAACTTACAATAATGAAATCCGTTTTATTTATGGTGGTTGGAGGGGAATTATCACTGCTTGGGGAAAATATAAATACAAAGTTCTCATCCTCTGTGAAAGGATCAGTCATTGAACTGGTATCTGGTACATGGCCCAGTTGCTGAAAACAGTTTTTTTCCTGGTAGCCATTCATGTTATGCAAGCGTGGCATGTCCCATCCCTCCATCGACTGTCTGTCTGGCTCTCCTGTGCTCAGTTGTGATGTTATTAAAGAGGAGTTAGCCTTGTATCCAGGTCATTAACAACTAGCTAGAGTGGTGAGTGGAGGTGGAACTGGAAGTATGGATGAGAATGTGGAGAATGCCAGGCTGGGATTGTGAAGAGCAGGAGGCCTGAGGATGGAGGGAGCCGAGCGTTGCTCTGTGTTCATATAGACGCCATTTCCCCCCTGCTGTTGACTCCATTATGTCCACATTCCAGCTGCACTTTTATGGCCTGATGGGATCATAGGGGAACGATTGCACTGTTAATGCTATTACATTGTAATGTTAATGGTCATATCCCTTATTCATCTTGGTTTACTTGTATTATACTATACATTTGGAACCACTGTGGACCCACAAATTGCATGGTCCGTTTTTAACCTCTGTTATAGTCTAGGTTTCCAAGTAATTCTTGACAAAGTTTGTGATTCCATCATTTCCTACACAGTGCCAGTTAGCGACATCATATTCAGAAAAGGGTCAGCCTCTTGTAAGATAAATGTTTTGTTTTGTTGTTTGTTTAACTCATATAGCCAAGTATGTGAGGTCGCCAGCGGACTGGGGAGGTGCCTGAGCTGTTCAGATGCTGCTCGTACTGCATTAGGACTTCTCCACCTATAGATTCATGAGTTAACCTTGATGTTGGTTGTTGATCCTGGATCGTCATTTAATTGTGTTGATTCTGAATCGTGAAATCAGCATGTGCACTCTGCTACTGCACTAACATGTGATCTGACATGAGGTCAAAGGTCAAATACAAGGACTTAAGTCAAGGTCAAAGAAAATTCCTGCCAGCTAGCATCAAGCTGATAGAGAGCCTAGTGTTGTTACGAAGTTCTCTATTGCAGCTCTAGTGTGCCCGTCACATTTAAACCAAGCTGATGAGGAAGTAGAAACAGATGCTGAGTAGTCCTCCTCTAAAGTAGGAGAAGCCAAGTCAACTCTTGGCCCAGTTCCTATTAATACATTGGCGCCTTTTGTACCATCTTCTTTTATGGCCTTCTAGTAGTAGACGTGAATTTCAGGAAGGCGGCTAAATGAAGAAGGTTTACAACAGGGCTCCTGTTGTAACCTTGCTGCGCACGGCCTCGGACAGGCACCCCTGTCGGCCAGCCAAAAGGGAACCGTATATTCTCTAAACAGATTTTACAGTCACTCTAATCCCCCAGCCTGCAGCCCAGGGGAGCTAAACACGGGTAAGGTGAGACGCTGTGCTCTCGTTCCCTTGCACCGTGGCCAGCCAAAACAGGCCAGGGCTTCTGTCCCCTAGGCCGATAGCCCGGCATCCTGTTCCACAGAGGTCACGCCCACCTGCTGATTGGAGATCAGCTGATCTCAGCTCTGCTGTAATTTACAGCCCTCCTGCCTCACTGTTCCAGGGATCACAGATCAATGAGAGACAAGCACCAGCCTGCCATGACCTAATCAAACCACTCACTGCTGTGCCCTGAAGCCAAAGGGTGTGACTAACTGGTACTAGTGGGCAAGCTATTACTCACCCAGCACAACTTGTCTTGTATTTATAGTCCTGTTATTGCAGTGTGACTTTAGTTCATATCTAGTCAGAATGTATGTGTATTACTAGTCATGTATGTGTATCAGCCATACAGGATATCCATTAGTCATATATAGGTAGACCAGTGTGGGTGTGGTATTCAATTACAGCCATTTTGTCCATTACTGCTGGCTAGTCGCTGTTAATGGACATAAATTGCAGGTTTATTGTGTGACCTTTCCTTTTAAAGATTTGAGTGGAATCGTTTTAAACGAATCTCCCGTTTGACCATTTTTCTCTGCTTATTTACTGCTTTACATTCAGGCTGGGAGCTTGCCCTGCCTCAGGTTCTGCTATAATGGCACTGCAATGACCTATTTAGATCTTATCTCCTTAATAGCAGGAGCCAGGCGACAGCACACTCACTCCGCCATTTTGAAGAAATAATGTGTATATCTTCTTCCCCGCTTCTGAAAGGCTCCGTTTGTGCATTTTGGAAGCATTTGTTTATCATATTACCACCACACATGAGCCGCGCACAAGGCTTGACCCGGTGTTAAGTGTCCGCACTAAATTTCATTGCCTCCATCTACTGGAAGGCCTGCCAATATACTGGCAGTGAATTCCTGGAGGAAGATATGGCAATAAAAAAGAGCAATGATAGCCTCCTGCAAGCCGAGAGGAGAGGAGCCCTTTTTCCTTTTTTCTCTCCTAGCAGCACACTTTATGGAGGTGTGACTTGACACTGAGGCTGGCCAGGCAGCTCAGGGAGCTAGCTGTGACTTGGCACTGAGGCTGGCCAGGCAGCTCAGGGAGCTAGCTGTGACTTGGCACTGAGGCTGGCCAGGCAGCTCAGGGAGCTAGCTGTGACTTGGCACTGAGGCTGGCCAGGCAGCTCAGGGAGCTAGCTGTAACATGGCACTGAGGCTGGCCAGGCAGCTCAGGGAGCTAGCTGTAACATGGCACTGAGGCTGGCCAGGCAGCTCAGGGAGCTAGCTGTAACATGGCACTGAGGCTGGCCAGGCAGCTCAGGGAGCTAGCTGTAACATGGCACTGAGGCTGGCCAGGCAGCTCAGGGAGCTAGCTGTAACATGGCACTGAGGCTGGCCAGGCAGCTCAGGGAGCTAGCTGTGACTTGGCACTGAGGCTGGCCAGGCAGCTCAGGGAGCTAGCTGTAACATGGCACTGAGGCTGGCCAGGCAGCTCAGGAAGCTAGCTGTGACTTGGCACTGAGGCTGGCCAGGCAGCTCAGGGAGCTAGCTGTAACATGGCACTGAGGCTGGCCAGGCAGCTCAGGAAGCTAGCTGTGACTTGGCACTGAGGCTGGCCAGGCAGCTCAGGAAGCTAGCTGTGACTTGGCACTGAGGCTGGCCAGGCAGCTCAGGGAGCTAGCTGTAACATGGCACTGAGGCTGGCCAGGCAGCTCAGGGAGCTAGCTGTAACATGGCACTGAGGCTGGCCAGGCAGCTCAGGGAGCTAGCTGTAACATGGCACTGAGGCTGGCCAGGCAGCTCAGGAAGCTAGCTGTGACTTGGCACTGAGGCTGGCCAGGCAGCTCAGGAAGCTAGCTGTGACTTGGCACTGAGGCTGGCCAGGCAGCTCAGGGAGCTAGCTGTAACATGGCACTGAGGCTGGCCAGGCAGCTCAGGGAGCTAGCTGTAACATGGCACTGAGGCTGGCCAGGCAGCTCAGGGAGCTAGCTGTAACATGGCACTGAGGCTGGCCAGGCAGCTCAGGGAGCTAGCTGTAACATGGCACTGAGGCTGGCCAGGCAGCTCAGGGAGCTAGCTGTGACTTGGCACTGAGGCTGGCCAGGCAGCTCAGGAAGCTAGCTGTGACTTGGCACTGAGGCTGGCCAGGCAGCTCAGGAAGCTAGCTGTGACTTGGCACTGAGGCTGGCCAGGCAGCTCAGGGAGCTAGCTGTAACATGGCACTGAGGCTGGCCAGGCAGCTCAGGAAGCTAGCTGTGACTTGGCACTGAGGCTGGCCAGGCAGCTCAGGAAGCTAGCTGTGACTTGGCACTGAGGCTGGCCAGGCAGCTCAGGGAGCTAGCTGTAACATGGCACTGAGGCTGGCCAGGCAGCTCAGGAAGCTAGCTGTAACATGGCACTGAGGCTGGCCAGGCAGCTCAGGGAGCTAGCTGTGACTTGGCACTGAGGCTGGCCAGGCAGCTCAGGGAGCTAGCTGTGACTTGGCACTGAGGCTGCGGCTTAGTGAGATGGCTAGCTGAAAGCTGATATTGAAGTAACGACTCGGTGGCATGGATGGGGGGGCTTGGGAATAATGTAATTAATTGCACACAAATTTCTTTGATGAATAGTTATGTGGTGATAAGCGCTCCGCTGAGCAGCTGAAGGTCTCAGGCTTCTCTCTCTTTGCAGCTGTTTCACTCTGGGAAAGCTTCTCATGTCCTCTTCCTTCTCTTTCTCTCTCCTTCTCTCTCTAGTGTTGCCCCACACTCCCCTTTCTCTCTCCTTCTCTCTCTAGTGTTGCCCCACACTCCCCTTTCTCTCTCCTTCTCTATCGCCTCCTACTCTTTCTCCCTCTCTCTCTCTTTCTCTCTCTCTCCCTCCCCCTTCCTGTCTCCTCTCTCTGTCCTTTCTTCCTTAGAGCCTAGGGGGATTCTGCTGTGGCCAGGGTGGGCAGGGGAGATGGAGGTGTTTAAAATGGTAAGGGAGGCGATGGGTAGAGGAGGTATTTCATTGCCACACGGGGTCCTATAACAAGGTAATCTGATATGATCTGAAAGAGAGGAGGTCTCCCGCTGCTCTTATTATCCTCCTACCACCTCTCCCTCCTTCCAGCACCTCACACCACTCAGTTCATTATTACATCTGGTAATTGTCCCCATAACTCAGTGCAGCTGACTACAGCATTATATGGCCATTTGTACAGAGGGAAAAAGGTGATTGCGTTGCAGCTGCAGAGAGGATGGATGTTAAAAGCATATTGATTTGTCTGTAATGTCGTCACAGATTTATGTCTGTGTATAAATGCAGCCTCAAGTGTACCGCCCCCCACCACCACCACCACACACATTCAACCCCCCCCCCCCCACCCCCCAGCTCTGTAGTGTGCTGTGGCACCATTGCTTTGCTGTGAACCATCACATTCCACCACAGAGTGACTCTGATCGTGCTCTGTGGGCTAAGCCTGTCCTCAGGGTGCATTAGGGCTGTGGATCTTCCTGCCACTATTACAATAATGTCTGACTAGGTCGCCAGAGGTCACGGCATCCACTTGATCATGGTAACAGCAAGAGTGAGATGGAGCGTTTCCATGGCAATCACGCCGCACCCCACAGAAATGTGAGACACTGATGAAAACTGCTGTTTCTGTTCTGCCGAGTCCCTAGCTATAGTGACAGCTAGGCGACATTGTCATTGGTGTCACAGCCAGAGCAGAGGCATTGGGGGGCTAAATATTCCAATAACCTCAAATGCAGTGAGCTCCCAAAGTATTGGGACAGTGAATTGTTCTTGTTGCTGTTTTGGCTCTGTACTCCAGCACTTTGGATTTTTAATTAAACAATGACTATGAAGTTAAAGTGCAGACTGTCAGCTTGAATTTGATCGTAATTTTAGCCATATCGGGTGAACCGTTTAGAAATTACAGCTTTTTTTCTACATAGTCCCCCAGATTTTAGGCAACCAAAGTAGTGGGAGAAATTCTCTGATATGTGAATTAAAGTAGTCAAAAGTTTAGTATTTGGTCCCATAGTGAATAATGATGAGTGAGAAAGTTACAGACGCATAAATATTATACTTCCAAAATGCTAACTTCCCCTGTTATTGTAATGGTGAGAGGTTAGCATGTTTTGGGATTATGATATTTGTGAGTCTGTAACTTTCTCACTCATCATTATTCATGATTTATTCAGGACTATCCATAATCATGGAAGCATCCACATTAATGTAGAAGTCTTTAGAAACATATTATATTCTTATTTACAATAAAAGTGTCTACAAAATTACAGTACATGATTTACCATGAATTTCTATTGGGCACAAAATAATCTGAAACACGAGCAAAACAAACAGCAAATGCGTCCAACAAGTTTGTGAAGTCACAAGCTTGATGTAATCATTGCGTGCTAGAAATATGGAACTAAATACTCAACTTTTGACTACTTTAATACACATACGGTGCCTTCGGAAAGTATTCAGACCCCTTGACTTTTCCACATTTTGTTACGTTACAGCCTTATTCGGAAATTGATTAAATATACTTTTTTCCTCAGCAATCTACACACAATACCCCATAAGGACAAAGTGAAAACAGTTTTTTTTTTTGTAAATGTATTAAAAATAAAGAACCCAAGAATAATTTATTTACATAAGTATTCAGACCCTTTGCTATTAGAATCAAAATTTAGCTCCGGTGCATCCTGTTCCATTGATCATCCTTGAGAAGTTTCTACAACTTGATTAGTCCACCTGTGGTAAATTCAATTGATTGGACATGATTTGGAAAGGCACCCACCTGTTTTTATAAGGTCCCACAGTTGACAATGAATGTCAGAGCAAAAAACAAGATATGAGGTCGAAGGAATTGTCCGTAGAGTTCCTAGACATGATTGGGTCGAGGCACAGATCTGGGGAAGAGTACCAAAACATTTCTGTTTCATTGAAGGTCCCCAAGAACACAGTGGCATCCATAATTCTTCTGTAAATGGAAGAACCACCAAGACTCTTCCTAGAACTGGCTGCCCGGCCAAACTTATCAATCGAGGGAGAAGGGCCTCGACCAGGGAGGTGACCAAGAACCCAGATGGTCACTCTGACAGAGCTCTTACAGAACTCTAGAGTTCTAATGTGTGGATGGGGGAACCTTCCAGAAGGACAACCATCTCTGCAGCAACTCTTTGGCCTGAATGCCAAGTGTCACATCTGGAGGAAACCTGACACCAACCCTACGGTGAAGCATGGGGGTGGCAGCATCATGCTATGGGGATGTTTTTCAGCGGCAGGGACTGGGAGACTAGTCATGATCAGGGTAAAGATGAACAAAGTATAGAGAGATCCTTGATGAAAACCTGCTCCAGAGTGCTCAGGACCTCAGACTGGGGTGAAGGTTCATTTTCCAACAGGACGATGTCCCTAAGCACAAAGCAAAGACAACGCAGGAGTGGTGTCGGGACAAGTCTCCGAATGTCCTCGAGTGACCCAGCCAGAAACTGGACTTGAACCCAATCGAACATCTCTGGAGAGACCTGAAAAGCTGTGCTGCAATGCTCCCCATTCAACCTGACAAAGCTTGAGAGGATCTGCAGAGAGGAATGGGAGAAACTCCCCAAGTACAGGTGTGCCAAGCTTGTAGCGTCCATACACAAGAAGACTTGAGGCTGTAATCGCTGCCAAAGGTGTTTCAACAACGTACTGAGTAAAGAGCCTGAATACTTAAATAAATGTGCAAAAATGTCTACCAACCTGTTTTTGCTTTGTTATTATGGGGTATTGTGTGTAGATAAGGGTTGATTGTTTTCTTAATACATTTTAGAATAAGGCTGTAACGTAACAAAATGTGGAAAAAGTAAATGAGTCTAATTACTTTGGAAATAAACTGTATATGTTAATTTGTCCCAATACTAAAATGGAGGGACTACATTATGTACAGAAAGTGCGTTAATTTCTTAACGCTAACGGTTCACCCAATATGGATGAAAATACCCTCAAATGTAAGCTGACAGTCTGCACTTTAACCTCATAGTCATTGTACCAAAATAATAAATGTGTCACTGTCCCAATACTTTTGGAACTCACTGTATGTCAATTGGAACATGGGGACATACTGTATTGGGAAATAAAGACAATGCTTCTGCTGTCTAATGCTTCTAAAAGAGACACTGAATGATGCATTTTAACTGTGTCTTCCCATGACCTCTATACCACACACAGACCAACTAAACACTAAACAAATAAGGGCAGTGGGACCCCAGTGAACCCTGATGCCCAGTGACAGGCTGTGACTGTGGGTGGCTGCGGACGTGGGGGGATGGAGGGCGCCTGTCTGGGGTGGTTAGAGCGCTCAGGCCTCAGAGCCAAACACAGGGTCAGGCCCGGGCCACGCTGGTTACCGCCGGTTACGCTCTGCCACACAGCTGCTGTCGGAACGATGACAGAGGAAGCTGAACCAGTGCTTTACAGGCCCTGACGGCCCCTGTGTCCCACTTTCACATTACGTTCTCCTTGGAAGAAATGCGTTGTGGGTTAACCGTGCCCGACTGTTTCCAACTGCTACTGTCTGCTGCCAGTCCAAAGGTGACACGCTATCACCACGGGGCTGATGGGAAATGTAGTCTCTCACCCCCCTATGCTTAGACGGGGATTATTGCTATGAATATCATCATGATATGTTTTTACTATTCAGAATATAAGCATATCCTAGGCATTTGGCATGCCTTTTGTTCCATGAATAGTTTAAAGGGAAATCTTTTCATGCTCATCATTAGGGAATCTTGAAAAATGTAGTGTAATGTCTTGTCATTGGTTTGTCCTCAAGCTATACAGTAATCTGTGTGTGCTGTAGGCTAAAAACTCCTCCAGTTTCTTATGTTAACTGCTGAGTTGTGCAGCCTCCAGCCTTTCAGGTTTTTGGGGAGTTCTTTATAAGAACTTTGTGACATCTGCTGATGTAAAAAGGGCTTTTGATTTGATTTGTTTAAATCCGTTATATAAAGACCTCTGAAGGTATCATAAAGGTGATATTCAAAGTGTAGTCACTGGAAACCAAAGGGATTTGACAGTGCAGCAGAAAATAGAGCGTTTATTATAAGCAGCCCGTGCTAGCTAGTGGATTATCTATAAAACTTTCATGGTACTCCCTCAGTAGCAAGCAGCCGTAAAACTTCTCGAATGAGGGACTTGTTAATTTACGTGTTAAAGCAAATTAAAAATGTATAAGCGCTTTTAGGTAAATGAGATCCTCTTTCATTGCTGGCCTGATGGGAGGAATACTGAGAGGACAGGTTAGCTATGCTGAAAGCCGAACGCAGAACAACAATAAAAGCCCTTCAATTGTTCCAGGTTTTATTACCGCTGAGTTCCGCAGCTGCTGTTGTGCGTAACTAAGGGAAACCAGGAGCTGATAGCAACGGAATCCCACAGGAGCTAGCATAGAAAGCCGGGCCAGCTTTCACATTTTTTTGTGTGGCGGATGGAGGGGGGTGGGTAGGGGGTGGGTTGTGTACAGCTCTGTCAAAAAGGCCTGTGTGGTTACACACATTAAGCAGGGCCCACTTTTGTGTTTGATTGCATTTAGTTGCTAGTGGAGCCCTTGGGAATAAGTCAATATGCTTGTAAAATTTGTCCGCAGCACTGGCAAAGCACTTTTCACTAAGTGGGTAGAGGAAATAATTGACTACACATGTTGACGATAATCCCGTAAAAACCTTCAAAGGCTGTTTTCAACCTCCATTCTAATGTGAAAGCGGCATCTCAAGGGAAATATTTCTTCCCTTGAAAATTCTCAAGTAGGAAAATTGGTATTGTTCAGGTCATGTTTGGATATATGAATAGCACTTCCTCAGCTCAGCCGCCCATACTAGCAATACTGAAATAAAAAGCATTCCGTTTAAGTTAGTCTTCTATTGATTCAGCCTTCTTTTATAAACTAGGCTGCTAGTTTACTATCTGTTTTGTAAGTGGCAGCCACGTGAGACAGTACTCCATAACAGTTAGCTTGGGCATTTGTATGGCCATTGAGGTAACAGTGTCGTAGATGTTTAGTTGTTTAGTTCAGGGTGAGTGACATTACATCTAAATATGGAAGGTATCAGAGCTCCAACTTTCTGTGCATTCTAGAGATGTAATACCTGGAAATTGCTTAACACCACAGCTCCGTGTAGATCTGGGTTTGCACAGATCATCTACTCTAGGTTTGTGAAGGACATTACAGACATCCTGTATGATGTGCTGTTCATTTTCCTGCTGAAGTTGGCTGTGGCCCCTTGCACTTTTCACACAATTGGAAACAAATTCATCCATTCCCTTTTGGCCCTTGTAACATAAGAGATAATGTTACCAGTTATGATAGATCTACTCTAGGTATGATGTGTCATCTACTCTAGGTATGATGTGTCATCTACTCTAGGTATGATGTGTAATCTACTCTAGGTATGATGTGTCATCTACTCTAGGTATGATGTGTCATCTACTCTAGGTATGATGTGTCATCTACTCTAGGTATGATGTGTCATCTACTCTAGGTATGATGTGTCATCTACTCTAGGTATGATGTGTCATCTACTCTAGGTATGATGTGTCATCTACTCTAGGTATGATGTGTCATCTACTCTAGGTATGTGTCATCTACTCTAGGTATGATGTGTCATCTACTCTAGGTATGTGTCATCTACTCTAGGTATGATGTGTCATCTACTCTAGGTATGTGTCATCTACTCTAGGTATGATGTGTCATCTACTCTAGGTATGATGTGTCATCTACTCTAGGTATGTGTCATCTACTCTAGGTATGATGTGTCATCTACTCTAGGTATGATGTGTCATCTACTCTAGGTATGATGTGTCATCTACTCTAGGTATGTGTCATCTACTCTAGGTATGATGTGTCATCTACTCTA
Organism: Oncorhynchus nerka; assembly: GCF_034236695.1. Lineage (NCBI taxonomy): Eukaryota > Metazoa > Chordata > Actinopteri > Salmoniformes > Salmonidae > Oncorhynchus > Oncorhynchus nerka. Next base: position 67,900,819 of record NC_088405.1, on the reverse strand, counting down.
GGTATGATGTGTCATCTACTCTATGTATGATGTGTCATCTACTCTAGGTATGTGTCATCTACTCTAGGTATGTGTCATCTACTCTAGGTATGATGTGTCATCTACTCTAGATATGATGTGTCATCTACTCTAGGTATGTGTCATCTACTCTAGGTATGATGTGTCATCTACTCTAGGTATGTGTCATCTACTCTAGGTATGATGTGTCATCTACTCTAGGCATGATGTGTCATCTACTCTAGGTATGATGTGTCATCTACTCTAGGTATGATGTGTGATCTACTCTATGTATGATGTGTCATCTACTCTAGGCATGATATGTCATCTACTCAAGTTATGATGTGTCATCTACTCTAGGTATGATGTGTCATCTACTCTAGGTATGATGTCTCTAGGTATGTGTCATCTACTCTAGGTATGATGTGTCAGCTCCAAACTACAGAATAGACGTTTTTATTTAGTTTGAATTTGGGGGAATATATATAATTTTGTTACTACCACATTGGAGATATAGAGGCATGGATACAACTATGATAGTGTGTAGGTTTTATTTAGGTTGCTCTCTGCCAAACAATCACACTGACTGGAAACACTTGTTAATTCTATACTTCAATAAATTCAGGAGGGGAAGGACGGGGGGATGTTTCTCTCCTAACATGAAACATATTGAGGGAAAACAAGACCTTATTGTGTTGGAATTAATAGCAGATGCACTTAAGATGCACTAAATGTTTCATTAGATGCTAATGTCTTGCTGTGTTTTTAATTGTTGTAAAATTAGCCTCTGGAATATTAAAACCATCTGTTTGTTAGCCATGTTCCTACAGGGTGAATCTTTACCCAGGCTGTGTGGATGAGAAGGTCATTAAACGAATGCATCTGTATGTGTAATGAATATTCAGGGAGAAAAAGGTGTAGATTCACACGCAGAGCGCGGTAGATGTTTATTAAGCCTTCGCAGAAGGCAGGAATCGTGGTCACAGGCAGGCAATGGTCAAACGCAGGTAGGCAGTCAAAAACAAACAATACCTCACAACCATACAAACAGAAAGAACTGAACTAAATAGGGAGCTGATGAGACCAGGTGAGAAAAGAACACAGGTGAAATCAATGAACAAAAAGAAAGACAGGGGTACGTTCCAGAACACAATGAAACAGAGCTACATTCAAGAACACAAAGAAAAGAACACAAGGTTGACTAAGAAAAGAAAAGCAGAACCTTACAGTATGTTTCAACCTGCCTCTTAATTACTGTGTTTATATTATTATTACATGAGCACGGAACAACAGAACGGGCATGTACAGATCACACATGCATGCTGCATGTACATACACACACACGTGCACGAAGGAAAACACACACACACACACACACAAAAGCACAAGCACACACACAGTACCCCCACCCACCCTTTCTGACTGCACCTATCATCTCTGTACTAGATGTTCTGGAAAGCAGCCATGGTGTGTTCACTGCAAGAGAAGAAACTGTAAAAAGTCAATGAAGTGATAAAATGTGAAATGACTGGCCAGAGTAATGAGAAGACCTAGACCATGATGATGAGCCACTGGTTGCTGCTACTGGGATGAGTGTCCAACTGAATGGACTACTAGCCTCTACACACACACACAGACTAGTTTATCACTCAGATATATCTGTACTGGGAGGTCATTCATTCTCAGCTCAGCTTTTTGATGGGGCTGATTTATTGTGATCACCTTCCCTTCATTTAGCATGTCTATTAACCACCGTTAAAGGATGAGTCCATCACGCCACGGAGCGGGCATGATCTGCACCTCGGAAAGAACATTCATTCTCAGAAGTCATTTAAGGAGGCTTTAAGAGAAATGAAAGGGAACAACAAGTCGAGGGAGACTTGTTGCTATTCACTGGTTAATAGCTGGGGCCTGCCTGGCCATGTAATACATCTGAAAGATGATTAGGGCTTATTGAATTGGCTTTATTGGGGGATTATTCTTTACATGTTTTCTGAGGTCAATTTCATCAAGATTTTGATGTCACAGAGTATATTTTCTACTGATCGATGGAGACCAGTGAGTGTACAGTATTTATACAATCAGTTAGTTTCACTTTCGGACATCAGTCATTTTGATGATACTTGAACTGTTAGATTAATCCAAATCTATTTTACTCCAACATACTGTGACAGAATTATTGTCCAATGTGTCAGACTTTATTCTAAGAGATAAGGTAATGCAGGCAAGCCCTTAAAATAAACAAAGAAAGAAAATGTGTTTTTGTCACATACCCCGGTTAGGTGCAGTGAAATTTGTTGTTTTACAGGGTCGTCCATAGTAGTATGGTGCCCCTGGAGAGAATTAGGGTTTAGTGCCTTGCTCAAGGGCACATCGGCATATTTTTCACCCTGTCGGCTCAGCTATTCAAACCAGTTTACTGGCCCAATGCTTTAACCGCTAGGCTACCTGCCACCCCTTAGAGCTATCCCATCATTTCATGTGCTATGGATTGGCTTGAATTATGAGGACCACACAATTTATTTTCATAATATGCCTAATCTATTGTTTTTTTTTACCTAAAGTTACAAAGGAAATGTGATCTATTTAATAAACACAAGAGACCAGCTAAATTGATAAAAGTGTGGCTGTATAGCAGGAACAACGGCATCTAGTGGTCAAAACCTGGTACTTTCACACTACTTGTCAAACATAGAGAACTTTTATACTACTGTAGTTGTTGGGGTGGGATTGGCATTAGATGTGGAAAGTCCGTGGGTGGCTTCAGATTGTTTGGCGGGATTCCATCGTGTCTTACTCATTGGAAGGAAGACGTTTGGTCCAGATCAGATATTGGGGACTATATTTATTGAATGTTATCTTAATCATATAATTTAAAAAATGGCCAATTTTGTGTTCAATCAATTAGCTTCATTTCTCAGCGATCACATTATATTTCAACAAAATAATGTTTCAGGAATGCTAATCGTATCTTTTACTAACTACGATATTTGACTAACTACTCAGTGCTGCCAGCAGGGACCCAGGTTGGTTAATGAATATTATATTATAGGTCAACATGTTTTGATGAACGACCTGCAGACTGGGGCATAAACAGTGCACAGTGCCATCGCTCCCATCTTTCCATGTCCTTACTTCAGGGCTCTATTACTGTGCCAGTGTGTATGCCCAGGATATTACTGCCCCCTCTCTCTGAAAATATGCAAACTCCCATCAGAGGAATTGGCCTTTAACAAGAGAAAAAGGAGGGAAAATGTGGAGAGGAAGTGTGTTGAAGGTAATTAGTGCTATCACACATGCCGGAGCCCCTGTGTTTGAAGCTCTGTGTGTGTGTTTCTATGTCCTTGTGTTCCCTCCAGCACTGTTGCCTTGTGTGGCCTCGCTCTCTTATCTCCTCTCCCCCTTTAGGCCCATCTGGCATCTCCCAGTGCTCTGGCTCTCTCTTATCACTCTCAGCACTCAGCCTGGCTCAGTCTTTCACCCACCACTGTATTCTCCCAAGGAAAGGATTCCTTTCACACTGCTAATGGCTACAGAGAAGGGAACATTCTCATTTTAATTATACATTTAATTCAAGGGCTCTTAAGACATTCCCCCTACCCTGTGCCATTTCAATCCAATTTGATGGCCGGAATGAGGATGTATAATAAATACTTCACTCAAAAGTGACCTGTATAGTTCAGTCAGTCAGTCAGTCAGTCAGTCAGAGAGAGAGAGAGAGAGAGAGAGAGACCAGCCCCTCTTAGAGAATACAATCCCTCTGCGTGCTGTCTGTTGTGTCATACTCTGCCTTTTCTATTATGTGGCATTACACCTGTTTACTGCTCTCCTCCACAAAGGCCCCATAAAGCAGTTTTTTCCTGTGCTTTGAAATGAAGCATGCAAGGTTTGGCAAAGGTTTGGCAAGGCTGGCTGGTCTGGTCTGGTTTTGGTCTGGTCTTCTGGGTCTGGAAGGAAGGAGTATTCTGAGGAAGCTTCAGAGGACATGAATTGCGGACTTGGACCACAACGACCCGTGGCCTCCCAGGAGTCCCACATTGTTATCTTCAGACTCCTGGAGGGCTCAGATGTTCTTGGATCGCACATCTTCCTCCTACTCTTTGCTCTCTTGCTTTTTATTTTCTGTGTCTTAGTGAGTCTGACAGTGTTTGGAAAGTGACACCTGCTGAGCTCCTGTAGTCTCTGTATGGGGCTGTCTGTTTGTTGGAAGGGAAGGGAATACGGCTTTTGAAGATTTTTGAAGGCTTTTGTTTCTCTTCTCTGAAAGGTTGATAGGGATTTCACAGTTGGAGCTCATATGCTGGCTGTCTTGTCTGTCATTGGCAGGCTGGAGTGACTGCTGCTGGCTCAAGAGGCCTATAAACATGACAGATTTACACATACACCACAGCGCTTGCTGCCAACACGCACAGATTCATGAATTTTCTTTTCTTCTGTCTGTTGGATAGGGATTCCCAGCTCAGTCTCCTCAGCCAATATCATCTATGTAAAGCTTAGAACCAAAGCCCTGTCGCAACATCTTCAGCATGTTAACGTGTGTCTGACTGTGTGTGTTTGTTGTCTTTCAGCTGAAGCCAGGCCAGAACAACTGCAAGGACAGCGACAGCGAGAGCGTGAGCGGAGGGTCCAAGCCTTTTGTCGGAAGCAGCTCCAGAGATAGGCTGAGTGACGTAAGTAAACAAACAAATAAGCACACAAACAAGACGTGACACTAACTGTATGTCTACACAGTACAATATAACTTAAACGCCTCGTGAGCTTAGTTCAACTGTCGAACCCCATCAGAACTCAAAATATAAGCGTGTTTTACTCCAATGTTTGGAAACAAAGTAGATGTGACTTGCTCCATCATTATCAGTCGGATTGACCCCAACCAACATTTTGAGCTTTATATATGGTTGAAAACAGGAGATTCTAAGCTTAACTAAGGATAACTTGTGTATCAACTCTGAAATTTTAGCGCAGTAGCGTTAGTTACAACAGAGATATCCCCGATCAGCTCTTTAGAGAAAATCCGCCCTGAAGTTTGCTGTTTGTTTTCAGCGCGACACTGTTTGCATTTTGCAACACAAGTGCGACTGGAAAAGACATTATGTCTGTTATTTGGCATAACTTGTAGCTTGCTTGCTACTCATTTAAAAGTTTGACAAGTTAATGTGTTTAAAAATTAGTTTGTGGGTAAGCTATCAAGCTAAACCACTAGTTAGCTAGCGTGTCAGTTGATTGTTAGCTAACCAATGGCTCATTTTGAAAGTTGGATCTTACAGTATAGGCTTTAAATATCACACTGATTTTGACATTCAAAATAATTCTGTTGGCTAAAAAACATGTTCAGGTGATTTATTTTTTAATCCCAAAACAGACAATGTCAACATTTAGCCTCAAACATGTTTCTACTGCTGATTGCCGCTTTAAAGGCGATCTTTGGGTTGATTTGTGTCTTTTGTGAAGATTACATGAGGTTTGACAAGGTAAGTTTAAGTTACCCAAACTCAAGAAGAGTCTGATTAAGATACATTGTGTGCTGCATATCACAGCCAACAGGTAAGTTCTGCTGATGCTGTGGACTGATAAAAACGTAATGTGATTTGCATTGGCTCTACACCAATAAGAAGATCTCCAGCCTGGTGTTGTCATTGGCTGTCTGCCAGGCTCCTTCTGGTGAACAGGGCTGTACAGTTACAGTTAGTGTTGTAACCATATACTGTACACACAGAGGTTTAGTACTAGAATAAGGACATCCTATTTACCCAGTGTCTTGTTCCTCAGTCTCAGTTCTTTAGAATCTAAATGTAAATGTATTTCATTTATTTATTCAACCTTTATTTAACCAGTCAATAGAGATCAAATTCTTATTTACAATGATGGCCTGGTAAGAGATGAGAGATCTCTCTCTGTGCTGGCTTGGATATGTAAGGAGAGCAGACTGGTGCTAGGAAGGCTCTAAGGCTCTGTAAAGGCCTGCTATGCAATCTGGCAGACCCCAGCCATTTTACTTTGATTATAGTGGTGAATCTACAGAGGCTCTGCTATCAGATATGGTCCATAATTAAAACTGTCAGTTGGAAGGTGAAGCCAGTTGTTGACAAAGACACGGAGAGAACGAGTGAAGCAAAACAAATTCTGATGTGTCGCTATAGGATGCTTGGCCAGGCATGAAATGAAATAAGTAATTTGATGTCGACATCATACATTTAAATGATACCTGCTGCTTCACCTCGCCCTACTGTACTGTAGTAGCAAGGCAGAGAGAGAGAAAGAGAGAGAGAGAAAGAGCGAGCGAGTGAAATCGGACAGAGAGAGATAGTGTGTATCAAGACAAACAACGCTAAAAAAATGAAACTGTGGATGGACACAGTTTTATCACTTTAAATAACTGATAGCCACCGCTGTGCGTGGCATGGAAAATGAACAACAGCCTTTCATTTGTCATCCATTAGGCCACGCTGAGCAATATGGGCTTGGAGAAGAAGACTTACACAGTGCTGTCACTCAGGGCCTGAGGAGAAGACGGACATGTGATAACCTTTTGGTTTAAATTATAGGGCAACATAGTACAATGTATTGAATAATCAATTAGAGAGTATGATTCGACGTGGAGCTATACATTATATGTGGACTTCAGGATTGGAATGTGAGAGAGTCATCCATTTCTTGTCCTTTGTGGTCTTGCTTTAAACAAAGTGCAACTTATAAAAGCTTCATAAAGCATTCATAAAGGCTTCCTAAGCACTACATAAATGGGTTATGAATCATATAACCCATATGTCATGCTCTATAAAGGATTCATAAATGTGACAAAACCCCACTATGTCAAATGTTACATAAACTAGTATTTTTTAAAGGGTGACATAAGTACTGCTTAAAGGTGCACTATGCAGAAATTGCTCCACCATTTTCTGGTTGCTAAAATTCTAATAGTTTGCTTAATTTCAGTTTATCTGATATAACAAGCAAGTGTAGAGTATTTGTATTTATCATGGATCCCCATTAGCTGCTGCACTCTTCCTGGGGTCCGGCAAACTAAACTTAAGCACGGGAAGCATATAAATAGCGCACCTAAAACAGATCTACTGTTTCCTAGACTTGCTTTCAATGAGAATGATCTATAACTCACATTTCTATGTGCATTTGGTCAGATCGCCCAAAAAGTTACGTATTGCAGCTTTATTATAGGCTTTATAAATCATGTTAAATTGACGCTTCACAAAGCATCTATAACCTTGTCATGTCATATTCTACAAAATATCTAGGAGAGCCCAACCTCTTTCCATCTTGGGCGCATAGCCAATATTGTCCCTGACCCTAACCTTCCCCAAAATGCATTGCTGCAATTATTGTACACACTAATTGCCCAGTGTTTGAGGATAAATGCCTCATATTACGTCCCTCTCTTTCAAATCACATACCTCTGAATGTGGTAACACATCTTGTATGTCCTGAAATTATCTTAACTTCTGTTTGAACATTTCTTTAACCCATCCATAAGTTATGTGTTGTGGTTGTTAAGATATTTTTGTCCTCCACATTATCTTTCACCAAGACAGCCTTTTATCCACAATGTGTGTCCTGTGAGGGTTGAATAAAGCCAGTCCTCCACAATATCTATCTACCTGTCTGGCATGGAGGGCCAGAGGGCCTGTCCTCTCTGTGTGTCTGAAGGGAGCTGCTGAAAGCTGGGCTGCGTGAGGACAGTGTTTTTGCCACTTTGAAAGAGTCACGCTATAAGAGGACCCATCTCAGGCCCCCACGGGCCTCTGAACAGTCCCGCCTGGCCACGCTGTAAAAACCCACTTCACACATCGCAGGAGGCGACAGCTGAGACCTCTGTAGCAGGACCAGATGAGGAGAGGGAGATGGGTTGAGAAAGGGGGAGGGGAGTACGGATGAAGAGAGGGAGAGGGGGTGGAGTGAGAAAAAGTGGGTGAGAGAGAAGAGGGGTTGAGATCCTGTGGAAGCCATATTGATAAACCTGAAATATGGTCTGATTTTCTGGCTTATAGTAGGCACGTGTGAAGAATGTGATACAAGGCCGGCCTGTTGCTTAGCTTGACATATTCACCAAGGCCAACCCTAAATGTAATTCATATTGCAACATGTACTCATACACACACACACTTGTGTGTACGCACTCACGCGCATGCCACACACAGTGCATCAAAGTGAGTTATTAGTCCTATGGAGCAGTGTGAGGCAGGGCTATGAGTAACCCTGGCCATTTGTTAGACAACAACAGTTTACTAATGATGTTTGCTAAAGGTCTGCCTGCTCCCCTTTTACCCTCTGACTCAGCCTCCTGTGCTACCCAGGCCCTGCCTGGGAGGAACAGAGAGGACTGGATAGGTCAGCCTGGACCCCATCTTCTCTCTCTCTCTCTCTCTCTCTCTCTCTCTCTCTCTCTCTCTCTCTCTCTCTCTCTCCCTCTTTCCTAGGCAACTCATTAGGTCCTACAAATGCCAGATCAGCCTCATTGGGGTTAGCCTTAACCCCAAACCCCAGCTAAATTGGCAGGTAATGCTATATTTACTCTGAAGCCTATTGTCCCCTTTAGGAAGCATTTGATAGGCGTTGGGTTCACAGCAGGCATACAGGTCTCCTCTCCCCACCACCATTGCCACCCTCTGCCCCCTCCAGCCGCCATCCCCATCCTGGGTGGCAGGAGTAAGACAGGAGTTCTGGGCAGAGGGAGTCTGATGGATGAGGGTGGGCGGGGAGGCTGGGAGTATTCAGTCGTGTTTAGTCTCTGCGGCAGAGGTGAAATGCCATCATTATCCGGCTGCTTATCAAATAAATTGGCAATTACGGGGTTTGGAATGCGAGAAAACAGCACATTACTCTTCTTTTTGTTATTACCCAAGGCCCTTGATGAGAGATGGGCGAGAGGGAGAGAGAAAGGCCTGAAAGCGGTTGGTATCATAGCCCGCCAGTCAGTGTCCATCGAGGCAGGCAGGCAAATGGGGACAGGAAATAAATAGATTTTGAAATAACAACATTTGATCCACTAATTCACCATGATCATTCTCCCTTATTTGTCCAGTTGTTTTTTCCTGTTGACAGATCCATTCTTTCAAGCATCAGCACAGAAGTTTGTGAATTGTAAGTACCATAATTTATGCTCAACTCTCATTAGCAGCTTTATGGCCATAGAAATACTGATGCAGGGCTCTAGAAACTTTCAGTCTAATACCAATATTGACGGCATATACAGTGGCCGTGAAAACCGTTTCTGGACATCTGAACAGAGGGGTGTGTCTCTTTGTTTAACAACAGCTAGAGCGCGATATCTAATGTTAAGGAAGTCTCAAGTTTTTGCTTGCCTGAGTTAGAATACCTTATGATATACTGCAGACCATACTATTTACAAAGAGAGTTTTCATGTATATTTTTCGTAGTCTATTTACCAGCAGAACCCGATGCTGGCATAAGCAAACAAGAAAATGCACATTCAGAGGCTGTGTTTCTCATGGTCGGTCATTTTAATGCATACAAGGCCCTCCCTTGCCATCCCATTGGCAAATCAGACCATAACTATCCTCCTGTTTCCTGCTCACAATCAAAAACTGAAACAGGAAGCACCAGTTACACATTCATGTGGCAGGGCTTTGCAAACTATCATGGATTATAAAAGGAAACCCAGCTTTGAGCTGCCCAGCGACGCGAGCCTACCAGACGAACTAAATGCCTTCTATGCTCGCTTCGAGTCAAGGAACATTGAACCATGCATGAGAGCACCAGCTGTTCCCAACGACTGTGTGATCTCGCTCTCTGTAGCCGATGTGAGCAAGACCTTTAAACAGGTTAACATTTACAAGGCCAAATGATATACCAGGATGCGTACTCAGAGCATGCTGGTTATGGCTCACATCAACAGTAAGTAAGCATTTCACTGTTAGTATACACCTGTTGTTTACGAAGCATGTGACAAATAACATTTGATTTCATTTGATTTTGATTCAGGAGACAGTGCTGATACAGTAGGTGTTTTACTGCTTATATAGGGTGATTCCTCACGAAACTATGACCGAATAAGACCACACATTTTTTTATTTTCACAAAATGTAATCAAATCGAATGGTCCTTTGGAGGAAGGATTGTTGACATATATTTGACATTTGTATCTAAAAGCAAAATTGTGAAATACTATGATTAATCAAAGTTTGCTTATTTATGACATTTTGGCCTTACCCAGGCCTCCTTTAAGACTCCATAATGTTTCATTTGTAGGTGCTACAAAGCAAAGATTGGTATCATATGAAGCTTTACTGCTTGCTCTGTAATATGAGTAGTATTTTGATTTCAAACATGTCTTACATTCATTTATGAATATTGAAAAATATACAAATGTTTTATATATATATTTATTGGACATAATACACTATGGGCATATCAAAGTTCCAGTGGGATCTCTGCTAGTTGGAAAGTTATGGTACATTGTATACAGTGTAATTGGCATAGAAGGCTATGTAACCAATCGCAGCCTTCCTTTTACTTGTATCATTGCACATCCTGCAAATCACCAGCACTTGGCAACAATTTTTTTAATCGATTTTCACCTTCACTCTGTTGGTAATGCGTACAAATTGGATCATAAGTCTAAAAGTAGCATATATCCCACTTAGAACATCGATATGCCCGTAAAGTAGTCTCGAAAACCCAACCCTATACAACACAGTGACTAGGGTCTGGTTTCAATAATGTTTTTTTTGTCATACAGGATATACGTCACTGATTATGTCAATAATGGGAAAAATTCACGAGGCAGACGTCGCACTTCAGAACCAAAGTTTGCAGGCAAAACCTTTGCAGTGGTTTTAGTTAAGGTAGTTGATGCAAACTAGCCACTTGTGAAATGCACTTATAAAAAATACCCTCTGTGATCTCCATCTTGCTAGCTACTATTTTGTATTTTAATCAAGATGATAAAGAAGTGACGTAGGCAGTGACATAGACTCTTTTGGCACAGAGGAACTATCATTGAAACCAGACCCTAGTCACTGCGTTGCCTAGGATCGTGTTTTCGAGACTACCCGTAGAGTATATTATGTTCAACAGTATATTTTACAAATGAGAAAATCATGTTTATATTTTTGAATATTCATAAAGTCTTGTAAGAAAATGATTTAAATATAAACACTACTAATATTTCAGGGCAAATAGTAAAGCTTCATGTGTGTCCAGATTTCTCTATTGAGGTTTATGTCAAATGTAAGTGATTCGATATTTATTTTTTTGTTGTACTTTTTACCTCTTTTTCTCCCCAATTTCCTGATATCCAATTGGTATTTACAGTCTTTTTCCATCGCTGCAACTTCCATAAAGACTCGGGAGAGGCGAAGGTCGCGAGCCATGCGTCCCCCGAAACACGACCGGCCAAGCCGCACTGCTTCTTGACACACTGTTCGCTTAACCCGGAAGCCAGCCGCACCAATGTGTCAGAGGAACCATCGCACCCCTGGCGACCGTGTCAGCATGCATGCACCCGGCCCGCCACAGCAGTCGCTAGAGCGAGATGGGACAAGGACATCCCAGCCGGCCAAACCCTCCCCTAACATGGACAACGCTGGGCCAATTGTGCGCCGCCTCATGGGTTACCCGGTCAAACCCCTATCTGTAGTGATTTCGCTAACACTGCGATGCAGTGCTTTAGACCTCGCTTTAGACTGCTTTGCCATTCGGCAATTTACTTATTTTTACACTTGTAAAAGTACAGGCACTTCGATCCCGGGCTTTTAAAAACAATATATGTGGGGCTCAAAACAGGTGGGGCGAACACAAGATGTTCGCTAATGGGCTTTGGAATATTTACCAGTTGCAGTTGGGATACAAGTGCAATGTTCTCTGATTGTTTCAATTCAATTTTTCCCCCCAAAATTGGCAGACTCGAGTGGTTGACACTATCAAACACATAAGTAAGTGGTCACTCCCTATAGGGCTTAGGGCCAACAGGTTATTTCAACATAATGTGCAGGTCTGTCTACGTAATGGGCAGGTCTTTCTCACTGTCTGGAAGTTCTGGCTGTGCAATCAGCTCAGCTTCTTTTTCTGGTGTTGGAGGGCACTGAGCGTGGGCATGATGCTAATACACACCCAACCCTCCAGTAAGTTGTGATGAACTCATTTACAAAACTCTGTTTTGGACTAGACTGACTTTATGACCAAAATTATCCTATTTACACATTGTAGTAAATTTTAACACTATAATAAATGTTTCTGACTCATATCAATGCCACATAGGCCATTTAAAACCAGAAAAGTTGGTTCTAAGGAGCAGTTGACCTTTACATTTTTTCAAACAGCCCTTCTGTGAAGTAGAAATGCTGTTTTTTGTTGTTGTCCTGGTTTCATTAGGAATCACCCTGTAGCCTTATACTGTTCTCTCCCTGAGCCCACCTGATAGTCCCATAGGTCATATGGAAGTCGTTTGGTTGTAGCTGTGTTAAGACTGGTCAATGGGTGTGCTGTTGCTCAGGACAGTCCTAATAGGACAAATTAAAATGTGAAAACTGTGGGTTGGTGTGGAATTCATCCTTGTCTGCTCCGTCTTGCCTCACCTTCGCACCGTCTTAGAACGTTGCTTTGTAATGAAACCTCTGGAAATGATATCTGGAAACATCTAACCTGTCATATCCATGTCAATCTGAGTTTTATCTGCTGAAATGGAGCAAAAAGAAAAGTCTCCCTCAAGGCTGTTAAACCTGAACCTAGTTATTAGTGGCTTTTAATGAATACATGACAGTATATTTGGAATTCCTTCACGCATGTGGCAAAACGATTCTAACTCTCAAATTACCACTTTTGAAAAGCGATTAATGTCACATAATATAGTTGTTGTTTTTAATGATTACTGTGATTATTTCATTTGCTCGAACATATGAAGAAACCACAACGTTTTTGCTGGTATTTTGTTTTTCAACCTCACAGTACTTTTCATGCCCCAGGGTCTAAGGAATTTGTATTTATTTCTCCGTGCCTGGCTGTGTACAAAGGGGATCTAGCCCTTACATTGACCTGGTTGCTGTGTGACATTGTGTCCATCCCACGTCCTCAGTACATATTTTGATTATTCCCTGACACACTACTGAAAATGAGGTCACAGCCCCCCTATAATTTGAGATATGCTGGCCAATTTGCTCCGACATGGAAGTTGTAATTGCTAGCATCAATTAATTATCCACTTCCAGAGATTTTTTTCCATCCTCTTTCTTTCTCTCTCTCTCCCCCCTCTCTCTCGCTATGTTTCTCTCTGTCTCTCTATAATTTAAAATGTTCCTTACTAGAGACAATCATTTAGATATGGAAGTCAGAATGTTATACCTATAATTAGTTAATTGTTCTAGTATCATCCCCCTAATTTCTCCTGCTCAGTCAGAGATGGGTTGGTTGTCAGTGTGCGTATGGAGGAGAAACAGTAGGAACACAACACACAGGCAGCCACACACAGGCAGCCACACACACACACACACACACACACACACACACACACACACACACACACACACACACACACACACACACACCAAGCATTTATTTTGACGTTTTGGCTGACTTAAATATGGCTGCCTGCAGAGCAAGCACACACTGAATAAACCTGCCACCTTCCTTTCTTGCCCCCTGATGTTACTGGCCTCAAACAGCACCCCACAATCATGGAGTCCTATAATGATTTGTAAGTCATCTCAGAGGAACATGCACATGCTCTGATCATGGTATTCTAACACAAACACACTTATCATTTCACAAAAATGTACGATCAGATTGAAATTAGTTAAGTAAAACATTAGAAATCACAAAAATGACTAATTTTCAGAGTAAGGCAGGGACATTGTATTTATTCATGAAAAAGCCTGGAAGATACTGCTTGTTTACCCAATATTTTCTCAGAAGTTATGAGCTTCCTAACAGATACAGTACACTTGTCTACGAGCACTATTTCGATCTCTCCCTGTGATTCATTATGTCTGTGAACATCATCTAACTATGTACAGCTAGCTAGCTAGAGGACATGGGTCTGAGAAAGAGAAAGAGAGAGATCTTGAACTACCTCTCCTTTAAAGCGGACAGATGAATAGGCTCTCTTGAGGAAGAGGCGAGACGTGGCTTATTTCCGCCTCTAGCGTTTCAATCAATCCCCATCTCTCCCCCCTCTCGCTCTCTCTCTTGCCCTCTTTCCCTCTCCCTCGTACACTCCCCCGTCTGCTCCGGCGGCGCTCCCTCTCTCTCTCTTCTTGTCTGCTCTGGCTTGTCGTTCAGGGCCTCATAGTCGGGGTGTCAGGAACAGATTGTGACACTTTGTGACACGGCAGTCGGGGAGAATTACGGCGCGCCTCTGTCCCACTGTCATCTCCCGACAGCCAACTGTCCATCAGGGTTTCAGAGATGGGCCCTCTGGTACTGCTCTAAAGTTCTCTCTCACACACACACACACACAAAGCTCCACGGGCGCTGGAGAGAACGCCGCCACCGCTCACAAGTTTTTAACAAGGGCCTCGGTGGATCTAATCTTCTAAAATATAATTAGTGGCAGAAAAGCATGATAATGTGACGGTGTGCAGTGACCTCAGAGCAGCCTTTATGTGTCATAGCGGCCTGCCTGCCTGTCGCAGCGTAGTTCATCTCTGCTAATTATTTACTGTAGCTCAGGGCCTCTGCCATCCTTAAAAAAAGTCATTTGGTCATCCTATTTAATACAAAACACCCCATGTGTCATCAATGGAATATTGTGACATTAAGGGATGTTATTACAGTATATCTAATTGAATGTACTGTGTCATATTATTATAATTAAATTTAAAGGCTATTTGAATGAAATGAGATGTTCACATACTGGTTCAAGCTGACTTGTGCAGGTAGGATATATGAAAGGAGAGACATTCTACTAGGAGATTAATGGATTTCAGTGGTGGTGTTGAATGTCATTGTTGAAGGTTGAAAGTATTGAGTGCCTGAATTCTATCCATATGTTTTCGGGAATTACATAAATAGAATCAGCCTGAATCCATTCTGACTTATCAAGCCTTCGCCACTGCCAGAGCCTCTGCTACACTTGCCAATCCTATTCCATAGAATTTCCACTGAAATTGGGCATGGATCATGGATCGTGGATAACGGATTACGAACAGCCAGCATCACCATCCTGTTTTGCTTTTCCGTTCGTATCACTCTTTGGCTACATATTGCATCCGCACCCCCTGTAACCCAACCACATTTGTTTTGTCAGATCGGGTTCTGGTAGTGGAGCCTCTTCCCTTTGGTTGTGTCCAAAATGGCACCCTATTCCCTATGCAGTGCACTACTTTTGACCAGAGCCCTAAGGGGAGGACCCTTTGTTCTCTTCCTCTCAGTATGGAGGCTGTTCCGGTGTGGTAAGTTGAATAAGTGAAGCCCAAAGGATTCTCTCTTCACAATGGTCTCACTCTGATTGGATGCATGCGGAGGGAGCCCAAGGAGAGAGCACTGGTTGCCATAGCAATGAGAGCAATGTGGGAACAGGGTTGTGTGAGTGAGAAAAAAGGAGGGGAAGAACAAGATGCATTCTTTAGCAGTAGGAAACACACTACATCAACCAACAAACTCCCTTCCTCTCTCTCTCAGAGAAACACACATATATATACACACACACACACACACACACACACACACACACACACACACACACACACACACACACACACACACACACACACACACACACACACACTCACTCATACACATACAAACTGCATCACGCATACATCTCTCTAGACCCCCTGCGGAGAAGCCTGGCTCGAGCCGCATCCTTCAATCACAATGTCTTGGTGGGGGTGCACCTACTGTAGGCCCAGGCTGGAAGCCAGAGAAAACACAATTCAGCTCTCCAGGAGCACAGCACATTCCCGGCTCCCCCTCATAAACATGATTACCGGTCGTTCACGACTGGGTATCGCTTACCTCTCCTGGGCCAACAAATCATCATGACCCCTCTTCCCTTCCTTTCCATTGTTCTCCCCTCTTCTGCTCGTCAGTGTAAATATCACAGACATCTTTCCCTTGACTTTTTATTTGACGGTGTCTGTCTTTAGGACAAATCTAACATTCTCCCACTCCCTGACTTCTCTAATGCTTTCGCCATATGACTACGTAGAGTCTACAAGGAATTAAGGAAAACCTACCTGAATAGAGAGAGTGTGTGTGTGTTCGTGTGTGTGGGTGTATACACTGAGTGTACAAAACATTAGGAACATGACATAGACTGATCAGGTGAACCCAGGTGAAAGGTATGATCCCTTATTGATGTCATTTGCTAAATCCACTTCAAATCAGTCTAGATGAAGGGGAGGAGATGGGTTAAAGACATATTTTTAAGCCTTGAGAGAATTGAGACATGGATGGTTTGTGTATGTGCGCCATTCAGAGGTTGAATGGACAAGACAAGAGATTTAAGTTCCTTTGAACGGGGAATGGTAGTAGGTACCAGGCCCACCGGTTTGTGACAAGAACTGCAACGCTGCTGTGTTTTTCATGCTCAACAGTTTCCCGTGTCTATCAAGAATGGTCCACTACCCAAAACTTGACACAACTGTAGGAAGCGTTGGAGTCAACATGGGCGAGCATCCCTGTGGAACACTTTCGACACCTTGTAGAGTCCATGCCTCAACAAATTGAGGCTGTTCTGAGGGCAAAAAGGGTTGTGGCTCAATATTAGTAAGGTGTTCCTAATGTTTTGTACACTCAGTGTATATATTCATGTATGTGTGCTAGGGTGTGGGTGGGCGTCCTAGGTAAAGGGGGTGAAAGTTTGGCTTTTGGGCATGGGGGGGGTTACAGTATGAATGTTTATTGTCTGGGGAGTCCACAACACAGTTGATGGCCCCTCTGTCTCCCCTCTTTATCTCCTGTATCTCTGGGCCAAACGCAACACTTTCATATACGTCTCCTCTCATGCATGTGATCCTGCTGGGTTTCCTCTATAACAGTCTATCATAGGTCTACTGTGTAATCTACGCTCCGCTTCAGACTGGAACTGAACCTTTCATCTGTTAACCATGTCAAGTTGATGTCTCGGACAACATCTTAGTATTTTAATACATGACAGGGTTAATGATTTAAAGGTTCTGTTCCAGTGAACAAGCAGTTAGCTGACAGAAATCCTCAAAGAGTGTGTTGGGACTCCAGACGTATCTTTCAGCCCACTGTTGTTGAAACGTATGAATGAAAGCTGGGGGCTGGACGTGCTGAGCCTGTTGTATAACCAATGCCTCCCTGCCTCTTTTTAGTGATCTGGGAGTAGCCCTGCCTGGCTCCCCCAGCTAGCAGCACTTAGACTCAGTGGATGACTGTACACTGGCTAGAGCAGGGCAGGTGGGGCTGACTTTATCCTTACTAGACCCCCAAGGAAATGACATGCTCTCCGGGTTGTTTAGCTTTCAGCACTCCGTTAATTCATCTGGCTTTATACTGCTGTTGCCTACTACTGTAGTTCTGTGCATGCAGTGCATGAAGTGAAATAATGTGTGGGAGAGAGGAAGAAAGAGGTAGTGGGCTAGGCATGGAAAACTCATTTGTTGTCCTTAGTATTATGCTAGGAATGTCGGGGAGAGATTTTCGGTCTTACGTTCTGAGAACGATCTGATATTATGTTTTAAATGGGTTTTGAGTTGAGCCCAGTGTTTCTCCGTTTTGACAGGCTCCACTTTACAAGGCTGTCCATGTGTATTAGGCCAGTGTTTTTTCTCTGCTTGCGAGAAGGGCATGTTCTGTCTTATTCAGGGCCTGCGAGGCTGACTGGATTACTATGAGGCTTTGGATGGGAGAAGGGCATGTTCTGTCTTATTCAGGGCCTGCGAGGCTGACTGGATTACTATGAGGCTTTGGATGGGAGAAGGGCATGTTCTGTCTTATTCAGGGCCTGCGAGGCTGACTGGATTACTATGAGGCTTTGGATGGGAGAAGGGCATGTTCTGTCTTATTCAGGGCCTGCGAGGCTGACTGGATTACTATGAGGCTTTGGATGGGAGAAGGGCATGTTCTGTCTTATGCAGGGCCTGCGAGGCTGACTGGATTACTATGAGGCTTTGGATGGGAGGAGGGCATGTTCTGTCTTATTCAGGGCCTGCGAGGCTGACTGGATTACTATGAGGCTTTGGATGGGAGAAGGGCATGTTCTGTCTTATTCAGGGCCTGCGAGGCTGACTGGATTACTATGAGGCTTTGGATGGGAGGAGGGCATGTTCTGTCTTATTCAGGGCCTGCGAGGCTGACTGGATTACTATGAGGCTTTGGATGTCACATCACTTCTATTTTAGAAGCCAGCATAATTTCCCTTAAACCATGAGGCAAATCAATAAAATAAAGAAATATATCGATAAGAAAAAAAGCCCCCGGAATTATAGTTTTCAGAAGATTTTTCCAGAGACATTATTTCCCTCATGTCACTGGCATATTTGGAGTCAGAATGGAATTGCCAGTAGTGAAAAAGCAAGACAAAAGGTTCATGAGAAGAGAAATAACATTTTCATTGGTTTCTTCTCCAATGGGCATCCAGTAAATAGAGGCTTCCAGCAATTAGAAACAGTTTTTTCTCTCCCATTGTTAAGGATTGCTTTTAAGGCTCACTTATCCATCTGCAATCTAGATGTCAGACCCCAGGAATCCGAAGGATGGCTGCTGTGATGTCATATTTCATGATACACGAGGGCTAGCTGAGGCCTCCCTATCCCTGGCCCTCCCACCGTCTTTGTTTATTTCCCATCTCCCTCGGAGATTCAGTTTAATATGTGCTCCTGTTTATACAGTATGTTTCCTTAAGTCTAATTATCATGCTTTGTTCGGAGCAGCTAGCTGAAGCCTCACCATTAACTGGAGCCAGTGTGTGGTTTTAGGTAGGTGAGATTTGTTTTCTGCCATTTTGGATATTATTTGTGAGGTTGGGAGCTCTGTGTTAGGATGGAAAGATTCTCAGTGATGCCACTTATGCCTCCTTCTTAGAGTTCTTATATTTGTTGGTGGCAGAAAATCTAGTATAAAGACAAATTCACGAATCCATTACAAATCACCATACTGTCATTTTAAGTACTTTGGTGGACATTTTTGAAATATGTTTTCCTGGATTACAGATCAGTGGAGAACTGAGAAGGCTTAATTTATTTATTCTGCTGGGTTTCTGTTGTCATTCTTCTGGCCTATGTTCTGTATTTGGGAGTTGGCTCGCTTCAAGAAAGGATAGGTCAAACACCTCCTCTGTCTGTGGTGTCAATCTCTTTTGAACAAGACATCTTTGAAAGTGTCATCATCATAGGTTGTGTTGTCAAATGTGCTTGGAAAGGCACTTTCTTAAACCCCTGATTTGGTGTTTTCCAGACTCCAAAGAACATTGTTGAGTAAATTATACACATTAGATGCATCACAGTGTGTAAATGTTCTGTCATAATCATGTTGGAAGTATATTAGTATTTTAGCTACTCTTTAAACTACACAAACCGAGATGCAACTCCTAACAACTCAACATTTGGTCACACTTCAAAAAAATCTGTACAGAACCAAAGTACATTATGTAGAATATCCTAAAGTAGATAGTAGTGACAGTTATGATACTAAACAAATCTCCTTTGAACTATAATCAGCATCCTTCTCTACTGAACGAGCATTTGCTTAATCTCATTCAACTGGACTGTAAATGTCATAGTACTGTAAATTATTTATACATGATTCATTTCCAAAAACAATAGTCTTTCATCCAGCGCTGTCCTGTCATGTCGGCAGGAAGATTTACACACACACACACACACACACACACACACACACACACACACACACACACACACCCACGCACACACACACACACACACACACACACACACACACACACCCACGCACGCACACACACACCCACGCGCACGCACGCACGCACGCACACACACACACACACACACACACACACACACACACACACACACACAGACACACACGCACACGCACACGCACACGCACACGCACACACTCACAGCTCAGGCAGGTGTTTAAGCGGCTTCCTGTCCTCTCCTTATCATCCTACACAAGCCTTCATCCTACTTGTCACACAACCCCATTTGATTACGGTCGATATTGACACAGAAATTGAATAAGTGTATGCAATAAGAAGATTAAGGCTTCCGAAGAGGCGTGTGATGTGTGTGTCCCATTCACTCCTGATGAGGAGCATTGAGCCCCTTTAGAGACGTGACTGGATTTCATACACATAGGTAATCCCATCTCTGGCTGCAGCGCGACGACAACGTGTAAATAGAAAAGAAGGACAGAGATTAATCTGCCAGCCGTCTTTAATGGAATGACAGCAGTCTGGCATCAAGCAGGGGTGAAATTGCACCCAGTCCTTTGTTGGAAAATCGTTCCACATTAATCAGAAATTCGCTTCCCCCTCTCTATTCATCATGTACAAATGTCCCTCAACCCTTCTTCCACCCTCTCTCCTTTCCTCCTTTCTTCCCTCCTTCCCTCTCTATCTTAATATTTTACAGCTCATACTTTCCAGATCATGATTTCAGCTCCAATAAACCGATAAACATATATGAAATTCATCTTGTTTATCACTCCCACCACTACACACGGCTAGCTACCATTCATTAACTCCTCTTTCTTCTCACTGACCTTATGTAACATGGTTAAGAGGGGGAATTCCAAAGCATTAGACCTGAGTTGGCATTCCCCACCTCCTTCATTGATGATTGCCTTTAGTACAGGAGATGAAAGAGGATTATCAGGATAATTCATGGCCATGTTTATTTGTGATGCTGTATATCGAGGAAAACCGCCCAGTTAAGGATGAAAAGACGATTGTATTAAGACCTCTGGCACAAACGTTGTCCCGCTATCCTATTAGCAATTTGTCAAATTTGGCTAGTTATCTTTATTTAATGATGTTCAAAATGGAAGAAAATCTGGTATAGGATTGTTTTGGTGGGTCCACAGAGAGAATCTAGTGAATGTTGCCATATACTGTGAACTAGTAGAACATTAAAGAAACCAAATGAGATACCAATAGATAACCTAAACTCAGAAAAAAAAGAAACGTCCTCTCACTGTCAACTGCGTTTATTTTCAGCAAACTTAACATGCGTAAATATTTGTATGAACATAACAAGATTCAACAACTCAGACATAAACTGAACAAGTTCCACAAACATGTGACTAACAGAAATTGAATATTGTGTCCCTGAACAAAGGGGGGGTCAAAATCAAAAGTAACAGTCAGTATCTGGTGTAGCCACCAGCTGCATTAAGTACTGCAGTGCATCTCCTCCTCATGGACTGCACCAGATATGCCAGTTCCTGCACCAGATATGCCAGAAAGGAGGAAAGGAGAGAGGGTGGGATGTTACCCCAATCTTCCACCAAGGCACCTGCAAGTTCCCAGACATTTCTGGGGGGAATGGCCCTAGCCCTCACCCTCCAATCCATCAGGTCCCAGACATGTTCAATGGGATTGAGATCCGGGCTCTTCTCTGGCCATGGCAGAACACTGACATTCCTGTCTTGCAGGAAATCACGCACAGAACGAGCAGTATGGCTGGTGGCATTGTCATGCTGTAGGGTCAGGTCAGGATGAGCCTGCAGGAAGCATACCACATGAAGGAGGAGGATGTCTTCCCTGTAACGCACAGCGTTGAGGATGCCTGCAATGACAACAAGCTCAGTCCGATGATGCTGTGACACACCGCCCCAGACCACGACGGACCCTCCACCTCCAAATCAATGCCGCTCCACAGTACAGGCCTCGGTGTAACGCTCATTCCTTCGACGATAAACGTGAATCCGACCATCACCCCTGGTGAGACAAAACCGCGACTCGTCAGTGAAGAGCACTTTTTGCCAGTCCTATCTGGCCCAGCAACGGTAGGTTTGTGCCCATGGGCGACGTTGTTGCCGGTGATGTCTGGTGAGGACCTACCTTACAACAGGCCTACAAGCCCTCAGTCCAGCCTCTCTCAGCCTATTGCAGACAGTCTGAGCACTGATGGAGGGATTGTGCATTCCTGGAGTAACTCGGGCAGTTGTTGTTGCAATCCTGTACCTGTCCCGCAGGTGTGATGTTCGGATGTATTATTCTATCCTGTACAGGTGTTGTCACACATGGTCTGCCACTGCGAGGATGATCAGCTGTCTGTCCTGTCTCCCTGTAGTGCTGTCTTAGGCATCTCACAGTACGGACATTGCAATGTATTGCCTTGGCCACATCTGCCGTCCTCATGCCTCCTTGCAGCATGCCTAAGGAACATTCACACAGATGAGCAGGGACCCCGAGCATCTTTCTTTTGGTGTTTATCAGAGTCAGTAGAAAGGCCTCTTTAGTGTCCTACGTTTTCATAACTGTGACCTTAATTGCCTATCGTCTGTCAGCTGTTAGTGTCTTAACGACTGTTCCACAGGTGCATGTTCATTAATTGTTTATGGTTAATTGAACAAGCATGGGAAACAGCGTTTAAATCCTTTACAATAAAACTCTGAAGTTATTTGAATTTTTACGAATTATCTTTGAAAGACAGGGTCCTGAACAAGGGCCGTTTCTTTTTTTCTGAGTTTAAATGACTTTAAGTGAGCTAATAACTATAATTAAGCAGTTTGTCTAGAGAGCATTAATATATCTATAGCCTAACAGACAGTTAGGTGTTATAGTGTTGTGGTGCATGTGCATTCAATCCAATTACACTATTGGCTCTGACTTATTTAAAGTGTCACCCTGGCCGTGTTGGGGCCACAGAGAGAGGTCAAAGGGCAGCGCAGGGCCACATAAACCAGGGGATTGGACAGGATTAACCCAGGTTTGGCACTCGGACCCTGGCTCCCACCAGCCCTTCCCAGAATTAGCCAGGCATTAGCTAGCCTCTGCCAGGGTCATCTGATTCCAAGCCTCCCCCTCTATCCAATTAGGACCTTATCTCCCTGGCCAAATGAGATCAATAAAGTGAAGGCTTGCCCAGAGAAGGTGTGACAATCAACAGCAGGGAGAGCACATGGGGGTAGAACACTGCTGGTTGTCTTGGAAGAGAGAGAGAGTATACTGTATACTTCAGTATGCTGTGATGATGAGCTTATGCTGCCTAGTAGTACTGTTTCTGACCTCTCCTTTGTGTTTGTGGGCATCCTGGTGGTGTAATGCATTTAGAGTTTTCTTTGTGCTTTTCATTCTCAAGTGCAGCCACTTTAGGTGGTTGGGTATTGTGAATAATTAGAGTTTTGCCTCTTATCGTGGATGAATTTACACTGCTGATTTCTGATGACTAAAAGGTACTGCAGAGTAACAACGTCGCAGTAATTGCTTTTTATGCATAATGCATGTAAAAGCCACTTTTAAGCGTTATACAATGGGTTGGAGAGCAACCCTTTGCGGCTAATGTAGGCCACTGTTCATTTCCTTGTCAATTAGGGTAAAAACGAATGTTTGACGTTTCTAGATGTAATTAGGAAAATAATGAACCTCTCCACACGCCCCATGAAAGCAGTCCATTTAGTTCTTCCCCCTTCCTTGTCCTCTGTTCTTGAAATGGACTCATTGTGACTCCGGATGAGTTTTAGCGTGAAAGAGGGTCCTGATTAAATGGACAATTTTTCTTAATGGGAAATGACATTTTAGGGGCATTATTCTGTTTTAGTGCAGTTCCCCATCATTTAATTACATTTCTGTGCACTTAGCACAGTGTTACAATATCTAAACCTGCTTTGAATGTCTCCAGACTTTGAACCTCACAGAAATAATAATTGCAAATGTTCAACTCTTTTTTCATTCTTTCCCCTCGCTGTAATAAGTAGCATTTTTAATGTTGGGAAATCGTCCCCAAATCAATTTCTATGATACAATGACTAACAATTATACATGTTCTAAGGGGGCGGGATTCATTTAAACATGTGCCCTCAAAATGGAGGAAGCATAGAGAAAAAATATATTGTAAGCATATTTACTTCTACAATGCTGACACTCTTCCAGTGATTGTATGTACTATATTGTACTATTGTTTGTACAGATGAACGTGGTACCTTCAGGCATTTGGAAAATGCTCCCAGGGATGAACCAGACTTGTCTACAAATTTTTTTCTGAGGTCTTGGCTGATTTCTTTTGATTTTCCCATGATGTCAAGCAAAGAGGCACTGAGTTTAAAGGTAGGCCTTGAAATACATCCACAGGTACACCTCCAATTGACTCAAATGATGTCAATTAGTCTATCAGAAGCTTCTGAAGCCATGACATAACTTCCTGCAATTTTCCAAGCTATTTAAAGGCACAGTCAACTTAGTGTATGTAAACCTCTGACCCACTGGACTTGTGATACAGTGAATTATAAATGAAATAATCTGTCTGTTAACAATTGTTGGAAAAATGATGTCCCAACCGACTTGCCAAAACTATAGTTTGTTAATAACAAGAAATTTATGGAGTGGTTGAAAAAGTTTTAATGACTCCAACCTAATGTAAACTTCCAACTTCAACTGTATCTAAAAATATTTTTTTCAATGATGTGACTCTGCCAATAATTACATTTAGAGGATTGGAGGATTCTAAATTAACATCTAATGGGCATTTTTTGTTTGGGCAAATCTGATCTGTGAGAATATCTAAGGGGCTTTTATATAATTATAATGAAGGCTTAATAATAGTATTAATAATAATAATTGTTTTATTTAAAAAATAACAAGATTTTGAAGATGATTTCATTTTCAAAAAACTGAAAGTGAGCGATTGTAATTTGAATAAAGGCCAAAATAATATTTTCAAGGCCGAAATAACCAAATGCCCACAATTTTTTGATAAGGACATCCCGGCCAAACACAGATGACGCTGGGCCAATTGTGTGTCGCCCTATGGGATTCCCAGCCTGGATTCGAACCAGGGGACTGAGGTGATGCTTCTTGCACTGAGATGCAGTGCCTTAGACCACTGCGCCACTTGGGAGCCATGACCATTATTACCAATATATATTGTCCTGCTAATAGCCCATCCTAGAAACGTTGTTTGCAGAATTCACAGCCTGCTACGTATGTGAAAAACAGGGTTAATAATAATACTTTTCCCCCCCTTCCACTTGTTAAAGGTTCCAATTGATAATGTTTTTTTAATCAATTAGTATATTTGAGTTTAACCACAGTATTTGTTGTATTACTTGTTCTGTCTTTTCTGTTGGATTAAACTGACATTACAACCAGCTTTCTATGGCTTGTTTAAAAAATAATGATATTTTGGAGATTATTTTGTTTTCAAATGACTGAAAGTCAGCGGGAAAAAGGCCATTCTTGAACATGGGGTGAGACATTCTTACTAATTTGGAAATAAAGCCAGTTTGTTATTTAGAATTATTCATTTCTGTTTTTAGAGGGAGAGAAACCAATTCCACCGACACCTCATGTGTCTCCCGGTCGCGGCCGGCACGGTATCGAGCCAGCATCTGTAGCAACGCTGTTTGCACTGCGATGGAGTGTCTTAGACCAATGCGCCACAAAGTTTTTAATGCTGATTAAATGCCTTGCAAAAAGTATCTATTGTCCTGCTAATAGCCAATAATGGCGCTGTACAACGTGAATGGTCTGGAGTAGGCTACAGTGCTACAGTAAGAGCAAAATAATCATAACATTTCCACACCTAATTGTAGTCCAACCAATACCCAAATGGAGATTCAGTGAAAATAAAAATCTCATTGATTTATCAAGACCAGTCCCCATGCTTGTCTCAGAGCAGCACAAAACCTCTGAATGCTGTCTTTTCCCCCTTCCACTTGCTTTTTCATTCATTTTGAAAGAGTATTTTCCATTTAGCATAATAAGTGCTCTAACTCGCCTTTGCGCTGGTCTGGAGCAGTGATGCAGTGGCTGAGGGTAACGTACTAAACCACAAATTACCTCTAAATCCAGCAGCATAATCTCAAAACTTTTAGTTGAGCAACCACTGTATACACTTATAATAGATTGTATCATGGATGATAATCGTTGCAAGTTTGAATTTCAGGTTGAATGGATGCAGCTGTCTTTTACTGACGATAAGTCACCAGGTACAGATAATATTGACAGCAAATTGCCTAGAGTTACAGGAAACTACATATCCACTCCAATTTGGCATTTTTTTAAGTGCTTGGTGTTTGTGGGGTGTGCCCTGAAATCTGGAAAGTGTCCTAGGTCAGTCCACTACATAAGGATACAAAATCTGACTTCACTGGTCCTAATAGTCATCCTATAAGCTTGCTGCCTGTGTTAATTAAATTATTGAGAGATAAAATCAGTGCAAATGCAAGATTATTTATCATGTAATGGTGTGATAACGGGTTTCTAGAATTCATACAGAGAACACTGTGGTGTTCCTCAAGGTAGCTGCCTAGGCCCACTCCTCTACTCTATCTTTACTGATGATTTACCCTCAGTAATTAATAAAGCAAGAGTGGTTATGTATGCGGATGACTACAATGTATAGCACTACATAAGCACATAATGAGATAACACATTATTGAGCAAAGAACTAAGACTGGTGTTTGAGTGGGTTAACATGAATAAATTGGTGTTGAATATTTCTAAAACAAAATGTATTGTATTTGGTCCAAGATATATGTTTGCTGGTGACCCTCAATTAAACTTGGCGATGGATGGGTTGCCGGTGGAACAAGTTAAATAGACCAAACTACTTGGCACCACGTTGGACGCAGCTCTATCTTTATCTGAACATATATAACATTGTAATTAAAATGGGTAAGGGCATTTCTATAACAAGAACAGGTTCTCAGTTTCTAACATCCAGCATTCTGAATCAGGTGATTCAAGCTTTGGTTCTGTCACCCAGAGTACTGTCCATACATATGGTCATCTGCAGCAATAAGAAATACCCCCAAAAATCTCTAACTCGCTCAATACAGGGCCGCTAGATTAGCGCTTCATTGCTCTATCCTTATGAATTTAAACCGAATGCACCATAATCTCTCATGGCTTCTTGTTGAACAAATTAGCATTTGGAACTTCATTTCAATCAACTTTTTTTTCAAGAAACCACAGTATTCTTTTAACTTCTTTGGGATAGGGGGCGGTATTTTGACGTCAGGATGAAAAGTGTGTCCAAAGTAAACTGCCTGCTACTCAGGCCCAGAAGCTAGGATATGCATTTGTGTGCTGGCGCTGTCCTCAGATAATTGCATGGTTTGCTTTCGAACAAGTTACAAGTTAAGCTTTATATTGCACTTGTGATTTCATGAAAGTTTAATATTTACAGAAATTTAATTTGAATTTGGCTCTCTGCAATTTCACCGGATGTCGTCGAAATGGGATGCTAGCGTCCCACTGATCCGCAGGAACATAAACAATTAGTGTATACTATCACTTCAACATAACCACCAAACCAGACAGGCTAGTTCAGGACATCTGATACCCTCCAGACCAAAGGCAAATCTCCACAAATCTACAGTAATATACAGAGCCATCGCTGATTTTTTATATATATATTTTATTTTTGAAGAGATTGCTTATTATATTTTTGTTCAAATATTTTTATTGAACACACACAAGAATGGTCTATAGGTATGAAAGACACGTATGCAATTCTTATCTAAACATAAAAGAGCAGATAGAAACAACAAGACCCAGAGCAGGTGTGGATATACTCCAAGCTATCTTCCCAGTCTGCCACAGGAATGTCAGTCCCTAGTTCTTCCTCCCATTTTGCCTCACTGGCATCTGTAAAAGGTATGCTAACAGATTGAAAAGCGTCATATAGACGAGATATCAGTTTGTTTGAGGTGGGGCATATTTTTATGCATCTATCAAACATGGAAGGTTTAGCATTTCCAAATGTCAGAAGGTGTCTTCTAACAGTCTCTAATCTGTAGGTATCTGAAAAAGTTACTTCTGGGAAGATTATACGTTTCCCTCAGCAACTCAAAGGAGGCAAAGGTCCCTTCTATATATAGATCCCCTATGGTATTTATCCCTAACTCTCCCCATCGCTCAAAGGTGTTATCAAGGTTAGAGGGGGCAAAGGAGGGATTCCTCGCAACAAGGAACATGAATGATAATGGTCTAAGATCAAAGTGGACTTTAATTTGCTTCCAGATTCAGAATGTGCTATGTATAATAGGATTGTTACCATAAATTGAAATCTCCAGATTGACAGGCGACAAAATCACAGTGCCAATAGAGAAGGGGTGACAATCCTCACACTCCATACTAAGCCAGCTGCATCATCCAGCAAAAACGTAACAGTGCGGAGGTTAGCGGCCCAATAGTAAAATATACAATTTGGGAGAGACAATCCTCCTTCCATCTTGGATTTACAGAGGTGTTTTTTTTACCTATCCTAATTGAGTCCAGTTGTTTATGAAAGGACTTAGGTATGAATACTGGGATGTTCTGGTATAGGTAGAGCAGTTGTGGGAGGAAGACCATTTTAATGGCATTAATTCTTCCGAGCAGAAAAATTGGGAGAGTTCTCCAACATTGTATGTTTGCCTTGAGTTTTTGCATCAGAGAGGGGAAATTCTCTTTAAATAGTGAAAAGTATTATTTGGTAACTACAATTCCTAGGTAGGTACATCTTTCTGAAGATAACTTAACTAGAAGATGTTCTAACCAAGAGGTGTTTTGGGCATTAATTTGCTCTTGTCCAATTTATTCTGTATCCTGAGAAGGTACCAAACAAAATATTCACACCAAGAATAGCTGGAATACTAGCTTGGGTTTCTGTTACATAGAGGAAAATGTCATCTGCGTATAGGGAAAACTTATTTAGAGTATATTTAGTATAATAGACGTGTATTAATAGACGCTGCATGAGATCTGATCGCCTGAGTGAGAGTTTCAATAATTAGAGCAAAGAGCATAGGCGACAGTGCACAACCCTGCCTTATCACTCTATAAAGGTTAAATCGGGGCGACAATGATTGATTAGTGAGGTCTGTATTAAGGAGAGATATTGGTCTATATGACCCTACATCTTCCGGATCTTTACTCTTCTTATGAATAACTGTAATGAACGCCTCATCCAAAGTAGGTGGGAGAGCTCCATCCTCATTGGCCTGAACTAACATTTTGTGCAGGTAGGGAGAGAGTATGTTGCTGAATGTTTTATGGAATTCACTAGGGTATCCATCTGGGCCCGGGGTCTTGCCACTCTTTAGAGATTTAATTGTTTCTCAAATTTCTCCAAGAGATATTTCCTTATTCAGGAAGTTGGAATCTTCCTGGTTCAGGGCAGGGAGATTAAAGTTCTCCCAAATGTTTTGCATAATTAAGGGATTAGGATCCGCTTTAGATGTATATGGAGCCTCGTAGAACTGACGGAATCTGTCATTGATGTCTTTGGGGGAAGAGAGTAATTCCCCAGATGCAGACTTAACTTTGTGAATCATTTGGTCAGTCACATTTTTTCGAAGTTGTCTCGCTAGTAATTTGTGTGGTTTGTCACCAAACTCAAAATATTTTTGCTTGGCATAGAGAAAAGATTTAGTCTCTGTGTTGTCGTTGGTATCAAAGCAAAATGTAATTTGGTCTTTAAGATGTTCACAGAATGTTGGTTCTGTGAGGAGCTGAGGATTCAACCTCCAGACCCTCTCATTTGGTACGATATCACCCAATCTCAGGGAGAAGGTGAGTGTACTGTGGTCACAGATTATAATATCATGATACCTCACATTACAGGTATAGGGGAGTAATTTCGCATCAACCAAAAAGTAATCAATTCAGGTATAAACATTGTGAACATAGAGTTAGAGATCCTCCATATATCAAATAAGTTAGAATGTTTTATGTAGGTGTTCAAGAATTCGCTTGAATAGGAGGTAGGGGAACGCCGGGTAGAGGATCTATCCAAATATTGGTCTAGCACACAGTTAAGGTCCTCTCCAATGACCAAATTAGTATGGGAGATATCTCGAATCAGGGCAAGGACTCTTTTGAAAAAATAGGGGTTATCAGTGTTTGGTCCATAGGTATTTAGAAGAGTTATAGAAGTAGAGTGGATCTCTCCTATTACGATCACATAACGACCCTCTTTATCCGCAATAGTGGTTTTGTGTAGAAAGGGAACTCCTTTCCATACCAGAATCGCTGTGCCTCTCGTTTTGCTGGAGAAGTTAGAGTTAGAGTGATAGAGAATTGTTTTTCAGATGGGTTTCTTGCAAAGATATAATATCAGACGAGAGTGCTTTCAAGGGGGCTAGGACCTTGCCTCTTTTAATTGGTTCGTTTAAACCCAAGACATTCCAGGAAGTAAATGTAAGCCCTCCTCTCGTTTGTAGTTCCGATGGTGGCCTGCATAACATGTAACTCAATAAAAAGGTAAGAAAGCACACCAATCAGTCATGATCAGCATATGGTGCACCTACACCCGAGAAGTGTCCAACCGACCCCTCCCCCCCGGAAAGCACCTTTACTCTCTACCCTGTCCCCCAACTTCCCCAACACTTACGCTCCCCCTCAACCCACCTTTAACAGGCATACACAAATAAGAGAGAGAAACATTTGAAAAATAAAAATAATAAACACATTGTCTGGCCGATGCCAAAAAATGCACGGTGCGACCTTTTTTAAATGTTTTATTTCACCATTATTTAACCAGGTAGGCCAGTTGAGAACAAGTTCTCATTTACAACTGCGATCTGGCCAAGATAAACGCAAAGCAGTTCGACACATACAACAACACAGAGTTATACATGGAATAAAGAAACATACAGCCAGTAATACAGCAGAAAAGTCTATATACAGTGTATTGCGCACTTAAGTGTCATCTTGGGTCAATCCCTAAAATAAGCAAGATATAGCATCGCAAGATTATATTGCTAAGTAATGCCGGTCTAAACATAAACCATCAGCAATCGACATAGACAGCAGTATATTTACATATTGTGGGTTAAGGAGATCGGAACATGGATTTTGCTAAGTTAAACGTGCCCCCCAATCCCCCAAAAATTATTTAAAATATAAATTATATATACGTACATACATACATGCATATCATACACACACACATATATACTATACATACATACATACATACATACATACATACATACATACATACATACATACATACATACATACATACATACATATGCACACATACCTACACATACATACATACATATATATACACACATACACACACACACACATACATACATACATACATACATACATACACACGCAAGTATACGCACAAACATATACATATCTACACAAACATTCATACGGCAAAATAATAATCTACTTTAAAATATACACATACATAATGATAATAAAATGCTAAGAGAAAAAATAAATAATAATAATAATAATAAAGTACAAATAATAATTATATGTACACACAACTACACATATAAACACAAGTACCACAGTATGTTAAGTTAGATTGTTTCACAAAAATGTTGCAGGAGCCTCTCTCACACATCCGTTCACTCCAACATGCTAGCTCCGCCCCACTGATTTTTTAAAACCAAATAACAGTTCTAAGGCAAAAACTAAATACATCTTCAAGAAAACAACACAAAAAAATCTAATGTGATCGACCATATGACTGCACAGATACTAATCCCACTGAATGTTTAATGTATTACCTGTCAGCTATTTTAATTGTCTGTAATGTCTACTTGTTAAATGTGACCGACTGGCTCGAATCGGTCTTTATGTAGCAACATTTGAAATGGTGTTTTTTATATTGGATAAAAGTAGAGACTCAGAGCAGCAAAATGATGGATCATACACTACAGTTGAGGAACTATATGAAAGTAATTTTGCTTTGAAAGTTGTAAACTCACTTTTGAGAAAATGGCCTTTGAATATTTTGGTACTACTACTGGAGAGCCCATCTTTGTCTACACTCATTCAGCATCGTTCACACCCTCTTAAGCTTTATCCCCACCCATCTCTTTAAGGGTTGATCCGAGCATTCTGTACTAACAACAGCAGTCAAGTACACCTGTAAAGACCTTTATTATACACAGATTCAAAATAGCTATTGATAACAAATGTGTATTTTGTGGTTGTGACCAAGAGACTCTTGACCATTTATTTTGGGACTGTTCTTATGTCAGAAGATTTTGGAGTGAGTTAGAATATTTTATTTTAAAATAAACTATTGTTAATGTTAATTTGAAAGACTGATATTGTGTTTTATTTTGATCCAAATTATATGGACCCTGATTTAACTTTCATTGTCAAATTGTTTATTTTTCATGGCAGATTCTGCATCCATAAAATGAAGTGGGTGGAGAACAAACCCCTCTTCACATTGTTTAAGATATCATTTAAATGATCAGTAAGTGTAAAAACAAAATACAAATAAAAACAATGTAATACCCCTGTCGGTTAGGTTTATATACTCATGTTTGTATATTTGTTTTGTTCATAATAATAATAAAACATACTAATAACATAATTTAAAAAAGGAGTCAAGCACCCAAGCTAACTTGCTAGCTGTTCCAGACACAAATGAGAGAACAGCTCACTGAACATTAATAACAGAGCTGGTGAGGCTGTTATGTTATCCAGAGCGTTGGTGGCTGCAACTGTGCTGTCAGATTGCCCGTTCGTAAATTCAAAGCGTTTCAGAGCGCACACTGGACACTCTGGCCAAAGAGTAGGGTTGATTCTAACATTCTGACCTCACAATGGCAGTCAAGCACCCAAGCTAACTGACTAACATTGGCTAGCTTGCTAGCTACTACCAGACACACAATGAGAGAACACCCCACTCACTTTTACTCGCCCTAGAAGAGCTGGTTTCATGTTATCCAGAGCGTTGGTGACTGTAACTGTACTGCTGGAAATAATTGTATTATTATTTTTTGCCAACGTTTACTGACTCCGGCCATATTCAACAGGTGTTGAGCGTTCGTAAATTCATCCGTTATTCTGCGCTCTGGCACACTCAGACAAGAGTCTTTTGTAAGACGTAGCTAGACGTTACTACACTGCATGAATCTGCAGGTAGCTAACCAACCAGGTTCAATGTTAGCTAGCTAACATTAGGCTATAACTAGTCAATCAAATGGCTCTGAGATACAAATAATAACATCATCCACGTAACGTTAGCTAGCGAGCCAGCCAGGTAATGTTAGCTAGCTAACAGTATACTTCGAAATGTGTAATATCTGAAAATGTAGCGTCTTCTGTCAGATGCCATGGTTGCCCTTAGTTTGAAGATGTAATCCAAAGACGGTGTTTTCTCCATCTCCTTAGCTATCATACTCGAATTCCACTGATTTCAAAACTCGGTCCTTCAGAAAGTGGCATTAGCAAGTGTTAATTAGCTAGCGAGCCAGCCAGCTAACGATAGCTAGCTAACAGTACACTCTAACTTGGCATTAGGCTTATGCATTTTTACTACGTGATACATTTCAGAAATAGCCACATTAGAAAGGATTACTTAGACATACTGACCAGATCAAGTAGACAGAGGGTAATATATGGCAGACCAATCCAAACTCATCTCTCGGCATGAGAAGGCATTTCTGCCAAAAAACGCATTTTGATCAACAACAACAAAAAGTTTACGTTCAAACGGCTCTCCTGTGAAGTAGTGACCCACGACATACGGCTAGTTTCCTGAAACGAGTCACAAATGTTGGTAATGTAAATGTAATGTAATGTAAATGTAATTGTTTGTAATGTCTTTTCAATTCTGTGTTAGACCCCAGGAAGATAAACTGACGTTATGGTGTCAGCTAATGGGGATCCTAATAACAATAAAAAATGTAATTCCTTCAAAAGCCCACAGTCTAGTCTTATGGCTCTAGTCTTATCTAGTCCCACGCTTTCCCTTCTTCTGCCTCTCCCCTGTGTCTCCTCAGCCAAGTTAGATAAAAGGTCTCTTAAATTCACCACAGCGTGCCGGGCTCACAGAGAGAAGCTGGCATCACAGGACCATATGACAATCAGCACTCGGCCAGAAACTAATGAGCATGGGGAGGGGTGTGGGGAGCGTGGGTGGGGACGTGGGGCGTTGGTGGTGGTGGCAACAGTGGCAGCCACCAGCAGTAGGTAGAATAGGGGATTTGTTATGGGAAATGAGGTAGTGTAGTAGGATGGCTGGCATGATTTTGTCTGTCTGTTGGGCTAGACTAGGCAGGACCCCAGCTCCACACCCGCAGCACTGACTAGATTAGCTTCCAGGGGACAGAGCAGTAGTCAGTTTGGGGAAATATCACAGCCCATTAGTTAGGAGCAATGAAATGGAGTCAACTTCTGGGACTCCATTAGGCACGCTGCGCTTAGGCAGGCGGTGTCCCTGGGCGTGCTGTTGCTATTCTGGAAGGATTGAGCACATAGATATATAATTGGACTGGGGAAATCAAGCAGCTTCTAGTGGCCCTGGTGGGGCTTTCACACTCAAAATGAGAACATAGGCCTTTGTATTGAAAAAAAAAAAAACATTTTCCTGTGAGCATTATGTGGGCTTTTTGGAAAACAGTGCAGAGTGAAAAGAAAAAGGCAGCCTGGCTGCATGCGGGGTTTTTGTTTAAATTTTTTGTCCCTCTCTCTCTCTTTCTCTCTTCTCTTTCTCCCTCTCACAGTTGTGAGATTTCACCTGATGCTTAAAAAAAAAAAAAATCAATTGCAGACTCTATCTCCTCCTAACCCTTAACTAAATGACATGCATTTATTAATCTGCAGTTGTATCAAGGCACCGATGAGGTTGTGGTTTTTCATAAACATGGCTAAGTCCTTAGACAGGCTTCTACTGTAGGTATGCTTCAAGAGGCCATTTACTGTAGAATAGATCACCTACTACTGCCAAGTCATCATGATTTGAATACGTCCATTTAAAATGGATACTCAGATATACTTGTTTCAGTTATCCTTGACTTGATACCTCACCCTGCTTTTTCACTCCACTTAAAAATACTCTAAAGAATTACCTTTGAATGGCTGGTTTATTGACATTTTGGTTTGGTAGAATAGCGTCTCGGATGTGGATGGAGAGGAAAGGCCTCGCTGCTTCAAGTAATTGATGTGCAATTTTTAGCACCACCCGGGGACTTTTCTATCATTACAATTTCAGATGGGGACGCCTCGCTTGGTTTGCCTAAAACCCCCGACACGTTCCGTCACAAATAGAGGATGTTCTGACAATCATCTGTCTTAATGTACTAAGTAGACGTCTCTCTCTGTTTGGTTTTCTTTGTTTAAGTTGTGTATCTTGCCTATCGTTAGATTTTACTCTCTGATTGCATTTGCTGGTGTCGTTACAATTGTTTTATTGAGCACCTTAGGTTAGATTCTATTCACGTAATGAGTCAATAGAATTATTTTCAATTAACATTTTTCATTCAGTCACCTTCTTAAATAGTCACCTTGCCCCTTTTCAAGGGTGCAGTAAACAGCGCATACATTTGCATGAATGTAACATGTAATATATTGCTCTTGTGTCAGTCAGTTATCAACCGTAACACAGCTAATGATGTTGTATCCCATCCCGACAGCTAATGAGTGTCCCTGTCCCCAGGAGCTGGAGTGCCTGTGGGTCTGGGTGAGACCCTACCACCTCCCATGTCCCTTCTCTGCCATTGCAGTATGTGTTGTCTGCTTCCCTCCTCAATCACCAAATCAATACACACTCAGAGATCATCTACTAGCAGCATCTGATCAACTATGATCAGAGCATTCTGACGTTTTCTAGGGGACTTCAACAGATTTGATCCAAACCTAATCTGCTGGGGAAATGGCTTCACGCAACTTGTACGAGAAGGATCAAGAGAATATGCTACACTGGATTTAATCACCACAGATATGAAGCAGGTGTATAACACACCAACAATCCTTCCCCCAGTCTACTCCACACAGATCTCTCACTTGAAAAGGGAAGACCCAAGGTCCTGGCACAGGGAGCTATACAAACCATGGCCAGAATGAGGAAAGCACCACTCAAAATTAGCATTCCCGGTGATAATCACAATGACAACAGAACAATTGCCAATGTAATAAATAAAACGTTCTCTCAGGTCAGCCAACAGAACATCCCCCTGGACATATCTGCCCTCCCTACCTACTTGCCTGCCACAAAGCCACTCCCAGAAGTAAAGGTATGGGAAGTGTATGATAAACTGAAGGTTATTAAGACTCACAAAGTTCCCAGCCCTGATGGCTTACCGCAAAAAATTATGTGTATAAAAATACAAAAAACTGGTATCACATTTATCTAAGTATTCAGACCCTTTACTCAGTACTTTGTTGTAGCACCTTTGGCAGCGATTACAGCCTTGAGTCTTCTTGGGTATGACGCTACAAGCTTGGCACACCTGTATTTGGGAAGTTTCTCCCATTCTTCTCTGCAGATCCTGTCAAGCTCTGTCAGGTTGGAAGGGGAGCATCGCTGCACAGCTATTTTTGGCCTCTCCAGAGTTGCTCTCCAGAGATGTTCGATCGGGTTGAAGTCAAGTTTTGCCCTGAGTTCAAATTTTGGGGCGGCAGGTAGCCAATCAATTGTTGGGCCAGTAACCGAAAGGTTGCCGGATCAAATCCCCAAGCTGACAAGGTAAATATCTGTCGTTCTGCCACCGAACAAGGCAGTTAACCCGCTGTTCCTAGGCCGTCATTGTAAATAAGAATTTGTTCTTAACTGACTTTCCTAGTTAAATAAAGGTTAAATAAAAAAAGTACAGATAAAAGTTTGGGCTCTGGCTGGACCACTCAAGGACATTCAGAGACTTGTCCAGAAGCCACTCCTGCGTTGTCTTGGCTGTGGGCTTAGGATCGTTGTCCTGTTGGAAGTTGAATCTTTGCCCCAGTCCGAAGTCCTGAGTGCTCTGGAGCAGGTTTGATCTAGGATCGCTCTGTCCTTTGCTCCGTCCATCTTTCCCTCAATTATAACTAGTCCTCCAGTCCCTGCCTCTGAAAAACATCCTCACAGCATGATGCTGCCACCACCATGCTTCACTGAAGGGATGGTGCTAGGTTTGCTCCAGAAATGACACTTGGCATTCATGCCAAAGAGTTCAATCTTGGTTTCATCAGACCAGAGAATCTTGTTTCTCATGGTCTGAGAGTCCTTTATGTGCCTTTTGGCAAACTCCAAGCGGGCTATCATGTGCCTTTTATTGAGGAGTGGCTTCTGTCCAGCTACTCTACCATAAAGGCCTGATTGATAGAGTGCTGCAGAGGTGGTTGTTTTTCTTGAAGGTTCTCCCATCTCATCAGAGGAACTCTGCAGCTCTGTCAGAGTGGCCATCGGGTTCTAGGTCACCTCCTTGACCAAGGACCTTGTCCCCCCCGAGTGCTCAGTTTGGCCGGGCAGCCAGCTCTAGGTAGATTCTTGGTCGTTCCAAATGAATTCCATTTACAGTAAGAATGATGGAGGCCACTGTGTTCTTGGGGACCTTCAATGCTGCAGAAATGTTTTTGTACCCTTTCCCAGATCTGTGCCTTGACACAATCCTTTCTCGGAGCTCTACAGACAATTCCTTAACCTTGTGGCTTGTTTTTTTTATATGACATGCACTGTCAACAGTGAGACCTTGTATAGACAGGTGTGTGCCGTTCCAAATCATGTCCAATCAATTGAAGTTCACACAGGTGGACTCCAGTCAAGTTGTAGAAACATCTCAAGGAGGATCAATGGAAACAGGATGCACCTGAGCTCAATTTTGAGTCTCATAGCAAAAGGTCTGAATAATTATGAAAATAAGGTTTTTCTGTTTTTTATTTGTAATACATTTGCTAAAATGTCTAAAAAGCTGTTCTCATTTTGTCATTATGGGGTATTGGGTGTAGATTGATTAAAATTGTTTAATCTATTTTGGAATAAGGCTGTAACGTAACAAAATGTGGAAAAAGTCAAGGGGTCTGAATATTTTCAGAATGCACTGTAAATCTGATCCATACCTGCCTGGTGAATAATATCTCCACCCCGCAATCATTCTTAACCAACCTAGAAGGATGGGTCCAGGAAAGTCAGGAATCTGAACTCCTCTAAATGCAAGATCCTGTTGATATCATTTGTGAGAAACACGTCTCCTCCAAGTCCCCTTACAATAGACGGGAAAGACCTCCAAGTCTGTAAATCAGTCAAGTAGGATGAGAAACATCCACAGTTAGAAAAGGAAACAATGGGCCTCCCGAGTGGTGTAGCGGTCTAAGGCACTGCATCGCAGTGCTTGAGGCATCACTACAGACCCTGGTTCAATCCCAGGCTGTGTCACGACCCGGTGTCCCATTGGGAGGCGCACAATTGGCCCAGCGTCGTCCGGGTTAGGGGAGGGTTTAGCCATGGGGCTTTACTTGCCTCATCGCATGCTAGTGACTAATTGTGGTAGGCCTGGCACCTGCAGGCTGACTTTGGTTGTCAGTTGAACAGTGTTTCCTCTGGCACAGCTGGCTTCTGGGTTAAGTGGGTGTTAAAAAGCGAGGTTTGGCGGGTCATGTTTTGGAGGACATGTGACTCGACCTTTGCCTGTTGGGGAGTTGCAGCAATGGACAAGATCGCAATTGATATCACGAAATTGGGGAGAAAAAAGGGGTGAAATAGAAAAAATGAAAAATAAAGAAAGGGATACAGGAATACTAAAAAGGTGCCACAGGCTGACCCGGTAGCCATATTCACCCCTGCCTGGAATACACAGCACCAGCATGGCATAGCTCTTTGACTGGATTGCATCAAGAAGCACTCTTGCAGAATAATCCTCAACATAGCATATCCTTCATATAAGGATCCTCTGACTTCATTATCACTACCCTCACTTCTTAGAAGAAGAGAGAAACTGTGCCTGGACTTTTCTGTGGCCCTGTCAAGGACAGGTGTCAGGTAGAGCCACCCGAAGTGCCCAAGTGCTCTTTCTTCCACAGGCCATGACTGAAAGATATAAAAAGCCGGCCCTTCCCTACCTATGCAAACTAATCAACAAAATGTATTCAATTGATAAATCTACACACAATACCCCATAATGACAAAGCAAAAACAGTTTTTTTGAAATTTTTGCAAATGTATAAAAATACAAAAAAACGTTATCACATTTACCTAACTATTCAGACCCTTTGCTCAGTACTTTGTTGAAGCACCTTTGGCAGCGATTACAGCCTTGAGTCTTCTTGGGTATGACGCTACAAGCTTGGCACACCTGTATTTGGGAAGTTTCTCCCATTCTTCTCTGCAGATCCTGTCAAGCTCTGTCAGGTTGGATGGGGAGCATCGCTGCACAGCTATTGTCAGGTCTCTCCAGAGAGAGAGATCGGGTTCAAGTCCGGGCTCTGGCTGGGCCACTCAAGGACATTCAGAGCCTTTCCCGAAGAGGGAAACTGCCTTGATTTTTCTGTATCCCTGTAAAAAAAAACGTGTTGAGTCTCCTAAATGTACATTACCATGAATTGCACTTGTGATTTCAATTTAAATCTTGTATTGTGTATGTAGTGTAATATCCATGTATTTCAGTGACCTTGACTGCCATGTGAATATCAATAAAAACTTGAACTTGTGTTAATTGTTTTTTTTGAGGATTGGCTACCATCATTATTATTTTGACTTTTTTGTACATGGTTTCTATTGGATATAGAAATGGATGACCTAGCAGGAAGTGTCAGAGCAGGGTGAAATATGCTAAAATATGAGTCATTGACAGGCTGCTTCACAAAGACAATGTTCTGCTTCTCTCTCTGTCCTTTCTATTTGTAGAATAATTTCCCCTGTAGCAGGAGAGTGGTGACATTTCCACACCCCTTGGGACACCATCACCATGAATGTTATCAACACCTTAAAGACAGCACTCAGCCCCCAAGTCACTCTCATCCCGTCCCAGCCTTAAAGAGAGCCCATCCCAGCCCACCTCAACCTTCCACCCCTGACCTGTCTCTCTGACAGGCTTAAGAAAACACCCTTGACAGCTCCTTTGACTGTATGGGAAGGAGGAGGGGTGGATGGGGATCCACCGTGTAAAGAATAGGTGAAATGGAGGGTAAAAAGAGGGCCAGCCATTTGAAAATGTCTGCAGTGAGAGATCTAATCAGACTGCTGTGTTAGGCTGTGGGCAGTGCTGGACCCATTTAAGTAGCTAGCTTCGTTAACGCTTTGCACCTTACCGCTGGTTCTCCCAGGCCCAGCCCTCAGAGTGCTTCTCGTGTCATCAACAACCCCTCCACCACACACTACATTCATAGATACACACACACACAAGCACATGCACACCAGCCCCATAACCTTCTGGAACACATCACCCCCATCCCCGTAGCCCAGCCAGTCCCGGCCCTGGATTTCTGCCCAACCCGCCTTGACAGGTTTATCTGTTCACCCGGTCGGTCGGCAGACCCCAGAGAGTTGGAGAGCTGGCAGTTAGGGAAGGAGTAGGCTCTGGGAAAAGCGGGGCAAGTAAATGTCAAGTGAAGCGCCAAGGATGGATATTATAGCTGCTGGGTACCAGAGAGAGTATCGTCTGTCTCTCGCTGTCTGTTTTACAGTCAGTCTGCTGCACTGCACAAGATGGCAGTCTCCACTGGACTGTCCTCGTATTGATTTCCTTACAGAGTTATGTGCAGGTTACAATTAGATGGTTCCCACAGAGCAATGTTATACACTGCCCCTGCTATGGATTGAATGGAAAGAAGCAGTGATTACCGAAGTACCATTTGCCCCCCTCTCATTTTCTCAGGAGCTCAGCACTATCCTAAAGATCTGTGGAGCATTGGAAAAAACACACACATTTATTATGGAGTGGTTTTTACTCCTAAGACGTGTTTGTGTTAGTGTGGTAATACTGCAGGTGTAGTTAAATGGTGTCATTATTCCATTCAGTTTACATAGCGACTGTTTATTGGATGGATAAAGATATGGATGACCTAGCAGGAAGTGTCAGAGTGGGAGACATTAGACCAGGACATGGACACAAATATTAACAGATAGGCTACATAGCATAACACATGGAGCAATGCTAAGAAGTATTGATTGTGTTGTATTTACATTGCACATCCCAAATGTGTCAATGGAATTAAACAAACCTGTTTCTACCTCTGGTGTCCATAATCCTCATTCCAGCAGTGGTGTTGAATTTGTGCTACTTGATTAACTCACTTCCTAAAACGGCTTGTCACAACGGTTTCTCCTCCCAGCCAGCATAGAATGTTATTCCAGGCAAGACTCTGGTTACCTGAGGTGAGTGGTGATGGGATTTAGCTAGTCAAGATCTTCTCTCTGTTCACCGTAGACGTGTAGCTCCAGCATCATGCTATAGTTCACTCATGTGCCTGTACAGTATTTGCACTCCAGTGCCACTCTCTGACAGCAGCACTCTCAGGGCGACACACATAGGAAATCTAAATTGTGAGATGAAAATTGTCTAGGGCCTTAATTGCATGTCTCTTGTGAAAGTCTCCCCCCTCCCTCTCTCTCCAATGCTTTTAGAACTACTTAAACGCTTTGTGGATTAGTGGATAATGGGCGCAGCAGGATGCCAGGTAGTCTATAGAAGTGTTCCTGAGATGGATAGCGTTGGCGGTCCCTAGGGGTGGGAGGGTGGGGGGGAGGAGGGAAACGGAGAGCCAGGAGTTCATTGTTGCTGTGACAGGTTGGTTAAGTGGATTACATGCAGTTTAAAGGGAAACTTCACCGCTAGACACTAGTTGGTGTTTTTCCAGTCTCCCGACATCATTATGAGTGATGAGAGCGTGTGTCAGACATAATTATGCACTATATCGTTTTTTTGTGTTTTTTTTATGCCGGGAGAGTTCAACCAATGACGTCATTGATTGATTGAGCCTGCTGTCTGATATTTTTTAAAGTAAGCAATTGTTGTGGCATTTGTGTTACGCCAAATGCACGATCACGCTAGCATTACATTACATTTAAGTCATTTAGCAGACGCTCTTATCCAGAGCGACTTACAAATTGGTGCATTCACCTTATGACATCCAGTGGAACAGTCGTGCATCTAAATCTTTTAAGGGGGGGTGAGAGGGATTACTTTATCCTATCCTAGGTATTCCTTAAAGAGGTGGGGTTTCAGGTGTCTCCGGAAGGTGGTGATTGACTCCGCTGTCCTGGCGTCGTGAGGGAGTTTGTTCCACCATTGGGGGCCAGAGCAGCGAACAGTTTTGACTGGGCTGAGCGGGAACTGTACTTCCTCAGTGGTAGGGAGGCGAGCAGGCCAGAGGTGGATGAACGCAGTGCCCTTGTTTGGGTGTAGGGCCTGATCAGAGCCTGGAGGTACTGAGGTGCCGTTCCCCTCACAGCTCCGTAGGCAAGCACCATGGTCTTGTAGCGGATGCGAGCTTCAACTGGAAGCCAGTGGAGAGAGCGGAGGAGCGGGGTGACGTGAGAGAACTTGGGAAGGTTGAACACCAGACGGGCTGTGGCGTTCTGGATGAGTTGTAGGGGTTTAATGGCACAGGCAGGGAGCCCAGCCAACAGCGAGT
Source organism: Oncorhynchus nerka (assembly GCF_034236695.1). NCBI lineage: Eukaryota > Metazoa > Chordata > Actinopteri > Salmoniformes > Salmonidae > Oncorhynchus > Oncorhynchus nerka. Next base: position 67,858,500 of record NC_088405.1, on the reverse strand, counting down.
TGCAGTAATCCAGACGGGAGATGACAAGTGCCTGGATTAGGACCTGCGCCGCTTCCTGTGTGAGGCAGGGTCGTACTCTGCGGATGTTGTAGAGCATGAACCTACAGGAACGGGCCACCGCCTTGATGTTAGTTGAGAACGACAGGGTGTTGTCCAGGATCACGCCAAGGTTCTTAGCGCTCTGGGAGGAGGACACAATGGAGTTGTCAACCGTGATGGCGAGATCATGGAACGGGCAGTCCTTCCCCGGGAGGAAGAGCAGCTCCGTCTTGCCGAGGTTCAGCTTGAGGTGGTGATCCGTCATCCACACTGATATGTCTGCCAGACATGCAGAGATGCGATTCGCCACCTGGTCATCAGAAGGGGGAAAGGAGAAGATTAATTGTGTGTCGTCTGCATAGCAATGATAGGAGAGACCATGTGAGGTTATGACAGAGCCAAGTGACTTGGTGTATAGCGAGAATAGGAGAGGGCCTAGAACAGAGCCCTGGGGGACACCAGTGGTGAGAGCACGTGGTGTGGAGACGGATTCTCGCCACGCCACCTGGTAGGAGCGACCTGTCAGGTAGGACGCAATCCAAGCGTGGGCCGCGCCGGAGATGCCCAACTCGGAGAGGGTGGAGAGGAGGATCTGATGGTTCACAGTATCGAAGGCAGCCGATAGGTCTAGAAGGATGAGAGCAGAGGAGAGAGAGTTAGCTTTAGCAGTGCGGAGCGCCTCCGTGATACAGAGAAGAGCAGTCTCAGTTGAATGACTAGTCTTGAAACCTGACTGATTTGGATCAAGAAGGTCATTCTGAGAGAGATAGCGGGAGAGCTGGCCAAGGACGGCACGTTCAAGAGTTTTGGAGAGAAAAGAAAGAAGGGATACTGGTCTGTAGTTGTTGACATCGGAGGGATCGAGTGTAGGTTTTTTCAGAAGGGGTGCAACTCTCGCTCTCTTGAAGACGGAAGGGATGTAGCCAGCGGTCAGGGATGAGTTGATGAGCGAGGTGAGGCTAGCAGCGAGTAGATATGGTTGTCCTTGTTCAATAGAGCCATTGGACTTATCTGCCAGGACATTGCCGGATACAGTGCCTTCAAAAAGTATTCACACCCCTTGAATTTTTACACATTTTGTATTTAATTGTCATTTTTTGTCAATGATCTATACTACACAAAATACTCTGTAATGTCAAAGTAATGTCATTTGTCAAAATAAAAAAATAAAAAAGCATAATACTGTGAGTATTCAACCCCCTGAGTCAATACATGTTAGAATCACTTTTGACAGCAGTGAGTCTTTCTAGGTAAGTCTCTAAGAGCTTTGCGCATCTGGATTGTACAATATTTGCACATTATTTATTTTTTAATTCATCAAGCTCTATCAATCACCCACACCATCCCATTGTCATCAGCAGCAGGATTAGTCTGTAGGACACACAGTAGTCAGTGTTTAGCCAACATTTTACTACTTTGTCCCCATCAATACCCACTCTAACAAGGTAATATATCCACCCACCTACCCTTCTACTAACCTTCACACACAATACCCACCCACACAATCCCTGCTTACTAATACCTATTTTCTGCATGAACAATCAACTAAGCCTCCATAATACGTAGCAAACTACAGTAGAAGTTGTAGCCTACTTGGAAACACAGCAACTATGACAACAAGACACAGACCAGGTTTATGCCTAGCTCCAGTGTATTTATTTGCTCATGATGGAGTCATGGAAAGATTTAACAAAGGTGATTTACACTGGTTCCTGGTGCTGAGCTTGATGTTGATGCTCCAGGAGATGTTGATGGGATCGAACTCTAAATACAGTAGAACATGTAGCCTCTGCGGTAGTTAGTTAGCTAGCTAGCGGTTAGATACGGTCCTGTAGAATATCTAGCCAGTGCATAGCCGCGGGAAGTAGGGGTCCTGAGGGTGCTGCAGCAACCCTGGAAAATTGTAATAAAAAATAATATATAAAAACAAAAAAACAAAAATGTACTTGTATTTTTTCTTCACAAAAGTACTGCACTGGGCCTTTACTAGTCCTGTATTAGTGGACCAAATAGCCGTCTGTAGCGCGGGCACATTTTTGTTTTGTTTTTAGACAATAAGAAATATACATAGACTAAAGACAATAGACAAATTAACATTTCACAAACATGGATCAACTAAACTAGACAAGACGTTGTCTGGGACTTAATGCCCACCTTCAACATAAAGAAAAAACAAGACTAAAGACAACAACAACTCAGACGTACAGTTGAAGTCGTAAGTTTTCATACACCTTAGCCAAATACAGTATATCTATCCTACCCTGCCTTTCTAAGGTCTTCAAAAGCCAAGTCAACAAACAGATTACCTACCATTTCGAATCCCACCATACCTTCTCCGCTATGCAATCTGGTTTCAGAGCTGGTCATGGGTGCACCTCAGCCACGCTCAAGGTCCTAAACGATATCTTAACCGCCATCGATAAGAAACAATACTGTGCAGCCGTATTCATTGACCTGGCCAAGGCTTTCGACTCTGTCAATCACCACATCCTCATCGGCAGACTTGATAGCCTTGGTTTCTCAAATGATTGCCTCGCCTGGTTCACCAACTATTTCTCTGATAAGAGTTCAGTGTGTCAAATCGGAGGGCCTGTTGTCCGGGCCTCTGGCAGTTTCTATGGGGGTGCCACAGGGTTCAATTCTTGGACCGACTCTCTTCTCTGTATACATCAATGATGTCGCTCTTGCTGCTGATGAGTCTCTGATCCATCTCTACGCAGACGACACCATTCTGTATACATCTGGCCCTTCTTTGGACTCTGTGTTAACAACCCTCCAGACGAGCTTCAATGCCATACAACTCTCCTTCCGTGGCCTCCAATTGCTCTTAAATACAAGTAAAACTGAATGCATGCTCTTCAACCGATCGCTGCCTGCACCTGCCCCACCCGCCCATCCATCACTACTCTGGACGGTTCTGACTTAGAATATGTGATACTGTAAATTGGAATGGGAGGTCACTAATCAGCAATCTAATCCAAGAGGATAATTGGCCTTAGCCCCAATCCAATCCAGTCTCTAGTCTCTTAAAGGGACATTTCCCCACTGCTCTATTTCACTATATATGTCCATTAATATGTTATTAACACATCATACGTGTTATAAAAATGTCCTCACTACATGCAAATATGAGCATTTCTGCATTTCACCGGTAGAAACGGGCCATATACTGTACATTTCCTTGTTGTAAGCAAACCACAATATACATAATTCATAGCGATTTCAGAACGTATTATCCTCCCCGGTGTAGGTGGATCCAGTTGAAGAGGAGACATTTCTAAATGTCTGTTTATAAGCAGCACGTTTAGTCAGAAGATTTCTAAATGGAACTGAAGTCTAAACTGATGGGACTGCCAGGTCGTCGAACTTTGAAAAGTGATGCTATTCCATCAATTTTCCCTTTCACTTCAAATGAGGGGCCGTGCTATAGATGGCTATATCAGTCAGCTAATACAGGACTAGTAAAGGATGAATCAAAAGCATTATTATTTAAATATTGAAAACATGTAGGCTATACAGAAACAAAATGGTACAATTTTAAGCCATATACATAAAGTATTACACACACTAGAAATATCAAAATTATGAACAATTTGAAATGTTCTTATGAGACAAACAAGATGGATGTGAATATGGTGGGAACGGTAGGTCTGGGGAAGTTTGATGTCATTAATGTTTGTTGAAATGTTTTTATTTATTTATTTTATTTCACCTTTATTTAACCAGGTAGGCAAGTTCTCATTTACAATTGCAACCTGGCCAAGATAAAGCAAAGCAGTTCGACAGGTACAACAACACAGAGTTACACATGGAGTAAAACAAATATACAGTCAATAATACAGTAGAAAAATAAGTCTTTACCTTACCTAGCAGGGTCTTGTAGATGACCTGGAGCCAGTGGGTTTGGCGACGAGTATGAAGCGAGGGCCAGCCAACGAGAGCGTACAGGTCGCAGTGGTGGGTAGTATATGGGGCTTTGGTGACAAATGGATGGCACTGTGATAGACTGCATCCAATTTATTGAGTAGGGTACTGGAGGCTATTTTGTAAATGACGTCGCCGAAGTCGAGGATCGGTAGGATGGTCAGTTTTACAAGGGTATGTTTGGCAGCATGAGTGAAGGAGGCTTTGTTGCGAAATAGGAAGCCAATTCTAGATTTAACTTTGGATTGGAGATGTTTGATGTGAGTCTGGAAGGAGAGTTTACAGTCTAACCAGACACCTAGGTATAAAAAACAATGACATTACTAAGTGACCCCAAACCTTTGAACGGTAATGTAAAAAACAACTGTGTTTACACAACCATGTGAAACATGACCCACACACACCACCTACACCCTCTATATAAAATGTAAAATGCATCACAATAGATACATTTTGACAGGAGAACCTCTTTTTACTACCTGTCAATGTGGTTTATTTTTGGTTTATTTTAATCAGCGGCGTGCATTTCTGCAATGTCAATGGGTCGCTCTGTTCTATAGGACATCATTTTGTCCTCATATCATTAATTTATTTATGCTGCCAATTATTGTCCAGGCAGAGAGGCATCACAGGCCTGGCTCATATTAAAAGCAGTTAGAAGGTAGTCTAATTTAATTATAATTCAGTGGAAAAGGTCACATTGTTGCTGCTGGCAGCCAATATAGTCCTGTTTCTGGATACAAGTTCATTTAAAGGCCAATGTTCGCACATCCAAAATAGTTTTTAATATATACAGTGCCTTCGGAGAGAATTCATACACCTTGATTTATTTCAGATTTCGTTGTGTTACAGCCTGAATTCAAAATGTTTTTTTTTTCTCATTCATCTGCACACAATATCCCATAATGACAAAGTGAAAACATGTTTTTAGAAATGTTTGGAAATGTATTGAAAATTAAATACAGAAATATTTAATTTACATAAGTATTCACACCCCTGTGTCGATACTTTGTAGAAGCACCTTCGGCAGCAGTTACAGCTGTGAGTCTTTCTGGGTCAGTCTCTAAGAGCTTTCCACACCTGGATTGTGCAACATTTGCCCATTATTATTTTCAAAATTCTTCAAGCTCTGTCAAAATGGTTCTTAATCATTTCTAGACAACAATTTTCAGGTCTTGCCATAGATTTTCAAGTAGATTTATGTTAAAACTGTAACTCGGCCACTCAGGAACATTCACTGGCTTCTTGGTAAGCAACTTCAGTGTAGATTTGGCCTTGTGTTTTAGGTTATTGTGCTGCTGAAATAATTTCTAGTGTCCGGTGGAAAGCCACCACCGTGCTTGAAAATATAGAGAGCGGTACGGAATAATGTGTTGCCAAACGTTTTTGCAGTATTACTTTAGTGCCTTGTTGCAAACAGGATGCATGTTTTGGAATATTTTTATTCTTTACAGACTTCTTTCGTTTCACTCTGTCAATTAGGTTAGTATTGTGGAGTAACTACAATGTTGTTGTTCCGTCCTCAGTTTCTTCTATCACAGCCATTAAACTCTATAACTGTTTTAAAGTCCCCATTGGCCTCACGGTTTCCTTGCTCTCCGGTAACTGAGTTAGGAAGGACGCCTGTATCTTTGTAGTGACTGAGTGTATTGATATACATTCCAAAGTGTAATAAATAACCTCACCACCACCATGCTCAAAGGGATATTCTGTCACGTTGGCGTAAAGGACTTGGGGGACAGGCACAGGAATGCGTAATATAGGTTTTTGTTAAGCCCAAATTACGGCGTGCCGTGTAAAGGCTGCCGTGTAAAGGCACTGGGACAAAGACCAAAGAATCACTTTACAAAAGAGAGGGTAGAAACCCAAAACAAAAAAGCGAGTAATACCTCGAATAAGTAACACAGGCGCACAATGATTAACCCACGGGACGAAACCCATAATCATCTGCACAACCCACAATGGAGCGAAAGCCAAAATACACAGCACAGGTACTCACACGCACCAACGGACATTGTAACAATAAATGACAGCCCAAATGGAAACCAAAGGGCACACTTATACAAGTACTAATCAGTGGGAATAGGTGTAATGAAAGTTCCGGAGGGATCCGTGACAATATTCAATGTCTGCTTTTTAAAATTTCGTGTGGGGGACAGAGATGAGGTTGTCATTCAAAAATCATGTTAAACACTATTATTGAGTGAGTCCATGCAACTTATTATGTGACTTGTTAAGCACATTTTTACTCCAGAATGTATTTTGTTTTTGAATATTTATTGAGTCAAGACATTTCAGCTTTCCGTTTTTAATTAATTTGTAAGAATTTCAACAACAATAAAAAATAGACTATGACATTATGAGGTATTGTGTGTAGGCCAGTGACAATGAATCTCAATTGAATCCATTTTGAATTCAGACTTTAACACAACAAAATGTGGAAAAAGTCAAGGTGTGTGAATACTGTCTGAAGGCACTGCATTTACTGCTGTAACAAGATCAACAAGATCATAGAGTATTCTCTAGGGGGTTATTTGTCCCCTTCCAAATTTAGCTTCTAGGAGAGAGTTAGCTCTATTTTTTAAATGAAATTCAAATTCAAAACTTTACTCCTGAGATAGACTCTTAGGGCCCTGGTGAGACAAAATCACCAAGTGGTTAATTCAGTTGTTATCATATCTGAATATCTGAATACTGCTCATTGGAATATACATTTTACCTCTGCAATATGTTCTGCTGCATGGAGAAATGTCCCATTTACCTTTTCTTCCTCCAAATCAGATCACGAGACACAGGCGCAGTAATTTGAATCTCTCCCGGTGTAACCAGTCGTTATGTACAGTATGAAAGCATTAAAGAATATTTGCTATGCATTACATTTCTGAGATGAACAATTCTGTATTTTCCCCCTCTTTTGTTCTGCTCCAGCCTTCACCCCATAGGGAGCTGCTCTTTGGTGTTCCTCCCTCCCCAGATTGAACCTGTAATCCATGAAATAGCTGCTCTACAAACCCAGCCAGAAGGAGAGTTTATATCTTTCTCGCCTAGCACAGATCATATACATTTACTTTCACACTTAGGGTCCGCCCTCTTTTCTTGGCTTAGATATGTATTTTGAAAATGCCTTTTTTATTCCTGCTTATTTAAATCCCTTCTACCCTGTATAAGTCTGGAACCATTTCAATTCATTTCAATTTGCACATCATTTTCCTCTATCAACTGCTGCTGCTGCATTCGTCTACTCTACTCGAGGTTAGAATCATTCTAGAAAGTGCATTATACGCATTGCTTTCAGAAGGGAAAGGGAAAGCTATATTTTCACTCTATTACCATCCATGGTACATAAAGGGATTTTTTTTAACTGAAAACTGTGTCCATATTTTCTTCTCTCCTCCTGCTGTCTTGACATAGACTCTCATATGGCGAGCTGTCAGAGCAGGCTGTTGCGGTAATGCCTTGGTTTTTTTGGGATCCTAGTGAGTGGATAACAATGTCTCCCTTGGTGTTGTGCTCATCTGATTCCATCAGGAAGAGAAGAAAAGCAGCACTGTGGCGTCTTGGGAATATGGTGCCTGGAAATGGTAATTTGCCAGCTTGCTGAAATCCCTGGGAGAGCAAAGGAAGATGAAGAGTAGACAGATTTCAGTTGCTTTATTTATTACATTTGATAACGGGTACAGGCCTCCAGAGAGGGAAAAACATTCAGCTGTGTGGGGTTTGGAGGAAGGGAGGGACGGACAGAGGGAGTGAAGCGGAGAGCCGTCAGAGAAAGCTTTCCAATCATTCAGTCACTCGGATGGTTAGGCATCATTGGGTCCAATGCTAGCTACCTTTATTTACTTGCTATCATTTCCCTACCATAAACAGATTATTAAAAGTGTTTGACATTTTGGTTTTCCTGCAGACATAACTACATCACAATTCCAAATAATAGTTACATAGTTTGCCTGGAGGATATTGGGTGAGAACCTGTGACTTTAAGGAAGGCACATATTTTATGGGAGAATTGAATTTGTGAATCAAATTTTTGCAGTAGTAGCAGTAGCTTTTGGAGCAGTGAGTCAATATTAAAAATGGTCTTGCTGGCCGAGGTTCAGAAACAGCAGCCCTGTACTCCCATGTACACTAATGTAAGGTACATCTGATAACACGGTGACTGTGACTGAGTCATCCTTACCTGGCCTTTTGTCAAAGAGGAATTAGGTTATTTAGATTTATTCATACTCACTGCAGGCGTTTGAAAATGACAGAGACCACCTCAACTCACCTCAATTTAAGGTGGAACACCTAACCTGATGTCCTTACTACCTTTTAATAGGTTGCCTTTTAATGTAGAACAAATACTGTATGTTGTTTTTTCCATCACTTTGTCCATAAAACCTCTAATGTCCTCACAGTCTGTTGTAGAGGACTCCTTTGGGATGCTTTACAGAATTCAGAGACACACAGAGAGAGGAAAACGTGCTTCACAGGAGCCCCTACTTGAAAGGTATCACTTTCCAATCTGCCTGTCTCTCCCTACCCTGGCGTCTCATTTGTTCTGTGTGCTGATGTGCATCGGGATAGCAGGGCAAGGGGATAGTCTCCAGGGACAAGTTGCTAAGGAAAGTTACCTTAGGAGATAAGATAGAATAGAATAGGGAAAAAATCAATCCTTTTTCTGAGCCTCAGGTCTTTGTGTTTCTACTCGGACCAAAAGCACAGTTTAGCAGCAGTATAGCTGCAGTAACTTGACTGGGAAGCTAGAGGTCCTTGAATGGGATGTCTTTGAATAGTTGGGTCTTTGAATGTGATTCTCTTTGAATGAGAGCTCTTTGTGATTCTCCCTCAGCTCCAGTGGTATCGTCAGTTAGTGCTGGCTCTGTGCTCTGTGCTCTGTGCTCTGTGCTGTGGTAGTAGCGTCTCAGACTGAGCTAGACTATTCTCCTGATGGTTCTTGTTTATGGGTAGCGAATAGGAGCTCCTTCATGGTGAAAATGCTCATTAGATAAGGTGTCAGTTTTTAATCTGTGACTAAAACACTTTCATTCTCACAGTCATGAACGCTTTAGAGGGCCTGAGAAATCAAATGTCCCCTGAAACGGTCACAAAAGACATGAGCTAAAGGGCTTTATGCCCAAAGGACATAGTGTGGCAACTGAAACTAACACAATGGATTAGGCCTGTGTATAAACAGGGGGAAATGGGCAAGTCACAGTGGTAACTACATGACACGCCACACCTAGAAGCTGTAATGATGCAAGTCCTCACAGATAGGTTGGTCGAAACTTAATCCCTGTCGATTCACTTTTGAGCCACCTAATTAAATAAAGGTGAAATAAAAAAATAAATTCTTCAAAATATAGAAGCCTGTATAGTTACTGTATATATTTTTGTAATTAACGAATCACATTTTAATCCGCAGTGCATGACAATTCAATTTGTTGATTGCATTTTTCCCTCCTCTCGTCTATTTGGGAACGAGGGAGGGAGAAAAAAAAGTCATGTTGAATGTATTAATTCAACATGATGAATCCTGTATTCAACTCACTGGAGTGAATAATTAAAATTAGCTGATAAAACTTTTAGCAAAATTACTTTGCAGAAATTGCTGAACAGATGTGTCATTTTAATGAAAATCCACAGCCAAGCTCCTTTTCCCCACGGCACATAGTTCATTTGGTGGTAAATACACTCGGAGCCATCTCTGAAAAAGGGGAAGAGAGGGAGAAGGAGCAACTTGTCACACTTAGTAACTTGATTTTTTCCCCCTGCACACGCGAACAGCTATCTACAGTAATTCATGGCACTCCATTGTTGCGGCAAGTCCCAAAGAGGACTTATTAAAATGCAATAATCTCCCAATTTAAACCGAAACAATAACCATTAGAATTCCCGCGGATCTAAAACCGAGCGTAAGCCCCCATCTGCTGTGAATGATTAGAGCCTTGACGAGGGAATTTAATTTGCAACATTCAAAGACTAAAATCGGAGCAGATCTCTCCTCCGAGGCTCTTTCTCACCCTCTTTCTCACTTGCCTCCCTCTTTATTTATTTATATTTATTTAGCTGCCAGATCCTTCACTCTTGAGACTAGGCATAAAATGCTTTCATGCAAGTCAACCAAGGATCTGTATTGTAATTGTATGACCCTGTGTGGATGTTTCGTCTTATGTACCAGGATCAGCATCACAGCTTGTAGCATTAGAGAGCATCAATAGGGTCAAGCCTTACAACCAGCTCTACCATGCCCCTGTCACATTTGCTATTTTACAGTAGGCCTATAGTACAACTGCTATGTTGATTTCATTTGAGTTATATCTTGAACAGTTTTCACCCAGCCAAATCACTATCAGTGGGAAATAACAAAAGCACAATGCATACTGTATTAGTCTTACTGTAGTCCCCCTTAACTAAATCCCACCACTGTCGGTCTCTATCTATAGTTGTTGCTGTTGTAATAACCAAGGCCTAAAAGAGTAAAGGTTACCATGTGTCCTGGGGATCTTTGGGCCTGGTGGGTTATTGGCTCGTTTGAGCTCTTTCAGGGTTTCTTCTCTCTACATCTCAGTTCTGTTTGTGTGGCCGCATTCTGACAACCAGCCTTGTTTATTTCTGGTTGGTGAAAATAATACAAAAATTCTGTTTCACTCTTAGCAACATGCTAGGGTTTTAATCAGCCCCAGTAGTGAGAGGGAGAAAGGCTGAGCTATGAAGCAACAATGCTCTGAGATGTTTCTCTGGCCCTATGGGGAATGCTTCATGTATAAAAGGGTCAAAGCTTCATAATGTTAATTTAAGAGCCAGGCTTTTGCTGTAGGAAACAATCCATCATTTTAAAGAATGGCCCCAAAGTACCTGGCTAAGAGAAAAAAAGTTTGTGTCAAGGAAGCAACCTTTTGGCCTTGGCTACTAGCTTTTGGAGAAGGAAGAGAGAAAGAAAGAGAGGATACCCACATGAAAAAATACTATAGTTTACTGCAGTGTTTTTTCAGATACATTACTTTAGTATTTACTACAGTGTTTTGCTTTTGCAGATATTATTGCAGTATACTATATTATTTACAGTTTACTATAGTATAAATACTGTTGTGTTACTATAGTAATACAAACAGAGAGTATATTCTATAGTAATCAGTGTAGTGTTTTTTGCAGAAATTACTGCAGTTTGTACTATAGTGTTTTTGTTTTATTATCTTTGACATAGAATTGGGTGCTTTCTCCAACTTCTTAAGGCTCGGCATCCCGCTAGTGGGACACGTGCTGACAACATCCGGTGAAATTGGAGGGTGCGCAATTCAAATAAATAATCGTAATATTAAACATTTATGAACATACAAGTATCTTATATCGTTTAAAAGCTTAAATTCTTGTTAATCTAACTGCATTGTCCGATTTACAACAGGCTTTACAGCGAAAACATACCATGTGATTGTTTTAGGACGGTGCCCCACATCAATATATTTTTCAACCAGCACAGGCTGGTAAAATCACAAATAGCGATTAAATAAATCACTTACTTTTGAAAATCTTCCTTTGTTTGCAATTACAAGGGTCCCAGCTACAACATGAATGGTCGTTTTGTTAGATAAAATCCTTCTTTATATCCCAACAAGTCTGTTTAGTTGGCGCCATTGATTTCAGTAATCTACTCGTTCAACTTGCAGACAAAGGAGTCCAAAAAGCTACCGCTAAACTTTGTTCAAACAAGTCAAACTACTTTTCTATTTAATCCTCAGGTATCCTAAAATGTAAATAAACTATATTAATTTATTTCATATGGAAAGAAGTATGTTCAATAGAAAAGTCAAAGTATTAAGCGTGCGTCCTCTTCGTGGCGCACCGACAGACTGATATTGTACTGAGACTCTATGTACAAAAATGTCAAATTCTTCCTCGTTTTTGAATAAACAAGCCTGAAACAATGAACAAAGACTGTTGGCATCTAGTGGAAGCCATAGGAATTGCAATCTGGGAGCTGGAATTACATAGAACCCATAGCCTTCCATTATAAGAGCTTGGGAACAAACAAAAAAACATCCAGGTTGGTTTTTCTTTGGATTTTCGCCTGCCATATCAATTGTGTTATATTCTCATACATTATTTTAACATTTCTACAAACAAAGTGTTCTCTATCCAATTCTACCAATTATATGCATAGCCTGGCTTCTGGGCCTGAGTAACAGGCAGTTTACTTTGGGCACCTCGGTCAGGCAGAAATTCTGAAAAAAGGACCCTAGCCTGAAGAAGTTTTAATTAAGGAAACCTACTGGACAAATACTAAAAGAGCACATTTTCCATAAACGGTAGGTAGGTAGGTAGGTAGGTAGGTAGGACTGGAGTCTGAACGGATAGTTCAGAGCTTCTGCTCTTTTCGATAACCTGTAGGGAACACAATATACTGTATGGTCTATACTTGGCAGGTCGGTTTCTCACTCACGGGTGGAACAAATTGGGATATGGGGAGGGGAATGGGTGGGGTATATACAAATGAAATACTATAGTATTATTATATTTAAAACACTGTAGTGTTTTTGCAGATACACTGTAGTGTTTTTGCAGGCATTGTAGTATTTACTGCAGTATTCTACAGTATACTACAAAATGCTATAGTAAGTACAACAGATGATTGAGGGATACTACAGTGTGTCGTATAGTATTCTACAGTATTTTACACTTTACTACAGAATTTCATACTAAGTACTGTAGTATTCTATAGTAAACTGTAGCATTTATTCATGTGATAGGGAGTAGTTAATTAAGTTTTAGCACTTAAAAGAGAGTGTCCCTGTTCCCCAGCTCCTCCTCTTCTCCCTCTCCGGTCCTCTCCTTCCTACCATAATGAGTTCCACAGCAGACTGAGATCAGTATTCTGCTACTGAGTCAACAGACAGAGGCTTCCTTCCATCCAGAATATCACTAACTAGGGCCTGCAGACAAATAGACAGCACAAATTAGCAGCTATGAAATATAGGGTCTGGTTTCTTCTTTTACACTGTGCATTATGGGCTCTTGGGCTCAGCATATACTGTAGCCTTGTATGGCTCCCAACCCTAATTTTCTATGTATGTACAAGTCCAGTTTATGCAATTGTAATGTCGTACTTATAAAGCAAAATGAGAAATTGAGTGAGAAGCAATGTTGTACTCAACAGGAGCTGAGAGTTATCATTACCACTGTGGTGTAATAACACTTTGAAAGCACATCTATTCTCTTCATTGACTGTCTTTCACAACATCACGATGATAAAGTAACACTTCTTCTCAACAGCTAAAATAGAAGCCTACATATTTTAACATGTTCAGCAATTGAACAGTTCTTTCCTTCGCTCACATCCATTTCAATTGTTGGACTTAAAAGCCGGAAACATGCTCTCAGAACTTGATGATGGTTCCTGCACAGGAGCTGAGCACCATCCCTCGTGTCGGAGCAGATAGCATTGACGGTGCTTTATCACTTCAAATGGCTCCTTGAGAAGGGGAGCAGCTAGCTACAACACATCGGCAAGCTAAAACGTAGCAGGTGTAAATGCTAAATATATATTTAAAAGTGCCTTACTCTGCAAGTTGACTGTATTCCCGCAGGTTTCTCTCTTCCCTGCTACTGATCTCTCTGCTTGCTATCATCCATTTATGGCTCTGAGTGTGCCTGGCTGCCAAGCAGAGCACCTCCTAATTCTCTGTGTCTCTGGTTAGCCAGGCGCCCCTGAGACTTCTGATAATGAGCTCGGAGGTTAAAACAAAACAGTAGAGTGTGGGTCCCTGAAGGTGCCGTTGAGTTATGGATGGGGCCAGAGATCCAGGGGGTCCCCAGAGATCCAGTTAGGGCAAACCTTTTGGCGGAGCAACAGCATATTACTCCCACAATTTGAAAGGGAAGCCACCATGGCATTTTGAAACATGGACTAATTGCCCGGAATAGAGGAAGACTTCTGAAGGAAAGATGATTTGTTAGGATTTTTCCCCTGCAAAATGCCTTTTTAAGACTGTAAAAGGGAGCATGGAATTCAGATGTTAATGAAATAGATAGTATGTGTTTAATGATTGCGTAGTACTTCATTTTAGGTTATTTTTAATCGTACATCCATAGGGGTTAAATTGATACGTGACTGGATACATGTTTGCATACTTGTTTTGCATAATAAGTAACATAGTCATACATAAAACCTGGACTCGTATGGATGCATACAAGAATTGAAATGAAGATTTAAATGAATGTCTAGGAAAATTGTCACTTGCAGCCATCTAAAATTATAACAATATGTTTGAAACTGTCAATTACAGATGCATCAAATTAAATCCTCTCTGCTGCCAGAAATTCAATTATAAAGCAAAAAGCAAAACACAAGCATCTTGAGCTTAATCAAATCATCAACACCAATCAATCACTTCCCTCCTACATTCAACAGTTATGTACTGTTGTCCCCAGCTCGACTAATTACTTATTTGATTTAAAAAGCCTCTAATGAATACATCCTCAAGTAGCTTGTGTTCTAACAAAGACGATGAAACAGAGATAAAAAAAACACACCACATCAAACTTCTCTCCTCGTTTGCCAACCTGTCATTTGGTCTAAGCGTGTGACAGTGATCTGGTTTGGCAGAGCTGATATGGTTTGTCAACGCACATTTTTCCCCCGTGTGTGTTGTGTCGGTCTGCGGTCTGACATTGTGGTAGACTCTCAGTGTCACCGTGGAAGGCTTTGATTGGTTGCGACATCACGTTTATGTCACAAGCGGTAACAACTGCCAAGGTGGTGGTGAAGGTGGGGCTAGGGTCAGGCAGTATAACTGCATTGTCTACAGAGTCACACGGTGTTGGGAAGGGAGTTGGTGGTGAAATAGACCACTAAACAGATTACAGTGGCTGTGTCAAGAGACCTCCATGACTTGGCGCCCAATTATATCCAGATTTAAATTCTGAGCTCAATAGCTGTTTTGGGTCACATGGCTGCATTTCTAGATCCATGTACACTTGTCCATGACCTACATGTATGACTGTTAGTACATACTTTTATCGATTGGGACATTTTATTTAACAATGAATTGTTTTGTATTGCATTGTGAACGTACACAGTATTCTCAGAGAAGGATATGCATGAGACTCCAGTAAATAGCCACCATTTGAACTACGACATACACTATTATTTTCCAAGAAACAGAACAGAGAAAGACAATCTCCATTTTATTCTCTGTATTTTGCAGTCAATTTCCGAGCTAGATAAAAGGACATTGAGACCTCAAGGTTATAGATGCTGTGCGTTTTGAATGAGCTACTATTTAATTACACCACTGACTATTCCCTGGCGTGATAAAGTAACATAATTGGACTGAACACTGGCAATATAGAAATAATTCCACATGTGCTGCCGTAATAACAGTCCTGTTAAATCATTTGCCTCCAAATTACAATTCCCCTTCATTTATTGTTCGGCTTGCAGCTTGACAGCTAAACGCTTAAAAAAAACTGATGCAACCACTGGGAGGTCATGTTATTTGTTTTCATAATTACTTTTCATGTTCTTACTGAAATAATGACCCAGCGTTTACACTTGTAAACCAACAAGACACAAATAGTAGATGGATTTTTGAAGATGGGATGTTTCAGAGAAGGAAAAAAAATCTGAAAATGTGTCCATGTGAATTTGTTAGAAAACATGGGTACCTAAATATTACACCCTTTTCTTTGATGAATAATTCCTTTTGAATAATGCTTTCTCTTTTAATGTTCTTCCTTCAAATTCCACTCATATTTTCTCCGGTAAAACTTTGTTTGGATAGTCCATCTGTAGATGCTCTACAGACTGTCAGTAACATTTAAACTATCTAACCCTAACCTTAACCCTTATCCTCACCCTAAACTTAACCCTTACCCTAACCCTTATTCTAAACCTAACCCTAACCATAACCTTAGCAAGCAGTTGCTTATCAACAGAGTGTTTGTTGATAGTATGACCATCTGTAGAGTATCGACAGATGGACAATCCGAACTATCCAAATAAAGTGTGACCATTTCTCTTTCAAGACTAGTTGAACAGTAGCACCTACAGTACCAGTCAAAAGTTTGGACACACCTACTCATTCCAGGGTTCTTCTTTATTTTTACTATTTTCTACATTGTAGAATAATAGTGAAGACATCAAAACTATGAAATAACACATATGGAACCATGTAGTAATCAAAAATGTGTTAAACAAATAAAAATATATTTGAGATTTGAGATTCTTCAAAGTAGCCACCCCTTGCCTCGATGACAGCTTTGCACATTCTTGCCATTCTCTCAACCAGCATCATGAGGCAGTGACCTGGAATGCATTTCAATTAACAGGTGTGCCTTGTTAAAAGTTAATTTGTGGAATTTCTTTCCTTCTTAATAATGCATTTGAGTCAATCAGTTGTGTTGTAACAAGGTAGGGGTGGTATACAGAAGATCGCCCTATTTGGTAAAAGACTGAGTCCATTTTATGGCAAGAACAGCTCAAATAAGCAAAGAGAAATGACAGTCCATCATTACGTTAAGACATGAAGGTCAGTCAATGAGGAACATTTCAAGAACTCTGAAGGTTTCTTCAAATGCAGTCCCAAAAGCCGTCAAGCACTATGATGAAACTGTATCATCAGGACCACCACAGGAAAGGAAGATCCAGAGTAACCTCTGCTGCAGAGGGTATGTTTATTAGAGTTACCAGCCTCAGAAATTGCAGCCCCAAAAAAATGCTTCACGGAATTCAAGTAACAGACACATCTCAACATCAACTGTTCAGAGGGAGACTACGTGAATCAGGCCTTCATGGTCGAATTGCTGCAAAGAAACCACTACTAAAGGACACCAAGAAACACAAGCAATTGAGCAGTGGAAATATGTCCTTTGGTCTGATGAGTCCAAATTTGAGATTTTTGGTTCCAACCGTTGTGTCGGTGAACGGATGATCTCTGCATGTGTGGTTCCCACCGTGAAGCATGGAGGAGGTGTGATGGTGTGGGGGTGCTTTGCTGGTGACATTGTCAATGATTTACTTAGAATTCAAGGCACACTTAACATGCATGGCTACCACAGCATTCTGCAGTGATATGGGGTGGGTCTATCATTTTTTTTCTTTCTATCAACAGTACAATAATCCAACACACCTCCAGGCTGTGTAAGGGCTATTTGACCAAGAAGGAGAGTGATAGAGTGCTGCATCAGATGACCTGGCCTCCACAATCAGCCAACCTCAACCCAATTGAGATGGTTTGGAATGAGTTGGACCGCAGAGTGAAGGAAAAGCAGCCAACAAGTGCTTTGCATATGTGGGAACTCCTTCAAGACTGTTGGAAAAGCATTCCAGGTGAAGATGGTTGAGAGAATGCCAATAGTGTGCAAAGCTGTCATCAAGGCAAAGGGTGGCTACTGAAGAATCTACAATGTCGAAAATAGTACAAATTAAAAAAGACTTGAATGAGTATGTGTACCCAAACTTTTGACTGCTACTGTAAATTAGAAGGTTCATTATAATGAATTAATCGACTTCACTATGGCCATTTCTACACTTTGCTCTCTCCAGTTAAAAATGTAAACCACCTGACTTTCTTAACTCCATTTTGTGTTGAAACAGGGAAGTGTTCCATTGGCCTCTCTGGAGGTACTGTAATGTAGTGAATAACCATAATGTTGTGCCCTAACAAGACTAATCATCTATTGTGGATGTCTGACGGTAACAGGACCCTCCTCTGACTAATTGCAACGCAGCGCAAGCTGCTCTTGTAACCTGTTAGAGCACCAGGAAATGAAAGGCGGTAAAACTAACTGGCCAAATTAGCAGTGGGCTGGAAGCCAGGATGATGCTAAAAGAACTCCTGCAGAAAGAAAGAGCTGTGCATCAGCATTTGTTAGCAGCCAGTGATTCAACCACATAGTGTACAGTAAAGACCATCCTCAACACACACTGTATATTTAGTTCAACAACTGTTGCTTTTCCAGGTTAACAATTACCAGCTCTTGTTTTTTCTTTATTGTCCAGGTGAAATGTTTTGATGAATGTCTCATGCGTTTGACGTCTTTATCATGTGTTTGACATGGCGGCAGGGTAGCCTAGTAGCCTAGTGGTGGCAGGGTAGCCTAGTGGTTAGAGCGTTGGACTAGGAACCAATGAGGGGTGAGCTAACGCTAGGCTAGCGGCAGGCTAATTGACCATGGCTACATGTTACCATCTTCGTGAGACATACAAAATGAATGTCAAGGAAGTGCCATCATAGGTCCTCATTCAAACACACACACACACACACATGCACAAGTAGACACATTTCCATGATTTTAAAACTGATTATTCAGTTGGTAAGGGAAGCTGGCTAATCTATTGGAACTCTGGGTAACGACACATTCCATCTGCGGTTTCCCATGATTTTTCGGCTTAACCGGGAGGTTGCAAGTTCAAACCCCTGAGCTGACAAGGTACAAATCTGTCATTCTGCCCCTGAACAGGCAGTTAAACCCACTGTTCCTAGGCCGTCATTGAAAATAAGAATTTGTTCTTAACTGACTTGCCTAGTCAAATAAAGGTAAAATACATTTTAAAAATCATGGGAAACCGCAGATGGAATGTGTCGTTACCCAGAGTTCCAATAGATTAGCCAGCTTCCCTTACCAACTGAATAATCAGTTTTAAAATCATAGAAATGTGTCTACTTGTGCATGTGTGTGTGTGTGTGTGTGTGTGTTTGAATGAGGATCTATGATGGCACTTCCTTGACGTTCATTTTGTATGTCTCACGAAGATGGTAACATGTAGCCATGGTCAATTAGCCTGCCGCTAGCCTAGCGTTAGCTCACCCCTCATTGGTTCCTATGGCTCAGTCCAGCACTGAACACATTACACATGACACCTCATTCTCAGCTTGGTTAGGTTGCGCTCCCCCACCCAAAGCGTATCAGAGAACCAAGATTAATGTGATTATTCAAGTGTATATTCACCTTTATTTGAAAGCCATGTCAACTATAGGCATGTGAAGCATACTCTACAGAAATGCACTTTTGCTGTATTACTGGAATACGTACAAACAATAAAGAAGAACAGGCATGTTATTGCTTTCCTTTCCAGAAACTAGATGTATAAATCCATTACTCATTCGAGTGTGAGCTCAGTGATGTGAGTGGTTATTCATGCATGTATTGGCAGTCAAAATAACAGAATGTGGTGTTGAAAAAGGTGTTTAAAATTATACTTTTAAAGTATTACAGAGGCCTTTTCACAGTGAGTTGGCTTCAGCACATTGTAAAATAAATGTGAAATGAAGAGAGGCAAGTAGTGAAAAAAATATATCTTGACCTGAATTTTGTTGGTTTGGTGACAATGAGAAAGATAAGTGGTTGTGACAGCTGTGAGTGATGTTCCGTCACGGGCCTGTGAGCTGCTCTGCGGCTAAATTGACACCGTTGTCAAACACACTTTCCACAATGCCCTGACCTCCCGCGAACCCTCTAATACGACAAATGGGAACCCTAATTCTTCGTTAACTCAGAGGAAAAGGGAGATTTGGTCATGTAATGTTCTCCTTGGTGCCCATTTGAAAGATTCCAATAACCAAGCATTTACAGTTGAGTAGGCAGGAATTGCTTTTTTCTCACCCCCTCCTCTCCTTTTCTCCTCCTCTCACTCTCTCCTTTTACAACCTTGACATGGTGGCTGTGAAACCTAGTGACGCTTAAAGCCAGACTGCTGTGGTTATCTTTAATGACTTTTAACTGTATTGTCCACGTTAATAAGTTGCTGGGTTATCAATTCCCCTAATTAGGCATTGAGGTCCCCTAAGAAATGTACCATTATAGAGCAGAAAGATGAGGCGAGAGAACACGCAAGATGCTGTCTGCCTGGTAGACAAGAGGTGAGGGGTGGGGTACGGGCTCTGGGCCCGGGGAAAGGAGGGTAGGGGGTTAGCTAGCTGTAAAGCTAAAAGTCAAAGACTTTCTCCTGTCTGAGAAGATTAGCCATTAATTCACCACACACCTCCCTCCCCTCCATCCACCCCAACACTCCTCTCTCTCTTCCCAATCTGAAAATGACTGTTTCACTTCCATATTAAAGCTGTGAGTGTCTGTGTGCAGGGTAGTGGTAATGGCTGGTGGGGTGGGGGCTGGGGAGCAGAGCAGTAATGGGACGTGAACACTGCTGAGGTGTGAAATACGATCAGGAGTTACTGTCACAGGGCACTGATGTGCATATCTCACCCTGACATGTCCAGGCCGTATCCCTCCACACAGAGCCGAGCCCAGGCCGTTTGGGTTAGCTTTCTGTGCTGTTCCAGAGGTGCTCAGACCAGCCGCCGACAGAAATGGACCCTTATTAGGAAATGGCCGCCTGCCTTTTGTTTCTGTCACTTCATAGATCCAGGTCGAATGTCAGGGCACGCATTGCAGTCATGTGTATGCAAGGCTTATGTTAACACACCTCTGTGTACTGTAGATGTATGCAGGTTGTCAACAAACCAAACGGTACAGCACCCATTCTCAAGTAATGACATTACAAACATTTTATATTTGCTTGGTAAATATTGATCATGTTAATGATGATTTCAACAGAAACGCATCCAACTCTTGAGTCCAAGGAAGTTGTTTTTATATTATTTACTTGGTGGCTTTTCTACTGTATATGCCAGAGAAGCACACTCTATGTGCTACACACATGCTGGCCTTTGCAGCCTTTCCCATCACCAGACTCCAATTCACCCATAAATTAGTGGAGACTTAGCAAGTAGGTCAATGGGCCAGGACAAAGTGTTTGTATCTTGCACCAGCAAGAGGTCAAACCGTTGGAGACTTCTAATAAATGATAAATTATCCAGCGAGCAGCATACGGAATTACACACCATTCCTGGAAAAATATTTCTGCCCCATTTTCTGTGTGTGTGTGCGTGTGTGTGCTTGTGCATGTGCGTGCGGTCATACGTGTGAAAATAGAGATTAGCTGTAAATGCCCCCCTGATTTATTTGCACTGCGGCCCCACCAGCCACAGTGAGCCACCCACAAATGTATTGCCAAATGTCACTTTTACATGATGGGTTTGTAACAAATATCCGCCGCATATTGTTAAATTAATCTTCCATTTAATATTAATGGAGTTAGACTCCCCAGGTTCCATGTAATTTGGTGTTCACGGAAGAGAGACGTGGTGTGAATACAGAATGAGCCTGGGCCAAACGGCCTAATCTTCCATCACCTTGAACCTGCGTGGAGAGGACGCCTCATCCACCAGCAGCTAATGAGATTGTGTTCACTTCCAGAGAGAGAGAGAGAGAGAGAGAAAGAGAGAGAGAGAGGGTGAGACAGGGAGAGAGAAAGATGGAGGGAAAGAGGATTGATGGATAAAGGCACACTGAGATGGAAAAGCAAGAGGAGAGGGAGATGAAGTTAGAGAACGATGGTAGAGGGGCGAGGGAGGAAGGGAGAGCTGGTGCTCATAGAAGCCTGAAGTTTTCCAGTATGGCTGTTCTTTCTTCAACAATATCTCATTTGATTGGTCATGGATAATGTATGTATGAGAGATCCAGGGCATGGTGAGATTAAATTAATAGATAATTATTTCCAGATCCCAGGCCCTGACAGAAAGGACATATTTGAGGACATATTTCACAGTTAAGGATGCACCGTTCAGTGGGGCGTCTTTCCTTCTATAATTCATTGTGATCAGAGCCAGGACCACTTTGTTAAAACACTGCAGGTTCCCCAGTGGAAGCCATGCAGGCCATGTTATTGACACTGACTGCAGCAGTAGGGGATAAAACTAACACAGTGGTCAGACAGAGACATGCCTGAATGTGTCTGGACATGGACTCTACAAGGTGTCTAAAGGTTCCACAGGGATGCTGGCCCATGCTGACTCCAAGGCTTCCCACAGTTGTGTGAAGTTGGCTGGATTACCTTTGGTTGGTGGAGTATTCTTGATACACATATGGGAAACTGTTGAGCATGAAAAACCCAGCAGTTGCAGTTCTTGACACAAACCTGTGCGCCTGGCACTTACCCCGTTCAAAGGCACTTAAATATTTTGTCTTGCCCATTCCCCCTCTGAATGGCACACATACACAATCCATGTCTCAATTGTCTTAAGGCCTAAAAATCCTTCTTTAACCTCTCCTCCCCTTCATCTACATGGACTGAAGTGATAAGGGATCATAGTCAGTCTATTTCATGGAAAGATCAGGTGTTCTTAATGTTTTGTGTAGTTAGTGTGTGTTGTGAAAAATATGGACATATCAGAAACCTGTGTTATAGGGATTAATGCAGTTCTTGGATTTGCTTATTTGTTTTACATAAGGTTCCCACACACAGACACACCTACAGTATATTAATCCATAGTGTAACACAGTGCTGTGTTAACTGTATAAACAATGCCCTCCAGCAGCTCAGATCTGTAGCTGCTGTACATTGAGCCAGCTCCTAAATTATATGATGATATGATATACTGTATTGTCCCCGTAGGAAATTTGACTTGAACAATTAAAGAGTGCTGCTGCTTCTACATAAATACATAGAATAACACCCCATCATACACACCCCTCCCCATCATACACACCCCTCCCCATCATACACACCCCTCCCCATCATACACACCCCTCCCCATCATACACACCCTCCCCATCATACACACCCCTCCCCATCATACACACCCCTCTCCATCATACACACCCCTCCCCATCATACACACCCCTCTCCATCATACACACCCCTCCCCATCATACACACCCCTCCCCATCATACACACCCCTCCCCATCATACACACCCCTCCCCATCATACACACCCTCCCCATCATACACACCCTCCCCATCATACACACCCCTCCCCATCATACACACCCCTCCCCATCATACACACCCCTCCCCATCATACACACCCCCCCATCATACACACCCCTCCCCATCATACACACCCCTCTCCATCATACACACCCCTCCCCATCATACACACTCCTCCCCATCACACACACCCCTCCCAATCATACACACCCCTCCCCATCATACACACCCCTCCCCATCATACACACTCCTCCCCATCATACACACCCCTCCCCATCATACACACCCCTCCCCATCATACACACCCCTCCCCATCATACACACTCCTCCCCATCATGCACACCCCTCCCCATCATGCACACCCCTCCCCATCATGCACACCCCTCTCCTTCATGCAACCCCCTCCCCATCAAGCACACCCCTCCCCATCATGCACACCCTCCCCATCATACACACCCCTCCCCATCATGCACACCCTCCCCATCATGCACGCCCCTCCCCATCATGCACACCCCTCCCCATCATACACACCCCTCCCCATCATTCACACCCCTCCCCATCATACACACCCTCCCCATCATGCACACCCCTCCCCATCATACACAACCCTCTCCTTCATGCACACCCCTCCCCATCAAGCACACCCCTCCCCATCATGCACACCCCTCCCCATCATACACACCCCTCCCCATCATGCACACCCCTCCCCATCATGCACGCCCCTCCCCATCATGCACACCCCTCCCCATCATACACACCCCTCCCCATCATGCACACCCCTCCCCATCATACACACCCCTCCCCATCATGCACACCCCTCCCCATCATACACAACCCTCCCCATCATGCACACCCTCCCCATCATGCAAACCCCTCCCCATCATGCACACCCCTCCCCATCATACACACCCCTCCCCATCATGCACACCCTCCCCATCATACACACCCCTCCCCATCATACACACCCCTCCCCATAATACACACCCCTCCCCATCATACACACCCCTCCCCATCATGCACATCCCTCCCCATCATACACACCCCTCCCCATCATATACACCCCTCCCCATCATACACACCCCTCCCCATCATGCACACCCCTCCCCTTCATACACACCCCTCCCCATAATACACACCCCTCCCCATCATGCACACCCCTCCCCATCATGCACACCCCTCCCCTTCATACACACCCCTCCCCATCATACACACTCCTCCCCATCATGCACACCCCTCCCCATCATGCACACCCCTCCTCATCATACACACCCTCCCCATCATACACACCCCTCCCCATCATGCACACCCCTCCCCATCATGCACACCCCTCCCCATCATGCACACCCCTCCCCATCATGCACACCCCTCCCCATCATGCACACCCCTCCCCATCATGCACACCCCTCCTCATCATACACACCCCTCCCCATCATACACACCCCTCCCCATCATGCACACCCCTCCCCACCTACACAAAAGTTCATTAGTTCATGCCAGGCAATGCTGTGACTCAGGTGGGCGTTCTGCATTACGTAAATAAACCTGTGCCAGCACTCGCAGCTCACATGGTTTGTCTTGGATGCATTTATTTGGGATGTGGAAGCTGCCCTCCAGGCCAACTAGGAGGGTTAGGAGGAGTTTTGTACAGTAGACCTACTATAGTAAAGCACATATCTGCTTTGTTGGGTTGTCTTACTGTATGTAGTAGGATATATTCAAAATAGGCTGGGTGAATGTGTAGTTATGGGTAATAATATGAATGTGTCTCATAGCAAATCAAAATCAAATCAAATTTTATTTGTCACATACACATGGTTAGCAGATGTTAATGCGAGTGTAGCGAAATGCTTGTGCTTCTAGTTCCGACAATGCAGTAATAACCAACGAGTAATCTAGCTAACAATTCAAAAACTACTACCTTATACACACAAGTGTAAAGGGATAAAGAATATGTACATAAAGAAATATGAATGAGTGATGGTACAGAGCGGCATAGGCAAGATGCAGTAGATGGTATCGAGTACAGTATATACATATGAGATGAGTATGTAAACAAAGTGGCATAGTTTAAAGTGGCTAGTGATACATGTATTACATAAAGATGCAGTAGATGATATGGAGTACAGTATATACGTATACATATGAGATAAATAATGTAGGGTATGTAAACATTATATTAAGTAGCATTGTTTAAAGTGGCTAGTGATATATTTTACATCAATTCCCATCAATTCCCATTATTAAAGTGGCTGGAGTTGAGTCAGTGTGTTGGCAGCAGCCACTCAATGTTAGTGGTGGCTGTTTAACAGTCTGATGGCCTTGAGATAGAAGCTGTTTTTAGTCTCTCGGTCCCAGCTTTGATGTACCTGTACTGACCTCGCCTTCTGGATGATAGCGGTGTGAACAGGCAGTGGCTCGGGTGGTTGTTGTCCTTGATGATCTTTATGGCCTTCCTGTGACATCGGGTGGTGTAGGTGTCCTAGAGGGCAGGTAGTTTGCCCCCGGTGATGCGTTGTGCAGACCTCATTACCCTCTGGAGAGCCTTACGGTTGTGGGCGGAGCAGTTGCCGTACCAGGCGGTGATACAGCCCGACAGGATGCTCTCGATTGTGCATCTGTAGAAGTTTGTGAGTGCTTTTGGTGACAAGCCAAATTTCTTCAGCCTCCTGAGGTTGAAGAGGCGCTGCTGCGCCTTCTTCACGATGCTGTCTGTGTGGGTGGACCAATTCAGTTTGTCTGTGATGTGTACGCCGAGGAACTTAAAACTTACTACCCTCTCCACTACTGTTCCATCGATGTGGATAGGGGGGTGTTCCCTCTGCTGTTTCCTGAAGTCCACAATCATCTCCTTAGTTTTGTTGACGTTGAGTGTGAGGTTATTTTCCTGACACCACACTCCGAGGGCCCTCACCTCCTCCCTGTAGGCCGTCTCGTCGTTGTTGGTAATCAAGCCTACCACTGTTGTGTCGTCCGCAAACTTGATGATTGAGTTGGAGGCATGCGTGGCCACGCAGTCGTGGGTGAACAGGGAGTACAGGAGAGGGCTCAGAACGCACCCCCAGTGTTGAGGATCAGCGGGGTGGAGATGTTGTTACCTACCCTCACCACCTGGGGGCGGCCCGTCAGGAAGTCCAGTACCCAGTTGCACAGGGCGGGGTCGAGACCCAGGGTCTCGAGCTTGATGACGAGTTTGGAGGGTACTATGGTGTTAAATGCTGAGCTGTAGTCGATGAACAGCATTCTCACATAGGTATTCCTCTTGTCCAGATGGGTTAGGGCAGTGTGCAGTGTGGTTGAGATTGCATCGTCTGTGGACCTATTTGGGCGGTAAGCAAATTGGAGTGGGTCTAGGGTGTCAGGTAGGGTGGAGGTGATATGGTCCTTGACTAGTCTCTCAAAGCACTTCATGATGACAGAAGTGAGTGCTACGGGGCGGTAGTCGTTTAGCTCAGTTACCTTAGCTTTCTTGGGAACAGGAACAATGGTGGCCCTCTTGAAGCATGTGGGAACAGCAGACTGGGATAAGGATTGATTGAATATGTCCGTAAACACACCAGCCAGCTGGTCTGCGCATGCTCTGAGGGCGCGGCTGAGGATGCCGTCTGGGCCTGCAGCCTTGCAAGGGTTAACACGTTTAAATGTTTTACTCACCTCGGCTGCAGTGAAGGAGAGTCCGCATGTTTTGGTTGCGGGCCGTGTCAGTGGCACTGTATTGTCCTCAAAGCGGGCAAAAAAGTTATTAAGTCTGGTTTTCTTTTTGTAATCCGTGATTGACTGTAGACCCTGCCACATGCCTCTTGTGTCTGAGCCGTTGAATTGCGATTCTACTTTGTCTCTATACTGACGCTTAGCTTGTTTGATTGCCTTGCGGAGGGAATAGTTACACTGCATACCTACTGTAGATGAGCAGACATATTACTGTCATATTACTTGTCTCAGGTATACTGATGTGAAGACAGAAATACTTGTATATATTATATTTATTGAATTCCTTATTGCACATTAGTTAATTAATTTATTGATTCACTATTTTATTCACCCATTAACTCAATCACCTATGCATTAAATTACATTCATAGTATTCTGTCCATTCATTCATTCATTCACTCATTTCACTAGGCTTTCTTTCTTCCTGGCTATGTACATACTCATTTACTCACCCATATTCATTCGTTCATTGATCCAGTCATCCCATTCTCCTCTTGCCCACACATAATCAATGAAAGCTTCTGTTTCCTAGTGCTCTTTATAACCTAACCAGGGCACCTATGACACTCATTCTAATCCCTGAACAACTGAACAATCCCTGAACACCGTCTGTGTGAATGCATTGCCTTTATTGGCTGGCAGAAACGCTACCTGTCTGTGGCAATATTAGCTCCATGCTAAGAGGGGCACATCCCAGCCTGCTAACCCCTCAGCCCTCTGTAGTAACACAGCAACTAATGGAACACAAGATGGCCACCGCTTGCTACTGTAGCTCTCTGTGTCTCCAGCTATGTATCCACCACTAGTGTTGTGTCAGTATAAGCCTCCCCCTCCAGCAAACTGTGCTTCATTTAGATTTATGTCTGTCCGATATGAACAGTGTTAGAGTGCCTTGCTACCTGTCTTCCTCCCCGGGGTAATATTGATGGCTGCTTGCGTCCAGCATTCACCCGGGGCCAGATTGATCAGCAAATAAGTTGTTGTCAACTGGCTTTAAAAAAGATTAAAGATTTTGCGCTTGTCTGTAAAAATGGATCTGGTGCGGTTGAGTGTGATAATAAACTCCCTCTCCCTCCTCGCTCTCTCCCCGCTGGAGATGTATTGAGTGGGCCGCAGGGTTATACAGTTCCAGCTGGCAACGTTTTTTAATTACTTAAATCCGTTCGATCAAAGCTTTTCAGGCAATTATGTCAGCGCTTTCAAGACCCTAACATACACTAAATTGATTATTTACTTTACGCATCAAACATCCTGCAGTCAGAGGATCAAATGAGGGTCAGTGATGATGGAGCTTACTGCCACTGCGATGGTGTTCACTATTGAGTTTATGTGTGAATCAGACCTGGGTGCAAATAGTATTTGAAATGGTTTAATTGAGCTTGCCTGGCTCAGTGGAACCAATGAAATAGTACCAAAAGTGCAAACCCACCAATCTAGCACTTGGCAGACTCAAGCAAAATAAAATTATTAAATTAAATTATTTTGAATACAATTTAAACTCAGGTCTGAACAGCGCGTTAACATATTGCATTACATTCTCAGCTGGTATTGGACGATACGGCCTTAGGTCATCAGGTCACAGTAAGGTCAGAGAATGTACATTAACACCACAGCCTTCACATCCAACCATCTCTCACAGCCCAGTGACAGTTTCAAACCCACTAAGACCAGCAGGAAAACACAGAGTGGTACAAAGGAAGTATTTTAGGGAAGAAACCAACGTCCTCCCAGCTGCATTAAGTTGTTCCTGTGTTACTGAGCAGTTGAATGCTATGGAGGAAATGACACAATGTCTTTCCTCACGTGTTGCCAGTGCCGCTTGGTGACTGACACCCGGACTGGAAACATTGGGACAGGATAATGATAGTAAAAATCTCTCTCCCAGAGGTTACAGGATATTGCTGTCTGTCACCATGTTGGTTCTTCTGGGTAATGGCTCTGTCTGTGTGAGTGTGTTTGTTTTGTTAGTGTGTGTGTATTATTTTATAGATCACATTGTGCGTGTGTGTCTGTGTGTGTGTCGGGTCAGGCGCCAGGCTGTTGTGCATGTTTTGGCTGAGCTGAGGAGTGTTGTGTGTAGGCAGCAACAGAGAAGCCAGTGAAGAGTATAGCAGCTCTCCTCTGTGTGTGTATGTGTGCACTGCAAGGGCCCAGGGGCCACAGTTTGCTTTGATGTTCTTCAAAGTGTCAAGATCAGATCGGGATGCAAGGGGGGACTGCTCCCCATAGAAGAACAACTACTCTAGAAAGCTTCTAACACATTGACTGTTGCATCCTTCCATCTTTATTTGTCAATTAGGGTTTTGTTTCCTCAAAGTTTGAACGTTAAATAAGTAGAGGAGAGATGTCTGGGTTTGTGGTCTTCTCATACTTTCATATTGTGTATTTATGAAGTTCAATACCATCGGCTGCATGAAAGCAAATGCAGGGAGAAAAGGAATGCTAATTTATTGTCACACCCTATCAGGGAGAGGAGATTTTGCAGTGCAATAACTAACCTGCCAAGGCCCATATTACTAACAGAACACTTACAGTAGCCTAGTTCATTTTAAAACATTTAATAAATTACCGATTCCGTTTGGTTTATTTATTCTCTTTTACATATTTCTGGTGTTGCGTGGAAAACCCATCACAATTTTAAGAGCATATATATCGATCCATGGCGAATTTTGCAATAAGCTAGTGGTGTGTGGGGAGTCATCTAGAGCCATGTGGTGCTAAACGATACTGAATGCCTGGGCCTGGTGAGGTCACACTGAAAAGCCTGGAGTTTCATAAGAAGTTGAAAACTCACTGTGTTCACTGCCAAAGGCCTGTCTTAAAGTGCCTTGTCTTAAAGTGCCCGCTGACTTCCTGTACTGCTCGTCACACTGTAAGACCTGTGTACTGACAGGAGAGAGGAGCCCTCAAGGGGGGGGGGGGGGGGGGGGGGTTTGTGCTCCCTGTGAAGATCAATTGCGCTACAAGGCTGCGGCCTGCAGGTCCATATCACCTCCACCTCGCCCTGGGTATTAAAAGATATGGAAGGTAAATCCAAACAGAGGTGGAGCCCGGTGCACCAGGCGATTCTCCAGGCCTCCAGGCTCTGAGGCTCACAGCTCAGCCTGCCAGCTTTGTAATACAGAGAGATTACAACACTCAGTAAACTCTGAGCGTACGTCTTCTATCTATCTCTCCTGACGAGATGGATGGAGCACAGCACACGGCACTACATCAACCCTGGGGTTATGGCTGTGAGGAGAGACAAAGATCAGCCTTCTAAGAGCCTTTACTAACCCCTGGAGAAGAGAGGAGTTACTACCCAGCGTTTATCACATGCCATGGGAAAGGCCTTACCTGTTGAACCACACACAAGTCCTCTCTGTCATCTTAGACTAAGTCCTCTCTGTCATCTTAGATTTTTATACTCTCTGTGGCTCTTTTGTTAGTATGAATTGAGTGATTCTGTGTAGTAAGTGGAGGCTGATGCAAGGTTGCTAGGCCAAGTAGAGTATTTGTGTTTTAAAGCAGCTTAAATAAAGAGCTGAAATAAGTACTTGAAAATTATTTATTCTGTTTAGCACCGTGTCCGACATGCAGAATAGAAACCAATTGGCTTTACTTGAACAAACTGTGATAACTTGAGCATTGCAACTATATTACTAAACTTTGCTTGTTTTTTTCCATTTGGGGTTGTATTACTTTTTCTTTATTTTTTCAAAGAAATAAGTCATAAGGCTTAGAACATTATGTCAGGTTTTGCTTTGAAATATCTTCCAAGAGTCTTTTGAAAATCTAATAGAATGCTCAAGCATGTTCTGAGAGTTAAAGCTGAGAACTACTAACTAGCTCCGTCAGTTTATATGGTTGGGTAGCATTGGGTGTGCAGTAGGATTTTACAGTATAGTGTCTTAGGTTTTAATGTCTCCACACATACTGTAGTGTATTACAGAGCCCCATCAAAGGACTGTGTGATATATTCAGTGGATACCTGCAGGAGACATGAACCTAGGAACTACGCCAGGATCCAGGGCTCCCTCCTATTAGCCGTCTGGCCAGGTCACAATGCACACACACACCGAGCACACACACACTCCGAGCACACACACACACACCGAGCACACACACAGTGTGCCCTTGGCCCTAGCATCACCTCTCAAACACCCGCTCACCAAAATGGCACCCCCTGAGGACTTCCTGGCCATGATGTGCCAAGGCTCGGTGGCATTGATACCTCAACCCGCCCCCTCCAACCCCTGTTCCCTGTCCCACATCTCCATACATGTCTTCCTCAGGGGTGTTTGTAAATGATAGATTGGCAGCACATTTCCCATTTCAAAAGGAAGGCTTCTGTGAAGTTGCCAAGTCTGTCCTTACAAAAGAAAATACTTGCCTTTTTTTATGGATGCAAAAGCCTGTGGAAATGTCACCACATGCCGTCCACATTCAGTACTCTTGTTATTTTATTGCTTACGGATGCCATTTCAATAAATGTTTATGCATTTGGGCCACATGTAGCACAAACAGCCAAAAACAAAGAATATCAAATCAAAAGGAAGAGCTCTGATGAGTAAGGTTGATTCGTAAATTATAAGAAATATGCTGACCCCAAAAATGTATTTTAGCAAAGATTTCAATAAATGGCCTGAATTGTGGCTCATATCTCCCATCATTCATCCTGCCGTGCTCTGGCAGAAATCATGCTTCACATTAGAACTGCTGGGATTTCTATATTAGTTTCAGCTGCAGCGTAAGAAAGCGCTTCTCCGATGCTCGACAGACTGACACTGAGGAATATTTCCACTAGCTGTGAACTCTTACCAAGCAGAATGTGTCACCATCACCACCAGACACAGAGGCAGTACAGCAGTGTCGTTGTTGGGTGGGTGGGGGATAAACTTACCAACAGAGGTTTGACACTGCATAATACTCTATGAGGAAGCCATATATTTCTCTCTGAATGCCTCAATGGTGCTGCGGACAGGGACAGGGGGGGAGGATTGCAACACCTACTCAGTGAACACAGCACACATGACATTCCCAAGTTCCCTCACTTTCTTTTTCTCTCATTCTCTCATTTCTCTCTCCTTTCCAGTCTTCCAAGTCTTAAATCTTGCGATTTAATGGCCGGTTTAATGAGAGGTTCTAATGGGAGTTTCCAAAACGCTAAATAGAGATTCTGATTTTGAGATGTGGACTTAATAGTGGAAGTCCCTCTCTGCCAGAAATGGATTTTCCCTGGTGCCCCGATGGTGAAGTAGTTAAGCTGCTACTCACAGTGTGTCCAAGTCTTTGTTCTCTTTCTCTCTCTCTCTCTCTCTCTCTCTCTCTCTCTCTCTCACCCTTTCTCTCATTCTCCCTCTCTCTCTCCCCCACTCTCTCTCTCTCTCTCTCTCTCTCTCTCTCTCTCAACTCTCTCTCTCTCTCTCTCTCACCCTTTCTCTCATTCTCCCTCTCACCCTTTCTCTCATTCTCCCTCTCTCTCTCCCCCACTCTCTCTTTCTCTCTCTCTCTCTCTCTTTCATTTGGAAATAATAATCAAACCTCCTCACATTCGCTGGTCATAACCAAGGTCATAGACACACAGCTTTTCTCTGATTTCTTACCTAATCCTTGGCATTGCACTTGGCCAGAAGACATTTAGATATTTTAATTAAAGGTTCTGTGTTATGTGATATTCATTGTGTGACAGGGCTTCAAAATACTTATGGTTACCAATAGTTGCAAAAAAATATTAAAGTGAGTGTGGCCTTGAACACATGCTAGACGTGAACTCCTCCCCAAGGAGAAAGTGGGTATTGCGTTGCATGGTGTGAACAACTGTCTCCTCAACTTACATCTGGATCAAAAGAAAGACGAGAGAGGACCTTGAAACATTTATGAGTTGTGACGGAGCTGACATCCCAGGTCTGGAGCGTTCAGTCAGAGGGGACCCGTCGGGTCCTGAGAGGGTCATCGACAGGGCCAGGATCAAGACAGGCCTGGAGCCTCTGTGGTTTCCTTTAATTTATGCCTTTTATCACTGACACGTGCATGTGTTCACTGGAAAACACTGCTATCCCCTAGGTGAATAGCTGCCGGGTGATAAATAGCTCCTGCTTTCCACTCCATTTGGTCTGAGGCAGCCAACACCCCCACCCTTCCCCCCTTCCTCCCCCTCCTATCCACATCCCCTCTCGCTGCTTCCTCTTCAGGCACTGACCTTTGGGATGCTGTCTTTCCCATCCCCCTAGCCGGGGGCCTCATGGGAGCTGTAATGGACTCAGCGTTAATTGCCTATTGAAGGACAGAAGCAGTTCCTCGCAGCCTGATTGCAGACTCCCCTGAGAGTACAGCTGTCCGTTTCTGTGACTGTTGCTCTAATGCACACACTGGGTCCATCCGGCAAATTCACTCAGCATGCACTCACACGCACGAACGCGAATACACTAACACGCATACTCACACAAGGAAGCCACACACACACACGTACGCTAATGCACACTGTCCATTTCTTCACATACATACACACAACATATTGACTCTCCTGCTCCTCTGCTTTTATAATGGGAATATTTTCATTTTCATTATTCTAAAGACTCCATCAAACACACACATATCCAAAAGTTGTGTGAGACTCTGAGGACTCTATCTGTCTTGCCCTGCCTTAGCGGTGCGTCTGTCAGATAGATTGGTCAGACAGATTGGTCATAATGTGCTCCTCATGCTTTGTGGTTTCCTGTGCTGTCCCTGCTCTGGGCTCTGTGGTACTCTGGAGCCATCAGCCACCAGTTAGGGTTCACATAAACACCACCTATCCCAGTAGCCTGGGTGTCATGCTAATTTAGACAGATATCCCATGGAGCGCAGCCAGGGAGGAGAGATTTATCGAGAGCTTCTATGGATTGTTTTTCTATGTTTTATTCCGAGGAATTGAGTTGGATGTGAGGCGAAATTCCGTTAGGCCTCTGAGTCCTTCAGGGTCAGTGAATAATACTTGTGTTGTGTGTTGCCATTCCCATAGATAGCTACCCTCACACACACATACAGTAAAAAACAACAAGCATATGGAGAGAAATCCCTAGTATATGGTGCCTAGTGGGTGTAGCATATCATTTTATTCCACTACCGTATATAGTACCAGTCAAAGGTTTGGACACACCTACTCATTCAAGGGTTATTCTTTATTTTTTACTATTTTCTACATTCTAGAATAATAGTGAAGACATCAAAATGATGAAATAATACATATGGAATTATGTAGTAACCAAAAAAGTGTTAAACAAATAAAAATATATTTTACATTTGAGATTATTCAAAGTAGCCACCATTTGGCTTGATGACAGCTTTACACACTCTTGGCATTCTCTCAACCAGCTTCATGAAATAGTCACCTGGAATGCATTTCAATTAACAGGTGTGCCTTGTTAAAAGTTAACTTGTGGAATTTCTTTCCTTCTTAATGCATTTGAGCCAATCAGTTGTGTTGTGACAAGGTAGGGGTGGTATACAGAAGATAACCCTATTTGGTAAAAGACCAAGTCCATATTATGGCAAGAACAGCTCAAATAAACAAAGAGAAATGACAGTCCATCATTACTTTAAGACATGAAGGTCAGTCAATGTGGAACATTTCAAGGACTTTGAAAGTTTCTTCAAATGCAGTCGCAAAAACCATTAAGCACTAATGATGAAATTGTCTCTCATGAGAACCACCACAGGAAAGGAAGACCCAGATCACTTTTTTGGTATTGATTCCATAGGTGTTATTTCATAGTTTTGATATCTTCACTATTATACTAGAAAATAGTAAAAATAAAGAAAAACCTTTGAATGAGTAGGTGTGTCCAAACTTTTGACTGGTACTATATATATATATATATATATATATATATATATATATATATATAAAACAATGAGGAGCGGTGAGTAGGTGAAAGTGAACACTTCCCCCCATCCCCTTCTCTCTACCTGAGAGAGAGCAGGCTGTGTGTGAATCGCCCATGGCTGGACCTTGATCACTCCTGGTTTGAAGTTGAAAGTCGGTCCGATTGCTCTGGGGGCAAAAGCAGGCGCGCATTTTCTGCCAGATAGATAGGGCCTCTCTTTCTTTCAGTGTGTGTTTACTTGCCAGAGCAGCATTGTCATGGTGAGACAGATTCAGACGATGAGCAGGGCCTAACCCAGACAGACCAGACTAGGAGATATTTACATTTTAGTTAAATTCCTATTTACAGTATACTCTATTGCATTTATTTCTCTTAGAGATACAGTACACTCTGAAATACCATCCTTGGCAACCATAAAAATACATTCACGGCAATTAAACTAATGATAATGCATATTTGGTTTGATACAGTAAATCTATCTGAGCATTATGACTTCATCTTCTTGTAGAGACCAATGAGAGCTGTGTGTTTGTTTCTATTTATTTTATTTCACTCTATTGACCGTGGTATTCATCCCTCATTAATTCCTCATATCCATCCCAGTTTCCCTGTGTCTTTCCCAATGGCTTTCTCCATAACAGTCTCTCATCATCTCATAGAGTTTCAGGCTAACAGTTTGAGGAGATATATTGTGACCGAGCACTGCCGCTAATGACGACTCGCCGAGCTGGAGCCAATCAGAGCAGTGATCTTTAATGTGTTTGAAATGCGTTTTGGTTAAGTGGACATGATAAATTATCTACCTTACACACAAGACTAATGCTGTGGAATTGAGCCTGTGATTCAATTACCCGCGGTCTGATGTGTGTGGTGGTGTACTGTATGTGGGAGAGGATAGGTAGCTGTGACTGGGTCTACTGTGCTACTAACTACACAAAGCATGGAAGGATCTCTCGTTAGCGCCGTGAAGTCTCCTAGAGTTAAAAGATGAATCATTTCTCAGCTAGGCCTCTTGAGAAAAGTATGTTAAATGAACTGCAGTGCACACACTGAACAGTACCTCACACTTGTAGCTCCTTTAATAGCTAAGAGAGTGTGATTGGGAATTCTCATAATATGTTGAGAGAGCAGATGTTTATTAGGTAACTGCAAGTGGCCTTTCTTATTGCTGTCCTCTAACACTGTAACAGTAGGTGATGGTTGTCTTAAGGGTTTATCATAGTCCAAAACGTGTAAACGAATGCACTGCAGTGTTTGTAGAATATTGGACCGTTGGCTTTCATACTTCTTGAATTCTCAGCGGAGCTCAAGCTATTTCTCCAACTGTCAACACATTCAAATGAATAGATGTGTTGGTATCTGAGATGCTTTGATTGGGAATTGTGGGGGGTACACGTTCGGGCTGTGCGACTCGCCGAGCTGGAGCCAATCAGAGTGTTGATCTTTAATGTTTTTGAAATGCGTTTTGGTTAAGTGAACATGTGCATTGACGCCGATGGTGGTCTCAGAGCCACGTAGCTATGTCACAATGAGACTCCGGACTATCGCGTTTCAGTGTCTGGAGACAATTCTTTACACTTTAGACACATGGGGTTCGACTAATATCCCCAATGGGTTTCTATGCAGCGCAGAGTTGCTGTCTTGAGTCTTTTCCCGCAAAACTTTGGCTTTAGGTCTCCATAGAGATGAGGTCAAATAACCATTTCTTGTGAATTTCAAGAACTTTAGTTTGAGGCCTAAACCAACCATCTTGAGGCGCTAATCTCTGCATTTCACATGTCTGGGCAGGAGCGCAGCCATGGGTGGGCCTGGGAGCCAATCAGAATGAGTTTTTCCCAACAAAAGGGCTTTATTACAGACAGAAATATTCCTCAGTTTCATCAGCTGTCCGGGCGGAGTGGTTACACGTGGTCTGCGGTTTTTAGTCCGGTTAGATGTACTGCCAAATTCTCTAAAACAACGTTGGAGGTGGCTTATGGTAGATAAATGTACATTACATTCTCTGGTAACAGCTCTGGTGGACATTCCTGGAGTCAGCATGCCAATTGCACGCTCCCTCAAAACTTGAGACTTCTGTGGCATTCTGTTCTGAAGACAAATACGCACATTTTAGTGGCCTTTTATTGTCCCCAGCACAAGGTGCACCTGTGGAATGATCATGCTGTTTAATCAGCTTCTTGATATGCCACACCAGTCAGGTGGATGAATTATCTTGGCAAAAGAGAAATGCTCACTAATAGGGATGTGAACAAATTTGTGCACAACATTTTAGAGACATTTTTTACGTTTTTGGTTCGTATGTGTCACGCCCTGGTCTGTCACGCCCACGCCCTGTGTTTTCTTTATTATTTTGTTCAGGCCAGGGTGTGACATGGGTTATTTATGTGGTGTGTTTTGTCTAGGTTTTTTTTTGTAAGTAATGGGATTGTGGTTAGTGGGGTTGTCTAGAAAAGTCTACGGTTGCCTGGAGTGGTTCTCAATCAGAGGCAGGTGTTTATCGTTGTCTCTGATTGGGAACCATATTTAGGCAGCCATATTCTTTGAGTGTTTCGTGGGTGATTGTTCTTGTCTCTGTGTTTGTGTGCACCAGATAGGGCTGGTTCGGGTTTTCACGTTTATTGTTTTTGTATACTGTTTGTATTTTTCATCTTTATTAAAGATGTTTACAAATAACCACGCCACATTTTGGTCCTCCTCTCCTTCGACACAAGAAAACTGTAACAGTATGGAACATTTCTGAGATCTTTTATTTAATCTCATGAAACATGGGACCGACACTTTACATGTTGCGTTTGTATTTTTGTTCAGTATAATCTGAAATAATAATATGTCTTTTAACAGCCACTTTCATACGGTAATGCTTGCACACCTTTTTGTATATGTGACCGCAGTGGGAATCGAACTTACGCCCCTGGCACCAGACAGACTCACCGTGTAAAAGTCTGCTTTGACTCTGAGCCCTGTAGTTTTTAAATGAGTGTTCAGTTTGTTGCTTGACATTAGGTTTCACATCATTGCCTTACAGAGATAATAATGTGCTCTTTATGTTTAAGGACTCTTGATGATGTTTAAATGGCTGTTTTTGGTGTTTATCCTCCCCCTTGACAAGCAAAAGATGGTGCTAAAACATGGAAGTCCTGCTTGTGACACTGACTGGGAAATCTGCTCTGTTTCTACTAAGAAACAAACAATCACACCATCCGGAAAACCCAAAGAGCTATCTGCATCTCAATATCATTACAAGGGCATATGTGACTCACCACCTTGATTCGGTCTTATGTAGAAAAATTTGAAACTGTTTTTGTTACATTGGTAAAAAATAGACTCAGAGCTACGAAATGGTGTATCATACACTGCATTTTTGAGAAACAATGGGAAAGTAATTCTGCTTTGAAAGTTGATACATTTGTAAACTCACTTTTGAGAAATGGGCCTTTGAATATTTTGGTACCTACTGGAGAGCTCTCCTTTGTCTACACCCATTCAGCATTGTTCACACCCTCTTAAGCCAGCCCCACCCATCTCTTTATGGATTCAAATGTGAGGTCATGTGCTAAACAGCGAGATGTGTAGTGAAGATTAAGACTAAAAGTGGTAGTAGCCTACAATAAGGTACAATTCCAGGTAAAAGAAAGTGTCCAGATAAAAAGATGTAATATATATTAGATGACTCTTACCCAGACAAATTGATGGGTCATGTGAAAGAAATGCTATAACCCCCAGCCACATCCAGTGCTGGAAAAAGTACTAAATTGTCATACTTGAGTAAAAGTAAAGATACCTTAATAGAAAATGACTGAAGTAAAAGTAAAGAGTCTCAAACGAGAGAGCGAAAAATAACAAATGAGAGCATGTAATTGGCTTCTCATTTACTGCATCCTCCAGACCTACACTTTTCCCTCTCCTGCTCGGCGATGCACACTGCCATAACATCTGTTGATCAGAAGATGCCGAGCAGGGGTTGGAGGAGTGAAAAGTTTTATTTTCAACCGGCATTACCACGCTTGTTTTCTTTCTAAACAACGACGGCCTCCCGTAATGATTGTAAGAAAGCTAATGGCAGGTTTCGGTAGGTGTGAAATGGTTTCTCTGGACTCCACACCCTTAGGGAGGATAATGGAGCCATTCAGACCCTCTCTTCTCCAGAAGGGGCACCTTTTGTACCAGCACTCACATGCTACTCCACAGGCTCCTGAAAGGATACATTTTGTTCAATTTGTCTAAAAGCCACTGGCTTATGTGACAATTGAAAGACTTTGGCTGTTAAAGTTTCTTTAACCAGTTGACTACTGACAGGCTTTTGTTCTGCCCTGTGATCTGTCCATCATTTTTAGAAGGCACATACAAAGAGAAAGTGGGGATGAAAAAGAGAGGAGGAGTATAAGGATGTGATACAGGGGCCTGGCTGGGGCTCCCGCATGCCTTCCAGCTCTCTGAAATGATTTGAATTCAGTAGAAGGCGTGAGAAATCGGATGAGTGGAGGAGTGGAGTCTGGATTATGACTAGCCAGTCGCCAAGGCCAGTGTGGCCGTTTTCCCACAAACATTGAATCATTGAATTATTCAACAGTACTAACTGACGAAACTCACTTCACTTGCTGGGGTGACTAACTGAAACCAGGGTTCCTCCTGTTCTCTGTGGCAGATTGGGTTATTTATATAGTGTAGGCCCCTGCCATGTAGCCCTATACAATACATCTGTATTATCCTTGACCCAAACGATCTTGATCTGAACTCTTTGGTGAGGTGTAGCTAGGTAATATGATTTGGTTCGGTCCTTTACTTATCTTACCCCTTTGGGTAATTTAATTGACACAATGGTAACTAAGTATGCGGAGTAGTGATGTACAATGGTTGAAAGTGATGCTATTCCTTGAGGTTTGTCCATTAAGGATTGTACCCTTTTTTTGCCTGTAGCTCAGGACCTGAAGCAAGGATATGCATATTATTGACACCATTTGAAAGGAAACATTTTGAAGTTTGTGGAAATGTAAAATGAATGTAGGAGAATATAACACATTAGATCTGGTTAAAGATAATACAAACAAATAAATATGATTTTTTTTCTACATCATCTCTGAAATGCAAGAGAAAGGCCATACTTTCAGATAGAAATCTAGGTGTAGGCCACCAGATGGGAGCAGTTTGTGTGCAAAGTTTCAGACTGATCCAGTGAAGAATAACAAAATATTACGGCACAATATTTTGTATCAAGACTGCCAGGAGTTTGCTCAAATGTGCCGAATTGGTCAATTGATACATTTTCAGGTATATAACTATAGAGAACATACAAAAATGCTATGGTAATAAAGAATTTCAGTTTACACACTCTCAGGAATGTCATACATGATGGATCATTAACTTATACACTAACTTTCACACATCTAGATGGCCGGGAGGGGTGGGTGTGGAGCCAGAGACAGCAGGAGTTCAAACTGTAGAACCCAGTTCCTACATTTGAATATAAAAATGGATGTAATCAAACAAATCTGTGCTAAATTGAATCTCTGGGACCCTTAGGATGACACATCAGAGCAAGATTACTGAATGTGAGTACATTATTTACCTTCAGAGGTGAATGTATCAAACCAGTTGTCATGATAAACATTTTGTTGTTGTTGTGGACTCTCCTCAAACAATAGCATGGTATTTTCTCACTGTAATAGCTACTGTTGATTTGACACTGGAGTTAGATTAACAAGAATTTAAGCTTTCTGCCCATATAAGATATGTCTATGTCCCGGAAAGTTGGCTGTTGTATACAACGTCATTCTAGTCACATTAACACACATTAGCAACGGCCGTCCCGATTTTGGGACAATCTGGTGCCTGCAGAGGTTAATAACTCTCCTCCTCAAAAACGGAGGCAGCAATAAATCACAGTCAATACATGTCATATGGGGGTTCCCTGTGCATCCATCTAATATAACAGCCACACACACATACGGAATGGAAATCATCACTACATAGGGTTCTCTGCTTTTCTAGGAATTATTAGTGAGTGAGGATGTAACTGTCCCTGATGCACATGCAAAACAAGAGATGCACAAAGGAGGGCCAGCCAACCGGAAAAATGTATTATGTCTTTATTGAAATGAACACGGAATAGAGGAGCCACGATATCCCTTTAAACCATGTCAAGAAAGAGATTCCACAGCATCTAGGTTTTACATGGCAGATCCCAGCAGTGCTGGGAGAGAGAGGGACTTTTGTATTAAAAAAACATGAACCACCACTATCTCTTCTTTAGTCGTGCTCTGTGTGTACAAGTGTACAGTGCATTCGGAAAGTATTCAGACCCCTTGACTTTTTCCAAATGTTGTTACGTTACAGCCTTATTCTAAAATTGATTAAATCGTTTTTTCCCCCCTTTTGCCCCAAAAAATATCACATTTACATAAGTATTCAGACCCTTTCCTCAGTACTTTGTTGAAGCACCTTTGGCAGAGATTACAGCCTCGAGACTTCTTGGGTATGACGCTACAAGCTTGGCACACCTCTATTTGGGGAGTTTCTCCCATTCTTCTCTGCAGATCCTGTCAAGCTCTGTCATGTTGGATGGGGAGCATCGCTGCACAGCTATTTTCAGGTCTCTCCAGAGATGTTTGATCGGGTTCAAGTCTGGGCTCCGGCTGGGCTACTCAAGGACGTTCAGAGACTTGTCCCGAAGCCACTCCTGCATTGTCTTGGCTGTGTGCTTAGGGTCGTTGTCCTGTTGGAAGGTGAACCTTCACCCCAGTCTGAGGTCCTGAGTGCTCTGGAGCAGGTGTTCATCAAGGATTTCTCTGTATTTTGCTCCGAACATCTTTCCCTCGATTAAGACTAGTCTCCCTGTCCCTGCCTCTGAAAAACATCCTCACAACATAATGCTGCCACCACGATGCTTCACCATAGGGATGGTGCTAGATTTCCTCCAGACGTGATGCTTGGCATTCAGGCCAAAGAATTCAATATTGGTTTCATCAGACAAGAGAATCTTTTTTGTTTCTCATGGTCTGAGAGTCTTTAGGTGCCTTTTGGCAAACTCCAAGCGGGTTGTCATGTGCCTTTTACTGAGGAGTGGCTTCCGTCTTGCCAGTCTACCGTAAAGACCTGATAATAAGACTGTAACGTAATAAAATGTGGAAAAAGTCATGTGGTCTGAATACTTTCCAAATGCACTGTATGTGTGTGTGTATCTGCTTGTTTTAAGTCAAGCATGAAACGGTTAAATCGCAGACCGAGGCAGGCCCCCGTGCCATTCATCTCAGCAGCTGAATTTTTCATGTGGTAATTAAAATGTGTAGGTCAAGTCTCCCATGACACCTATTTCTGCTAATACGGGGGGAAAACCTGTCACACTCGTTAACTAGGCTCTTTTGCCGAGCCGGGGTTTAAAGGATGAAGGGTGACATTTTCTCCCATTTTCTAAATTAACGCGATTGATCTGCCTAACAAGAACAAAGTTAGGCTTCCAAATACCACACGATAAAAAGATTAAGCCTTTAAATGGCTTTCCAAAGGCAATCTTTATTACTAGGCCTGGAGCAAAGCAATTGAACTTTCAATTAGAATTTCTAATAGGCTGTTGACTGGAATGTATAAAATGTTGCTATACAGCTATATAGATCGTGAAAGGGTCTTCTTTCTGGGGCCAGGGTGTGTAACCTAGAAATCCCTCAGACCGAATGGCTGGACAGAAAAAACACGGTCGGCAGCCATGTTTTAGCGCACGTGCCAAAGTCATTCCACGGAGGGCCGAGTGTCTGCGGATTTTTGTTCCACACTTGTACTTGATTGATGAATTCAAGTCCCTGATTAGTAAGGAACTCCCCTCACCTGTTTATCTAGCTCTTAATTAAAAGGAAAACCCAAAAACCAGCAGACACATAGTATAAAGGATATATATTTATTGAGGCAAGCATGTGTTTTCTCTCAAGCCTGTACATATTCAGGTGGTTCTAATTGTGATTGTTAGAAGATGTGATAGCGTCGAGCCACCTTTGTAATCCATGGTAATTTCACCAAAGCCTTTTGAGCCCTGTATCCTTTTTGGTGGTTAAGTGTTTTAATCTGTCCGTTTTAGTTATTTCTTTCTCCTCTCCTTTTTTTCTTTCTTTCTGGCTTAGTTTCTTTGATGTCGTTCCAAAGTCTTGTTCTTTTGTTAGTCTTAATTTCCAAGTTTTTTAATTTCCAAGTTAAAAGACTGTTTCTAATTTTCAGTGAGTGATCTCAGCGTCTAAATCTGATGTAATTGTCTCTAATGCCGTATTAACTGTTGTCAAAATATTTTTGCGCTATGTCATCCTAATTCAATCTGCTTTTTCTAATGTCATGCTTGAAGGCAGTCAGGCCTGTTTTTGGTTTACTGTACTCTCTCTTTATCTCTCTCTCTCTGTCTCGCTTTCTCTCTCTATCTGTCTGTCTCTCTCTCTCTCAGCCTTGATTTTCTCTGTCTCCATCCTTCTCTCTTACCCTCTCTCACACACACTCTCTCTCTCTATCTGTAGGCGATTGTC
Organism: Oncorhynchus nerka; assembly: GCF_034236695.1. Taxonomy (NCBI): domain Eukaryota; kingdom Metazoa; phylum Chordata; class Actinopteri; order Salmoniformes; family Salmonidae; genus Oncorhynchus; species Oncorhynchus nerka. The sequence goes on along the minus strand of NC_088405.1, from coordinate 67,815,735 downwards.
AGCCTTCAGAGAGAGAGGCATCAGAATACAATTTGTCAGGACTCTAACAGCCCGTTCCATTCAGACTGTGGGGTTAGCGTTCTGTTTATGTTATACTGCATTCAAACTGAGCAACATTACATCCCCCATCTGCCAATCTCCAGTAATCTTCTTTAATTGCGGTAATTAAACTATATTTACATGTGCAGAATACTTGTAATTTAGCAAATTGCACTCTCCTCTCTGCACATTTAATCAGCGCAGGGAGCTGCAGTGAGAGGAGAGGAATGGAGTGATTTCAGTCTTTTGATTTCAGTGGTGGGCTGTGTGTTTCTGACAGGGTAAGTGGACCAGTGCCCGGGGGCTCGGTGAGGTTAGGAAAACAAGCCGGTGGAGAGGTATTGTCATTGGGCTCTGATTGCAGCTCATGTGCCTAATTACAGGGCTCCTTTGTGAAGCCTACCAAAGCGCTGTAGACGTGTGTGTGTGTGTGTGTGTGTGTGTGTGTGTGTGTGTGTGTGTGTGTGTGTGTGTGTGTGTGTGTGTGTGTGTGTGTGTGTGTGTGTGTGTGTGTGTGTGTGTGTGTGTGTGTGTGTGTGTGTGTGTGTGTGTGTGAGGGCAGCAAAGTTGTAAATGATAGGCAATTGAGGGACACAATTTTGTTTCACACTCTTAGACTACATTTTTGTTCTAGACACTTTTGCCGTTTTTACAGTTCTAGCAGTATAATCAGCAAGCAAAAGCTCTATTTTATCTTTAGCAGATTCGTCAATGAGGTATTTAGATCACCTGTGCTGTTTGCCCAAGTGAAAGAAGTTAAAAGAGGGTATTAAATCCAGATCTGAGACTCTCAGCTATTGAAACAACTAATGTTATAATGAAAACGTCATCCAGCCTGTTTGACAGTGGAATAACAGCATGATTGCTCTCAGATTAATGGTATTAGCTAGGGATTAATACGGAATAGGAGAATTTGTTAAGCAGCAGTTGCATGATATTAGTATTCCTAAATAGCTTTATGATGACCTAGTACTACATCATGGTGGAATAGTTGTATCTAAAGACGTCTGAACCCACTAAAGTCATTTTCTCATCTATTTTTATGGTGGTACAGTAAGTGTATCAAAGACGTCTACTCTGCACTTTTCTCAGTTTTAGTCATTTGATAATTTGCATAGCCTCTGAGGCCAGGCCACATTCTGTCATTTGGAGCAGTTGACTTGACTTTCATCCCCGTTGTTAGTGGCAATGACTAAGTCCAGGACATCAGACACACAGCCTGGCCCACAGCGCCATCATTTTAGTCAGAGGAGGAGGAGACGCGAGTCCCCGCGGGGAGTGACTGGGTTTATCCTGTGTTGTTGTTCTAGAGTAGCTAGCTACCATTAGGCATGCCCCCCTAGGCTAATTACAGCCCTGTATCCCTGTGAAAGCCCCTATCAGGCCAGATGGAAGCTCTGTGGATGGAACAGCAGTGTGAGGTCAGAGGGGTCCTGCCCCCCTGATGAGGCAGAGGTATAGTGAGACCTATAGGGTGACATGGCTGCTGAGGTAATTGGTGTGGTCATAGAAAGCTTCAACCCGTCTGGAGTGGCTTATTATCTCCTACATGCCTGTACCATTACACGTCATCGGACCAATGGTTGCGTGCCACATCATTGACTGTGCCGTCGGGCACCAGATTGCTTATGATGTGGTTAGCTGATACATAAAATACCTTTCCAGGCGTTGTAAGATCTGGCATGCGTCAGCATCTCTTGGGCAGAGGAAAATTTTTATTTTAGTATTTTTTATTTCACCTTTATTTAACCAGGTAGGCCAGTTGAGAACAAGTTCTCATTTACAACTGTGACCTGGCCAAGATGAAGCAAAGCAGTGCGACACAAACAGCACAGAGTTACACATGAGATAAACTAAATTACAATCAATAACACAATAGAAAAATCTATATACAGTGTGTGCAAATGTAGTAAGATTATGGAAGTAAGGCAATAAAATAAATCAAATCAAATTTCTTTGTCTCATACTCATGGTTAGCAGGTGTTAATGCAAGTGTAGCGAAATGCTTGTGCTTCTAGTTCCGACCATGTAGTAATATCTAACAAGTAATATAACCTAACAATTTCACAACAACTACCTTATACACACAATTGTAAAGGAATGAATATGAATATGTACATGAAAATATATAATTGAGTGATGGCCGAACGGCATAGGCAAGATGCAGTAGATGGTATAGAGTACAGTATATACATATGAGATGAGTAATCTAGGGTATGAAAACATATAAAGCGGCATTGTTTAAAGTGGCTAGTGATACATTACATCAAGATGGCAAGATGCAGTAGATGGTATAGAGTACAGTATATACATATGGAGCTGGAGACAGTGGGTTTGGAGACGAATATGAAGCGAGGTTCAGCCAACGAGAGCATACAGGTCGCAGTGGTGGGTAGTACAGTGGGGCAAAAAAGTATTTAGTCAGCCACCAATTGTGCAAGTTCTCCTACTTAAAAAGATGAGAGAGGCCTGTAATTTTCATCATAGGTACACTTCAACTATGACAGACAAAATGAGAAAAAAAATCCAGAATATCACATTGTAGGAATTTTAATGAATTTATTTGCAAGTTATGGTGGAAAATAAGTATTTGGTCACCTACAAACAAGCAAGATTTCTGGCTCTCACAGACCTGTAACTTCTTCTTTAAGAGGCTCCTCTGTCCTCCACTCGTTACCTGTATTAATGGCACATGTTTGAACTTGTTATCAGTATAAAAGACACCTGTCCACAACCTCAAACAGTCACACTCCAAACTCCACTATGGCCAAGACCAAAGAGCTGTCAAAGGACACCAGAAACAAAATCGTATACCTCCACCAGGCTGGGAAGACTATATCTGCAATAGGTAAGCAGCTTGGTTTGAAGAAATCAACTGTGGGAGCAATTATTAGGAAATGGAAGACATACAAGACCACTGATAATCTCCCTCGATCTGGGGCTCCACGCAAGATCTCACCCCGTGGGGTCAAAATGATCACAAGAACGGTGAGCAAAAATCCCAGAACCACACGGGGGGACCTAGTGAATGACCTGCAGAGAGCTGGGACCAAAGTAACAAAGCCTACCATCAGTAACACACTACACCGCCAGGGACTCAAATCCTGCAGTGCCAGACGTGTCCCCCTGCTTAAGCCAGTACATGTCCAGGCCCGTCTGAAGTTTGCTAGAGAGCATTTGGATGATCCAGAAGAAGATTGGGAGAATGTCATATGGTCAGATGAAACCAAAATATAACTTTTTGGTAAAAACTCAACTCGTCGTGTTTGGAGGACAAAGAATGCTGAGTTGCGTCCAAAGAACACCATACCTACTGTGAAGCATGGGGGTGGAAACATCATGCTTTGGGGGCTGTTTTTCTGCAAAGGGAACAGGCCGACTGATCCTTGTAAAGGAAAGAATGAATGGGGCCATGTATCGTGAGATTTTGAGTGAAAACCTCCTTCCATCAGCAAGGATATTGAAGATGAAACGTGGCTGGGTCTTTCAGCATGACAATGATCCCAAACACACCGTCCGGGCAACGAAGGCGTGGCTTCGTAAGAAGCATTTCAAGGTCCTGGAGTGGCCTAGCCAGTCTCCAGATCTCAACCCCATAGAAAATCTTTGGAGGGAGTTGAAAGTCCGTGTTGCCCAGCAACAGCCCCAAAACATCACTGCTCTAGAGGAGATCTGCATTGGGGAATGGGCCAAAATACCAGCAACAGTGTGTGAAAACCTTGTGAAGACAGTGTGTGAAAACCTTGTGAAGACAGAAAACGTTTGACCTCTGTCATTGCCAACAAAGGGTATATAACAAAGTATTGAGATAAACTTTTGTTATTGACCAAATACTTATTTTCCACCATAATTTGCAAATAAATTCATTAAACATCCTACAATGTGATTTTCTGGATTTTTTTCTCATTTTGTCTGTCATAGTTGAAGTGTACCTATGATGAATTACAGGCCTCTCTCATCTTTTTAAGTGGGAGAACTTGCACAATTGGTGGCTGACTAAACACTTTTTTGCCCCACTGTATATGGGGCTTTGGTGACGAAACGGATGGCACTATGATAGACTGCATCCAATTTGCTGAGTAGAGTGTTGGAGGCTATTTTGTAAATGCCCATATGTCCATATGTCCCTTTTTGATGCACCTTATGTATTCAGATGTTTCATCCTATTGCCAGTGGATTTGGCTTATTGCAGAGAAGGACGGGTTCCTCTGATTGGTTGGTATATACGGCTGCCACAGCTCTGAAATAGGGAGTAGGAAGTGATTTGTGTGAATATAACAGGCTGCTGTATAGCTCTGAACTAGAGAGCGAGTGGTTCCAGCAGTAGCAGTGCAAATGATATCCTAAGACGGACGAAGCCCCAAATCCTCATTAGCCGAAGAGTATTTCCTTCTAATTAGTTTCCATTCAGTGTAATTAGCATGGATGAGGCTAATCATGGGATGGGAAACCAATCTAACGCTTGGGATACAACGTCCTTGGCCTCTCTTTCATGCTCTGGTTCAGAGCATTTTGATCGTTTTTTTCAGGTGCAGTTAGTTGTCTCTTTCATAAGCATTTTGTATTAAAAAAGAACCATGGATTTAAAAAACAATCTCTGTTTTAAAAAATTGAAAGAAATCTTTTGTGTCGAACAATGCTAGCTGCCTGCACTCTTAAAGTAATGAAGGCCGATTCATTTGAGGTAGTTTGAAGGGAAAAAAATACAAGCCGTATTTTCTAGCTAGTTTACTAAAGGCAAGGTCAAGCATGAGGCAGAGAAAGATGACATTGTGAGGAAGGCTATGTCTGTTTGGTCCTAAAACATGAGGTCAGCCTAACATCAAAGGCATGCCAGGCCACAGCTCTTTGTTAGGATGTTATTACCATAGTTATCCTGGCTCTATTCACTACTGCTGTGGCCCTGTAATTCATTCTGAAGGAGAAGTGTGCCATTGCATCAGGATTTGATAGAAGCCCCCTTTTATGTCAATGGATTTCATATTTTGTCAGCAGCGCGTTCTCGTTCGTACTTCGAACCTTCAGAAGGCAGGGGAAATAAATAATAGAACAAAAAGCAGGATATTGACATCTGACAGTTGTGTGATGTTGTGCTAGGCTGTATTTTTATTCCTTTGACTTTGACTTGTTTTTACTGACTGATCAAACCCACATTAATGGCTCTGCTTGTGCTACACAAATGAGACGACCGGAGGAGAACAAAGGCAAAATGATTGGAGGAGAATGGCACTGATGCACTGTTGTTCTGCAGGAAGATGATTGATACTCTCATCTTGTCATATCAGGCCCTAGAGAGAGATAGGCTCTACTAATGTTGCATTCGCTGCCAATCAACCCCTTGTCTTGTTGTCTCCCAATGGTTACTCTGCCAACCAAGCTCTATCCAACAAATTTGCTACAGCTGCCTTAGATGCAAAATATATATATATATTTTTTTCTACTCTTGCTTTTGATTTAAGCAAACAAAAACAGAGCTAAGATAAGTACTCCCAAATGTCATATACGGGGGATGTTCGCAGGATATGAGCTTTTGATTAGATTTTCTCCCTTGTGGTTTTAAATACCAGCTATCTGTGTCTTTACTGTGTCTTTATTGATACCAAAACCCTGCACTGATCCCTCTAAATCACTCTCCACAAATGTCCTCGCTCCTAATCCCTTGGCCAGAGACAAAAGGACGGGCACGCCGTCCAACCAACCCAAGCTCAGACCCAGATCACGACTGTGAGTCTATTGCTTTCCCCAAAGTGCCGAGGGCAGCTTCTCCCTGGCTCGCCTCTCTGAGCGGTGGATAGCTCCCTGATCTAAAGTAGAACCATGTTTTTCCTCCAGCTCAGTGTTATTGTGGCAGTTATTATCTGAGAATGAGAAGAGCTGGATGGGCTGGATCAGGCTAAATTAGATACATACACAGTACGAGAAAACACCAGATAGTATCATATGTCTAGTATTTATTTCAAAATTTCACCCCATAATTTTTTTCCTTCTTTCTTTTCTTCTCGTCTTTTCTTATTTATTTTTCCGTCCTGAGGCTGGATGGATGGTCTTGTGAAATGAAGCGTTCGACATGAACTTTTGCCATATGCCTGTAGTGCTGCCAAAAATATTTAGAGCAGCTCTTTTCCTTCGCCAAGTATTCAGCCATCTGCTCAAGTCTTTAACCAGCGGCCCCTAGGACTTCATCAAGCCCTCACTGTGAAGTCAAATGGCTTTCTAACATCTCTCAAGTCAAAGCAATTGCACTGAGCTGATTTACTAGACTGGCCATATCAATCACATATGTATTTTATTATCCTCTAGATCATTGTCGTGGTTACGATATTTGTTCTGTGATTTGGGCCAAGTCTTTCCTCAGAACTATTTTCATGCGTTGCTGAATAGGTGGCTCATTTTGTCATTTAACCAGGAAAAATGGAGGGTTGATGAAAATATCCCAAAAGCTTCCACAGATAAGGTCATTTCTGTTTTACTACTGTGTGTTTGTTTGTGTGTAGGGATGAAGGTAAAGACGTCTGGATGGCTAAATCAGGTGCTGGAGTCAGACAGTATAAAGTGCCTCTTTACTAGCACTTCTTTTCTCCAGTTATATGGGCCGCACAGCCTACTGGCATGGTAAGAGAGAGGCACAGTGCTTTTAGAACCAGAACCTAGGGTCTGAGCATAAGCTGCCTGCACCAGCGATCACAGGAGAAGAGATGGCTTTTGTATGGAGAGGAGGAACATCATTATGCAGTACGCAGGACACCATTATTAGCCCCATTACACACAATGACAGCCAGGCATTCATTCTCTTCTACCTGCTTTTTAAAACAACCAATAAATAATGAGAGGCTCCATCTTGCAGCGGAGAAAGAGGGAAAAGGTCATTAAATGGCTTGGCCGCCATTTGTCAAAATTATTTCATAATCTCGGTTCGCGAGGAGAAATTTTGCTTAGTTAATTGTAGATGGGACCACTGAACATAAATTCCCATTAGGAATCAATTTGTTACACTCCGCAGCCGGTGACCCCACCCCCTCCCTGGCTGGATGGTTGGCTCACTCTGTTGGGCTTGTTTTGACCAGCACGGCTGCTAGACCTACCGTAGCAGTTTATTAGCATGGAATCCAATAAGCTTCACATACACTGCTCTGTTGTTACTTGGTCATGCATATATACTGTGAACATTTAAGGTAGCATTACATGCATACCATACAGTAAGCTAATAGTTCCTTTATCAAATCATGTACAGTGCCTTCAGAAAGTATTCACACCTCTGTTACAGCCTGAATTTAAAATAAATGACATTTATATTTTTTGGTCACTGGCCTACACACAATACCCCATAATGTCAAAGTGGAATTTTGTTTTTCAATTTTTTATACATGTGTTAGAAATGAAAATCTGAAATGTCTTGAGTCAATAAGTATTCAACCACTTTGTTGTGACAAGCCTAAATAAGTTCAGGAATAATATTGGGCTTAACAATTCACATAATAAGTTGCATGAATTTTTGAATGACTACCTCATCTCTGTGCCCGCACATATGTAACCGATGTGAAATGGCTAGCTAGTTAGCGGTGGTGCGCGCTAATAGCGTTTCAATCGGTGACGTCACTCGCTTTCAGACCTTGAAGTAGTGGTTCCCCTTCTTCTGCGAGGGCCACGGCTTGTGTGGAGCGATGGGTAACGATGCTTCGTGGGTGTCAGTTGTCTATGTGTGCAGAGGTTCCCTGTTTCGAGCCCGGGTCGGGGTGAGGGGATGGACTAAAGTTAAACTGTTACATTGATGCTGTTGACCCGGATCACTGGTTGCTGCGGAAAAGGAAGAGGTCAAAAGGGGGGTGAGTGTCCGGGTAGGGGCGAGGAGAGGGACGGAAGCTATACTGTTACACATACAGTAATCTGTAAGGTCCCTCAGTCGAGCAGTGAATTTCAAACACAGATTCAACCACAAAGACCAGGGAGGTTTTCAAGTGCTTCACAAAGAAGGGCACCTATTGGTATGGTGAAATTATTTTACTGAACAAAAATATAAACGCAACATGCAACAATTTCAAAGATTTTACCGCATTCATATAATGAAATCAGTCAATTGAAATAAATGAATTAGGCCCTAATCTATCGATTTCACATGACTGGGAATACAGATATGAATCTGTTGGTCACATATACCTTGAAACAAAGGTAGGGGCGTGGATCAGAAAACCAGTCAGTATCTGGTGTGACCCCCATTTGCTTCATGCAGCGCAACACATCTCCTTCACATTGAGATGATCAGGTTGTTGATTGTGGACTGTGGAATGTTGTTCCACTCCTCTTCAATGGCTGTGCGAAGTTGCTGGATATTGGCGGGAACTGGAACACGCTGTCATACATGTTGCTCCAGAGCATCCCAAACATGCTCAATGGGTGACATGTCTAGTGAGTATGCAGGCCATGAAAGAACTGGGACATTTTCAGCTTCCAGGAATTCTGTACAGATCCTTGCGACATGGGGCCGTGCATTATCATGCTGAAACATGTGGTGATGGCGGCGGATGAATGGCGTGACAATGAGCCTCAGGATATCTTCATGGTATCTCTGTGCATTCATATTACCATCGATAAAATGCAATTGTGTTCGTTGTCTGTAGCTTATGCCTGCCCATACCATAACCCTACCGCCACCATGGGGCACTCTGTTCACAACGTTGACATCAGTAAACTACTCCCCCACATGACGCCATACACATGGTCTGCGGTTGTGAGGCTGGTTGGATGTAATGCCTAATTCTCTAAAATGACATTGGAGGCGGTTTATGGTAGAGAAATTAACATTAAATTCTCTGACAACAGCTCTGGTGGACATTTCTGCAGTCAGCATGCCAATCTGTGGCATTGTGTTGTGTGACAAAATGGCACATTTTTTATTGGCCTTTTATTGTTCCAATCACAAGGTGCACCTATGTAATGATCATGCTGTTTAATCAGCTACTTGATATGCAACACCTGTCAGGTGGATGGATTGTCTTGGCAAAGGAGAAATGCTCACCAGTAGGGATGTAAACAAATTTGTGCACAATATTTGAGAGAAATAAACTTTCTGTGCGTATGGAACATTTCTGGGATGTGAATTTTGCAGTATTACTTTAGAGCCTTGTTGTAACAAGGCTCTAAAGTTATACTGCAAAAATATGTGGCAAAGCAATTCACTTTTTGTGCCGAATGTGTGGGGCAAATGCAATACAACACATTACTGAGTAACACTCCATATTTTCAAGCATGGTTCTGGCTCCCAGACACTGGGAGATTAATTCACCTTTGAGCAGGACAATAACCTAAAACACAAGGCTAAATCTACACTGGAGTTTCTTACCAAGAAGACAGTGAATGTTTCCCTGTGGCTGAGTTTCAGTTTTGACTTAAATCTGCTTGAAAATCTATGGCAAGAGCTGAAAATGGTTGTCTAGCAATGATCAACAACCAATTTGACAGAGCTTGAAGAATTTTGAAAAGAATAATGGGCAAATGTTGCACAATCCAGGTGTGGAAAGCTCTTTGAGACACACAGCTGTAATCGCTGCCAAAGGGGCTTCTAACAAAGTATTGACTCAGGGGTATGAAAATGAGGTCTTTCTCTATAAAAGGTTCACTTTGTCACTTTATCATTATGGGCTATTGAATACATTTTTAATTAAGGCTGTAACACAACAAAAAGTGGAATAAGCAAAAGGGTATGAATACTTTCTGAAGGCACTGTATGCCTCTCAAGATCCATGTTATGCCTTCATAAATGTCAATCCAATTTCCATAAACCAATGTGGTTTCTCCCTTCATAGTTTCACATTGTTCAGCTCTGACTGTCTATAGATGTGTGATCTAGAGTTCACAGGGAAGGTCACCCTGGATAAATGCTCTGTGATTGGTAACTAACTTGTGGAACTGTGTAATGCCGTATAATTACCCATCAGCCTCTATCACAGTGACCTGTTTACCAACCAACTGACCGCAGGTCAGGAGTTACCTGAGATTTCTGGACCCTTCCTATCAGTCGTTGTGTTATCTAAAGGCCCCCTCACCTCACATGGGGCCTCATTTGTAAACAATGCTTACATTTCACACTAAATATATGCGTCCACCATTTCTGAAAAGATTACGTATGTATAAAATATTTATTTATTAACTTGGCATACTCCATACATACACATTTCCCGTTAAAAATCACACCTGTCGTAAAACTGTACGCATGTGAATGAGTATTATAATTCCACCTCCAAAACGCCCTCCATTCATTCACCTTTTAGGATGACAATATCACAATTTATTTGCTGTATAATTTGGAACTATTGAAATTAGGCCACAGCAGTTTCTAAAAGAAAGAGCAAAGGCTAATTTTATTAAATGTTTTTGGAGGTGGTGGCAGAATATTTGAATCTTTTTCAATAACTTACACTGTATTTGGCAAAGGACAGTGACAGTTTCTGAAAACAATTGCTAACTGTTGTGGACCTGTCAGCAGAACGTTTCAATTCTACAATGCTTTGTATTGACTTGTGCACCATCCTAATTATGCTGGACTGCCAGCAAATTCTGAGAGTTGTCCCGCCTACTAAAAATAATTGGAATTACAGTAGGCTACAGTAGTTGCATGCATGCTTAACTGTAAAATATCAACTGTCTGTTCACTCGTTAAATTCAAATGTATTTTATAAATTGAGCTGCCTATGGGATCGCATATGCAACAGAAAAACATGAAATACATAGCCTATCTATTTACTAAATGTGTAATGCGGTGCGTGCCGGTGGCAGGGAAGTCAGGCGCAGGAGAATGAACTTGGTAAAAAACGGAGCTGTTTAATAAACATTCAAAAAACCTCTGAAACCAAAGTATACAAATATAACATAATAGGGTGCAAAACCCGTCGCACACCAGAACAAATAACACACCTACATACAACAAACAATCTCTAACAAGGACATGCGGTGAACAGAGGGTTAAATACACAACATGTAATGAATGGGATTGGAACCAGGTGTGCAGGAAGACAAGACAAAAACCAATGGAAAATGAAAAATAGATCAATGATGGCTAGAAGGTCGCTGATGTCGACCGCCGAACACCACCCGAACAAGGAGAGGGGCCGACTGGCGGAAGTCGTGACAAAATGAGAGATATGCATGGTAATTAGTTGTATGGCTACTTCAGGAATGCATCATGGCCAAAAAAAGGTGAAATAGAAGATTCCAAAAACAAAACACAGATTTTCGCTCTTCTATCTAATGGCAAATTGCTGCATCTTGTTATTATGTTTTCCTTAAAAATATATATATATTTTACAAATAAGCGTGTCATCATATTCCCCATTTACAAAATACTTACTTACCTGCTTGCAATATCATACTTCAACCACTATAAAATGTGCGTATTCATGGTCTGAAGTTTGCGTGGAGGTAAGCACATTCTCACGCCAAGATCAGTTTTAATAAATGCCAACTTTTGCTGGACAACTTATTTGGGATATATTTTGCATGTACGCAACGTTTATAAATGAGGCCCCAGGCCGAAGCCCCTGTATAATACTGGCCCTGTTCTGTTCACCCCATATAGGGATAATGGAGGAGGCTGTAGTAGTAGCAGTCCTGTTTGTCAGACACTGCCTCTTCCCACCGCGGCCGGACAAGTGAAACCAATACCCAGTCCTATCGGCTGATATATGACACTAATACACAAGCTGCCTGACTCGGCCTGGGCTGGGACCCTAAACAGAAAGAAAAGAGTGATTGTTCCGAATTGAGACGGCATGGCATGGCACTAGGATCTATGACTCACAGGTACCGCGCTGTCTGGCCCCCACAGACAACTCTAATTGCTTTACATCTGTACAAAGGTTTCTTGTAATCGGGCCTTCTGCCTCCATTTGTCTTGCTTTCAGTTTCCTAGTGAACGGCCTTAATTGGTCTTAGTGGAGCTTTTTCTTTCCAGTTAGCTCCCGGTTCTGAGCTAGGAGAAGCCTGGGGGGTGAAGAGGGGATGGTTGGAGAGGAAAGGAAGTCAATGCTTTCTTTTGTCTTTAACACTTTAATTAATGTTCTCCTGACAGCGAGGGGGAGGTTTTCTTCCCATTGCTTCATATGCGGGATGGAGGGAGAGAGCTCCTGTGATACCGTGTGTAGAATCCAGACTTTAGAGTGCTGCCTGGGAGAAACCTCCCTCGCTGTGGTCTCTAGTGGCCAATTGACAGTTGCTAAGACGACACTGCTTCTTTTCCATTATTTCCAGTTAAAACGTAGAGGTATATGAACGTTTGCCTGTGTGTGGGTCTGTGAGTGGGCGAGGGTGGTGGTGTATTGCTCTCTTTCAGAAAAAATCGCTTTGCGAGAACTGAGTGTTAACATGAGTGATAAGTAAAGTTTATCAGTATCCTATATCTTTTAATGAATGAATTCACTTTTAATGAATTCCTCATGGTGCATTTAATGTGAAGAAAGAGTTCATTTTATCTGAAGATATTAGTAGTGGAGGAGTACTAGTTTTTTCCTACATCTGTCTTTGATTGGTGTTCAGGGCTTGGCAGTGGCGCTGTATCTGTACAAACAGAAGATGAGCCCATCATTTTGGGTTGCCGTGTTTGCAGACCGTCTTTGTTTGCTCTGCAAGAGTATGTTTTCGTCAACACATTAGACAACGATACAGTATGTGTGCACATTGCTTTCCAAATAGCTTTTCCAAATTCATACCATGGAAGATAGTTTTTGTCAGTTGCTTAGAAAGCAGCACCAGTTACTGTCTGCCTTCCAAAAAAAGGAAAATGACCCCAGACTGTCAGTGTTTACTTCAGTAGAAGTGCAACTGTGGTTCCTGGGTTGTATTCTAGCCCAGTGACCCCACCCTCTGCCTCTTTATCCCTCTGCCCTGCTCACACTTGTCTTTGCACAGCGATAACATCTTAAGTACACTGCTCAATGAGCCACACTCCACATCTCTCATCTCAGATAGCACAGTCATTTCCTCTTTCTGAAACAACCCACAACCTCCTCTTAAACACAATAATATATACAGCCCGTCTGTGTGACCACAGAGTGGAGGAGTGTACTGGGCCAGCACCAGAGGTAGTAAAATATGTCTTTACACAGCTAATCAGCTTCTCCTGCAAGCTGTGTTTGCTCATAAACGCTTATGTTTATGTTGAAACTACCTCGTTATAGGAACACATCCATAACTCATAAACCTGAGCCCCGGGAGCCCCTGTAATTTGCTAAAGGTGTAGTATCACAACAACTGATGTATAATGTGGCCTTGTTGATTGTAGAATGACTTCAGTATAGCCATGTTAACTTGTGAGCAGGGAGCCTTCTGAGGGTCGGCGGTATGGGATGTGGAGGGCTGTGCTCCCTCCCTGTGTTACCCGTCCGCTGACTGACTGATGGAGCTATGCTGCCAGGGTTTAAATAGCAGCTCTAAGCGTCCAGCTGCTCCCCGCCACGCTCCACTTCTCCCCAGATGGCTCCGAGACGTTCCAGGAGCCCTCAGGAGGTTCCGGACGCTCATGAGGAAAGTGCTACGGAGTGGGTCTCAGAAGCTCCAGAGAGGACCCCCCCTCCCCTCTACCCCCCCGGGCCCCGGGCCCAAACCAGGGAAGGCCCGCCTAACTCGGTCCGGCCGCCTGCCTGCTTGTGCAGCTTCACTGGCCAACTCACCAATGGAAGACAGCAGATGGCTGTGGCCGCAGAGCAGGCCAGCAGGCTGAGGCTCCACACCCTGGAGGGGGCCTGGAGAGACAGAGCGAGTGCACATGCCACGCTTGGCATGGGATGCCACAGATAGCTCCCTGGAGTAGCCCTCCTCTCATTGGCCCGAAGCAGATGACCAGCAGAGACTGGGCCACCATTCTACTACTCCTCCTCAAAGATGGCATCGTGAAATGATTTAGTTGTTTTACCCCTACATGAACATCTTTGATAAGTGTGCTATTTCTCGACTTTAAAAGTTAATGCCAACCCTTGAGTGTTTGTATTAGGAGAACAAAACATATTCAAAGTCATTGAGATTTCCTAGAAAACAGTTGGTGTTAATATATTATGTGTGTCTGCTGTAGTGTAGTGCCTCAGGGCACCAGTCCCTGACCTTGTTCTATGTGTTAAAGTGATGGATGGGCCACTCCTGAGCAATCAACTTTACACTACAGGACTTTGACAGGGCTTTTACTTTCTACTTTGGCATTACTCTAGCATACACACTAGCTTCATATACACACATACACAAACACTTACATACTCCCACTAAATACACACAGTTGTTGAAATCATACATATTTGACATTATGAAGTGGTTTGATGAGATAAACAAGTTGTCTGAGTGGAAAGAAGTTTGGAATGTTATGACCACATTTGTTAGATCTCTATGATGGGCTATGGTTGACAGCTGACAGAATGTTTAATTTCCCCTCATCCTGAACTTCTCATACCCTCTCTATATCTGTCTCTTTCTTTCTTTATTTCGCTCTCTCTCTCTCTCTTTCTTTCTCTTTCTTTCACTCTCTTTCTCTCTTTCTTTCTCTTTCTTTCACTCTCTCTTTTTCTTTCTTTCTTTCTTTCTTTATTTCACTCTCTCTCTCACTCTCTCTCTCACTCATTCAGTCTTCCTCTCCCACCATCTCTCTCACTTCCCCACTCCATCTCTCTCTCTGTATTCTGTGTGGTTCTGGTCAGAGAGTGTGTCTGAGTGTGGGCATTTGTGTGCATTTCCATGTATGTGTGTGCCTGAGGGATGGATGGAGGCACCCCATTGCTCCCACCAGGTGGGGGGACCCTGCTCCGCTGGCCCCCACTGTTATCTTTGCCCTGACAGGAAACGTGCATCATGCCGGGGCACCTAATGCGAAACACATTCCACCACAACCTGATCTAAGCGGGGCTGCCCAGACAACAAAGTGGCCCTTAATGTTTTGACCTTATAATTGGAGGGTAATTATGGCTGACAAAACACTTGTTTCTCTTTCTCTCTCTCTCTCTCTCTCTCTCTCTCTCTCTCTCTCTCTCTCTCTCTCTCTCTCTCTGTCTCTCTCTGCTTCTCTAAGAGAGGCAAGACTGGGCTAGGTTAGATTGTCATAAAGTATGCAACAAGATATCTGTGTGCTGAGTTGGCTATAAAGTCCACAATGAAGCTTAAGGGGAGGTCAGTTTTTTCATTGGAGCACACACTCTCACACACAGACTAACAAACACACATGGGTAAGCGGTAGCCAGTGGCCTAGAATAACACCACAGAGCCACATGAGGGAGAAACATGATCTGTTGTGCTGACTGACCCTCTCCTACTGACAGGACTACTGACTCTCTGTTCTGTTTCAGATGCTGTGCTCTGACAGATTTACCCTGCTCTCTGTTGTTTCTGACAACACGCTGTAAAAGGAGGGAATTTAGTAGAGTTCCTAGTCCTCTGTGACCTGACACAGCTTTAAGAGGAGCTGGACTAGTAAATCAGTAAAGCCGTTTAGAGACGTTGGACTAACAAAAAGAAGCAATTAACCACAGGAACTAAGCAGTTAACCCCAGATAACAACTGGCCAGGGAAAATAAAATGTAATAGCCAGAAAAAGGCTCAGTTTTGGCACAAATTATATAGATATAGCCATACATGTAGACTTTAACATTACATTAAAACATTATACAAACAAGACATTTCAGATATGCTACATTGAGACTAAGTTGGTAGGGGGAAAATGGGTAAAGGGATCGAGGTTTATTTACTACAGATGTATGAACACTTTGTTGCATTTCCATAGCAGCTACATGTTGTTCTGTTGAATAGGTTTTCCCCAGTTTGCTTGGCTAGCCTTTCGTCATGTGTGTTCGGTAGCTCAGGCTTTCATAAAACTGAAGTCGACCCCCAACTGTGACAATCAATATGAAAACAAGAGCCTTGGGGGCTGCACTCTCCCACTGTAGGCCCTGCACCAGTTTAAAAGAGATGGACCCACCACAGCACAAACAATGGAAAACATCTGAGTTCAGAAAGGAAGGACTACTGGAAAACATATTTAGTGGCTCAAAATGAATTTCAATGAAAATAGAGTGCAATAATACAGGGTTTGGCTGACAATATCATGAAAAATGTCTGGTGCGCCGATGTGGCCGGAGGCCATGCTTTGTTATGATTCTGATCGGTCAGATAGCAAGCTACAATGACAAGAAGCTGCCATGTGGGGAATCGTAGGTGGCTTGTTTCAACTAGTTTTATATTTTTCTTGATACCATGTCTTGTTTTGAGGTGTTTTGATTTCATGTCAATGCTAATATGGCTATAATTCTCTAGCTAGCTAACAACAACAGTAATGATGTATTTAAGAGATACTCATTGTGTAATTATATTTATGTTTTCAATAAACATTTGGAGACTAAGTATAGTTATCAAGAATCTAAGCCAACCCCGTCTGTTTTGCCCCATAGTTGCGCACACATCGATTTTGTTGCTAAACAACTAGGGCTGACCCCATTTAGTTCACTGGTCAATTGTTTGGTGGATTTGCTGTTGGTCGACCGAGATTTCTTTAGTCGAGCAGTAGCAAAACATTTAATAAAAATGGTGGTGTACAAGACACCTGTCTGATTCATGCCTGTCTGAGTGGACTATTCTATTGTGGAGGCCTATTCTTTTGTGGCACAATCCATCAAGACATGTGCTACTGAAATTGTATATGGTTATATTACGTAAGAACAATGGTGCAACACTAATACAAATAATGTTATTTTTTAACAAATCTGCTTTCTCCCGCATTGGATAACGGTCCCTGTCTGCGGATCTGAAACACATCAGTGCGCTGTTGAATTGGCATCTTTCCTAGAGCATGTTGCTATGTACATAATAGAAAAGTTAACCAGCATATTGGTGTTGAGAACAATGCGGTGGAGGCATCGGCGGTTGGAGAAAAGAAAACAGCCCTTGACGTAATTGTCTAAGAAAAGTGAGGAGAGAGGAAACCAACCTAATTAGGTCTATAATCAACAGCCTAACTGTTAAATGTGCCCGACTTTATAAATCAACCACATCGGAAGTTTACAGACACCGTAGCCAAATACATTTAAACTCACTTTTTCACAATTCCTGACATTTAATCCTAGTAAAAATTCCCTGTCTTAGGTCAGTTAGGATCACCACTTTATTTTAAGAATATGAAATGTCACAATAATAGTAGAGAGAATGATTTATTTCAGCTTTTATTTCTTTCATCACATTCCCAGTGGGTCAGAAGTTTACATACACTCAATTAGTATTTGGTAGCATTGCCTTTAAATTGTTTAACTTGGGTCAAACATTTCGGGTAGCCTTCCACAAGCTTCCCACAATAAATTGGGTTATTTGTGGTACATTCCTCCTGACAGAGCTGCTGTAACTTAGTCAGGTTTGTAGGCCTCCTTGCTCGCACACGCTTTTTCAGTTCTGCCCACAAATGATCTATGGGATTGAGGTCAGGGTTTTGTGTTGGCCACTCCAATACCTTGACTTTGTTGTCCTTAACTTAATCAGGTTTGTAGGCCTCCTTGCTCGCACACGCTTTTTCAGTTCTGCCCACAAATTATCTAGGGGATTGAGGTCAGGGTTTTGTGTTGGCCACTCCAATACCTTGACTTTGTTGTCCTTACGCCATTTTGCCACAACTTTGGAAGTATGTTTGGGGTCATTGTCCATTTGAAAGACCCATTTGCGACCAAGCTTTGACTCAAATGATGCCAATTAGCTTATCAAAAGCTTCTAAAGCCATGACATAATTTTCTGGAATTTTCCAAGCTGTTTAAAGGCACAGTTAACTCAGTGTATGACCCACTGGAATTGTGATACAGTGAAATAATCTGTCTGTAAACAATTGTTGGAAAAATTACTTGTCATGCACAAAGTAGATGTCCTAACCGACTTGCCAAAACAATAGTTTGTTAACAAGAAATTTGTGGAGTGGTTGAAAAACAAGTTTTAATGACCCCAACCTAAGTGTATGTAACCTTCCGACTTCAACTGTATCTACAGAATAAGACAGATCCTGCTTCTGTTGCCTGTTTAAGTGTTTGTGGAATAGCCTACTGATTCCGTGAACACCAAGCCTCACGTAACCACAACATGTCGGATAAACAATTTCACAAATTCTGCGGATTTTAATATTTGCTATGATGTAATTACGGATTTATACTTATTTTTCCGTTAGACCAGCCTCTTCTGGCATTACTTATTTAGTGTTTTTTACACTGTTCCATGTTGTCAGAAACAAAATATTTATAATAATAATAACCCTCCTTTTTCTTGATCTCCTTCTTATTGTTATTGTTACTATTTTTATTATGATCATCATTGTAATAATAATTCATGCCATTATCAGTAGTAGGCTTAGTATAGAAGCCTTGTATAACCCCCATCGAGCTGTAGGCCTAAGAGCACATCCTGTTTAGTCTTAATACCGTAACTTACTTAGGTCTATATTTAATACTTCTATAGGCTTCTGTATCAATCAATCATTCATTTGTTCATGTCATCACTGTCACGTTCTGACCATAGTTCTTTTGTGTTTTCCTTGTTTTAGTGTTGGTCAGGACGTGAGCTGGGTGGGCATTCAAATCAAAATCAAATCAAATTTATTTGTCATATACACATGGTTAGCAGATGTTAATGCGACCGTAGCGAAATGCTTGTGGTTCTAGTTCCGACAATGGAGTAATAACTAACGAGTAATCTAACCTAACAATTCCAAAACTACTACCTTATACACACAAGTGTAAATGGATAAAGAATATGTACATAAAGATATATGAATGAGTGATGGTACAGAACGGCATAGGCAAGATGCAGTAGATGGTACCGAGTACAGTATATACATATACATATGAGATGAATAATGTAGGGTATGTAAACATTATATTAAGTAGCATTGTTTGAAGTGGCTAGTGATATATTTTACATCAATTTCCATCAATTCCCATTATTAAAGTGGCTGGAGTTGAGTCAGTGTGTTGGCAGCAGCCACTCAATGTTAGTGGTGGCTGTTTAACAGTCTGATGGCATTGAGATAGAAGCTGTTTTTCAGTCTCTCGGTCCCAGCTTTGATGCACCTGTACTGACCTCGCCTTCTGGATGATAGCGGGGTTAACAGGCAGTGGCTCGGGTGGTTGTTGTCCTTGATGATCTTTATGGCCTTCCTGTGACATCGGGTGGTGTAGGTGTCCTAGAGGGCAGGTAGTTTGCCCCCGGTGATGCGTTGTGCAGACCTCACAACCCTCTGGAGAGCCTTACGGTTGTGGGCGTAAGGTTGTGTGTCTGGTTTGTCTATTTCTATGTTTGGCCTGATATGGTTCTCAATCAAAGGCAGGTGTTAGTCATTGTCTCTGATTGGGAACCATATTTAGGTAGCCTGTTTTGTGTTGGGTTTTGTGGGTGGTTGTTTCCTGTCTGTGTTTTCTGCACCAGTGTTTTCTGCTGTTTCGGTTTTCACGTTTATTGTTTTGTATTCCTGTTCATGTTTGAGTTACCTTATTAAATTACCATGAACTATAACCACGCTGCGTTTTGGTCCGCCAGGAAGAAAGCCGTTACAGAACCACCCACCAAAACAGGACCAAGCAGCGTGGTGACAGGCAACAGCAACAGCGGCCGAAGACACAAGACTCTTGGACATGGGAGGAAATCCTCGAAGGGAGAGGACCCTGGGAAAAGCCAGGGGAGTGTATCCGCCCCAAGATGCAGCAGGAGAAACTCCTTGTATCGGCCGGGCTAGAGTGGGCATCGAGCCAGGTGCCATGAAGCCGGCTCTACGCATCTGGTCTCCAGTGCGTCTCCTTGGGCCGGCGTACATGGCACCAGCCTTAGGCATGGTGTCCCCGGTTCGCCTGCACTGCCCAGTGGGGTCTATTCCATCTCGCCGCACTGGCAGGGCGACCGGGAGCATTCAACCAGGTAAGGTTGGGCAGGCTCGGTACTCAAGAGCTCCAGTGCGCCTGCACGGTCCGGTCTATCCAGTACCACCTCCACGCATCAGCCCTACGTTGGCAGCTCCCCGCACTCGCCCTGAGGCGCGTGTCCTCGGCCCAGTACCACCAATGCCGGCACCATTCACCAGGCCTACAGTGCACCTCGCCTGTCCAGCGCTGCCAGAGCCTTCCTCCTCTCCAGCGCAGCCGGAGTTTCCCGCCTGTTCGGCGCTGCCAGAGCTTCCGCCCCTCAGTCCAGAGGCGCCAGAGCTCCTCAGTCCAGAGGCGCCAGAGCTCCTCTTTCCAGCGCTGCAAGAGCCTTTCTCCTCTCCACCGTTGCCTGAGCTGCCCGTCTGTCCAGAGCTGCTAGAGTCTCCCGTCTGTCCAGAGCCGCTAGAGTCTACCATCTGTCCAGAGCCGCTAGAGTCTCCCGTCTGTCCAGAGCCGCTAGAGTCTCCCGTCTGTCCAGAGCCGCTAGAGTCTCCCTTCTGTCATGAGCCGCCAGAGTCTCCCTTCTGTCATGAGCCGCCAGAGTCTCCCTTCTGTCATGAGCCGCCAGAGTCTCCCGTCTGTCATGAGCCGCCAGAGTCTCGCGTCTGTCATGAGCCGCCAGAGTCCCCCGTCTGTCATGAGCCGCCAGAGTCTCCTGTCTGTCATGAGCCGCCAGAGTCTCCCGTCTGTCATGAGCCGCCAGAGCCGCCAGTCAGCCAGGATCCTCCAGAGCCTTCAGTCAGCCAGGATCCTTCAGAGCCGCCAGTCAGCCAGGATCTTCCAGAGCCGCCAGTCAGCCAGGATCTTCCAGAGACGCCAGTCAGCCAGGATCTTCCAGAGCCGCCAGTTAGCCAGGATCCGCCAGAGCCGCCAGTCAGCCAGGATCCGCCAGAGCCGCCAGTCAGCCAGGAGGCTAAATAGGCTAAATTTATTTTTTAATTGAACCTTTATTTAACTAGGCAAGTCAGTTAAGAACATTCTTATTTACAGTGACAGCCTAGGAACAGTGTGTTAACTGTCTTGTTCAGGGGCAGAACCACAGATTTTTACCTTGTCAGCTCGGGGATTTGATCTAGCAAACTTTCGGTTACTGGGCCAACGTTCTAATCACTCGGCTACCTGCCGCCCCTAAATAAAACACGTATAATGTATTTACTGTTGTTTAGCCTACATTATTCCAAATGGTCTGAAAAATGATATTGTAATCTAACCGCATCTGTTTGGCAAACATAATACGCACGCAGGGGTTGCTCCTTACCTTCTTTTTCTTGATCTCCAGACTTCCCCTGAGCAACCAGTAAACATTCCCCCTTTTCTAGTTTATTTGTCATGTCCTCTGCATCCATTTAGCTGTCACATGTGTTATTGTATTCCGAGTTTGTTATAACCAATTTATTGCTGTCATTATGATATGCTATAGGTCAGGCCCTATTTGTCACTTAAAGAGAGCAAGGGTTGAAGGAATGTTTTTCCTAAAGAAATGAGGGATAACGGTAACAGAATTTTTCAATCAGAAATGGCTGTAATTATGTTGCAGCTTCAGCAACATGGACACCGCAATAAACACTGTTGATGTTATGTGGTGGTCGCTGCAGCAGGGAGGAGTGCGAGACAACGGGTGCTAGTCACAGTCACTCGCTGTCATTTTTTTAGACATAGTGGAGCAAGTCTGAGCCCGGCCCGGCATAATCAAATCAATTGTGTGTCTTAATAATGTAATCAAATAGTGTGCTTAAAGCATCAGACAAGCTCAGTGCATATAGTTGATTTGATTAACACACATAGGATGTGTCTTTTTATGGAAAAATACACGTTTTAACATTTTGACCAATCAATTGGTTGAAAGAACAGAAGACTCAGGGTCAGCCCTATAAACAACCAACCCGTCTGTAAGATGAAGGAAGAAAAGTTGATTTCGTAAAATGTTCCACAACCCCAAGATTCTGCCATGATGATCTAATGGTACTGTACTGTTAATGTGGTTTGGGAGTTGAAGAAAATAACAGAAACAGTATTATAATCCTGACCCTTTATGAGCATGAACTCCACTTCTCCTAATTGGTCTTATCTAGGGCCAACTCTGTGATCCCCTCAGGGGTTCTCCTCTATTTGAAGTCTAATTGACCAAAGCTTCCAGCTGTTGTCCAGTATCAGCTTGATGAAATGGGTTTGGCGTAGCATGGTAGGGCTCCAGCCTCTTAGCACGCCATTCACTGCCATCGGCCAAAGCCAGCCCTGTCAGCCCACTATGGAAATTATATTAGGGATGTCCTCTCCAACTACCCGTACTATTTTTCCTCTTCTCGTTTCTTGTTTTTCTCTGATCCTCTGGCTTTTTCTACAAGGCTGTTGGTATTGTATTTCTCTTTGCAGTGGGACCTGTGTTGTTGAGGAAGTTGTTTTCCCGCCATTACCTAATAAAAGGTAGCATGCTCTCTCATCTTTTTGAATCTCAATGTCAAGCAAACAAACTCCTCTCTCTCTCTCTCCTCAACCCTCCACAAGTGTGTCCAGGCCAGGGAGAGGTAGAGATGTCTGATGGACAGAGAGACTGGCTTGGCTGCTGGTCTATGAAGGGGCAGTTGATGTGGGAGTTGGGATGTCAGATGGTTGGGACTCGGCCCGTCGCTCTCCGCCCTCCAGCCGCCTGCTCCCATGCTCTTCCACTTAGCATGCTAATTAATCCCATCCTGAGGGCTGTGTCACTCACCCCGACCAGCCCAGTGCTATGCTACCTCCTTCCATCCCTCCCTCTGCCAGGGACGATCCCACTGGGCTCATCCCGCTTTAATTGAGCACGTTTTTCAGGAGCGCACGCCATCCCTGGCGCCCCGGGATTACATTAGAGCCCTGTAATTCACCCAGTTCGCCCGCCTGCCACCAGAGAGAAGAGCATGAGATGGTCGGGGAGACGGAGGAATGTATAAATAAACCAAACAAACAAACAAGCAGACACAAAAAGTGTGTTTATGAGCACCCCTGGGATGAGGAGGAGGTGAAGGCAGTAGATAATTAGCACAGGAAGGAAAGCTGGAGTTGGGCGCGTTTGATCTCTCTGATGGAAGAGCAAATGTAATTTAGCATGCTGCAAGTAATTTGTTTTAACAGTTAGCGTGAGTTCCTTTTAATTTCATTTTGCCTTGCATCAGTCTTTCAAATTAAATATTTTTATTGTACAAAGAAAAGCCTGCCGGCTTGAAGTCTAGCACAGCAGCGGCAGCTCGACAACAACTAATGTTTATTCATCTTTGCTTGTTTGCATGTGGCGTAGACACAAGCCTGACAGAGGAACTGGGCTGTGGCTTTTATTTGACTAGATCCTGCATAATAAGGCTACTCAGATGTGCAGCATGACAGCTACCTAATCACAATATGAGAATAACAAATTGGCATGTTTGTCACTGAAAGACTGATTGTTGTAAAGGCCAGTTTACATGGCTGCATCTGATTTGGTGTGTTTACAGTGCAGGATCCTTCAAAATAGGTTATTTTGAAAACAGAAAGTTCTATTGAAAATGTCCTGGATTTTTACCTCTACTCTGCTGGAGTCTACTGTATGTGATTGTCTACATCTGCACCAACCAGCAAAATACACACTACCAAAGTACTACAGTTTATACTATACCTCTTTGCTGTAGTATAACAGTATAAACAATGGAATTATGATTCATTATTTATACCCTCTTTATTTATTTACTTGAGGGATCTTCTTTTCTTCACACGATTTCTCCTAAACTTACTCTCCCTTTGATATTAGCACTCTAAATGGCGTGTTTCAAGTCATCACAGTAGGATGAAGGCTGCTCTGTTCCCCTTGGTGCTTCCCACGGAAGTTTATCTTGGCCTGTCAGGGAGATGTCTGCTAATTGCTGCTGCACTGCCGCCCATGGCATAGGAAAGCCTTCCCCCTGCATGGAGCCATGGAGCCAACCAGGCAACTGGGCTGCTGTGTGCGGAGGAGAGAGCCATAATGGGAGTCTTATCAGAAGCAGAGGCCTGTGCTAGCCTAGCACCTAGCACCATTGTTGCTGCTCTGAGCTGTCTTATCATGTGTGGTTGCAACGAACTGCATGGAGGCTGAACTCCCACTCTCATTGGCCAGAGCCGTAGAAGATGAGAAAGATGGGAATATTGGGATTGATTGTTGGATGAGGCTCCTCGTCTGAGTATGTGCAGAAGAATGACCATCTTGGATAAGCCTACACAGAAGGAGCTCACAGTCATTCGGCTTTCTAGTATTACTGAGGAATGTAGAGTGGGGCAAAACAAGTATTTAGTCAGCCACCAATTGTGCAAGTTCTCCCACTTAAAAAGATGAGAGAGGCCTGTCATTTTCATCATAGGTACACTTCAACTATGACAGACAAAATGAGAAAAGAAAATCCAGAAAATCACATTGTAGGATTTTTAATGAATTTATTTGCAAATTATGGTGGAAAATAAGTATTTGGTCAATAAAAAAAGTTTATCTCAATACTTTGTTATATACCCTTTGTTGGCAATGACAGAGGTCAAACGTTTTCTGTAAGTCTTCACAAGGTTTTCACACACTGCTGCTGGTATTTTGGCCCATTCCTCCATGCAGATCTCCTCTAGAGCAGTGTTGTTTTGGGGCTGTTGCTGGGCAACACGGACTTTCAACTCCCTCCAAAGATTTTCTATGGGGTTGAAATCTGGAGACTGGCTAGGCCAGAAATGCTTCTTACGAAGCCACTTCTTCGTTGCCCGGGCGGTGTGTTTGGGATCATTGTCATGCTGAAAAATCCAGCCATGTTTCATCTTCAATGCCCTTGCTATGGAAGGAGGTTTTCACTCAAAATCTCACGATACATCCATTCATTCTTTCCTTTTCACGGATCAGTCGTCCTGGTCCCTTTGCAGAAAAACAACCCCAAATCATGATGTTTCCACCCCCATGCTTCACAGTAGGTATGGTGTTCTTTGGATGCAACTCAGCATTCTTTGTCCTCCAAACACGACGAGTTGAGTTTTTACCAAAAAGTTATATTTTGGTTTCATTTGACCATCTGACATTCTCCCAATCTTCTTCTGGATCATCCAAATGCTCTCTAGCAAACTTCATGTACTGGCTTAAGCAGGGGGACAAGTCTGGCACTGCAGGATTTGAGTCCCTGGCGGCGTAGTGTGTTACTGATGGTAAGCTTTGTTACTTTGGTCCCAGCTCTCTGCAGGTCATTCACTAGGTCCCCCCGTGTGGTTCTGGGATTTTTGCTCACTATTCTTGTGATTATTTTGACCCCACGGGGTGAGATCTTTTGTGGTGCCCCAGATCGAGGGAGATTATCGGTGGTCTTGTATGTCTTCCATTTCCTAATAATTGCTCCCACAGTTGATTTCTTCAAACCAAGCTGCTTACCTATTGCAGATATAGTCTTCCCAGCCTGGTGCATGTCTACAATTTTGTTTCTGGTGTCCTTTGACAGCTCTTTGGTCTTGGCCATAGTGGAGTTTGGAGTGTGACTGTTTGAGGTTGTGGACAGGTCTCTTTTATACTGATAACAAGTTCAAACAGGTGCCATTAATACAGTTAACGAGTGGAGGACAGAGGAGCCTCTTAAAGAAGAAGTTACAGGTCTGTGAAAGCCAGAAATCTTGCTTGTTTGTATAATACTTATTTTCCACCATAATTTGCAAATAAATTCATAAAAAATCCTACAATGTGATTTTCTGGATTTTCTTTCTCATTTTGCCTGTCATAGTTGAAGTGTACCTATGATGAAAATTACAGGCCTCTCTCATATTTTTAAGTGGGAGAACTTGCACAATTGGTGGCTGACTAAATACTTTTTTGCCCCACTGTACATCATAATAGTGTAAAAAATATTGATATTAGGGATATGATATCATGTGTGTAACGGCATTCCTGATATGATATCATGTGTGTAACTGCCGTGCTACCTCCTCATACCGGCGCCTCTCTGCTTTCGCTGCCTCCAGCTCTGCTTTGGGACGGCGATATTCCCCTGGCTGAGTCCAGGGTCCTTTGCCGTCCAGAATCTCCTCCCATGTCCAGGAGTCCTGTGTACTTTGCCGCTGCCGCTGCTGCTGCTGCCTGTTACCACGCTGTTTGGTCCTTTCTTGGTGGTGGGTGTTTCTGTAACGGCATTCCTCCTCCTCTGAGGAGGAGGAGAAAGCGAGAAGGATCGGAGGACCAATGCGCAGAGTGGTAAGTGTCCATAACGTTTATTTTAAGATAGAAACTGAACACTATGAAAATACAAAACAATAAACTTGAACATCAACGAAACCGAAACCTGCCTCTGATTGAGAACCATACTAGGCTGAACTCAAAACCCCAACATAGAACAATACACATAGACTGCCCACCCCAACTCACGCCCTGACCATACTAAATAAAGACAAAACAAAGGAATAAAGGTCAGAACGTGACAGTAACCCCCCCCCCCCCAAAAAAAAAAGGTGCGGCCGCAAAACCTGAACCTATAGGGGAGGGTGAGGCTGTGGCGGCTTCGGACAGGCGGGAGACTCCGGCAGCTCCGGAGTGAAGGGCGATTCTGGCATCACCTGGTTGGCTGACGGCTCTGGCGGCTCCTGGCTGGCTGACGGCTCTGGCGGCTCCTGGCTGGCTGATGGCTCTGGCGGCTCCTGGCTGGCTGACGGCTCTGGCGGCTCCTGGCTGGCTGACGGCTCTGGCGGCTCTTTGCTGGCTGACGGCTCTGGCGGCTCCTGGCTGGCTGGCGGCTTTGGAGGCTCCTGGCTGGCTGGTGGCTCTGGCGGCTCCTGGCTGGTGGCTCTGGTGGCTCCTGGCTGGCTGGCGGCTCTGGCGGCTCCTGACAGACTGGCGGCTCTGGCGGTTCAGGACAGACTGGCAGCTCAGGACAGACGAGAGACTCTGGCGGCTCAGGACAGACGGGAGACTCTGGCGGCTCAGGACATGCGGGAGACTCTGGCGGCTCAGGACAGACGGGAGACTCTGGCAGTGCTGGAGAGGAGGAAGGCTCTAGCCGCGCTGGACAGGCGGGAACACCTGTAGGCAGAAGACGGAGAGACAGCCTGGTGCGTGGAGGTGGCACCGGATAGCCCGGACCGTGAAGGCGCACTGGAGGTCTGGAGAGCAGGGATGGCACCATCCGCCCTGGCTGGCTCCTCACCCTAGCCCGGCAGATGCGGGTGCGGCCGCAAAACCTGAACCTATAGGGGAGGGTGAGGCTGTGGCGGCTTCGGACAGGCGGGAGACTCCGGCAGCTCCGGAGTGAAGGGCGATTCTGGCATCACCTGGCTGACTGACAGCTCTGGCAGCTCCTGGCTGACTGACGGCTCTGGCGGCTCCTGCCTGACTGGCGGCTCCTGGCTGACTGACGGCTCTGGCGGCTCCTGGCTGGCTGGCGGCTCTGGCGGCTCCTGGTTGGCTGACGGCTCTGGCGGCTCCTGGCTGGCTGACGGCTCTGGCGGCTCCTGGCTGGCTGACGGCTCTGGCGGCTCTTTGCTGGCTTACGGCTCTGGCGGCTCCTGGCTGGCTGGCGGCTTTGGAGGCTCCTGGCTGGCTGGTGGCTCTGGCGGCTCCTGGCTGGTGGCTCTGGTGGCTCCTGGCTGGCTGGCGGCTCTGGCGGCTCCTGACAGACTGGCGGCTCTGGCGGTTCAGGACAGACTGGCAGCTCAGGACAGACGAGAGACTCTGGCGGCTCAGGACAGACGGGAGACTCTGGCGGCTCAGGACAGGCGGGAGACTCTGGCGGCTCAGGACAGACGGGAGACTCTGGCAGTGCTGGAGAGGAGGAAGGCTCTAGCCGCGCTGGACAGGCGGGAACACCTGTAGGCAGAAGATGGAGAGACAGCCTGGTGCGTGGAGGTGGCACCGGATAGCCCGGACCGTGAAGGCGCACTGGAGGTCTGGAGAGCAGGGCTGGCACCATCCGCCCTGGCTGGCTCCTCACCCTAGCCCGGCAGATGTGGGTGCGGCCGCAAAACCTGAACCTATAGGGGAGGGTGAGGCTGTGGCGGCTTCGGACAGGCGGGAGACTCCGGCAGCTCCGGAGTGAAGGGCGATTCTGGCATCACCTGGCTGACTGACAGCTCTGGCAGCTCCTGGCTGACTGACGGCTCTGGCGGCTCCTGGCTGGCTGATGGCTCTGGCGGCTCCTGGCTGGCTGACGGCTCTGGCGGCTCCTGGCTGGCTGACGGCTCTGGCGGCTCTTTGCTGGCTGACGGCTCTGGCGGCTCCTGGCTGGCTGGCGGCTTTGGAGGCTCCTGGCTGGCTGGTGGCTCTGGCGGCTCCTGGCTGGTGGCTCTGGTGGCTCCTGGCTGGCTGGCGGCTCTGGCGGCTCCTGACAGACTGGCGGCTCTGGCGGTTCAGGACAGAATGGCATCTCAGGACAGACGAGAGACTCTGGCGGCTCAGGACAGACGGGAGACTCTGGCGGCTCAGGACAGGCGGGAGACTCTGGCGGCTCAGGACAGACGGGAGACTCTGGCAGTGCTGGAGAGGAGGAAGGCTCTAGCCGCGCTGGACAGGCGGGAACACCTGTAGGCAGAAGACGGAGAGACAGCCTGGTGCGTGGAGGTGGCACCGGATAGCCCGGACCGTGAAGGCGCACTGGAGTTCTGGAGAGCAGGGCTGGCACCATCCGCCCTGGCTGGCTCCTCACCCTAGCCCGGCAGATGCGGGGAGCTGGGATGTAGCGCACCGGGCTAAGCACGCATACTGGGGACACTGTGCACTCCACCGCATAACACGGTGCCTGATCAGTACAACGCCCACCATGGTAAGCACGGCTTGGAGAGCTGTGCACCGAGCTGGCACAGGACGTGCAGGGCTAGGGAGGCGCACAGGAGGCCTGGTGCGTGGGGCTGGCACAGTCTTCACCAGACGGCTAGCACGCACCTCAGGACGAGTATGGAGAGCTGACCCAGGTGACATCAAATCGCCGACACGCTCCGTCGGGCGGATGTAGTGCCTCATGCACCAACACATCACCTCCCTCATAACTCTCTCCTCCAATTTCCCCATTAACTCATTCACTGTCTCACCTCGCTCACCTCCTTACGGTAAGCAGGGGGAGTTGGCTCAGGTCTGACTCCTGACTCTGCCACACTCCCCGCGTGCCCCTCCCCCAATACATTTTTGGGGCTGCCTCTCGGGCTTCCAGCCGCGCTGCCGTGCTGCCTCCTCACGCCGGCGCCTCTCTGCTTTCACTGCCACCATACTAGGCTGAACTCAAAACCCCAACATAGAACAATACACATCGACTGCCCACCCCAACTCACGCCCTGACCATACTAAATAAAGACAAAACAAAGGAAATAAAGGCTAGAACGTGACAATGTGGTAGATCTAATGCTGTTGGCAATGCTGAATAATTTAAATGCTGTAGGCTGTGAATCCAAAGTAAAATTGAGGAAGCATTTAGTTTGTAATATTATAAGTAGCCAACACTCTGCATGCACATTGGCTCATCTGTGCTCCGATTCTTCAAAATGTTCCAATATCCCAGTTATTTCAAAAACCCTTCAAACCTCCCCAAAGGAGCTCTGCTACCTGCAGTTTCCCAGCGAAAAAAAGCATCAGCTGTATTTGTTCTAATGTGAATTGCAGTGAGGGTGTTGTGCTAGCCTATTGTGTGTCTCAGCTGTGTCCTTGGCAGAGACTGTCTATGGGGCTGTTAGCATTGACAGCTAGCTAGTGCTCCTCTGCTCCTCTCCTCTTTATGGATGGGACTGGAGGCAGATTGTTGGCAGAAGAGGAGAGCATCTCAGACTGGTGTCATCTGGCTGGCGCTCCTCTCAGTTTCTGAGCCTCCTCCTTCTCCTTCTCCTCCCTCCTTCCTTCTTTTTAACAGAGCTGAGCCAGATTGAGAGAGGAGCTTTATGGAGCCCATAATGATACCTGGAGACTGTACACAAACACACACTCGCGCACACACGCACGCACGCACGCACGCACGCACGCACGCACGCACGCACGCACGCACACACACACACACACACACACACACACACACACACACACACACACACACACACACTCCCGGACTCCTGATTGTTAACCGTGGCAGCTGCATGAGATAGCGGCTCTGCGGCTGCAATCATGATGGAAATCCACAGACCTCATTTTGAGTTGGCACTATGAATATTAATGGTTCATATTCCAGGCCATGTCTAATGATGAGGAAAATTCCCTAGTAAAAACTTTATGTGATGAGCAATGACCCGCAGGGTCACGGGAGACAGTGAAAGTGAATAGTGTGCCATCAGGTGTGAGGAGCTAAGTGATTAAAGGCCTGCCACAATCCTGCCTTTTTACCTTTTTTATACCTCAGCAATGGATGGGGGGGTGGGAGTATACCTCCGCTATGGATGGGGGAGGGTGGGAGTATACCTCAGCTATAGATGGGGGAGGGTGGGAGTATACCTCAGCTATAGATTGGGGGTGGGGGAGCTGGGAGTATACCTCAGCTATGGATGTGGGGGTGGGGGCTGGGAGTATACCTTAGCAATAGATGGGGAGGGTGGGAGTATACCTCAGCCATGGATGGGGGGTGGGGGAGCTGGGAGTATACCTCAGCTATGGATGCGGGGGTGGGGGCTGGGAGTATATCTTAGCAATAGATGGGGAGGGTGGGAGTATACCTCAGCCATGGATGGGGGGTCGGAGTATACCTCAGCAATGGATAGGGGGTGGGGGAGCTGGGAGTATACCTCAGCTATGGATGCGGGGGTGGGGAGCTGGGAGTATACCTCAGCTATGGATGTGGGGGTGGGGGGCTGGGAGTATACCTTAGCAATAGATGGGGAGGGTGGGAGTATATCTCAGCCATGGATGGGGGTGGGGAGCTGGGAGTATACCTCAGCTATGGATGCGGGGGTGGGGGGCTGGGAGTATACCTTAGCAATAGATGGGGGAGGGTGGGAGTATACCTTAGCCATGGATGGAGGGGTGGGGGAGCTGGGAGTATACCTCAGCTATGGATGCGGGGGTGGGGGCTGGGAGTATATCTTAGCAATAGATGGGGAGCGTGGGAGTATACCTCAGCCATGGATGGGGGTGGGGGAGCTGCGAGTATACCTCAGCTATGGATGCGGGGGTGGGGGGCTGGGAGTATACCTTAGCAATAGATGGGGAGGGTGGGAGTATACCTCAGCCATGGATGGGGGGAGTATATCTTAGCAATAGATGGGGGAGCGTGGGAGTATACCTCAGCCATGGATGGGGGGTGGGGGAGCTGCGAGTATACCTCAGCTATGGATGCGGGGGTGGGGGGCTGGGAGTATACCTTAGCAATAGATGGGGGAGGGTGGGAGTATACCTCAGCTATGGATGGGGGTGGGGAGCTCGGAGTATACCTCAGCTATGGATGGGGGATGGGAGTATACCTCAGCTATGGATTGGGGGTGGGAGTATACCTCAGCTATGGATAGGGGGTGGGAGTATACCTCAGCTATGGATGGGGGATGGGAGTATACCTCAGCTATGGATGGGGGTGGGAGTATACCTCAGCTATGGATGGGGGATGGGAGTATGGGGGTGGGAGTATACCTCAAGTATGGATGGGAGGGTGGGAGAGCTGGGAGTACACCTCAGCTATGGATGGGGGCTGGGGAGCTGGGAGTATACCTCAGCTATGGATGGGGGATGGGAATTTACCTCAGCTATGGGTGGGGGTGGGAGTATACCTCAGCTATGGATGGGGGATGGGAGTATACCTCAGCTATGGATGGGGGTCGGAGTATATCTCAGCTATGGATGGGGGTGGAAGTATACCTGAGCTATGGATGGGGTGGGAGTATACCTCAGCTATGGATGGGGGTTGGGGGAGCTGGGAGTATACATCAGCCATGGATGGGGGGATGGGTGTATACCTCAGCTATGGATTGGGGTTGGGAGTATACCTCAGCTATGGATGGGGGTGGGAGTATACCTCAGCTATGGATGGGGGTGGGAGTATACCTCAGCTATGGATGGGGGATGGGAGTAGACCTCAGCTATGGATGGGGAGGGTGGGAGTATACCTCAGCTATGGATGGGGGTGGGAGTATACCTCAGCTATGGATGGGGGGTGGGAGAGCTGGGAGTATACCTCAGCTATGGATGGGGAGTGTGGGAGTATACCTCAGCTATGGATAGGGCAGGGTGGGAGTATACCTCAGCTATGGATGGGAGGATGGGTGTATACCTCAGCTATGGATGGGGAAGGGGAGGGCTGGGAGTATACCTCAGCTATGGATGGGAGAGGGGGCTGGGAGTATACCTCAGCTATGGATGGGGAGGGAGGGCTGGGAGTATACCTCAGCTATGGATGGGGAAGGGGAGGGTGGGAGTATACCTCAGCCTCGGATGGGGGAAGGGGGGCTTGGAGTATACCTCAGCTATGGATGGGGAAGGGGAGGGTGGGAGTATACCTCAGCCTCGGATGGGGAAGGGGGGGCTGGGAGTATACCTCAGCTATGGATGGGGGGAGAGCTGGGACTATACCTCAGCTATGGATGGGGCAGGGTGGGAGTATACCTCAGCCATGGATGGGGGATGGGAGTATACCTCAGCTATGGATGGGGGTCGGAGTATATCTCAGCTATGGATGGGGGTGGAAGTATACCTGAGCTATGGATGGGGGTGGGAGTATACCTCAGCTATGGATGGGGGGTTGGGGGAGCTGGGATTATACATCAGCCATGGATGGGGGATGGGTGTATACCTCAGCTATGGATTAGGGTTGGGAGTATACCTCAGCTATGGATGGGGGTGGGAGTATACCTCAGCTATGGATGGGGGTGGGAGTATACCTCAGCTATGGATGGGGGGATGGGAGTATACCTCAGCTATGGATGGGGGAGGTGGGAGAGCTGGGACTATAACTCAGCTATGGATGGGGCAGGGTGGGAGTATACCTCAGCCATGGATGGGGGGGATGGGAGTATACCTCAGCTATGGATGGGGGTGGGAGTATACCTCAGCTATGGATGGAGGGTGGGAGTATACCTCAGCTATGGATGGGGGGGATGGGAGTATACCTCAGCTATGGATGGGGGTGGGAGTATACCTCTGCTATGGATGGGGATGCGAGTATACCTTAGCTATGGATTGGCGGTGGGAGTTTACCTCAGCTATGGATGGGGGTGGGAGTATACCTCTGCTATGGATGGGGGAGGGTGGGAGTATACCTCAGCTATGGATGGGGGGTGGGAGTATACCTCAGCTATGGATGGGGGTGGGAGAGCTGGGAGTATACCTCAGCTATGGATGGGGGAGTGTGGGAGTATACCTCAGCTATGGATAGGGCAGGGTGGGAGTATACCTCAGCTATGGATGGGAGGATGGGTGTATACCTCAGCTATGGATGGGGAAGGGGAGGGCTGGGAGTATACCTCAGCTATGGATGGGGGAGGGGGGCTGGGAGTATACCTCAGCTATGGATGGGGAGGGGAGGGCTGGGAGTATACCTCAGCTATGGATGGGGAAGGGGAGGGTGGGAGTATACCTCAGCCTCGGATGGGGGAGGGGGGCTTGGAGTATACCTCAGCTATGGGTGGGGGAGGGGAGGGCTGGGAGTGTACCTCAGCTTTGGATGGGAGGGTGGGAGTATACCTCAGCTATGGATGGCGGAGGGGGGCTGGGAGTATACCTCAGCTATGGATGGGGGAGGGGAGGGCTGGGAGTATACCTCAGCTATGGATGGGGGAGGGGGCTGGGAGTATACCTCAGCTATGGATGGGGGGTGGGAGAGCTGGGAGTATACCTCAGCTATGGATGGGGGAGGGTGGGAGTATACCTCAGCTATGGATAGGGCAGGTTGGGAGTATACCTCAGCTATGGATGGGAGGATGGGAGTATACCTCAGCTATGGATGGGGAAGGGAGGGCTGGGAGTATACCTCAGCTATGGATGGGGGAGGGGGCTGGGAGTATACCTCAGCTATGGATGGGGGAGGGGAGGCTTGGAGTATACCTCAGCTATGGGTGGGGGGAGGGGAGGGGAGGGCTGGGAGTGTACCTCAGCTTTGGATGGGAGGGTGGGAGTATACCTCAGCTATGGATGGGGGAGGGGGCTGGGAGTATACCTCAGCTATGGATGGGGGAGGGGGCTGGGAGTATACCTCAGCTGTGGATGGGAGGGTGGGAGTATACCTCAGCTATGGATGGGGAGGGGGCTGGGAGTATACCTCAGCTATGGATGGGGGAGGGGGGGGAGGGCTGGGAGTATACCTCAGCTATGGATGGGGGAGGGTGAGAGTATACCTCAGCTATGGATGGGGCAGGGTGGGAGTATACCTCAGCTATGGATGGGGCAGGGTGGGAGTATACCTCAGCTATGGATGAGGTACGAGGGGGTATACCTCAGCTATGGATGGGGCAGGGTGGGAGTATACCTCAGCTATGGATGGGGCAGGGTGGGAGTATACCTCAGCTATGGATGGGGCAGGGTGGGAGTATACCTCAGCTATGGATGGGGCAGGGTGGGAGTATACCTCAGCTATGGATGGGGGAGGGGCTTGGAGAATACCTCAGCTATGGATGGGGCAGGGTGGGAGTATACCTCAGCCATGGATGGGGGAGGGGAGGGCTGGGAGTATACGGTGTATATAGTGTACACCTAGACGGAGAAGGAGATGCTTGTCAAGTTTGTCAGGCATGTCATCCACATAGGCCTTAGAGATGTCTAAAGCATAGGCAGTAAAGTGTCTGGTCTGGTTTGGTGTGTGGGAGGTTATTAGGGATCAGGAGGAGGAGGGAGAGTGTCACATTTGCTCACCTCCTTTCGAAGGTCATTGTAATGCAGACTATTTTTACATAAATAGATTGGCAATTTACCACCATTATTAATGTATACTATCACTTTTGACACAATGTTCTATGTTTCAGTTTGCGTGCAATGACACAGGATAAAATGGATTTGCTAGTGCTGAGGGATTAGTGCTTTTTAAGGTCGGTTCGGGTTTAGATTATTATTATTATTATTATTCAAAATAATCACGGTTTTCGATTTCAGTTTCCACCATTTTTTGAAACATTAAATGCACTATGCATTTTGTGGGTTGAATGCACTATAAAACAAATCAACTATTAGGCCTAATAAAAGTCCCATGATGGTAGTGACTGCCCATTACTGCTCATCACTTAACCATCACTTATTCACATTACTTTAATCAAATATGTCAGTTGTTGTGTATATTACATTTGTTTTATTTGATGACTTTATTATTTAATTCCAAGTCTTCATCTATACGAAACTGCTGCCTATGCTGTCTGACAAAATCACTATTTTACTAGTTCTTGAAGGTAAATAAGGCGTACTTTTATGATTGCTGAATACCAACTGTCAATCACTTAGATCATGTATTTTCAGGTAGAGGTACCTTGCAAAGCAACTGCTCTCTATCCCTCAGATTTGTGCATTATTCTGTCTTTTCTCACCGTGTCAGCCCCACACTAACCTAATGTAGCAGGCGTAAAAGAAACACATGGATCGGACAAGTAGGCGCACAATGGATTATGGTCATAGTAGTTAAATACTTCCCTGTTGGAAACTACAACTCCCTACTACATTGCACCGTTCGGGCTTGATCTGATTCATCGCTAGAGAAACTGTGTAAGGTGCGCATTGAGCTCACAATTTTTTTTAACTATTCATGGGATACAAATAATTTTACCGACTTCAGTTATGTTAACTGAATTGTACTTATATTTTTTTACTAATATGTCCCTTTTTCATTTGCATGTCCTTCAAGTTCCCCTTGTAGTCTGATGTATCCAGATGTTTTCTATTCTATACATTGAAGACTTTATACATTACCCTGAACACATACAGCAAATGAGGCTGACATTGACAGTGACCTCTCTGTGTGTGTTGGAATAGATCACTGCAATAAAGACACCAACTGACATCAATGCTATTGTATGCCGTGTGCATTAATTAAAATGCACACTAAGTGGACCTGTCTCAGGGGACGTGCCATAATGGTGCAAACAATGCATCTGATGTATGTAATTGTCTCAAAATCCTTCCATTAATCCTTGATTAAGCCAGCATCTGCTTGGCACCCCAACCCCCCGACTATGTTACGGTTGACTTCACAGGAAAAGAGGTTCAAGGGTGATGGTGTGTGTGTGTGTGTGTGTGTGTGTGTGTGTGTGTGTGTGTGTGTGTGTGTGTGTGTGTGTGTGTGTGTGTGTGTGTGTGTGTGTGTGTGTGTGTGTGCGTCTGAGTGTGTCTCCATCCGCTAACCTTCAGTAAATGCTTCCCTCCTTGAGGC
Organism: Oncorhynchus nerka; assembly: GCF_034236695.1. Lineage (NCBI taxonomy): Eukaryota > Metazoa > Chordata > Actinopteri > Salmoniformes > Salmonidae > Oncorhynchus > Oncorhynchus nerka. The sequence goes on along the minus strand of NC_088405.1, from coordinate 67,779,569 downwards.
GCCCCCTCCTCATCTCACCATTCTACCCATGGATTTGTTACCTTCTTATAGAGAAGCCCTGGCAGGGCGGGCGGGCGCGATGCCACCCCTGTAGATCAGCTGAGTGCTGTGCCCTGCGGCACCATCTGTCTGTGCCAAGCACCACTCCAGGGCACTGTTGGCACATCTGTTGAGGAGAGCAGCTTAACTGACAAGTTATTTTAAAGGTAGACACCCCCTCCTCCCAACTCCCGACACGCACACAGACACCAACACACATGCACACACAGACACACACACACACATGCAGGCACAGACACACAGACACAAAGACACTCACACACACATCTACACATTCCCTACCCCCTCAGCCCATCTTTTTACCCCAGGCAAAATATGTAAGTGTATCTGTCTGTGTATGGTGTGTGTGATTTTCCCCCTTGTGAAGAGGTTGTCTGCCTTTCAAGCATTCCTCTTTTCCACTTGTGAGCTAACACCTTCAAATGGAATCCCTTTACACATGCACAGAGCCCGCTCTCTAATTTTCCATTATTGGTGTTGTTCTATTGTAAACCATAAGAGATTTAACAATATGGAAATAATCATAAAAAATAACCTCTTCCAAGAAAGTTCTCTCTCTCTCTCTCTCTCTCTCTCTCAAATCTTTTTTCAATAAGTCTGGGCAGATTCCAGAGGAATGAAACTTTAAAAGAACGGGTCTAATGTTGCACTCTCGGATATTGAAAACAGAGGTCATAAACTATAAAGCTATTATTATTTTCCCTCCATCTCTCCTCCTCTATTCCAATGACTGGAATCCTGCGTTTAGTTTGCGGTCTCAATGAATGTCGTCTGGATAAAGTTTTACATTTGAAAAGAAATGCCTTCAGATGTTGGCCTGCTGCAATTGGATAGGGGTGGACGGGTGAGCGGATCATGCGTGGTAATGTTGGGCCAGACAGCAGACCGCTCCTCCCTCTCCTTTCTCTCTCTCTGATCTGAAGGGAGGGACACACTTGGCCAGCAGAGGAGACGTTTTGCCTAGCTACCTAGACTCCTTGCTTCAGCCAAATTCTATGCCATGCCCACGGACTTTAATGTCTTCTCCACAATGAGTCTGGATCTGAGTACCTACCTGACCCTTCACCGAAGCCGAACACATTCGGGGCCATCTGATTGGTCCAGAAACCGATGGGTTGGGCCAGAGCCAGAACACATGTGGGTAAACCGTCATTGGTTTTGATACGATCCAATCGCTAATGACTTTGTTTTGTACTACCGTATGCCTCGCGTCACCACAAACTACTTCAATGATGGCAGTCTCAGACTAAAGTATGTAGTGAACAACAGAGCAGCGGAAGAATAGTGTGAGTCGTCAGACTAGGAGACGTTAGCCTCATGTCACTATGGCTGTGCTACAGACTGTCTGAACTGAAGCCCACCAGCTAGTAGGATGGTTTGTCCTTTTTTCCTCTTCCTTCTCCTTACTTTGTATGACAGCTAGACATCAAGCAGATGCTAGGGAAATGAGATGTTAGATGTCATCGCTACAGACCTTGGTTTTATTTTAATGACTCACCCTAGTCAGACATGTCATGTTGAATTTCCTTCTATTTGGGAACCCAGTGTTTTTGTAAAACAGTCTTTTTAAGAATATTTGGCAGGAAAAAATTGTGTTTTTCCAAGTTTTTTCTGGGTTAGGAACAGAGGTAAAATGATCTGAGGTCTGGATTTATTTAAACTGCATTCCACCATGATCCATTGAACATGTTTGCGTGATTCGCTAGTGTGGCTGGTCATAATTTTGCCGTTAATGTAGGAATTTTAAACCAATTAACCTGATTTAGATTAAGAGGTTTTAACCTAAAGAATGTATACCGGTATATCGTACCGTTCAGTTCACCCCTAATATATAGTTACAGGTTGGAGTTGCAGTTGAGCTTTGTCATTGAGATCTATGGTAGCCTAATGGCCAGGGTACCTGGAGGAAGTGGATGTTTGATTTCAACAGGCCTTTGGTGTGTCTGTCTGGAGCGGCCTGTCTGACTGGACAGTATCTCTGCTTTCTGTCTCCAAGATGGATGGCCCAGTGTCCTTTTGCCAACAATGAGAAAATCTCTCTTCATTCTTTTCTCTCTCTCTTATTTTCTCTCGCTTTCTCTCTGTCGGAGGTGAAAGTATTATCATAATAATCAGACATTCCATTTAGCAATCCACTCTCTCAAACTAATTTGTAAGTCTGTCCTGTTGGCCCAGTCTGCTCCGGTCCTCAGTCCTACCGGTGCTTCATGTGTTGTAAACCCTGAGCTCATCAGTCTCCCCTTACTACCAGGGTGGATTTGCTATTTACTGTTCCCCAGCTCACAGTGGTGGTACTAGGACAGGGACTGGCTGGCAGGCCTTGCATGGGGATGTGAGAATGAGCATGGCACAGGTCCCTGCCTGCCTCATCACCATCACGGCCCCTATGTTACCTGTGAATAACACGCCAGAGTCCAGGCCCAGCACATCACCATATTGTGGGAGGGAGTTTGAGGAGGGAGGGAGGAGCTCAGAGGAGAGGCACAGGCTCGGCAGGCCCGGGCTCAGCCACCTCCATGGCAGGCAGGCCTCCCTTCCGCTCTGCTCTGCAGGGAGGAGCGCAGGGCTCCAAGATGGCAATCAAGCCTTGATTTGCCAACACATTTCTAATGATTAAAATGTAATTAGCACCAGCGAGCGCCTCCTCCCCAGCTAATTTCCATGCACACTGTGACAGGCAGGTGGTTGGCGGCGCCCGGGCCCCAGCAGCAGATGGAAGAGCAGGCAGCGGGAGAGGAAAAAAACATTTTGCCATGCGACTGTTTGCATCAGAAAACCATCAGGACGTGCAGCTTTACTCTGGGAGGGAGAAAAAAAGAAGAGGAGCCCTTGACGGCGGCATATCAAATTGGCACCGTCTGAGCTGACCCTGGCAATAGCTGCCATTATTCATGCTGCTATCCCACTAGCTTCCAAGCTGGCAGACAGGCAGGCAGGTGGGCAGACAGACAGACAGGCGGGTCGACGGGCAGACAGTTTCTATTTATCCTTTATTTAACCAGAGAGTCCCTCAGCTTTAACCCCTTCAGTGATCCTGCAGGAAATGTGTCCCAGGCAGATAACTATCCCCAGTCCTCAGCTCCACTAGACCCTTAAAGGAAGCAGATATCAATGGTACTGTCATTAATTCTAGGGTCATGGACAGTGACCAGCAGCACCTCGTGATAGTACCAGACATGGGGATGGCATGGCACAATGATGCATCCATCCAGCCATATTGAAGAAGTTGACATTTGAGTGAATATTAGGTCAGACTATTGTGACATGTCTCTCTGAATGGTTGTTTATATTTCTTTGATTGACACAGAATCTGTATACATTTGAGAAATGTAGTGCATTTGGAACCACATATTCCATGATTCCAGATTCTATGCCTAAATGTTATGTTTCTAAGTAGCTACAGTACAGAACATGGCGTGCATCTCTCTCACGCATCTCTGTTTGATGTGGTGGGCAAGACTCCTTTTGACAATAGTTGTTTCTGTTGGGGAGTTTGGCAGAGCCAGACACAGACAGACCCTGCTGTTGCTTATGAGTGGATAGCAGGACGGAGCTAGCTGAATCATTTATCATTGAGGACATCTCTCCTCATGTTCCCTGTCTGTTCCCTGTCTCCTCTGTCTATTGGGTTAATATTATCTCAGCTGGAGTCTGGAGAGGCTTACGGACACAGAATAGTTTTATCCTACTCTGAGTCTGATATAAACAAAAGCCTTGATGCTTGGACACATTATAGAGAAATTTGTAAGTGCACTCAGCCAAAAGGAGGGGTAGAGGGTTGGGGTCGTGGCGGGGCGGTCGGGGCAATCAGAAGTGCTCCGGATACAGGCCAACATCAACAGGTCTTAGTGCTGAGGGTAATGTTTGACATTCCTCTGTTACTTAACCTAAACACTGAGGTCTGGGGTCTGCGTTGTACAGTATAATGTTGGGGCTGTGTAAATACCACTGGGCCTGGCTAGAGTATCGCTTTCTATGGCTGCTGCCCTCCTTCTCCCCCCGTCTTCCTCAGAGGAGTAATGGTTTCCTTATTGTACATGACTGCATTCAATTACGCAGACTTCCTCAAGCTGCCTCAGCCTGTCTGAGAGCTAAGCTCTGGGTTCTAAATGGCCCCATTGTTGTACTGTAGGTACATCTTTTTTACATGTCTGTGTGTTTTACATATTGATGTCCTAGTTTTTCTAGTTTCCTTTTCAAAATAGTTTTTGCAGTTTGTTCTCCTATTTACAGTAGCATACTATATCTATTCATTTCCATGAGCACTCTGATTTAAAACCTTATCAAATCCATCCAACCTCCAAATGTGCAACCATAATGGTACTGTAGTTGAGATATGTCATCCACATAATCTTTGGCTCACAGTGATATTATCTAGCCTAGGCTCCCTGCAGTGCCTCTGTTTTTCAACATGGGACTCAGTAAATGGAAAAGAACACAGTAGATTTGCCAATGATGGTGTTCCTCTCTCCGAGCCACACTGCGTAACTGCATTTGAACGCACCATTATCACTAATCAGTGACTGACGACACCGACTTGTTTTTATGTTAGAAGTGTTTGTATCTTTTTAGCGTTATTATTTTTGGTTGCTTTTCCCCGTGTAGTGCAGTGAGTGTGAGGGAGCGTGGCGTCTTGTGCTTAAAGGACGAACAAATTGCCTGCCCTTGCCTGTCAGTCTTGATCTCTGGCTTTCTTGCTTTGCTCATTATAAAGGTATTTCCATTTTATTGAGTTTTTTCATTTTTTCTTCTCCCACTCCCTTTGTAGTGCAGAGACATTTGCATTCCTCTATCCTCAGGGGGAAAAAGTAATGACAGCAATTGATTTGTATTTTCTCTTCCCCCACTAGCTGTGTGAGTGTCTCGTGTAGTGGCACCTGCAGAAGCGACAGGCACGGGGATGAGAAGCGAAAGAGAGCAGTTGATTAAATCATCATCAAGTCGTACCGCTAGAAAGTCAATTCTGCTCGCCGTCTACAATGATATCCTTTTATCTTAAAGTAATGAGCTATGGCACTTTTGCATCGGGTAATACGATGACTTCTATTAGCATGTTCCATTTGCTTCATAAGCAAGGGCAAGTCATTCCAGTCCTCTTCTATCTGGCCAATCAGAGCTGCACAGGCAAGCAGGGAAAAGGGATGGAAGGGGGGAAGAAAAGAAAGAAAGGCTGAGGGTGTTTTTTTATGGATCACAACAACAGTGGAAAAAATGTATCTCCCCATTATTTGAATGGTCCCTGCACAGAGACTGCAGGGACTAATGCGTCTTGGGTAACATTACTCTTGTCACAGTCTGAAGGCTTAAACACATGGAAGTAGTTCAGACAGTAATACAGGCCCCTTTATTAGTGATGGGGGGAAAAGTCAATACAGTTACATATCACAATATTATTTTGGACAACGTTTTATTGATACTTTGACTCCAAGTAATGGCTAGCGTTAGTCGGAAGTACCTGCGCAAAAACTCAGTTCCATTTACTTTTAAATATTGAGCCAACATGTTTTAAGCACTTCTATTTCCATGACTGATCAAAACTCGTTTCTATTATGGCTCCTTCTTGTCTCTCTGCAGCGGACACATAGTGAGCAATATGTTTGGAACATCAAATCACAATAAAATTGCAGTAGCGAATCGCAATACATGTACATCAATACAAGTATCGTGATAGTATAGTATCATGGGGTCCCTGGCAATTCCCAGCCCTAATAGATAGTTACAGTTAGCATGCATCATTTGTAGAACATGCATTGTTGTAGGTAATGATGTACATTAACTTTGTTTTTGTTTCCAGCTGACAGGCTATGTAGTCTATATTTGGCTGTTGACTTGACTCTGTGCACTGTGAATGAATTAACACAGGGGGAAAGAAAGGAGTGATGGAGGTAGATAAAGAGGGGGAAAGAGGGTGGGAGGGAGAGAGCGGGAGAGAGTGTTAGAGGAGAGTGTTTTCTCAGTGTGTTTATTGCCTCTGCATAATTTATGAGGTGCTGACCATCATGGCAGTTTGCCGGGGGCTGGCCCCTGGGGCCGTGTGGGACAGGCCGGTAAATTGGATGGTGTGCTCCTGCTGAGCACGCTGCCCAGCACAGGCCCCTCTCCCTCTTCACTGGTCTAGTCAGTCAGGGGAATACAGAGCCAGAGGCCCAGCCTGCCTTTTACCTTTGAGCTCTGCAGGGAGCAGGGCTCCGGCTCTGCAGAAAGGGAAAAATAGAGAGCACCAGGCTTAGGGAAGTCACCGTGGCCTGGCTCCCATGCGCTGTCAGTCAATCACCTCACACTGGGCTGGCACAAGGGTAAACCCTCTGTGTTTTAATCGACACTAGCCCCCCCCGCCCACACACCCAGTGCCTTCTTCATTTCCGACTCCAGTGCCTCCCCGCTCCTCGGCCATATGCACAACTTCGAGGGCCGCCGGCCACCCAGCATCCCGCTAATTAGTTGATAAAGAATTAAGTGGACCTTGAAATTGAAATTGGGGAAGAAAAACTGAAATCCAACTTTTTTTTCCCAAAAGACACCCTTCCTGTTTCTCTGTTCTTTCCATCCTGCACCTAAAATCATTTGTATGAACAAATGAGAATTTTTAGTTTTGAATGTTAATCAGACCAACCAGGTGCTTGCGTGAGATATTTTATGGACTGTTTGTTTCATATTCATGTCCATGTCTAAATAGTATAATGGAGTGGTCTAATGACATTGGCCCAACAGTTCCATGGATGACGCTATTTGCCATCGCAATGCACAATGCCATATTCCACCTGGACAAGAGGACAAGAGGAAACTCACACTTCCGGCGCCGACAGAGATGGCCGCCTCGCTTCGCGTTCCTAGGAAACTATGCAGTTTTTTGTTTTTTTACGTGTTATTTCTTACATTAGTACCCCAGGTCATCTTAGGTTTCATTACATACAGTCGAGAAGAACTACTGAATATAAGATCAGCGTCAACTCACCATCAGTACGACCAAGAATATGTTTTCCGCAACGCGGATCCTGTGTTCTGCCTTACAAACAGGACAACGGAATGGATCGCATGCAGCGACCCAAGAAAACGACTCCGAAAAAGAGGGAAACGTAGCGGTCTTCTGGTCAGACTCCGGACAAGGGCACATCGCGCACCACTCCCCAGCATTCTTCTTGCCAATGTCCAGTCTCTTGACAACAAGGTTGATGAAATCCGAGCAAGGGTAGCATTCCAGAGGGACATCAGAGACTGCAATGTTCTCTGCTTCACGGAAACATGGCTTACTGGGAAGACGCTATCCGATGCGGTGCAGCCAACGGGTTTCTCCACGCATCGCGCCGACAGAAACAAACATCTTTCTGGTAAGAAGAGCGGCGGGGGCGTATGCCTCATGACTAACGAGACATGGTGTGATGAAGGAAACATACAGGAACTCAAATCCTTCTGTTCACCTGATTTAGAATTCCTCACAATCAAATGTAGACCGCATTATCTTCCAAGAGAATTCTCTTCGATTATAATCACAGCCGTATATATCCCCCCAAGCAGACACATCGATGGCTCTGAACGAACTTTATTTAACTCTTTGCAAACTGGAAACCATTTATCCGGAGGCTGCATTCATTGTAGCTGGGGATTTTAACAAAGCTAATCTGAAAACAAGACTCCCTAAATTTTATCAGCATATCGATTGCGCAACCAGGGGTGGTAAAACCTTGGATCATTGTTACTCTAACTTCCGCGACGCATATAAGGCCCTGCCCCGCCCCCTTCGGAAAAGCTGACCACGACTCCATTTTGTTGATCCCTGCCTACAGGCAGAAACTTAAACAAGAGGCTCCCACGCTGAGGTCTGTCCAACGCTGGTCAGACCAAGCTGACTCCACACTCCAAGACTGCTTCCATCACGTGGACTGGGACATGTTTCGTATTGCGTCAGATGAAAATATTGACGAATACGCTGATTCGGTGTGCGAGTTCATTAGAACGTGCGTCGAAGATGTCGTTCCCATAGCAACGATAAAAACATTCCCAAACCAGAAACCGTGGATTGATGGCAGCATTCGCGTGAAACTGAAAGCGCGAACCACTGCTTTTAATCAGGGCAAGGTGTCTGGTAACATGTCCGAATATAAACAATGCAGCTATTCCCTCCGCAAGGCTATTAAACAAGCTAAGCGTCAGTACAGAGACAAAGTGGAATCTCAATTCAATGGCTCAGACACAAGAGGCATGTGGCAGGGTCTACAGTCAATCACGGACTACAAGAAGAAACCCAGCCCAGTCACGGACCAGGATGTCTTGCTCCCAGGCAGACTAAATAACTTTTTGCCCGCTTTGAGGACAATACAGTGCCACTGACACGGCCTGCAACGAAAACATGCGGTCTCTCCTTCACTGCAGCCGAGGTGAGTAAGACATTTAAACGTGTTAACCCTCGCAAGGCTGCAGGCCCAGACGGCATCCCCAGCCGCGCCTCAGAGCATGCGCAGACCAGCTGGCCGGTGTGTTTACGGACATATTCAATCAATCCCTATACCAGTCTGCTGTTCCCACATGCTTCAAGAGGGCCACCATTGTTCCTGTTCCCAAGAAAGCTAAGGTAACTGAGCTAAACGACTACCGCCCCGTAGCACTCACTTCCGTCATCATGAAGTGCTTTGAGAGACTAGTCAAGGACCATATCACCTCCACCCTACCTGACACCCTAGACCCACTCCAATTTGCTTACCGCCCAAATAGGTCCACAGACGATGCAATCTCAACCACACTGCACACTGCCCTAACCCACCTGGACAAGAGGAATACCTATGTGAGAATGCTGTTCATCGACTACAGCTCGGCATTCAACACCATAGTACCCTCCAAGCTCGTCATCAAGCTCGAGACCCTGGGTCTCGACCCCGCCCTGTGCAACTGGGTACTGGACTTCCTGACGGGCTGCCCCCAGGTGGTGAGGGTAGGCAACAACATCTCCTCCCCGCTGATCCTCAACACGGGGCCCCACAAGGGTGCGTTCTGAGCCCTCTCCTGTACTCCCTGTTCACCCACGACTGCGTGGCCACGCACGCCTCCAACTCAATCATCAAGTTTGCGGACGACACAACAGTGGTAGGCTTGATTACCAACAACGACGAGACGGCCTACAGGGAGGAGGTGAGGGCCCTCGGAGTGTGGTGTCAGGAAAATAACCTCACACTCAACGTCAACAAAACTAAGGAGATGATTGTGGACTTCAGGAAACAGCAGAGGGAACACCCCCTATCCACATCGATGGAACAGTAGTGGAGAGGGTAGCAAGTTTTAAGTTCCTCGGCATACACATCACAGACAAACTGAATTGGTCCACTCACACTGACAGCGTCGTGAAGAAGGCGCAGCAGCGCCTCTTCAACCTCAGGAGGCTGAAGAAATTCGGCTTGTCACCAAAAGCACTCACAAACTTCTACAGATGCACAATCGAGAGCATCCTGGCGGGCTGTATCACCGCCTGGTCCGGCAACTGCTCCGCCTCAACCGTAAGGCTCTCCAGAGGGTAGTGAGGTCTGCACAACGCATCACCGGGGCAAACTACCTGCCCTCCAGGACACCTACACCACCCGATGTTACAGGAAGGCCATAAAGATCATCAAGGACATCAACCACCCGAACCACTGCCTGTTCACCCCGCTATCATCCAGAAGGCGAGGTCAGTACAGGTGCATCAAAGCTGGGACTGAGAGACTGAAAAACAGCTTCTATCTCAAGGCTATCAGACTGTTAAACAGCCACCATTGAGTGGCTGCTGCCAACACACTGTCATTGACACTGACCCAACTCCAGCCACTTTAATAATGGGAATTGATGGGAAATGATGTAAATATATCACTAGCCACTTTAAACAATGCTACCTTATATAATGTTACTTACCCTACATTATTCATCTCATATGCATACGTATATACTGTACTCTACATCATCGACTGCATCCTTATGTAATACATGTATCACTAGCCACTTTAACTATGCCACTTTGTTTACTTTGTCTACATACTCATCTCATATGTATATACTGTACTCGATACCATCTACTGTATGCTGCTCTGTACCATCACTCACTCATATATCCTTATGTACATATTCTTTATCCCCTTACATTGTGTATAAGACAGTAGTTTTAGAATTGTTAGTTAGATTACTTGTTGGTTATCACTGCATTGTCGGAACTAGAAGCACAAGCATTTCGCTACACTCGCATTAACATCTGCTAACCATGTGTATGTGACAAATAAAATTTGATTTGATTTTATTTGATTTGATACCTATGTAAGAATGCTGTTCATTGTCTATAGCTCAGCCTTCAACACCATAGAGCCATCCAAGCTCATCACTAAGCTCGGGGCCTTGGGTCTGAACCCCGCCATGTGCAACTGGTTCCTGGACTTCCTGATGGGCCAGCCCCAGGTGTTGAAGGTAGACAACAACACCTCCGCCACGCTGATCCACAACATAGGGGCCCCACAGGGGTGCATGCTTATCCCCCTCCTGCACACTGCCTTCCCTCCAGGAAATCTATAACACCTGGTTTCACAGGAAGGCCAAGAAGAACATCAAGGACCTCAGCCACCCGAACCACAGCCTGTTCAACCCCCTACCATCCAGAAGGCGGAAACAGTACAAGTGCATCAAAGCTGGGACTGATAGACTGAAAAAGAGCTACTATCTCTAGGCCATAAGTCTTTTAAATAGTCACCACTAGCCGGCCTCTGCCCAGTACCCTGCCCTGAACCTTAGTCACTGTTACTAGCTAGCTACCACCCAGTACTCTACCCTGTACCTTAGAGACTGCTGCCCTGTGTACATAGTCATTGAACACTGGTCACTTTAATCATGTTTACATACTGTCTTACCCACTTCATGTGTATATATTGTATTCTAGTGGTGGCTCATCCTATAATACTGCTGTACACACCTTTTCTATTCATATACTGCCCATACTGTCTATACACCATGATATATCTATATATACAGTATATATATATATATATATATATATATATATATATATATATATATAGTACCAGTCAAAAGTTTGGACACCCTTACTCATTCAAGGGTTTTTCTTTATTTTTACTATTTTCTACATTGTTGAATAATAGTGAAGACATCAACACTATGAAATAACACATATGTCACATTCTGACCATAGTTCTTTTGTGTTTTCCTTGTTTTAGTGTTGGTCAGGACGTGAGCTGGGTGGGCATTCTATGTTGTGTGTCTAATTTGTCCGTTTCTATGTATGGCCTGATATGATTCTCAATCAGAGGCAGGTGTTAGTCATTGTCTCTGATTGGGAACCATATTTAAGTAGCTTGTTTTGTGTTGGGGTTTGTGGGTGGTTGTTTCCTGTCTTTGTGTTCTCTGCACCAGATAGGACTGTTTTGGGTTTTGCCACGTTTGTTATTTTGTATTTGTGTAGTGTTCACGTTATCGTCTTTTATTAAACATCTTGAACACGAATTACGCTGCATTTTGGTCCTCCTCTCCTTCGACGGAAGAAAACCGTTGCAGAACCACCCACCACAACAGGACCGAGCAGCATGGTGACAGGCAGCGGCAGTAGGAGCAGCGCAAGGAGGAATGGACATGGGAGGACGAGTTGGACGGTAAAGGACCCTGGGCCCAGCCAGGAGAATATCGCCGCCCCAAAGAAGAGCTGGAGGCAGCGAAGGCGGAGAGGCGCTGGTATGAGGAGGCAGCACGGCGGCACGGATGGAAGCCTGAGAGTCAGCCCCAAAAATGTATTGGGTGGAGGCACACGGGAAGTGTGGCGAAGCCAGGTAGCAGACCTGCGCCAACTTCCTGTGCTTACCGGAGGGCGAGAGAGACCGGGCAGGCACTGTGTTATGCTCTGGAGCACCGGGTGCATAGCCCGGTGCGGTACATACCAGCTCCTCGTATCGGCCGGGCTAGAGTGGGCATCGTGCCAGGTGCCATGAAGCCGGCTCTCAAGAGCTCCAGTGCGCCTGGACGGTCCGGTCTATCCAGTGACACCTCCACGCACCAGCCCTCCATTGGCAGCCCCCCGCACCAGGCTGTCTCTCCGTCTCAGCCCTACAGGTGCTCCCGCCTATCCAGCGCTGTCAGAGCCTTCCTCCTCTCCAGCGCTGCCAGAGTCTCCCATCTGTCCAGAGCTGCCAGAGTCTCCCGCCTGTCCAGAGCTGCCAGAGTCTCCCGCCTGTCCAGAGCTGCCAGAGTCTCCCGCCTGTCCAGAGCTGCCAGAGTCTCCCGCCTGTCCAGAGCTGCTAGAGTCTCCCGCCTGTCCAGAGCTGCTAGAGTCTCCCGCCTGTCCAGAGCTGCTAGAGTCTCCCGCCTGTCCAGAGCTGCTAGAGTCTCCCGCCTGTCCAGAGCTGCTAGAGTATCCCGCCTGTCCAGAGCTGCTAGACTCTCCCGCCTGTCCAGAGCTGCTAGACTCTCCCGCCTGTCCAGAGCTGCCAGAGTCTCTCGTCTGTCCAGAGCTGCCAGAGTCTCTCGTCTGTCCAGAGCTGCCAGAGTCTCTCATCTGTCCTGAGCCGCTAGAGCCGCCAGTCTGCAAGGAGCTGCCAGAGCCGCCAGTCTGCAAGGAGCCGCCAGAGCCGCCAGTCTGCAAGGAGCCGCCAGTCAGCCAGGATCCTCCAGAGACGCCAGTCAGCCAGGATCCGCCAGAGCCGCCAGTCAGCCAGGATCCGCCAAAGCCGCCAGTCAGCCAGGATCCGCCAGAGCCGCCAGTCAGCCAGGATCCGCCAAAGCCGCCAGTCAGCCAGGAGCTGCCAGAGCCGTCAGTCAGCCAGAAGCTATGTGAATCAGGCCTTCATGGTGGAATTGCTGCAATGAAACCACTACTAAAGAACAACAATAAGAAGAAGATACTTTCTTGGGCCACAAAACATGAGCAATGGACATTAGAGCAGTGGAAATCTGTCCTTTGGTCTGATAAGTCCAAATTTGAAGTTTTTAGATCCAACTGCCTTGTTTTTGTGAGACGCAGAGTAGATGGTGGATGATCTCCGCATATGTGGTTCCCACCGTGAAGCATGGAGTAGGAGGTTTGATGGTGTGGTGGTGATTTTCTGGTGACACTGTCCCCATCCAAGCTGACAGAGCTTGAGAGGATCTGCAGAGAAGAATGAGAGAAACTCCCCAAATACAGGTGTGCCAAGCTTGTAGCATCATACCCAAGAAGAGGCAGTAATCGCTGCCAAATGTGCTTCAACAACGCACTGAGTAAAGGGTCTGAATACTTATGTAAATGTGATATTTCTATATGTTTTTTATTTGTAATAAATTTGCTACAATTTCTAAAACCTGTTTTGCTTTGTCATTATGGGGTATTATGTGAAGATTGATGAAGGGGAAAAAATATTTAATCCATTTTAGAATAAGGCTGTAATGTAACAAAATGTGGAAAAAGTCAAGGGGTCTGAATACTTTCTGAATGCACTGTATATCTACACTGTACATACATTTGAAGTCGGAAGTTTACATACACCTGAAGTTGGAAGTTAACATACACCTTATCCAACTACATTTAAACTCAGTTTTTCACAATTCTTGACATTTAATCCTCGTAAAAATTCCCTGTCTTAGGTCAGTTAGGATCACCACTTTATTTTAAGAGTAGGTTCATCTCTAGGAGACAGAACGCGTCTCCTTCCTGAGCGGTATGAGGGCTGTGTGGTCCCATGGTGTTATACTTGCATACTATTGTTTGTTCAGATGAGCGTGGTACCTTCAGTCATTTGGAAATTGCTCCCAAGGATGAACCAGACTTTTTTTTCTGAGGTCTTGGCTGATTTCTTTTATTTTCCCATGATGTCAAGCAAGAGGCACTGAGTTTGAAGGTAGGCCTTGAAATACATCCACAGGTACACCTCCAATTGACTGTAAACAATTGTTGTAAAATTACTTGTGTCATGCACAAAGTAGATGTCCTTACCCACTTGCCAAAACTATAGTTTGTTAACAAGAAATTTGTGGAGTGGTTGAAAAATGAGTTTTAATGACTCCAGCCTAAGTGTATGTAAACTTCAGACTTCAACTGGAAAGGGCCTTCAAAAAGTATTCTCACCCCTTTACTTTTTCTACATTTTGTTGTGTTACAGCCTGAATTTAAAATGGATTTAAATTAGATTTTGCGTCACTGATCAACACACAATACTGTCAAAGTGAATTTTGTTTATCTTTTTTAATATTTTTATTTAAAAAATTTAAAGCAGAAATGTTTTCAATCAATAAGTATTCAACCCCTTTGTTATGGCAAGACTAAATAAGTTCAGGAGTAAAACTGTGCTTAACAAATTGCGTAATAAATTGCATGGAAGTTGTGTGTTAAGAATAGTGGTTAACATGATTTTCGATTGACTACTCCATCTCTGCACCCCACACATACAATTATCCGTAAGGTCCCTCAATCGTGAATTTCAAGCCCAGTATTCCAAAACATGCATCCTGTTTGCAACAAGGCACTAAAGTAATACTGCAAAAGAATTGGGGAAGAAATTATATTTTTTGTCCTGAATACAAATATGCTTGGGGCATATCCAACACAACACATCACTGAGTACCACTCTTCATATTTTCAAGCATGGTGGTGGCTGCATCATGTTATGGATATGCTTGTCATCTGCAAGGACTAGGGAGTTTTTTGTGATAAAAGAAAAGGAATACAGCTATAAGCATAGGTAAAATCCTACAACCTGGTTCAGTCTGCTTTCACCTTTCAGCAGGACGAATTCACCTTTCAGAAGGACAATAACCTAAAACACAAGGCCAAATCTATGGCGGTAGGTAGCCTAGTGGTTAGAGCATTGGGCCAATAACCGAAAGGTTGCTAGATTGAGTCCCCGAGCCGACAAGGTAAAAATCTGTCGTTCTGCCCCTGAACAAGGCAAGAATTTGTTCTTATCTGACTTGCCTAGTTAAATAAAGGTTCAACAAAATAATAATAAATACATCTACACTGGAGTTGCTTACCAAGACGACATTGAATGTTCCTGGGTGGCCTAGTTACAGTTTTTACTGAATTGACTTGGAAATCTATGGCAAGACTTGAAAATGACTGTCTAGTACTGATCAACAATCAAGATCTTGAAGAATTGTAAAAAAGAATAATGGGCAAATATTGCACAATCCAGGTGCGCAAAGCTCTTAGACATCCCCAAAAAAGACAGCTGTAATGGCTGCCAAAGGTGCTTCTACAAAGTATTGACTCAGTGATGTGAATACTTGCGTAAATTAGATATTTCTGTATTTCGTTTTCAATAAATTACCAAAAATGTCTAAAAACTTGTTTTCACTTTGTCTTTAAAGGGGTAATGTGTATAGATCTGTTAATATATATTTTTGATTCCATTTGGAATTCAGGCTGTAACACAATCAAATGTAGAAAAAGTCATGTATGGATACAACAAGTATGGATACTTGTTGAAGGCACTGTGTATATTTATATTCCAGACTCTGACATTGTTCATTCTGATATTTCTTCATTTAAATGTTTGTATTTTGGGGATTTGTGTTTATTTTGTTGTGTTACTAGGTATTACTGCACTGTTGGAGCTAGAAGCACAAGCATTTCACTGCACCTGCGTTAGCATCTGTAAATATATGTACACAACCAATAAAATTGGATTTTAATATGATGGAAATGCTCATCTGTACTCACATTTAAATGAAAGCAAATGAATAGGAGGGCAAATGACAGGGTATATGCCTAGTTATTCTAACCATGTTTCTGTGTTCTCTTACAGTGTGACAGTGAGAGCGACCAGGAAGACAAGGTAAGACTCCATCTTAGTGTTTACCTTTCTCTACCAAGACATTCCTTTCTTCCTGCAATGCAGATCTTTTTCATGTATCTTTCATCAATGTGGTTTCAATGAGGATCAAATATTAGACTTTCTTTAAGTGTACATTTCTATTTAATTAGAATTAAACATCTAGTTAATAACTGTGAGAGGGGCCTAATTAGCTGCACATTAATTATAAATGACTAAATGATGTGCGAAATCTAAATTGAACTGTTATGGCTTTAGATTACAGTTAAGTGGAGCTGCTATGGCTGTGTGCATTTCCATTAGGGTTTATACAGTATTTTCTCAAATTGTTTCTCACAGAAGCATTGTGTTTACAAGACATAAACAATGTACTTCACTGTCTTCACCTGTAGTATAAAAGTAAAATAATAGTATAAAAAGTGTAATTCTTTAGTTCATATACTTGAATTTTTCTAAATATTATTAGCCTCTCATCATATTGTATCGGAGTCTCTTATCTTAAACAGACTGCATTTTAATGTAACTTGGTCCAAAACCATGTGGCTCTGACTGGTCTGTATGCTGCAAAGTTGGACCTTTGCCAGTGGTCTCAACATATTCACAGATAGTAGTCTCAGATCCTTCTGAGCAGCCATATTTCCCAGGAACAGTAAACTTGCCACTGTAAATCCAGAAAAAGTGTGATGATTTAGAATACCGTTTGTTGTTTTGTTTAGTCGCTTCTGTAAATTGAGTCATTACTCAGTGCCGTCAATTCAAATTACCCTGCCGCCGTGGCAATTCCTTTTGTTTCAGCAACACGTCGTAGCCTGTAATTCCCTTAGTGGTTTTATTCATTCATCCCGGATCATGTTACAGTGGTGATGAACAGAGCTGAGCGCCACGCTGTACCTTTCTGTCATTGATTAATTGTGTATTAAAATAACAGAGGAGTGAATGAGTAAATAGGGGGTCTCTGACTGCCACAGTTCTCCTCTGTTACGGAGTAATTGAAGCTCAAGCTCCTCAGCATCATCCTCGTTACCCTGTAGTCACCACAGTCACTATCTGTCCCTGCCAGGCATCAGCCTCGCTCTCTTTCTTTCTCTCTCTCTCTCTCTCTCTCTCTCTCTCTCTCTCTCTCTCTCTCTCTCTCTCCAGCCACCACCAGGATCATTGGAATTCTGTGGATGTGTTCTACTTTAGAACACGGCTGTGGAGAGGAAGGGGGGGGAACAGTCGTTTTAAAGGGTCAAATGTATTCAGATGAGGACAAACGTGGCTTATTTCGTTTTCTTCAGAATCAGGAAATGGAAAAAGTGTTCCCAGGAGAAATCCCGTTCTGCCTGGTGTAGAGAGGCCTCTGCTGTGGTGACAGGAGCCGCAGGGACTCTGATAAGAGCCAGCTTTTTGCCTCTCTCTGTGTGTGTGTGTGTGTGTGTGTGTGTGTGTGTGTGTGTGTGTGTGTGTGTGTGTGTGTGTGTGTGTGTGTGTGTGTGTGTGTGTGTGTGTGTGTGTGTGTGTGTGTGTGTGTGTGTGTGTGTGTGTGTGTGCGAGTAAGTGTGGTGGACGAGCACGTGTGTGTGTTCTTTTAATACATCCCGTCTCCAACGGACAGGCAACGCTGTCAGAAGACATGGATGTTCTCCTGGGTGCTCTTTACAAAGTGACCTGTTGGATGGGATTCCTCTAACATGACATGATAATGATGTGTTGGCTGACAGATAGAAGCCAGGGTCCTCACACACATATGCATGGACACACACACGCACACACACACACTTGTCCATTATTAGCCCAATCTATCGGTCATTCCCTTTCTTCTCTATGACAGTGTCTCACATGCAGAGTGCTTTTCGAGTTAAGACATTGATAGGGACAGGGTGTTCTCATCCTACTGTCGCTTTAATAGACAATATCACTATACCATGATTACTGTAACTGTTAGAATGTTAAAGAAGTGTCTGTGATTCTGTGTCTGGTCTTAGGCTGAAGGAGATGGTACACTGTCTATAGCACTGTCATGTCTCTTTGTCCCTGTAATCGTGACTGGTGGCCCATCTCATTGTTGCCCAGAGTTTTCTTGAATGATATGTTCTGTCCTCTTTCATCAGGCAGAGTGGGATGGTCCATCTCGTCTCAGGGCCTGCACCTGGGGTCCGTCCAGGGACTGCCGGTGGTTGATGAATTGGTGTCGGTATATGGCAGGGATCATCAACTAGATTCAGCCGCGGCTCGACTTATTCTTGGTGGTTAGGAGTCCGGAAACACAATTAAAAATCATTTGTAGACTACAAATTGACCGCAAAAGCCCAAACAGATATGTTTGACTAAAACATAATCATTTCAAACCTTGCTTACAAGCGTAAACGATAATGTGTGTCTCTCTAATATGAGTGTGAATACTTGGGAACAGATTTCCTACATTTAAATCACTTGGAGCTGATGTCCTGGTGATTTTACAGTCTTTTACGTCCTACAATGAAAATAGACCCCAATTTTTTTGTTGTTGAAATTATACATTTTTGGCTCAGAAAACTTGGGGGGCGAAATAAATCCACCCGCGGGCCAAATTCGCTCTGTGGTCCGCCAGTTGGGGAATCCTGGTATATCGGATACGAGTGAGAGAGAAAAAACTAATCCCAATGAGTCTCTTCTCAAAGCTTTGGCCGGCCTGGATGTTCCAATCCTGGCTCTGGCCGCAAAGTGTGCTTGGCCCCGATTCCAGGTTCCATTCTGGAAAGCTAGTCAGTCATTGATTGTGTTCCGGCTCTCTTTCACTTCCCAGTCTAGGCAGCACGGGGGATCCAGGCTCGAATCTGATCCAGGATCAGGTGGTTCTTTTTATTATTGCTAACAGGTAGGACTGGGCTGTTCATTTGGAGCAGCTTGAGTCCCATTATTACAGCAGGATTACAGGCAGGAGTAGAGGATAGGAGAGGAGTTGCAGAGAGGGGGAAGGATTCCATAGCCTAAAGGTGCCTTTGATGTGGGCCGCCAATATCCAATAACATTCCCCGTTTCATGGCACAGTTAACGCCAACAGGTTTTTCACCATCTGAGAGCGTTTAAAGGCTGATGAGGCTAAAGTGAATATAAAACGGGTTCAGTCTTAAACTTTAATGTGCACGTGTTTATGTGCCCAGAACATCTTTCAGTGATTTAAAAATAATATTCTGTGCTGCTCCTTGGGCGTGTGGATACAACGCATAGTTGCGTAAGCTTCAATTCCCTCAAATATATAGCTTTTATTTTAAAAAATGCTTTTCATGAGAAATCTTTTGAAACATTAGTTATAAGATGGAAATGACTGTTCCATGGAAATGACATAGTCACGAGCACCAGCCACTCTATCCAGACCAGACTAGCTAAATGCTTAAGTGGTTTTGCAGGTAAGTGGCACCTTAAAATGCCAGTCAAATTATTTGCAAAGATATCTGGTGGTGTTCTAGTGCTTTTTACTAGACTAGAGCGTCAGCCTCCAGCCCTGAGTGACTGAAGACTACTTAGGCCTTTTATGAAGATGGCGAGTCCTCTCTCTTATCATTCAACAGTATTTTTATTCCACCTGGCGCAGAGCCTCTTTACCTAGACTACACCTTCACTAAGTGTGTATTTATTCACCATCAGTCTATCAGCATTTGGCCACTAAGCAGTAAATGCCATTTTGAAAGCGGTTTGTGTCTTATTAACGACCTGGCATGGAAAAGTGGTGTAATTTGCCATAGTTGGCTCTTATTAGAGGCAAGGAGAGGCTGTAAGTGGGTGCTTTAGTGGAGCCGCCATGGAGAGGACCTGTTTGTCCTTGACATCAAATAAAGATCTGAGCTAGTAATATATTTGCTGTTTCTCTTTTTTTATTGTATTGCAGTGTTTGCCCTCAGGCAATTACAGCAGAAGTGTCGAGTTTCTCAATCATTCAACAAACAAACGGCTCTGTATATAAAAACGTTGTATCTTCTCTCCTTCCCCCCTTACTGCTGGGGAGCTGGATGAGTAATAAAAGCAGAGAGCGACTTGTCAGCGTTAAAAGATTGTGCTTTGCCCCTCCAAAGGAAGAGTATAGTGTTTACAGGCTTGAGTGGGTGCTCGCTAGGCCGAGGCTGAGGCTGATTGCACTAGAGTAGCCTGTCAGCCCTTGATTTGTCATGTACTCTATCATCCTTGTCACTCCGCAGAGCGTTGTCATAGGTAACAAATTTGTACCCCCCCTAAACTCCCTCTCCCCCTTCTCCCATATTTGTACCCAGTTCATGTAGGAAATTTGTATTTACTTTGGGGGAGTGTAATTTGTTCCTCATGGATAATATGACCCTTAGTGGAGTCGGATCATGGGTTAGTTGAAGTGATATTTTCCGGTAATGGTAGTCGTACATCATGGCTGTCAGGCCGGGTTAGGAGGCGAGCACATTATAGCTCCATTTTAGCACTGCAGGCATCTGGGATTATTTTCCATAACCAAGTATGACATGACCGCTTTGCGGAGTGTATTACATTTTTACTAGATTTTTCTCCTCCCTCTACAACCTCTGTGACTTTTCCCCAGGACCATGGGGGAGGAGGGGGCTCAGAGCTGCCACTGTGATGGATACCCTGGAGTCCCAGCAGCCCCTGCCCAGGTTAACCAATGTCACAGACCTACACAGGTCCCCTCCATGCCACTATGGACAAATCCACACTCCCTCCGAGACTGACCACAGCAGCCTGCTCCCTAGACCACACACACACACACACACACGCAACACACTAAGCAACACAGAGAAAAAGATAAAGGGAGCGAGGGAGAGGGAAAGAGCATGCTTTTTTTTCAATAACAAAAAGCTATGAAATGAGTTACCATGGATGTGAGGAATATAAAAATGATTGTGTCTTGACATTTGTCCCTCTGAGCAATTTTCGCTTAAGACGGTGAATCAGAAAAGCAGCCCTGACAGATAGAGAACATTCAGACAGCAACACCCCTTCCTCCCTCCTTCCTCCCTCCTTCCATCCCTATTTCATCCAATCTTCACTTTCACGGACAGAAATTGTCCTCAGACATGGCAGAGAAGACAATGAAAACAGCGGTTAATGCAAACCATTGCTTTAGTCCCAGGCAAGGTCAGCAGTGTAAATGCCACCTCTTGCCATTGACAAATGGTCGCACCCCTGTCTGGTAATCAGCCAGGTCCCAGAGGTGGGCAAGCAGGCGGAGCTCATTAGCGCGGCTCCAATTAATATTAAGACCCTAGTACTTTGCCGAGCGCTGCACTGACGGTAGGCCAGGGGCAAGGGGAGGAGAGGGGAGGGGGTTAGGTGGATGGATGGGGATGGACTGACGGTAGGCCAGGGGCGAGGGGAGGAGAGGGGAGGAGGTTAGGTGGATGGATGGGGATGGACTGACGGTAGGCCAGGGGCGAGGGGAGGAGAGGGGAGGGGGTTAGGTGGATGGATGGGTGGGGATGGACTGACGGTAGGCCAGAAACGAGGGAGGAGAGGAGAGGGGGTTAGGTGGATGGATGGGGATGGACTGACGGTAGGCCAGGGGCGAGGAAGGAGAGGGTGGATGGATGGGGATGGACTTAGGTTAGGATGGATGGGGATGGACTGACGGTAGGCCAGGGGCGAGGGGGAGGAGAGGGGAGGGGTTAGGTGGATGGATGGGGATGGACTGACGGGGGATGGAGGCCAGGGGCGAGGGGAGGAGAGGGGGAGGGGGTTAGGTGGATGGATGGGGATGGACTGACGGTAGGCCAGGGGCGAGGGAGGAGAGGGGAGGGGTTAGGTGGATGGATGGGATGGACTGACGGTAGGCCAGGGGCGAGGGAGGAGAGGGGAGGGGTTAGGTGGATGGATGGGGATGGACTGACGGTAGGCCAGGGGCGAGGGGAGGAGAGGGGAGGGGGTTAGGTGGATGGATGGGGATGGACTGACGGTAGGCCAGGGGCGAGGGGAGGAGAGGGGAGGGGTTAGGTGGATGGATGGGGATGGACTGACGGTAGGCCAGGGGCGAGGAGGAGGAGGGGAGGGGGTTAGGTGGATGGATGGGGATGGACTGACGGTAGGGACAGGGGCGGGGAGGAGAGGGGAGGGGGTTAGGTGGATGGATGGGGATGGACTGGACGGTAGGCCAGGGGCGAGGGGAGGAGAGGGAGGGGTTAGGTGGATGGATGGGGATGGACTGACGGTAGGGGGCGAGGAGGAGAGGGGAGGGGTTAGGTGGATGGATGGGGATGGACTGACGGTAGGCCAGGGGCGAGGGGAGGAGAGGGGAGGGGTTAGGTGGATGGATGGGGATGGACTGACGGTAGGACAGGGGGGGGAGGAGAGGGGAGGGGTTAGGTGGATGGATGGGGATGGACTGACGGTAGGCCAGGGGCGAGGGAGGAGAGGGGAGGGGTTAGGTGGATGGATGGGGATGGACTGACGGTAGGCCAGGGGCGAGGGGAGGGGAGGAGGTTAGGTGGATGGATGGGGATGGACTGGATGGATGGGGATGGACTGACGGTAGGCCAGGGGCGAGGGAGGAGAGGGGAGGGGGTTAGGTGGATGGATGGGGATGGACTGACGGTAGGCCAGGGGCGAGGGGAGGAGAGGGGAGGGGGTTAGGTGGATGGATGGGGATGGACTGACGGTAGGCCAGGGGCGAGGGAGGAGAGGGGAGGGGTTAGGTGGATGGATGGGGATGGACTGACGGTAGGCCAGGGGCGAGGGGAGGAGAGGGGAGGGGGGATTAGGTGGATGGATGGGGATGGACTGACGGTGGCCAGGGGCGAGGGAGGAGAGGGGAGGGGTTAGGTGGATGGATGGGGATGGACTGACGGTAGGCCAGGGGCGAGGGAGGAGAGGGGAGGGGTTAGGTGGATGGATGGGGATGGACTGACGGTAGGCCAGGGAGGAGGGGGGAGGGGTTAGGTGGATGGATGGGGATGGACTGACGGTTGGCCAGGGGCGAGGAGGAGAGGGGAGGGGGTTAGGTGGATGGATGGGGATGGACTGACGGTAGGCCAGGGGGGCGAGGGGAGGAGAGGGAGGGGGTTAGGTGGCTGGATGGGGATGGACTGACGGTAGGCCAGGGGCGAGGGAGGAGAGGGGAGGGGGTTAGGTGGATGGATGGACTGACGGTAGGCCAGGGGCGAGGGGAGGAGAGGGGAGGGGGTTAGGTGGATGGATGGGGATGGACTGACGCTGGCTGGTTGACGGATAGCCAGGTCAGCATGCTCTCTCTCTCCACACAGTCCCAGCAGGCAGACACACACCCGCTGTACATAATGACTAAGCAGAGCATTGGGCCATGAGAGGGAAGGTCAGCATGCCCTTAGGAGAGTGTTACCCTTCTCCCACTGACAGGTTGATAATTAAACACAACCAGTGTAGTTTTATTAACTAGTTGCATGGTGATGACATGAGGCTAAATATCAGAGCAGTAAAAATGTTTTTTTTCGCAATTGATTTTCCTTGTAGGGATATGGCCCATTTTAGTAGTTAATATTATAGGGTATTTTTATGTTCACTTAGCATTCCAGTATATTGTGGACAGCTTCTATGATCCTGCACAGATCTGTGTAACACTGGGGTGGTAGCTGTTTTGAATCTCTAGCCATTGTCTCTCCTTTGGTCACTGAATGACCTTGTGCGCCCTAGTAAAAAGTAGTGCGCTATAATAGGGTGCCATTTTAGACACAGGCCGAGTCCCCAGTCTCTAGTTCCTAGTCACTAGTCTTCTTCCCCATTTTAGACACAGGCCGAGTCCCCAGTCTCTAGTTCCTAGTCACTAGTCTTCTTCCCCATTTTAGACACAGGCCGAGTCCCCAGTCTCTAGTTCCTAGTCACTAGTCTTTTAGACACAGGCCGAGTCTCCCCCATTTTATTTTACACAGGCCGAGTCCCCAGTCTCTAGTTCCTAGTCACTAGTCTTCTCCCCATTTTAGACACAGGCCGAGTCCCAGTCTCTAGTTCCTAGTCACTAGTCTTCTCCCCCATTTTAGACACAGGCCGAGTCCCCAGTCTCTAGTTCCTAGTCACTAGTCTTCTCCCCCATTTTAGACACAGGCCGAGTCCTCAGTCTCTAGTTCCTAGTCACTAGTCTTCTCCCCCATTTTAGACACAGGCCGAGTCCCAGTCTCTAGTTCCTAGTCACTAGTCTTCTCCCCCATTTTAGACACAGGCCGAGTCCCAGTCTCTAGTTCCTAGTCACTAGTCTTCTCCCCCATTTTAGACACAGGCCGACAGTCTCTAGTTCCTAGTCACTAGTCTTCTCCCCATTTTAGACACAGGCCGAGTCCCCAGTCTCTAGTTCCTAGTCACTAGTCTTCTCCCCCATTTTAGACACAGGCCGAGTCCCCAGTCTCTAGTTCCTAGTCACTAGTCTTCTCCCCATTTTAGACACAGGCCGAGTCCCCAGTCTCTAGTTCCTAGTCACTAGTCTTCTCCCCCATTTTAGACACAGGCCCCCAGTCTCTAGTTCCTAGTCACTAGTCTTCTCCCCATTTTAGACACAGGCCGAGTCCCCAGTCTCTAGTTCCTAGTCACTAGTCTTCTCCCCCATTTTAGACACAGGCCGAGTCCCCAGTCTCTAGTTCCTAGTCACTAGTCTTCTCCCCATTTTAGACACAGGCCGAGTCCCCAGTCTCTAGTTCCTAGTCACTAGTCTTCTCCCCCATTTTAGACACAGGCCGAGTCCCCAGTCTCTAGTTCCTAGTCACTAGTCTTCTCCCCCATTTTAGACACAGGCCGAGTCCCCAGTCTCTAGTTCCTAGTCACTAGTCTTCTCCCCCATTTTAGACACAGGCCGAGTCCCCAGTCTCTAGTTCCTAGTCACTAGTCTTCTCCCCATTTTAGACACAGGCCGAGTCCTCAGTCTCTAGTTCCTAGTCACTAGTCTTCTCCCCATTTTAGACACAGTCTCTAGTTCCTAGTCAGTCCCCAGTCTCTAGTTCCTAGTCACTAGTCTTCTCCCCATTTTAGACACAGGCCGAGTCCCCAGTCTCTAGTTCCTAGTCACTAGTCTTCCCCCATCCCCCCCATTTTTCCTAGACTAGTCTTCTCCCCCATTTTAGACACAGGCCGAGTCCCCAGTCTCTAGTTCCTAGTCACTAGTCTTCTCCCCATTTTAGACACAGGCCGAGTCCCCAGTCTCTAGTTCCTAGTCACTAGTCTTCTCCCCCATTTTAGACACAGGCCGAGTCCCCAGTCTCTAGTTCCTAGTCACTAGTCTTCTCCCCATTTTAGACACAGGCCGATCCCCAGTCTCTAGTTCCTAGTCACTAGTCTTCTCCCCCATTTTAGACACAGGCCGAGTCCCCAGTCTCTAGTTCCACTAGTCTTCTCCCCATTTTAGACACAGGCCGAGTCCCCAGTCTCTAGTTCCTAGTCACTAGTCTTCTCCCCATTTTAGACACAGGCCGAGTCCCCAGTCTCTAGTTCCTAGTCACTAGTCTTCCCCCCATTTTAGACACAGGCCGAGTCCCCAGTCTCTAGTTCCTAGTCACTAGTCTTCCCCCCATTTTAGACACAGGCCGAGTCCCCAGTCTCTAGTTCCTAGTCACTAGTCTTCCCCCACATTTTAGACACAGGCCGAGTCCCCAGTCTCTAGTTCCTAGTCACTAGTCTTCTCCCCATTTTAGACACAGGCCGAGTCCCCAGTCTCTAGTTCCTAGTCACTAGTCTTCTCCCCATTTTAGACACAGGCCGAGTCCCCAGTCTCTAGTTCCTAGTCACTAGTCTTCTCCCCATTTTAGACACAGGCCGAGTCCCCAGTCTCTAGTTCCTAGTCACTAGTCTTCTCCCCATTTTAGACACAGGCCGAGTCCCCAGTCTCTAGTTCCTAGTCACTAGTCTTCTCCCCCATTTTAGACACAGGCCGAGTCCCCAGTCTCTAGTTCCTAGTCACTAGTCTTCTCCCCATTTTAGACACAGGCCGTGTCCCCAGTCTCTAGTTCCTAGTCACTAGTCTTCTCCCCATTTTAGACACAGGCCGAGTCCCCAGTCTCTAGTTCCTAGTCTAGTCTTCTCCCCCATTTTAGACACCTAGTCACTAGTCTTCTCCCCCATTTTAGACACAGGCCGAGTCCCCAGTCTCTAGTTCCTAGTCACTAGTCTTCTCCCCCAGAAGGCATATCCTCATTCTGTCATTCTGTCACAGCACATCTCCCTGTGCTAACACTCAACATCTAGATGGGGACAATTATCAACATGTCACTAATGTCCACTCAGCAGCAGCACCCATGCCATACACCCCAAGCACTTACACTACAGATCTAGTAAATACATAGTGATAAAAGTGACAACCCCTGATCACTTGTTGTAAAGGTTAGAGACAAAGATTGCCATAGGCGGGAAGTGTTGTTGTTGTTGTGTGTTGTTGTTGACAGTGATTTTGCAATGCCCAAGCTGATTTCTCAGATTCCATTACCAAACAACCAATGTCTCTCCTCTCCTCTCTTCAGTAGAATGCTACGTCGAAAACAGATTTATTTTAACACCCAAATGTGCATTATATTATATTTCTTTGCTACACTTGTGAAATTATCCACTTGTGCCTTTGATAGCTGTGAATGTCCAGTTTGGGTGTTGAAAAATTGCCTATGTAAGAGCCTGGCTATGTGATATTATACAAGGCCAGTGTTAGCTCCAGAGCCTTTGACCTCACCATTCATTTATTCCCAACAATAAAAGGTAATAATGTACACGTTTGAATAGGGACAAGGTTGCCAAGTCCTTGAAATTGAATGAAGGGAGAACACTCTGTAGTGTATGTTTCAGTGGAAACGTTTCAATTCCCATTGCAGAGGGAGAACAGGCAATGGAAAATAATTCAATCAGCAACAAAAACCATAAGTACACCATTTGAATGAGATAGTCTCTCCTGTGGAAAGAAAAGCCATTTCCATCTTTCCTGACCTGGAAAAGAAAAACATCCCTGGCAAATGATGGATATATATCACCACTTTAATGGGATCTGCTGCATACAGGAAGGCTTTGCTATGGAAACAAAACCCTAAGACCAGAAAAATGGAACATGGATGTATAAATGTACACATTGTGGTAGATATTTTCCACAGCTCAAATGCTACTGTACACATGTTGAGTATAAGCCTTCATAAACAAGATATTGGTTAGGACTTTTCTATTGCAAATTATTTTACATGGATGAATGTTTTGGCTATTTACAGTAAATGTCTACTCTCTGTCCTCAGTTCTGATCTTAATTATTTTATTAGCACCAACACGAATGTTATTAAATCAAATCAAATTGTATAATTAATATGATTCACCAATTAGAAAACAACTTTCTATTATAACCCCCTACAGTGGCATTGATCAGACATACAGTAGGACTCTTGTAACAACAAACATAGGGAGCAGCTAAGATAATCTGAATGTATCCCAAATGGCACCCTTTTCCCTTTGTAGTGCACTACAGTTGACCAGATATATTTGGTTGGATCAAGACTAGGCCGTGGGCCGTGCCCTCCTCAGGTGTCTATCCTCATCTTTATCCTCATCTATATTTATGACAGAGCGTTGTCTGTTACCAGCCTTTAAAAATGCATGTACTCAGACCTTGGGTTCAAACCACAGTCTCTGGAAACCCACTCTTTAGGAAAAAATACTATTGTTGTTATGCAGGACTCTTTCCATGGAGCCCATCTTCATCTGTCTGTTTGTCTATCTGTCTGTCTGTCTGTCTGTCTGTCTGTCTGTCTGTCTGTCTGTCTGTCTGTCTGTCTGTCTGTCTGTCTGTCTCTGTCTCTCTCTCTGTCTCTCTCTGTCTGTCTGTCTGTCTGTCTCTGTCTGTCTGTCTGTCTGTCTCTCTCTCTCTCTCTCTCTCTCTCTCTCTCTCTCTCTCTCTCTCTCTCTCTCTCTCTCTCTCTCTCTCTCTCTCTCTCCCTCTCCGTGCCCTCTCTCTCCCTGCCTGCTGAGAGTGATTTCTTAGACACTCCAAGGTTAAACTTTCTCTGTGTGTGCGGAGGATGTCAGTCAAGGCCCTGCTCACCTACGCAAAAGCCCCCTGGCGACCGGCCAGTTACTCGCACACAAACCTCTACCAACTCATTGCCCTTTTGTCAAGCCAACGATTCCTGCAGGTGCTCACTTTAGAATTGACTGCCTTTTTTCTCTCCCTTCATCCCTCTAAAGATCAACCTCGCCTTACCTACAAAAAGTGGCTCTATCTAGTGGCGGCCTGACCATTCGGGCACTTATTTGACATTTTTCAAATAAATATATCTTATATAATTCATAGATTAGGTTTTAAAGTTCCTTAAAAGTGTACGTTTTACTGTTTAAAAAATATATTGTTCAAAACAAGCTGTTCAGTTCCCTACTACTCTGCCAGCAGCAGCTCCGGGTGCTTGGCTTGCCACCCAGTGCTTGGATTGCATTACCAGTTATTACGCTGAGGGAGTACCATTAAGTGCACCGGGCTATGGCCCGTGACATGAACGGGCAAAAGCGGTGATATCATGACACAAGGCGAGACCCAGATGCAGACACAGGAGGCAAATGGTTAGTCTTACAATGTTTAATAATCCAAAAGGGGTAGGCAAGAGAATGGTTGTGGACAGGCAAAAGGTCAAAACCAAATCAGAGTCCAGGAGGTACAGAGTGGCAGACAGGCTCGGGGTCAAGGCAGGCAGAATGGTCAGTCAGACGGGACCGGAGTCCAGAACAGGCAAGGGTCAAAACCGGGAGGACTTGAAAAAGGAGAACAGCAAAGGTAGGAGTACGGGAATATGGCTGGTTGACTTGGAACGTACAAGACGAACTGGCACAGAGAGAAAGGAAACACAGGGATTAATACACTGGGGAAAACAAGTGACACCTGGAGGGGGTGGAG
Organism: Oncorhynchus nerka; assembly: GCF_034236695.1. Lineage (NCBI taxonomy): Eukaryota > Metazoa > Chordata > Actinopteri > Salmoniformes > Salmonidae > Oncorhynchus > Oncorhynchus nerka. The sequence continues at coordinate 67,750,952 of NC_088405.1, read as the reverse complement.
ACAATAACGAGGACAGGTGAAACTGACAATTCCAGTGGGTCAGAAGTTTACATACACTACACTTGGAAAATTCCAGAAAATTATGTCATGGCTTTAGAAGCTTCTGATAGGCTAATAGACAACATTTGAGTCAATTGGAGGAGCACTTGTGTGTGGATGTATTTCAAAACCCTACCTTCAAACTCAGCGCCTCTTTGCTTGACATCATGGGAAAATCTATCAAAAATTGTAGATCTCCACAAGTCCGGTTCATCCTTGGTAGCAATTTCCAAACGCCTGAAGGTATCACGTTCATCTGTACAGACAATACTCTGTGAATATAAACACCATGAGACCACGCAGCTGTCATACCGCTCAGGGAGGAGACGCATTCTGTCTCCTAGAGATGAACGTACTTTGGTGTGAAAAGTGCAAATCAATCCCAGAACAACAGCAAAGGACCTTGGGAAGATGCTGAAGGAAACAGGTACAAAATAATCTATATCCACAGTAAAACGAGCCCTATATCGACATAACCTGAAAGGTCACTCAGTAAGGAAGAAGCCACCACTCCAAGACAGCCATAAAAAAAGCCCGACTACGGTTTGCAACTGCACATGGGGACAAAGATCGTACTTTTTGGAGAAATATCCTCTGATCTGATGAAACAAAAATAGAACTGTTTGGCCATAATGACCATCGTTATGTTTGGAGGAAAAATGGAAGAGGCTTGCAAGCTGAAGAACACCATCCCAACCATGAAGCATGGGGGTGGCAGCATCATGTTTTGTGGGTGCTTTGCTGCAGGAGGGACTGGTGCACAAGGAGGCCTACAACCTGACTCAGTTACACCAGCTCTGCCAGGAGGAATGGGCCAGAATTCACCCAACTTATTGTGGGAAGCTTGTAGAAGGCTACCCGAATTGTTTGACCCAAGTTAAACAATTTAAAGGCAATGCTACCAAATACTAATTGAGTGTATGTAACCTTCTGACCTACTGGGAATGTGATGAAAGAAATAAAAGCTGAAATAAATCTCTCTACTATTATTCTGACATTTCACATTCTTAAAAGAAAGTGGTGATCCTAACTGACCTAAGACAGGGAGTTTTTACTAGGATTAAATGTCAGGAATTGTGAAAAACTGAGTTTAAATGTAATTGGCAAAGGTGTATGTAAACTTCCGACTTCAACTGTATATGCTCTAATTTTAAAACTGGTTTTCATTGGGAAGACGGATCAAGACTTTTTATCAAAGACAAACACTTTTGCATGTGAAAACCCAGAATCCTACTCCACGTGCTTAACTTACGTCAACTGGGGTGTTAATGTAACTCCCTCATTGCTTGCTAATGGGGGGACTGCACCAATGAGATTGCAGGATTTCATCATATGATTTTGACAGCACAATGTTAAATGGACCGTCCTAATAGATATGCTCTATCAGGTACTCAACAGATGGCGCCAAAGAGCAAATTGCAATGGACTTGTAAATACATTATCATGACAGTCATTGGGAGCCTTGGACCTGATAAACCGGACATCCACATTCATCAACAGTCAGCAGACAGATCAACAGACAGATACACTAGCTAGAACCATTTTGCAGACCTAGTAGGAGAAAAAAAAGCAGATGCTAGCTAGTGGACACCAGCTACCGGCAAGGTTACTACCGGTAGCTTGCTAGATAGCGTGACATTTTCACATCTAACTAAAGTTAACTGGCGAGCACATCATGCTGTGTGACATTGTGCAAGCTATCGCCAGTTGGATCATTTGCTTCCACTTTTTGCATCTGTGCTTGTTGCATTTTCCCTTTGCTAGTGGCATCGGTGCACTTGCTTGTGAGCTGGCTACTCGTTCTAAATAGTTGGTAATCAAAACAGTGGCAGCATGTGCAGCTGTGGTGTTTCTGTTTTTACATGCAAAATTGAAATAGGTGTATTTATGTTGTTGTTCAAATGCACAGGTCACTTTATATATCTTCCCAAAGAAACAACTTCATTTTAAAACTATTTCTATTTCTACCGCCGCTGCCAACCGGGTATGTCTTTACCTCTGGAACCAGTGTGAAATGTCTAGTTAGTGGTGACTGCCTGTGGCATTGCAATTGGCGACATTACTCGTTCTGAGACGTTGAAGTAGTTGTTTCCGGGCCTCCCGAGTGGGGCAGTGGCCTAAGGCACTGTATTGCAGTGCTAACTGTGCCACTAGAGATTCTGGGTTCGAGTCCAGGCTCTGTCGCAGCTGGCCGCGACCGGGAGACCCATGGGGAGTTGCACAATTGGCCCAGTGTCGTCCGAGTTAGGGGGAGGGTTTGGCCGGCAGAAACGGTCACCAGGTGCGTCTGGCTTCCGGGTTTAGTGGGCATTGTGTCAAGAAGCAGTGCGGCTTGGTTGGGTTGTGTTTCGGAGGACGCACGGCACTCAACCTTTGCCTCTCCTGAGTCCGTACGGAAGTTGCAGTGATGAGACAAGACTGTAACTACCAATTGGATACCATGGAAAATAGGTAAAAAAATAAATAAAAGAAGTAGTTGTTTCCCTTTTGGAGCGATGGGGAACAATGCTTTGTGGGAGGCAGTTGTAGATGTGTTCAGAGGGTCCATGATTCGAACCCAGGTTTGGGCAAGGAGAGGGACGGAAGCAATACTGTTACACCTCCCTGTACGTCCCTGTTCCTGCCTCGACCGACGCGTGCTTGTTAGAGCCACATAATTAGGTGGCTTTGCTGCCTCGTCGTGGCGACGCGACGGGGTCAGAGAAGCATGTCCAACCTCTGTCCTGATTGGTCCTCAGCGATTTGTTGACAATGCGCGTCACATGTTGGCCTCTAGTTATCCGTTGAAGACATAGACGGCCCAAGGGACCTTAAATATAATTCCCCACCTTGATGGGTTGGCTGTCCTCCTCCAATGGGAGCCATCCTTCTGATCTTATTAAATCAAGCCATTGACTGACTTTATGAGGCCACTGCACTGTGCTAGTGCCAACCAGGCACCGGCTAACTGCTTTTAAGTAAGAGATTTGACTCTTGGGCCGTGGCACACAGCAGCAGCACTTCAGTGAATTGTTATTGAAAATGTCCCTTTGCCTATTGCGATCTTGGTTGGTATTGTAATTAAAGAATCTTTAGCTAACTATTTTATTTAGAATATCTTGCTAATGTAACACCTGTGTTGATCTGGTTGAGACACAGTTTGTTATCAGTTTCCTGTCAAGGCGTACCCACAAACCTGTCTCTAAGCACCTACGGCCTGATCATTCCCCTTAGCTAGCTACCCTGCATGCCCTACATACTGGACAGGAATTGATGGGCCCCTGCGTGTGCAAATGAAGTGATAAGAGGTCTCACCCAGATTACACAGAGTCTAAGTGGTTCTGAAGAAGCTTTATGGAGATGAATGAATTCATGAGGTCGGTTGACAGTTGCTTAAAAAGCAATATAATAAGGAATAAATCACATGGTTAGCATGTTGTGCCTCCATAATGATTTCAGATTAAAGGGACAGGAGGGGTGACATACAGGGAGACTCCTGAGAGGTAATAGGACCACATCATTAGAGAGCTGTTGAAACTGATCTTGTTTATAGTTCTCTGCTTTGCATTAATCTAATATTTTAAAACAGGTACAGTAGCAGAAAATACATTAGCAAAATATACATTAGCAGAACATTAACAATGTCAGAAAATACTGTGCTTCTTTTGTATATGTATCCAGTTCAGTGGGTAAGACTGTCTTTGATTGGCTTTACTCTGGGAGCGGGATCATCTCAGAAATATTCCTATTGATCAATCTTGCTGTCATTAATAATGCAGGTCAGGATATGTTGTATTGCAATGGGCCTCAGGGACCATTCTAAAGATATCCATTTGCTGTAGAGCTTTGGTCTTAAAGCTTCCCCTCTAGTTTGATATGTGGTATGGCAATGGGCCATACAACATTAACAACACACACTAACAACACTGGTAGAGACTTAGTAACTTAGTTGTAGTCACGATCTGTTTACCTATAAGCACAAACGTAGGTATGTTTTGGGGTTATTACATATGTATTAACTTATTTCCGGATATCTTCTGAACTACCTACAGTGCAATGTTTCCTCTGAACAAGACAGTTCACCCACTGTTCCCCAGTAGGCCGTCATTGTAAATAAAAATTGGTTCTTAACTGACTTGCCTAGTTAAACAAAGTTTAAATTAAAAAAAACGTCATATGCATGGATCTACTCTGTGCTACCGAGTTCATATGGGTAGCTCTGTACTGTAGCTATCTCAAGCTGGCTAAGGTTAGCCACACCTCAGGCTCTTCACAGACTTTGTGGCTGGGTTATCTAGTGGGAACCTGTTAGCACGGCACGCTCTGGTGCCTTCTTGCCGTGGGCTCAAAACGAAAGAGAAAATCGTACCTTCTTGCTCTAATTCTGTAGAACCTCGTCTGTTCTCCTTTTTGTTTTGGCTTTTCGGCATGTTTTTTGTTAAGTAGGCTACAGGAGTTTTGCAACTTTTTCCATCTTGGCTTAGTCCTTGTGCACTAGCTGACTGACATCAGGAACCTATCTCTTTTGGATTTTTCTCACTATATAGCTATTGGATTCGGCCCGGTGAAGCGCCCTCGTCCCCCTCGCTTTGCTAGCTAACTTAGCCTACAGCCTACAGCCTACACTCTTTTAAAAGTTTTACCATCAGATGGCCCAGCCATCAATCTGTAAGTCAATCAAGTTTTATTTGTCACACCGAATACAACAGGTGTAGATCTTACCGTGGAATACTTACTTACAGGCCCTTAACCAGCAATGCAGTTTTAAGAAAATAGAGTTAAGAAAATATTTACTAAATAAACTAAAGTGAAAGAACAGTAACAGTAACACAATAAAATAACAATAATGAGGCTATATACAGGGGGGTACCGGTACTGAGGCAATGTGCAGGGGTACAGGTTAGTCAAGTTCATTTCTACATTTAGATAGGGGTGAAGTGACTAAGCATAGATAATAACATTAGCTGGCTGGCTGGTAACATTCTTTTATATTTGCTTAGATGGTGTTATGTATTTCCAAAACGTTGGTTTACTTTAATGTGTTGATAACAGCAAAATTCCAGACAATTATGTCATGGCTAGATGAGATGCTTCTGATAGGCTTAGATGCTTCTGATAGGCTAATTAACATAATTTGAGTCAATTGGAAGTGTACCTGTGGATATATTTCAAGGCCTACCTTCAAACTCAGTGCCTCTTTGCTTGACATCATAGGAAAATCAAAAGAAATCAGCCAAGACCTCAGAAAAAAAATTGTAGAACTCCACAAGTTTGGTTCATCCTTGGGAGCAATTTACAAACGCCTGAAGGTAACACATTCATCTGTACAAACAATAGTACGCAAGTATAAACACCATGGGACCATGCATCCATCATACCACTCAGGAAGGAGACGCGTTCTGTCTCCTAGAGATGAATGTACTATGGTGCAAAAAGTGCAAGTCAATCCCAGAACAACAGCAAAGGACCTTGTGAAGATGCTGGAAGAAACAGGTACAAAAGTATCTATATCCACAGTAAAACGAGTCCTATATCGACATAACCTGAAAGGCCGCTCAGCAAGGAAGAAGCCACTGCTTCAAAACCGCCATAAAAAAGCCAGACTACGATTTGCAACTGCAAATTGGGACAAAGATACTGGAGAAATGTACTCAGGTCTGATGAAACAAAAATAGAAGTGTTTGGCCTTAATGACCATAGTTATGTTTGGAGTAAAAAGGGGAATGCTTGCAGGCTGAAGAACACCATCCCAACCGCGAAGCACGGGGGTGGCAGCATCATGTTTTGGGGGTGCCTTGCTGCAGGAGGGACTGGTGCACTTCACAAAATAGATGTCATCATGAGGAAGTGTGGTCACAAATGGGTCTTTCAAATGGACAATGACCCCAAGCATACTTCCAAAGTTGTGCATATGATCCCAAGCATACTTCCAAAATGGCTTAAGGACAACAAAGTCAAGGTATTGGAGTGGTCATCACAAAGCGCTGACCTCAATCCCATAGAAGATTTGTGGGCAGAACTGAAAAAGAGTGTGCGAGCAAGGGGCCTACGAACCTGACTCAGTTACACCAGCTCTGTCAGGAGGAATGGGCCAAAATTCACCCAACTTATTGTGGGAAGCTTGTGGAAGGCTACCCAAAACGTTTGACCCAAGTTAAACAATGTAAAGGTAATGCTACCAAATACTAATTGAGTGTATGTAAACTTCTGACCAACTGGGAATGTGGTGAAATAAATAAAAGCTGAAATAAATCATTCTCTCTACTATTATTCTGACATTTCACATTCTTAAAATAAAGTGGTGATCCTAACTGACCTAAGACAGGGCATTTCTACTAGGATTAAATGTCAGGAATTGTGAAAAACTGAGTTTAAATGTATTTGACTAAGGTGTATGTAAACTTCTGACTTGAACTGTATGTGGCAGGGTCTACAGTCAATCGCGGATTACAAAAAGAAAACCAGCCCCGTCGCGGACATCGGCGTCTTGTTCCCAGACAAATGAATCAACTTCTTTGCTCACTTTGAGGACAATTCAGTGCCACTGACATGGCCCACTACCAAATCCTGTGGGCTCTCGTTCTCTGTGGCCAACATGAGTAAAACATTTAAATGTGTTAACCCTTGCATCCCTAGTCGCGTCCTCAGAACATGTGCAGACCAGCTGGCTGGTGTATTTACGGACATATTCAATCAATCCCTATCCCAGTCTGCAGTCCGCACATGCTTCAAGATGGCCACCATTGTTCCTGTTCCCAAGAAAGCTAAGGTAACTGAACTAAATGACTATCGCCCTGTTGCACTCACTTCTGTCATCATGAAGTGCTTTGAGAGACTAGTCAATGACCATATCACCTCCACCCTACCTGATACCCTAGACCCACTCCAATTTGCTTACCGCCCCAATTGGTCCACTGATGATGCAATCGCCATAACACTGCACACTGCCCTATCCCATCTGGACAAGAGGAATACCTATGTACAGTAAGAATGCTGTTCAATGACTACAGCTCAGCATTTAACACCATAGTACCCTCCAAACTCTTCTTTAAGGTCGAGACCCTGGATCTCGACCCCGCCCTGTGCAACTGGGTCCTGGACTTTCTAGCTGCCCCCAGATAGTGAAGGTAGGAAACAACATCTCTACTTCGCTGATCCTCAACACTGGAGCCCCACAAGGGTGCTTTCTCAACCCTCTCCTGTCCTGTAATGGGTGACCAGGGAGTACTCAATCAACTCAATCATCAAGTTTGGGGGGTCGGGGGTGGTCTGCCGGGCATTGGGATGACGGCCCACTCGGGATGAGGAGGGCTTTTAGTTGGTGGAATGGTGGAGACCCATTGGAGGTTTACTTAGTAGCAATATAAATATAATGGTACAGCTATATAGACACTCAATCATCATTTTACATTTTAATGGTATGTTTACAAACATACATTTTAATAAATAAAACTGAAAGTTGTGTTTCATAGTGGTGAAATAAGTATAGCCAGTTACAATTGTAATGGCCTAGCAGATAATAAGAAAAGATGATCAGTATTTACCTGGCTAAAAGAGAAGGAATATAATATCTATTGTTTGCAGGAAACCCATTCAACAATTTTAGATGAAGTTTTGTGGAAAAATAACTGGGGGGGAGAAATATATTTCTCCCATGGGCAAAGAAATTCAAAAGAGGTGATGGTTTAAATTAACAGTAATTTTGATCCAAATTGTCCAAACAGATTATCAAGGTAGATGGATCATTTTAAATATGTTATTGGACAATAAACAGATATGACTTATTAACTTATACGGTCCGAATAATGATGATCCAAGCTTCTTTGAAAATATTTATAAGAATTTATCAACTCTACAAGCAACGCTAGACTCTATTATTATGGTGGGAGATTTTAAAACGGTCTTAAATACCTCTATGGACCGGAAAGGAAATCACACTACAAACTATCACCCTCAGGCACTTAAGAAAATCATGAATGTCATGGATATATTGGAATTAGTGGATATATGGAGACGTAAATACCCTGACCTAGTGAGATATACATGGCAGAGGCTTTATCAAGCTAGTCGTCTTGATTACTTTCTTATGTCATTCTCTCTGGCACCAAACGTTTAAAAAGTGTTGATAGGGGACAGAATGCGGTCGGATCATCACATAATTAGCATATATATGTTACTCTTACAGAATTTCCACATGGGCGAGGATATTGGAAATTTAATCAAAGCCTACTGGATGATAACTTGTTTATAACTAGCACAGAATAATTTATAATGGACTTTTCCCAACATAACATAGGTACAGCAGATCCCTTTATTGTATGGGACACTTTTAAATGTGCCTTTAGAGGCCATGCAATTCAGTACTCATCTATAAAGCAAAAGTCATTTAGATCAAAATAGTCCATATTAACAAAGGAAATTGAAGGACTAACAGTACAGTTAGATAGCAATAAAAACGATACCTTAGAGGCATAGAATAAGTTAGAGGAAAAACAAAAAGAAATGGAGGAACTTGTTCAAAATAAAAAATAATGCGAACTGGATGGAATATGGGGAAAAATGCACCAAATTCTTTTTCAATCTTCAGTAAAATGTATTAAAATGTGTTACAAATGATGGAGTCACACATAATTCACCAAAATATATTTTGAAAGAGGAAGTAAAGTACTTTAATAATATGTTTTCGTTTCAGGTTCCTCCATCTCCACTAACTGAAACTAATTGTATGGACTTTTTCCCTAATAATATTGTAAAATTAACATCTGTACAGAAAGACTCATGTGAAGGCCAAATTACAGAGGAGGAACTGCTTGATGCAATTAAAGCCTTTAAGTCTGGGAAAACTCCAGGGCTGGAAGGCATTCCAGTGGAATGTGGAACTTTTCCAGTGGAGCTTTTTTTGATATACTCATAGGACCATTATTAGCATGTTTTAACCACTCCTATATAAATGGTAGATTATCAGACACGCAACAAGAAGGTCTGATATCATTATTACTGAAACAGGACACAAGTGGTATATATAAAGATCCAGTCCATTAAAAAAATTGGAGACTTCTTACACTTCAGTGTTGTGATGCAAAAATCCTAGCAAAATGATTGGCGCATAGTATTAAAAAAGTATTGTCAGATATTATTCATCCTAATCAGACAGGTTTTCTACATGGATGATACATTGGAGATAATATAAGACAAGTACTGGAAACAATAGAATACTATGAAATATCTGGGACACCAGGCCTGGTTTTCATAGCTGATTTTGAAAAGGCTTTTGATAAAGTACAACTGGAGTTTATATATAAATGCCTAGAATATTTCAATTTTGGGGAATCTCTTATAAAATGGGTTAAATTTATGTATCGTAACCCTAGGTGTAAAATAGTAAATAATGGCTACATCTCAGAAAGTTTTAAACTCTCTAGAGGAGTAAAACAAGGTTGTCCACTATCGGCATATCTATTTATTATTGCCATCGAAATGTTAGCTGTTAAGATTAGATCAAACAATAATATTAAGGGATAAGAAACGATGACACTACAGTGGTAGGCTTGATTACCAACAACAACGAGACGGCCTACAGGGAGGAGGTGAGGGCCCTCGCGGAGTGTGGTGTCAGGAAAATAACCTCACACTCAACGTCACAAAACAAAGGAGATGATCGTGGACTTCAGGAAACAGCAGAGGGAGCACCCCCCCATTCACATCGACGGGACAGTAGTGGAGAAAGTAGAACGTTTTAAGTTCCTCGGCGTACACATCACGGGCAAACTGAAATGGTCCACCCACACAGACAGCGTGGTGAAGAAGGCACAACAGCGACTCTTCAACCTCAGAAGGCTGAAGAAATGTGGCTTGTCACCTAAAACACTCAGACTTTTACAGGTGCACAATGGAGAGCATCCTGTCGAGCTCATTCACCGCCTGGTACAGCAACTGCACATCCCTAAACCGCAAGGCTCTCCAGAGGGTAGTCTGCACAATGCATCACCAAGAGCAAACGCATCACTGTAGATGCCCTCCAGGACACCTACAGCACCCGATGTCACAGGAAGGCCAAAAAGATCATCAAGGACAACAACCACCCGAGCCACTGCCTGTTCACCCCACTATCACCCAGAAGGCGAGGTCAGTACAGGTGCATCCAAACTGGGACCAAGAGACTGAATAACAGTTTCTATCTCAAGGCCATCAGACTGTTAAACAGCCATCACTAACATAGAGAGGCTGCTGCCAACAGACACAAATCTCTGTCCACTTAAATAAATGGACTTAATAAAGGTATCACTAGTCACTTTAAATAACACCACTTTAATAATATTTGCATATCCTACATTACTCATCTTATGTGTATATACAGTATTCTATACCATTTACTGCATGTTGCCTATGCCGCATGGCCATCGCTCATCCATATATGTATATGTACATATTCTAATTCATCCCTTTACATTTGCGTGTATAAGGTAGTTGTTAGGTAGAAGGTAGAAGCACAAGCATTTCGCTCCACTCACATTAACATCTGCTAACCATGTGTATGTGACCAATAATATTTGATTAGATTATTTGATTTGATTCAGTGCTAATGTAACGTTAGCAGGATAATAGGGCTAATGTTAAGCAGGCTAGTTGGCTAGCAACCTTGCAAGTTGATGTGTAGCAATAAGTATTTGCTTGTAAGTTGGCTGAAAATGGAATTGAAACCAGTAGTCATGAGTGCGAGCAATTTGGTATTAATTTGAAGTTATTTCTGTTGGAATTGACGTTATATGGAATAGCATAGTTTGCTGAGTCCTCTATATTACATCACACACCGGAAAAACATTTTCCAACATGACTTAGGTATTCTTTGAAATCCTGATTGTTTCTGATTGTTTGAAAGTTGAAAAGGTGAGGTGTAACTTTGCATTGGGACTTTTCATGCATATACTAATGCAAATCCATATGTCACATGTATGCTACCTACCCTTAAAAGCTTCACCTCTAGTTTGATATGTTGTATGGCAATGGGCCTCAGTTTCTGTAGAGCTTTGGTTTTAAAGCTTCACCTGTAGTTTGTAAAGATAACAGTGGAGTAGATACAGCATCGCATGGAAGAAAAATAACTTCAATACCAACATACAGGCTATAGAAATATAATTTCCCTCACCTCAGTTAAAGCTCCTATTGAGATGTATGACAACCAAGGTTTGACGTGAAAAGGGTTTTGCCTTCAATGGAGAGTGGTTTTATAATTGTACTGTGACAGCCTTGCAAAAACTGTATTTGTACATTCTACATTTTATTTACTTGTTAAAAAGGTCCAGACTCTATGTCCCTCAAACTCAACTCTGGACCTGAAAGCCAGTTCCACTGCATTTGTTCATTGTTCCCCTCTAATCAGGGACTGATTTATACCTGGGACACCAGGTGTGTGCAATTAATTATCAGGTAGAACAAAAACCAGCAGGCTCCGGACCTCGTAGGGTAAGAGTTGAGTACCCCTGCTCTACGCTGTCTGTTTACCTGCACATAGACTTGAATCATGCTTCATTTATTAGCTCCTATTAAAATCTCCTCAGACACCTGACTCTCAGATACAGATGCACAAGTCATTATCAAATTGGAACCATGCGTGAAAATGTCAGGCTCGTTGATACAGTATGATATGTCTCACAGTCACAACACATTGACTCTATGGTCCATTAAACATGGGCTGGACTTAACGGTCGGTATGTCAGCCGAGACGTTCCACAGTCACTCACTGTTGCCCTGTGGCCATGCAGCCAGTCCTACAACTGTATATATTCTCAGATTGTTAGGAAAAACCCACAAAATAATTGGTGGAAGATGCAGATGCTTTTCTCCCCTGTTCAGAGAGGAAAAGATGTGTTCTGAATGCTAAGTAGATGTGATATTTCTGTTTGGTTCTCCATAAAATGGAGGAGAAAAAGAGAAAGAGAGAAAACATTTCAGTGAGAGAACAGACAAATGTGAGGATGGAATTTTAGTTAGCCTTGCATTGTGGGGTATTATGTGATTTACTATATGTGATTCCTACCCAGACACCAATTTCATGATATCTATCAGTGTGATGCACACTATTCATCCCTATTTTTATCCCTTGTTTCTCTCCGTCGTCCATCGTCCTCCCTTCCTTGCTTCTGTATCCTCTCTTTCTGCCTCCTACACACATACACATGTTTTGTTCTTCTATCTAAAATGTATTTCCATTCAAAATCCTATTTTCACAAAACCTAACCCTAAAACTTACCCTTACCATAACCCTAACCTCGGGTCCTCCCAAGAGGTGTCGCGGTCTAAGGCACTGCATCTCAGTGCTTGAGGCGTCACTACAGACCCGGGTACGATCCCAGGCTGTGTCATATTTGTGATCGTACCTTGTCTAGTTTATTGTCCAATGATTCCACGTTGGCGAGTAATATTGACAGTAACGGCAGCTTTCCTACTCGCCTTCTGCGGGTCCGGACGAGGCATCCGGCTCTTCGTCCTCTGCGTCACTTCCTTTTGCGAATAATTGGGATGTCTGCCCTGTGGGGTGTTTGGAGAATATCGTGTGAATCCTGCTTGTTGTTGAAAAAATCTTTGTCTAATCCGAGGTGAGTGATCGCTGTCCTGATATCCAGAAGCTCTTTGTCTAATCCGAGGTGAGTATTCGCTGTCCTGATATCCAGAAGCTCTTTGTCTAATCCGAGGTGAGTATTCGCTGTCCTGATATCCAGAAGCTCTTTGTCTAATCCGAGGTGAGTATTCGCTGTCCTGATATCCAGAAGCTCTTTGTCTAATCCGAGGTGAGTGATCGCTGTCCTGATATCCAGAAGCTCTTTGTCTAATCCGAGGTGAGTGATCGCTGTCCTGATATCCAGAAGCTCTTTGTCTAATCCGAGGTGAGTGATCGCTGTCCTGATATCCAGAAGCTCTTTGTCTAATCCGAGGTGAGTGATCGCTGTCCTGATATCCAGAAGCTCTTTTCTGCCGTAAGACAAGGTTGTAGAAACATTATGTACAAAATCATTTACAAATATTGCGGTAAAAAAAGGAGACCGTAAACCGGCGGCCATCTCCTCCGGCACCATCTTGTAGGGGTATCTTACACATTGATGCGGCTGTCAAGAAGAAGTGTGGCTTGGCAGGGAAATTGGGGAGAAAAAGGCGTAAAACTACATAAAAAAAAATATAAACAAAAAATAACCTTAAACTAACTCCTAAACCCTTACCCTGATTGTAACCCTAACTCTAAATTATAACCCCAGTTTAAAATAGCCCTTGTCCTCTTGGGGACGTGGAAAATGTCCGCACAAGGGAGAATTTTCCTTGTTTTACTATCCTTGTGGGAACTTTGGGGGATTTTAGGTCCCCACAAGGATAGAAGAACAACCCCCACACACACACACACACACACACAGTTCTAAATAACAAAGCGAAAGATGTGCCCTTTGGTGGTGAGAGATAGCTCATTACCTATGAGCGACCTTCCATCTGCACTGTTGCTCTGGGAGCCATTACGATTATGATGGAAATCTCACAAGCCATTACTGGGAAGCGAGCAGCAGAGCGCAGGGCTCACTGCAGACACGCTAATGGACTCATTTGTAATTGGGAGAGAGGGAAATGACTTTGCTAGCTAGCAGTGGCTTTGTTTGATGGAGTATGGCGGGAGAGCATGCTAGATTTGACAAATGAACGAACTGGGGTTCTCGTCGTCGTCTCTCCCCCAACACAAAAGCACGCACATACAATCCCCCCCCACACACACACACCATCTAGCTAGGGGGGTAGGGCTGGTGGGCTGGTGGGGATGATGTTGCTGTCACCTCTAAAACCCTCCTGTGATTGTGGGGACATTCTTTAAGGCCCTCTCTGAAACATAGACATATGCAGTAAGTAATTCCATTATCGCTATGGAACAGAAACATGCTACTAGGCTTTCCAGCGGGGTGAGTATGTGTTGCAATGGTTGTCTAGGCGGCTGGTAGTCTAGTGGTTAGAGCGTTGGGCCAATAACCGAAAGGTTGATAGATTGAATCCCTGAGTTGACATTGTAAAAATCTGTCATTCTGCCCCCGAACAAGGCAGTTAACCCACTGTTCCTAGGCCGTCAATGTAAATAAGAATTTGTTCTTAAATGACTTGCCTAGTTTAATAAAAAATGTAGCTTTGATTTTTCACTTCAAATAACATTTTCTCTGTGGTTTGCCACATACAACAGTCGTGATTTGCTTATTATGGAGTGATGCTAGGAAAATGTTATCAATATGCACATTAGCGTGGTAATTAAGCAATAATGCACGAGGGGGTGTGGTATATGACCAATATACCACGGCTAAGGCCTGTTTTTAAGCACGACGCAACGTGGATTGTCTGGATACAGTCCTTAGCCGTGGTATATTGACCATATAGCACAAACCCCCGAGATGCATTATTGCTATTATAAAATAAATGTTTTGTCATACCCGTCGTATACGGTGTGATATACCATGGCTTTCAGCCAATCAGCATTCAGGGCTTGAAACACCCAAATTATAACAGACTTAACTGAAATTATTTCACATCACCTCTTTTAGTATAGGCAGTAACATGCAATTTTTTTGTAAAATTACAAATATTATACTGGACATTTCAAACATGGCCGGCAGGACTTTCCATTAAAAAAATGAAATCCTTGTTTATTCAAGGTAGCTCCCCCACAATTAACCTGACAAGGATGAATCAAAGAAAAAGAGAAAGGAGGGAGAGAAAGAGAGAGAAAGGGACAGAGAGAGAGGATGAGGCTAATAAGATAGCCCTCTCTGTGCAGCCAGTGTGATTTATAGATTCATTTGTGTTGTGCTTGTTTAGGAAACTGCTCTGCATTATTCCTAGTTCCAGAGAAGAAGGGCAGAGAGAGAGAGAGGACATTATCTGGTTAACCCCGTGTTAATTTGATTTATTTTATGCATTACATTATTTGAATGGCCATTGGTAGCTAGGGCCAAGCCTTTCTCTACTCCACTGCTAGGGGGAAAAACACATTGTTTACTACAGGCAAGAAGCTCATATAGATCTACACAGGGAACAGAACAGGTGTGGCCCCAGTATTATTATTAAATTAGGTGTGTTACAGGTAAACATTCCATAACGCTTTACTGTTCAGAAGACGAGGAAGGTAATTGGTAATGTAACGCCAGATGGGCAACTTTTGTCCGTCCCAATTTATTATTTATTTGTTTTCGTGTGGCAGCTGTTGGGAGGTGAGGCGACCACAGCATATTGTGTGTGTTTGTGTGTGTGCTTGTGTGTTCTTGCTAGGTCTGTGTGTGTATCTTGCGTGTGTGCGATTATTATTCGTTTCTGTGAACATGGCCCGTAGCAGTACCAGTGTAAAATAGGGTGATTACACCTCTCTCTCACTCTATCCTTCTCCCTCTGTTTCTCTGGGGATAGGCTGTCATGCAGAGAGCGGGGGAGCAGCATATGACTGCTGTAGTGTGTGGTGCTGACAGACAGGTCTTATAATCGCTGCAGCTCTTCACTACAAGCTTGATTAACGCTGACAGCTCCGATTGCTGATAAAAGAGGGAACATTAAAGAAAACAGAGGAGCTTGGCTCAGTCGGCGTGCCACGCTACTGTTTCTCCTCCTCCCGCTACCCCACCCCCTCATCCCACGCCGTGCCAGGTGTCAAAGCTGTCGAACGGGGGATGTGACATCACAAGGTTCCGCAGGCAGACTGGAGGCTCATTCACATCAGTAGAAGCTTGTGCCTTCTGTCAGGCGTCCCCCAGGCAACCAGTGATCCATCTAGCCTCCATCTAGCCTTCTTCTCCTTCTTCTCATCCACATCAAGATGATTCTTCTGGTGCTGCAGAGAGGAGAAAAAATCTGAGCAGAATGTTTCTCCATCTAGTTAACTGACAGCATCGTTTGTTAAAGTGTTGTCCTAGAAAGCTGAGAAAGTGCAAATGGTTTGGGATTGGCAGAGTGGAAATTGGCAACAAAAGTGTTGTGAATGATGGGGTTTGGATGGGGTTGTGGATCTAGCTAGCTACCACATTACTTTGGATTCGACAACCCTCTGAGGTGTCACTGGAAAACCATGGAGGAGTACTCAATTAAAACGCAGAGATTATGTGGCTTCATTTACATATAGTTCTGCTTTGCCCGAAAAAATATGTATGTGTGTGTGCATGTTTGTGTTTGGCTGTCTCAAGTTCAAGGAAATAATAGGCCTGCACAAGCTACTGCCGTCCCATCCCTCATCCTGTCCACACCAGACCCTGGCTCCTCCTTCCATGGTGAAACTCTACTCACGTCTCTCTCGTGTCTCTGGGGTAAATCTCCATCTCAGAGATCTGGCGGGCAGTCAGCTCATTTGGCCAGAGAGAAAGAGGGAGAGCCTGGTTTGGCAAAGCCATGCTTTTGATTCTCTTTTCAGTTATTCGAACTGATCTGCTGTGATTAAGAGCTCCGTGTCTCGTTATTCTCTTTTTGGAAGAGTGGAGTGGAGAGCCGCTGCTTTTTGCCAAAATATGTGAATAATTAGAGACCCAGGCAGGCGTGTGCCGTGCCAAAGCGACGGGAAGCATTCGCTCTCCTTATTAGATTCACTTAAACGCTGTTGTAAATCATGGCTGCCAGTGGGGCTCTGCCAGTGGGGTTCTGCCAAGCCAATGCAGGCTCATGCCCACAGCCCCGCACTCTCTCTGGAAGCTTCCACTATGACCGTCAAGTCTGAGGGAGGGAGGGAGCAAAGTGCTGAGAGCAGAGCGGCAAAGAACCAACCAACGTGTTGTACTACAGCGCATGTTTGTTTTATGTTATGGTGCTTAATATCAATAAAAGATTGTATGAACAGTTTTGGGATTTCATCCCCAATCCGGATTAATGTGAGATGGACGAATAAAGCTGAGACAAAGCTTTGAGAGACTTTCAGTGTTCAGAGGCCGTCATATATACTCTACAATGGGGAGGGGGGTCCAAACACTAATGCTGTACAGCCCAGCTGGAGACGATTTCTATCTCCCCAAACTGTTATTTTCAAAAGAAGTGAGTAATGATGACTTAAACTTCAAGGCATGGGAGATGTTGATTAATTCCAGGACTGAGGCCCTCTATTTTCTCTCTCTGTCTGTTTTGTCAATCCAGCTCTATTATTCCAGACATACTCAACGTCCCAGTGACGTGTTTAGAACGTCCCATTGACGTGTTTAGAACGTCCCATTGACGTGTTTAGAACGTGTCAGATCAGCGCTGAAGTGATTATTATCCCTAAAAGCCACCTCCTTGAATGAGTGCCATTATAGAAAAAGTTGAGCCTGAGTGCTGTTCCCAATGTTCTGACAAATATTTGATTATAGAGAGAGGGACATGAGAGAGGAAGAGGGAGAGACGGAAGCAGACAAATGTTTGATTATAGAGAGAGGGACATGAGAGAGGGAGAGACGGAAGCAGACAAAGGTTTGATTATAGAGAGAGGGACATGAGAGAGGGAGAAACGGAAGCAGACAAAGGTTTGATTATAGAGAGAGGGACATGAGAGAGGGAGAGACGGAAGCAGACAAAGGTTTGATTATAGAGAGAGGGACATGGGAGAGGGAGAGACGGAAGCAGAGAAAGGTTTGATTATAGAGAGAGGGACATGAGAGAGGGAGAGACGGAAGCAGACAAAGGTTTGATTATAGAGAGAGGGACATGGGAGAGGGAGAGACGGAAGCAGACAAAGGTTGGATTATAGAGAGAGGGACATGAGAGAGGGAGAGACGGAAGCAGACAAGGGTTTGATTATAGAGAGAGGGACATGAGAGAGGGAAAGACGGAAGCAGACAAAGGTTTGATTATAGAGAGAGGGACATGGGAGAGGGAGAGACGGAAGCAGACAAAGGTTTGATTATAGAGAGAGGGACATGAGAGAGGGAGAGACGGAAGCAGACAAAGGTTTGATTATAGAGAGAGGGACATGAGAGAGGGAGAGACGGAAGCAGACAAAGGTTTGATTATAGAGAGAGGGACATGAGAGAGGGAGAAACGGAAGCAGACAAAGGTTTGATTATAGAGAGAGGGACATGAGAGAGGGAGAGACAGAAGCAGACAAAGGTTTGATTATAGAGAGAGGGACATGGGAGAGGGAGAGACGGAAGCAGAGAAAGGTTTGATTATAGAGAGAGGGACATGAGAGAGGGAGAGACGGAAGCAGACAAAGGTTTGATTATAGAGAGAGGGACATGAGAGACGGAAGCAGACAAAGGTTTGATTATAGAGAGAGGGACATGGGAGAGGGAGAGACGGAAGCAGACAAAGGTTGGATTATAGAGAGAGGGACATGAGAGAGGGAGAGACGGAAGCAGACAAGGGTTTGATTATAGAGAGAGGGACATGAGAGAGGAAGAGGGAGAGACGGAAGCAGACAAAGGTTGGATTATAGAGAGAGGGACATGAGAGACGGAAGCAGACAAAGGTTGGATTATAGAGAGAGGGACATGAGACAGAAGCAGACAAAGGTTGATTATAGAGAGAGGGACATGAGAGACGGAAGCAGACAAAGGTTTGATTATAGAGAGAGGGACATGGGAGAGGGAGAGACGGAAGCAGACAAATGTTTGATTATAGAGAGAGGGACATGAGAGAGGGAGAGACGGAAGCAGACAAAGGTTTGATTATAGAGAGAGGGACATGAGAGAGGGAGAGACGGAAGCAGACAAAGGTTTGATTATAGAGAGAGGGACATGGGAGAGGGAGAGACGGAAGCAGACAAAGGTTGGATTATAGAGAGAGGGACATGAGAGACGGAAGCAGACAAAGGTTGGATTATAGAGAGAGGAACATGAGACAGAAGCAGACAAAGGTTGATTATAGAGAGAGGGACATGAGAGACGGAAGCAGACAAAGGTTTGATTATAGAGAGAGGGACATGGGAGAGGGAGAGACGGAAGCAGACAAAGGTTTGATTATAGAGAGAGGGACATGAGAGAGGGAGAGACGGAAGCAGACAAAGGTTGGATTATAGAGAGAGGGACATGAGAGAGGGAGAGACGGAAGCAGGCAAAGGTTTGATTATAGAGAGAGGGACATGAGAGAGGGAGAGACGGAAGCAGACAAAGGTTGGATTATAGAGAGAGGGACATGAGAGAGGGAGAGACGGAAGCAGACAAAGGTTGGATTATAGAGAGAGGGACATGAGACAGAAGCAGACAAAGGTTGATTATAGAGAGAGGGACATGAGAGAGGGAGAGACGGACGCAGACAAAGGTTGCTGAGAGGAAAGATCAGCGATGGCCTTTAAAACAAAAATGCATCAGAAAGCTCAATCAGACCCTGGATTCAGCATGTTGTCAGGGAACACGAGCAACAAATCAAAACACATTGTTCCACATGGGGGTAATGGGGATCTCTCAGCCAATGACAAGCTTCCGCTATGTTCCACATGTTGACAAAGTGCCGCCACATCTCTGGATCATGCACGACACGTTCCCCCTATCAGCACCTCTCATACTCATGACAAGCCAGCTGTGATTCTGGGTCTCTTTTTAGGTTTTTTTTGTTGTCCTGAGTAACATACTGTACATGCCATCACCCTGTCTCATATTGTAAAGGTCACTAGACTGGGTTGGACTGGTTGGGGTGGGTGAGGTTTATTGGGGCAGTATGTATGATGGGGCCCAGGGTGGGGTGGTTGTGGCTGTTCAGTGGGTGGTGCTGTTGGGGGCATTATGGAGGGGGGTCCCAAACGGCCCCTTAACCACGCACTGCTGGCTCTGCTCCACCGCGCTTGTCTCCTTTCACCCTTAAATAAACCCAGCGGCAGAGCCCTGGGAAGAGCTGTGGCTGGGGGCAGGCAGATGGGGCGTGGGGGTGGTCGGGGGACGGTAGGGTAGTGGAAGGCGATTTAAATGGTTGTGCCGCAGGGGGAAGATGTATGGCACCCAGCCAGCCCGGGCGGAGCAGCGCGGCATGGTGGAGGGGAGCATTAGAAAACAGTGGTCCAGACTAATGATCCACAGCTTGATCGTTATGGCCCCCATAGAAAGGATTGAAGCGAGCTGCAGTCCCCAGGAAATCAATTCCCAGGAAGAGCCTGAGTCCTAGCTGTAAATCATGGAAGTACAGAATGGAGGGAAGGAGGGAAGGAAAGGAGGGATGTGGTGGGATGAAAGAGGAAGGTAGTGGATGGATGGAGGGGGTGGAGGAAGTGAAATAGAGAACACTCTTTTGATCATAAACCCTGAAGGCAAAATGACTTGTGGTTGTCCTCACTGAAGGTGCCCAATGATGTGGCTGTTCCAGCTCCCTGGCTGCCCCTCCATACCCCTCCCTCAACCCCCCAGTCTCCCTGTGTGAAGGCTCCATCGGAGGCTACTACGACATGGCGCGGTGCGGTAGGTTTTGGAGGGTGTTCTCAGATTGATTAATCTCCCTGGGCAGGGCCCCATCAATCCTAATACGACTCTAATGAAATTGTTGGGTGTTGGGGGAGAGGCGGGGGGTCATAAGTCACTTTAGAAACATATCATGATAAAGAAGGCATTGATCAAGGGGACCAGAATGATGACAAATGCCTGAGCTCTCCAGGAAAACAGCCAAAACAATAGAGGAGGGGAGGTGCTCAGATGCTATCAGTCAGGCACAGCACTCAGGCCTGGGATAAATCACACCACTATCTTAGGGAGAGACTTGACTGCATTTACTTGGTTGATTCCTCCAATGTTTTTGTGTTATTCAGATGGATGTTGACATACGTATCTGCATACTTAGAATATGGCTGAAGATTTTTAAGGTAAACAAACACAGGGAGATGAGTGCTAAGATGGCTGACATTGGAGCTGTTTTTTGTGCCACACATTCTGATTGATCGACACGCACACACACACTGAGACCATTGCGTTGACCATTAGTCAGGCCACTACTAAATTCTGCATCTCCTCCTGTTTTTAGCCATGGCGGCTGGCTGCTGCGGTGGTGGTATTGGCTGCTGCGGTGGTGGTATTGGCTGCGGCGATAACAAGTGAAAGTAGTTCCTTTTTCCTCATTTTTTCCTTTTTCCTCACTCATTCTCACTTCATTATGCAGGCAGCCTCCTGACGGTATCTGACAGAATGTGCTATCTGCAACCCCCAGCTGCAGTCCCTCTCTGTATCGCCCAATCGCTGGCGGCTTAACCCTAATGATGCCTGCCTGCCTGGCCAGGGATGCATGGAGCAGGGTGGAAATTCTGCTATTTTCTCGATAGAGAGAGGCCAGGCATCCCCTGCTGTTGATGTTGGCTCTCTTGGTAGTGACACTAGCGGGGTATAGTCAGTACTGTACTGGATGGCAGGGTGTTGGCATCACTGCAGCGTCAGTTAAACAAATGCCAAAGCTGTAATGTTGTAGTAAGGATATTTTGGGTAACAGCAGTGGTGGCGGTGGATGTGGTAGAAGTCTGTATTCAAACATGGAATAATTTACGTAGTGTAGTAGCATTAAGTGGAATTGGTGTGCATCCAAGGACAATCTGCAGTGTGTGTGTACAGTAGTTACATGAAGACCATTCTATAGTGCCATTCTCCTCTTTTGCTCTGTAGTGTTTATTTTTTATTTAGCCTTTATTTAAACAGTTGAGTCCTTTAAGAACAAATTCTTATTTTCAATGACAGCCTGGCAAAGTGAAGGGAATGTTGACACTGGGTTGTGCTGACTTCTCTAGCAGCAGAGAAGCCTGAGTGTTTGTGTGTTTTGGCTCCACGCAGCAGCATTATTGTCCTCCTCATAAATACGTTATGTACATTAGCACAGCTCTAGAATCAGTCTTTGGAGAGGCCCCAGAGAGCCTTAAATTAGCTTAAGAAAAAACAAACAAACAAACAAGCGGCTTTAAGGGTGAAGCCTCAGAAAGCTGCAGGTCTGGAGCACCAGGCATGATGCATAGCTAATAATGTAGGTTAATATCACAGGAGGATATTTATCTGGGTTAAGCTCCACTTTGGAGAATTGGAAGGGAAGACACTGGTTGCCTCCAATATGGTATCCTATTCCCTATGTAGTGCACTACTTTTGACCAAAGCACTATATAGGGTGCCATTTCGGGACCATCCTCTGAGTTGTGGACACTATCAATCAATCAATCGACCATGCCAATATGTAACTCGTTTCAGGAAACTAGGTGTATGTCACACGTCACTACTTCACAAGAGAGGCATTTGAATGTCGTTTTTACGTTTTTTTGGCTGAAATGCCTTCTGGAACATGTGAACTTTCATTTTTCTTAATAACAAACGTGTAGGTCATTTGTAAATACAAAATAAAATTGTTACATTTCGAGCCAAATTTGTTTAGCTATGGAAAGAGGCAGGAACCTTCCCTCTGGCCATGATTGGCTGAGATAATGGATGGGCTGGACATGTTGAGAGATGAGATCAGATTGGTCTGCCATGTAGCAGGCTTCTGTCTATAACATGAGCTGCTCAGTATGTGTAGGTAATCCTTTCTAACGCAGCTTTTTTGAAAGGCTGTTGTATAAACCACCTATCTCCGGAATACATATTCAAACTAAGGGCAACTATGGCATATTGTGATGGCCCTGAATTTTTCTGAACCGTCTCAGTGCTTCTCCTTCCAATAGCGCGCTTTCCCTTTAATTCCCAATTAAATAGCCAGCATCAGCTGCGCAAAAGTGGGGTTGTGATGGAGACGTGAATGAGGATGTGTTCAACCCTCAGTTCCGAAGCTTCTCTATTCTGTTTGTTTTGTTGCTGTTAAACGTGTGTTTTGTAGCCTAATAGAGTTTACCCAGGATCGGATCCACTCTTTGTGTCCGTGGACTACACCTCTCCGTTCTTCGTGGCCTTTCTCCGCTGGAGATCTGTTGGCGGATTGGATTGTCTGATTTACCGACTGACTACAACCTTTTTGTATACAGTATTTCATTTGTTTTGATGTGATGTATACTGTGATGATTTATGTAGTTAGTTGTAGTTGAGGACTTAGTAAGAGTTGATACGCTTTAAAGTTCTGTTGTAAAATTATTGTTATTGATTCTATGATTAATACTGGGTTTACGCTACACTGAATGAACGGACAAACATTGCGTGACAGAAGTCACTTGAGTTCCCTGAACTCTACCGGGCAGGACTCTTTTTAGGCCCGAGGTACAGGACATTTCTGGAGGAACCAGAACTCATTGTGATATTATTATATGTGTGTAATCATTGGTGTTGCTAATACAACCCACGCAAAATAATATAGTTGTTTTTCAAGTTCTTTCCAATGTTTTAAGGGTTTATGAAAGTTTTGACTGACTTTTACATAAGTCCTTTGTATTGGTGTAGACTTGACGGACCAGATTCATTCCCTCCCAAACCAAAAGGAGAAACAAATGTTTTCTCTGGTAGGCACAACCTACCTGGCACCCCTATAAATAATAACCTCAAGTCAAAACCGTTACAATATGTGACAGAGAGTGAGAAGCATTTATCCACCACTCGGGTAAGAGAGTCTAGCTAGCTACATTTTCAGATATTATATGTTCCTAATTTTGTCAAAGTTGTTTTCTTTTCAAGTTAAAGCATACTGTTAGCTAGCTAGCTAACATTAGCTGTCTGGCTGACTCGCTAGCTAACTTTACATGTATGATCTGTGTAGTAATAGTATTCGTATCTCAGAGCCATTTGAATTGCTAGTTAAAACTTAATGTTAGCTAGTTATCTAACATTGAACCTAGTTGGTTAGCTTTAGCTACCTGTAGATTCATGCAGGGTAGTAACGTTATGAGTTGGGATTATGGTTAATTGTTCAGCTAGCTAACTAGCTACTTAACAAAAGACTCCACTATGCAAATAACCATTTCACTGTACTGTTTACACCTTCTGTATCCTCTGCATGTGACAAATAAACTTTGATTTTATTTGATATAGTGTGTGTTTATCAGAGACGGTAATGTGAAGAACAACATGACCTGCACCAAAGTTAAATTAGGATATAACTTTAGGCCAAAGAGACAGTGTCCAAGATCTAAAATTCTCCAGTAGAATGCCCTGCTTTTATTTCGTCAAACTCAACCATAAGCTGTTTTCTGTAATTAGCTGACCATTACTGTAACTTGTAAATATTGATCTTGTTGTGAGTTTATTTTCCTGTAATAATGAATACAACTTAAGACGTTGTCAGCTGTATGATATGGTCATTATTTGAACTGGACTGAACAATAGAATGTTCATGATGTCACTGCAACAACTGTCTACAGACATGTCGATAGACGTAGTATTAAACCAGCCTTTAGTCTTAATCTTTGGTTGTTTAGTACACTACAGTACTCACTGTTTAGCACATGACCTCACATGTGAATCCTTAAAGAGTTGGGTGAATGATGCTGAATGGGTGTAGACAAAGAAGAGCTCTCCAGTAGGTGTACCAAACATTCAAGGGCCATTTTCTCAAAAGTGGGGTTACAAATTTATCAAATGTATCAACTTTCACAATTATTTTATTTTTATTTAACCTTTATTTAACTAGGCAAGTCAGTTAAGAACAAATTCTTATTTACAATGACGGCCTAACCCGGCCAACGCTGGGCCAATTGTGCTCCGCCTTATGGGATTCCTAATCACGGCCGGATGTGATTCAGCCCGGATTCAAACCAGGGACTGTAGTGATGCCTCTTGCACTGAGATGCAGTGCCTTAGACTGCTGCACCACTCGGGAGCCCTTATTATAGGCACATTCAATAGTAATAACCATGATAACAATAAAAAACATCATCATTCAAATAAACATACGGAAGTGTATTATTATCCTAAGTGGATAACATCAGATAGATAGAGGAATATATTGGTTTGGTAGCATAATAGGACTGAGATTCTCCAGTGACAGTCAGTAATGGCCCTTGTCTCTCTCAGTAACTGTCAGGTGTTCTGAGCCCGCCTCAGCCCAGACTGGAGTTTGTTTTTTTCATGTCTGCTGTCTGCTTTTGATTCTTACTCCCCGAGGTTTTAAAAAAAGTGGTAGATTGTTGGTGACAATCAGGCCCTTTTGAGCAGGGGGTTTGATTTAATCGCCAGGGTGTCTGTCATTTGTTATTCCAGAGCGAGCAGTGTGGCTGACTGGTGACTGGTTGGCTGGCCGCTCCCAGTTAGTGAGGCCTGGGTCTGATCAAGCAACGCCTCGCTACCAGCAGCAAGCAGCACTCCCTCCCTCCCCGACATCTCTCCCTCCTCTCGTTCTTCAATTTTTTGGGGGTTTTATCTAAATCTTCAGTACAAATGCAGTGTTTCTCCTCTCCCAGTGGGCCCCATTACTGGCTGTGGGGCATTACAAATCATTAATAGTGCTGTCAGAAAGAGCGAGAGCGCAGGGAGAGGAGGAGGAGGGGGAGCAGCAGTGGTAGTGAGTTGCTTAGCTGCTCATAAATGGGAAATTAATACATCTGCTTCCTTAATGCTGGCTCGTGTTTGATGTTTGTTAGCTGGCAACTATAATGATGTAGGTTTGAGCCGACGGGGCGCTTGACTAAATTTGATTCCTCCAATTAAGTAGTCAGAGTTCTTTTCTTTCGGGAGAAAAAGGAATAGGGGAGAGAGAAAAAAGGAAAAAACTCTCCCTAATTATGGTCTCCAAACCTTCAGTTTTGTGGTTCTTGCTTTGCTTTTTTGCTGTCTCTATCAGTCTCCGTCTCTATCTTCCCCCCCTTTCTATCTCTCTCTAGCGTCCCTCTCTCCCGCCTCCTCTTTCTATCTCTCTCTAGCGTCCCTCTCCCCCCCCTTTCTATCTCTCTCTAGCGTCCCTCTCCCCCCCCTTTCTATCTCTCTCTAGCGTCCCTCTCTCCCGCCTCCTCTTTCTATCTCTCTCTAGCGTCCCTCTCCCCCCCTTTCTATCTCTCTCTAGCGTCCCTCTCTCCCGCCTCCTCTTCTGTCAGAGCTTGATTGCGGGGACATGTTCATCAGCCTTGGCCTTCGTAAAAAAGTTGTTTACCGTTCACTAATCAAGGGGAAATATTTTAATCAGCACCCGCCACTGTCTTAATCATTAACATTAGCAAGCCATGTATGTTAATTGCTATATAGAGCAAGGTGATGATAGTCAATCTTAAGTGCAAATGATGAAATTACCACCATCGAGGTTCCAGACATGAGCAAATGTATACTAATCACAGCCTTGGATGCCGAGATAGCTACCGTGAAGGAAATATGAAAGGTAGCTACTGTAGAAAGAGGATTTTTGTTTCTGACACATTCCTTTACATAACATAGACTAGGCAATGGAACTCGCTTTTAGCACTTGAAAAAGGCTTGAAAACTAGTCTGTGTTTTTGTAGCTAACAGTTATTACTTTGCGTGAGATTTATTTTTAGATTATCATACATATCAGTTTTACCGTTTAGAAAAGAAAGCACTTTATGTATCTAGTCCCCCCATTTGAGGAATCCATAAGTATTTGAACAAATTCACTTATAGTGTATTAAAGTAGTCAAAAGTTTAGTATTTGGTCCCATATTTCTAGCATGCAATGACTACATCAAGTGTAATACGTGCGCTGAGAGTCGGGAAGCAAGATCAGGGAGTGAGTGTTGAGTCAGCTGTGGTGCAGGAACCTGACAGCACGGTTGAGGCAGGGGAGCCTGGCGATCCGGCTGAGGCATGAGAGCCTGACGAGCCGGCTGAGGCAGGGGAGCCTGGCGATCTGGTTGAGGCATGAGAGCCTGTAGCAGTTCCCGAACCCAACGTCATTACTCTGACGCAGAAAAATACAATTTAAAAAACACTCACTGATGCTTCCCTTAGGTGAGGTGTTATTCTGTAACGAGTGCGCTGAGAGTCGGGAAGCAAGTTCAGGGAGTGAGTGTTTTAATAAATAAATGAAACAATAAACACGTAACACAAACAACGCACCAACATGAAAACAGAGTCAATAACACCTGAGGAAAGAACCAAAGGGAGTGTATGCAATGCTAATGTGATCCTATAGTAATCAGAGTAATGATTTGAGATGCAGATCACTTACAGTAGGAAGTACATGGATAAAACCGCTCCAGTCCAGTACTGTATGGTCCTAATATCGTAGAGGTCGATGGTATGATACAGGGAAGCAATCGGCCTCTCTTCCCTTTGACTCTCGGTGTAGATGGAAGAGTAGTCATTTCAACATGTATTATCAGTCGAGCTGAAATAGAATAGTAAATCAGCTCAGCTTACTGGTCCTCAGAAGAATTACTCATCTTCAAACAAAGTCATTCCATGCCTCAGACCAGCCATCCCCCCCCCCCCCCCCCCCCCCCTGTTCCAGGACCTGCCTAACTCATTAGTAGTGTGGGGTCCTTTATTAATGTTTTATCAGTGTTTTAATGGTGATTTGACGTGATTGAGGGAATGCAAGCAGCAAAGAGACAGATGAGTGTGTCTGTGGGGCTGCCCTGAGCTTGGCCCTTGTTTACTGTACACACACCTACCTGGGATGCCAGTTTAACACTGAACTGCTGTTGACATTAGCTTACTTAGCACAGCTCCCTGGTCACATGTGTGCATGTGTGTGTGTGTGTGTGTGTGTGCATGCGTGCCAGCCAGGGTTTCCGTTTGACAATTTACCGGACTCATATGCATTGGGTGCATAACCTGATTAGGGCGACCACCGACGGTGCTCAGAATGACAGAAATCATCTTAACACAATATGCAACTCAAGGATGCAACAGAGTGCATCCTTCCTACCGAATTCTGATGCGCACTTTAGAGATGTAAGAATAACTGTCCACATTTACTATATCTCAGCCAACAAGAGGAGTAATCACAAAATCACTAACCTTGTCAATCTACTATCCCCCATAGTAGAAAATTGACCTATTCTGTTGGTCAGCTTGTCATTCTGTTTGAGAAAGAAATAGCCTATTCCAAACAGACAGTTCAATTCATAAAACTAGTACATACAAAAAACTTGAGGCTGATGCAACAGATCAGAACATTTAGCTTAAAATGTTGATAAACTGTTATTTATTCATATTATAAGCACAGTAATGCGCACATGGCAGTGGACTATGTGCAAGTGGTTGCATGTGACAGAGATGAAAATATTTGTCCGAAATTTAGAAAGATGGGAGAACTAAGGTGCACAACTAGCATGGGTTGCTAGTATAACTAAGATGCACAACTAGCATGGGTTGCTAGTATAACTAATGTGCACAACTAGCATGTGTTGCTAGTATAGCTAAGGTGCACAACTAGCATGGGTTGCTAGTATAACTAAGATGCACAACTAGCATGGGTTGCTAGTATAACTAAGGTGCACAACTAGCATGGGTTGCTAATATAACTAAGATGCACAACTAGCATGGGTTGCTAGTATAACTAAGATGCACAACTAGCATGGGTTGCTAGTATAACTAAGGTGCACAACTAGCATGGGTTGCTAGTATAACTAAGGTGCACAACTAGCATGGGTTGCTAGTATAACTAAGATGCACAACTAGCATGGGTTGCTAGTATAACTAAGGTGCACAACTAGCATGGGTTGCTAGTATAACTAAGGTGCACAACTAGCATGGGTTGCTAGTATAACTAAGATGCACAACTAGCATGGGTTGCTAGTATAACTAAGGTGCACAACTAGCATGGGTTGCTAGTATAACTAAGATGCACAACTAGCATGGGTTGCTAGTATAACTAAGATGCACAACTAGCATGGGTTGCTAGTATAACTAAGATGCACAACTAGCATGGGTTGCTAGTATAACTAAGATGCACAACTAGCATGGGTTGCTAGTATAACTAAGATGCACAACTAGCATGGGTTGCTAGTATAACTAAGATGCACAACTAGCATGGGTTGCTAGTATAACTAAGATGCACAACTAGCATGGGTTGCTAGTATAACTAAGATGCACAACTAGCATGGGTTGCTAGTATAACTAAGATGCACAACTAGCATGGGTTGCTAGTATAACTAAGATGCACAACTAGCATGGGTTGCTAGTATAACTAAGATGCACAACTAGCATGGGTTGCTAGTATAACTAAGGTGCACAACTAGCATGGGTTGCTAGTATAACTAAGATGCACAACTAGCATGGGTTGCTAGTATAACTAAGATGCACAACTAGCATGGGTTGCTAGTATAACTAAGATGCACAACTAGCATGGGTTGCTAGTATAACTAAGGTGCACAACTAGCATGGGTTGCTAGTGTAACTAAGATTGTGCCGCTTTTATTGGACAATGAAAGAATGTTGATTTGAAAACCAATACAACATGAGAGGAATAGGCTACTTGTTTCAATGGCATATGGAAGTCTTAATTGCCTCCACATTTATAGAAATTAATTTTGGCCAGGCTACTTTGAAGCAAGGTAAGACATCCCTCAAAATATAAAGTAAAACGTTCAGGTTACACACTGCCTCCAACTCACATTGCAAAGTGGTGTGTGATGTGCTGAATCCTGCTGTTGCCTATGCACTTGAATGGCGAATGGGATGTGCGCTTCAATTACCAGTTGAGCAATACAAAAAGTAGCTATTTTTAATCGTGGCCATCAAAACAGTTTTTAACACGTGCTTTGCATTTAGAATTGTTGCGCAATGATTGGGCTTATAAAAGCACATGTTACAGGAGCAGTAGGCCTAGTAACAGACTAGGCGCTCTATCTGTATGCTGTGCTTGTGTGATAAATAAGAATCATAACGACTGACCAAAATACACAGAGGCCAATTTAATTCTATTGAATTATGTAAATGAACCTATAGACCAATCAACATGATCAGTCAAATGTAGACTATTTACATTGACTGCGTCTGTATTTCCATCAATTGTCTTCTCGCTGCCAAATGGCGGGCGGAAATGTTATTTTATCGGCTTAAAGCTAGCTATTACCAGCCAACGGAAACCCTGGTGTGTGCATGCAGGTAGGCAGGCGGGCTCGCGGGGTTCGGTATCAGGCCTACATGTAGGTGACTTATTCTGGCCGTCCCTCTTCACAACTCCCCTGTGGGACTGTAATGTCACAGCCCGTTAGCAGCCCCCGGTGCCCCTCCTGGCACCAGCCGTTATAGAAACCGTTATAGTGTGTTAACATTACAGACGGACTGGAGCGATCAGTGGTAGTGTGTACAGTTAAGTCACTGTCCAGTTGGCTCTCGCCTTCACACATTCAATAATTCACAGTGAACAATTGTCATATACAGCTACTGTTCCATAGAAATGTATGTGCCCAGTGCAGAGGGAGGTATTGAGCACAGAACTAGAACGAGTTTCTATTTTTATGGTATGGAGGCATGTCGAACTTCTCGTGGATTTCCTAAAATGTGCATCTGAGTGTTTCTCAGGTTCAGGCCTCAGGCTCTGCTGACCAGGGTAATAATACTGTAGCCGATTACGCATCTTAATTTCTCCTTCCTCCTCTTTTCTCTGATCCATTTGCATACCTAACCAATCCATTCTATGGGTTGTATCTATAACAATAGGTGAAATCAAGTTGAATTTATGCTAATAAGATTTTTTTAGCTCAATGGTTTAAGCCTTTTTTTCTTTCATAAATAAAGCAATAGTCTTGCTAAAGAACTTGTCTTTGGTGTGGTAATATTAATGTTATGGTGATAAAATATTGGAAGTTGGCTACTCTATTACATTCTGATTACAGTGGCTTGCGAAAGTATGCACCCCCTTGGCATTTTTCCTATGTTGTTGCCTTAAACCAGGAATTAAAATAGATTTTTGCGGGGGTTTGTATAATTTCATTTACACAACATGCCTACCACTTTGAAGACAATTTTATTTATTTATTGTAAAACAAACAAGAAATAAGACCCCAAAAAATGAACTTGACCGTGCATAACTATTCAACCCCCCCAAAGTCAATACTTTGTAAAGCCACCTTTTGCAGCAATTACAGCTGCAAGTCTCTTGGGGTATGTCTCTATAAGCTTGGCACATCTAGCCACTGGGATTTTTGCCCATTCTTCAAGGCAAAACTGCTCTAGCTCCTTCAAGTTGGATGGGTTCTGCTAGTGTACAGAAATCTTTAAATCATACCACAGATTCTCAATTGGATTGAGGTCTGGGCTTTGACTAGGCCATTCCAAGACATTTAAATGTTTCCCCTTAAACCGCTTGAGTGTTGCTTTAGGAGTATGCTTAGGGTCATTGTCTTACTGGACGGTGAACCTCCGTCCCAGTCTCAAATCTCTTGAAGACTGAAACAGGTTTCCCCCAAGACATTCCCTGTATTTAGTGCTATCCATCATTCCTTCAATTCTGGCCAGTCTCCCAGTCCCTGCTGATGAAAAACATACCCACAGCATGATCCTGCCACCACCATGCTTCACTGTGGGGATGGTGTTCTCGGGGTGATGAGAGGTGTTGGGTTTGTGACAGACATAGCATTTTTCTTGATGGCCAAAAAGCTCAATTTTAGTCTTATCTCATCAGAGTACCTTTTCCATATGTTTGGGGAGTCTCCCACATAACATTTGGCGAACACCAAACATGTTTGCTTATTTTCTTCTTTGAGCAATGCCTTTTTTTCTGACCACTCTTCAGTAAAGCCAGCTCTGTGGAGTGTACGACTTAAAGTGGTCCTCTGGACAGATACTCTAATCTCCGCTGTGGAGCTTTGCAGCTCCTTCAGGGTTATCTTTGGTCTCTTTGTTGCCTCTCTGATTAATGCCCTCCTTGCCTGTTCCATGAGTTTTGGTGATCGTCCCTCTCTTGGCAGGTTTGTTGTGGTGCCATATTCTATGTGCATAGTCATTGAACACTTGTCACTTTAATAATGTTTACATCCTGTCTTACCCACTTCATATATATATACTCTCTTCTAGTCAAGGCTCAACCTACAGTTGAAGTCGGAAGTTTACATACACTTAGGTTGGAGTCTTTAAAACTCGTCTTTCAACCACTCCACAAATTTCTTGTTAACAAACTATAGTTTTGGCAAGTCGGTTAGAACATCTACTTTGTGCATCACACAAGTAATTTTTCCAACAATTGTTTAAAGACAGATTATTTCACATATAATTCACTGTATCACAATTCCAGTGGGTTAGAAGTTTACATACACTAAGTTGACTGTGCCTTTAAACAGCTTGGAAAATTCCAGAAAAGTATGTCATGGCTTTAGAAGCTTCTGATAGGCTAATTGACATAATTTGAGTCAATTGGAGAATTACCTGTGGATGTATTTCAAGGCCTACCTTCCAAGCCTCTTTGCTTCACATCATGGGAAAATCAAAAGAAATCAGCCAAGACCTCAGAAAAAAAATCCTTCATCCTTGTGAGCAATTCCCAAACGCCTGAAGGTACCACGTTCATCTGTACAAACAATAGTACGCAAGTTTAAACACCATGGGACCACACAGCCGTCATACCGCTCAAGAAGGAGATGCGTTCTGTCTCCTAGAGATTAACGTAATTTGGTGTGAAAAGTGCAAATCAATCCCAGAACAACAGCAAAGGACCTTATGAAGATGCTGGAGGAAACAGGTACAAAAGTATCTATATCCACAGTAAAACGAGTCCTATATCGACATAACCTGAAAGACCGCTCAGCAAGGAAGAAGCCACTGCTCCAAAACTGCCATAAAAAAGCCAGACTACGTTTTGCAACTGCACACTGCGTACTTTTTGGAGAAATGTCCTCTGGTCTGATGAAACAAAAATAGAACTGTTTGGCCATAGTGACCATCGTTATGTTTGGAGGAAAAAGGGGGAGGCTTGCAAACCGAAAAACACCATCCCAACCGTGAAGCACAAGGTGGAAGCATCATGTTGTGGGGGTGCTTTGCTGCTGGAGGGACTGGTGCACTTCACAAAATAGATGGCATCATGAGGTAGGAGAATTATGTGGATTTATTGAATCAACATCTCAAGACATCAGTCAGGTTAAATCTTGGTCGCGAATGGGTCTTCCAAATGGACAATGACCCCAAGCATACTTCCAAAGTTGTGGCAAAATGGCTTAAGGAAAACAAAGTCAAGGTATTGGAGTGGCCATCACAAAGCCCTGACCTCAATCCTATGGAAAATCTGTAGGCAGAACTGAAAAAGCGTGTGCGGGCAAGGAGGCCTACAAAATGACCCCAAGCATTCTTCCAAAGTTGTGGCAAAATGGCTTAAGGACAACAAAGTCAAGGTATTGGAGTGGCCATCACAAAGACCTGACTTCAATCATATAGAACATTTGTGGGCAGAACTGGAAAAGCATGTGCAAGCAAAGAGGTCTACAAACCTGACACAGTTACACCAGCTCTGTCAGGAGGAATGGGCCAAAATTCACCCAACTTATTGTGGGAAGCTTGAGGAAGGCTTCCCGAATCGTTTGACATAAGTTAAACAATTTAAAGGAAATGCTAACAAACACTAATTGAGTGTATGTAAACTTCTGACACACTGGGAATGTGATGAAAGAAATAAAAGCTGGAATAAATCTCTCAACTATTATTCTGACATTTCACATTCTTAAAATAATGCGGTGATCCTAACTGGCCTAAGAGAGGGAATTTTTGATAGGATTAAATGTCCGTAATTGTGAAAAACGGAGTTTAAATGTATTTGACTAAGGTGTATGTAAACATCCGACTTCAACTGTATATAACTACTGCTGTACACACTTTTTCTGTTCATATACTGTCCATAATGTCTATACACACCGTCATATACATACTGTATATATTTATATTCTGGACTCTGGCATTGCTCGTTCTAATATTTCTTAATTGTATTGTTTTGTATTGCTCGGTATTACTGCACTGTTGGAGTTAGCAACATAAGCATTTCGCTGCACCTGCGATAACATCTGCAAAATATATGTATGCGACCAAGAATATTTATTTATTTATTTATTTATTTCAGAGACGGACACGTAATTGAAACATCTGTAACATATTAGACAAATCAAGTGATTGTTTGTGGGTATGAGAGGACATGTTGAAACCCAGGGAGGGAATAAACTGTGTGTGGCGTGCAGCAGATGCATAGCCCGCGTGCATAACTAATGCAAATTAGTATGACTTTAAAATGTTAATGGGAACAAAGTGAAAGCTGTTGGCTCACAGGCAGACACACTGAAGGAGAGAGAGAGAGGAAAACGAAACCGGATCACAACTAACTCCGATCACAGATGCTTCTTTCTGCTGTTTTCAGAAGGAAGTAGCGTTGCAGGCCTTGAGCTCTTCTACTTACCACAAACACAAACAAGCTTTTTTTCCTGCTTGCTTTGAAATGAACGGAGAGTTAGAGTGAGCTCTGGATAAAATGCTCAACCACAGGATAGGAATAGCTAGCTATTCAACTTACCGATTGCAATAGCTAGCTATTCGACTCCTGTCCCCTTACCCGTCCCCTACCTCCCGGGTCGGCAGCGCCTACAGACACAGCAGGACATTGCCTCCCACAATGCAGCACTGTGTACCATGCTATGCTGCCATCTGCTAGGACCTGTTGGATTGTTTGTTTTCTCAAGCTAACAGCAGATCACCTCTTTCCTGTTCCTGCTTTTTACCATATGCCACTGCCTGGTGTATCAGAGCGAGGTATGTATATTAATGAACTTAATCAAAGACACGCACACACACATCTGTCACCAGGGGAATTTAGGAAAACAATCACCCCGTAAGTCGATTCACCCCCTCCCCTCATAGGTAACACCTAAACAAGTAACAATTAACAAATATAAGTATCAAATATAAACTGTTATGCCTACAATTAGGGATCTTCGGACCCAACAACAGTGTTCTGCAGCCTTAAATCATAGACAGCTGGGTTACTGTCTGAACACATGTTACACAAATGATTGTACAGTAAATGAAAAATATATAAATCCAAAAAAAGAAACAAAATACACAGTGTACAAAACATTAAGAACAGCTTCCTAATATTGAGTTGCACCCCCTTTTGCCCTCAGAACAGCCTCAATTTGTCAGGGTATAGACTCTACAATATTGACTCCAATGCTTCCCACAATTGTATCAAGTTGTCTGGATGTCCTTTGGGTGGTGGACCATTCTTGATACATACGGGAAACTGTTGAGTGTTAAAAACCCAGCAGCATTGCGTTCTTGACACACTCAAACCTGTGCGCCTGGCATCTACTACCATGCCCCTTTAAAGACACTTAAACCTTTTGTCTTGCACACCCTCTGAATTGCACACAAGGCTTAAAAATCCTTTAACCTGTCTCCTCCCCTTCATCTACACTGATTGAAGTGGATTTAACAAGTGACATCAATAAGGTATCATAGCTGGATTCACTTGGTCAGTCTATTTTTTGAACACTCAGTGTATGTGTCAACCCTGAAGATACCCCCTAGAGCCCATGACTATAATAGCAGTGAGAGTAATGCTAGTCCACCAAATACCACCAGCTCGGCTAAATAATACATCCACTGCAGATGGCAGACTGCCTGCCCTGTTTGTTTTAAAGACAGCTAATGTCCTTCAGGTGTTTACTGTGCCCTGACCCAATCCAAAATGGAGGTCTGGTCTCTCAGAGCCATGCTGTGAACTCATCACTGTGTGACGAGACTGGAGAACAGCACAACACATCCCTGCTTTGGGTTGCTAGTAAACACAGTTGGTCAGTATGCCATTGATTGGTTGATTTAGGACAACTGAAGCCATTCATTTTCATGGATCTTTTAATTAATTGACTGTGTGATGATACAGTATATGAGATATGGTACAAATTAGGGCTGTTCAGTAATCCAGTCACTATTTTAATACAAACAGTAGTTCTGAATCTGGATTTGGATCCCTAGAAATATATAAACTGGAATTATTTATTTACAGTAGCAAGGAGGCTAAACCTGAGATTCTTGTTATTCATGTTACTATAATCCTAATGGGATTATGGAGCTGCTACTGTTGCTTCTCAACACTGTTTACAATGTGCTTTTTGTTTTAACACATACCATACATAAAGCCTAATCCCAATCTACAAGATTTTCCTGTTTATCCTGGTTTTGACTGATCCGTGTTTCACCCACATTCAGTATGTGTATCACAAGAGTTCATTTATCATCCAGGATATGCTCATAATTCAGTAAAATGTGATACAGAGTGAGAAAGACAGGTTTTTGAGATTCAATTTCACTCATAACACAATTATAATTTTCTGATATGAATTTGACTTTGTGGCTATTGAAAGCTCTCTTTTCCTTCAATGAAATGTGGAGGCTGTCCTGAAATAGCAGTTAAAACCATTTTAAATGAAACAAAAGAGAAATATGTTTTTTTTAATAACTGTCTGATTAAGATAAACTATTCAGCTCTGATCATACTGTGAGTCATTATCATTGGAGAGACTGCGTCTGTTGATGTATTGGTACTTAGCACATCATTAAGCTCAGGGCTTTGAGGGAGAAACTTCATTTGATCATTGGACCTGTCACTCAACATGTGACAGAACAACAAATGCAAACAGACAAATCTGTCCTCATCAACGGTTCATGGTTCGATGTAACTGAGGACATATTCCCCCAACTCAGTGGCCTGTGGCATTAAAGTCCTAGAAATATCTGCCAGCCACATGTCCAGTCTAGCTACTTTAATATGTGCCTGTCTATACGTGGGCTGTTTTGTTTGGGGTTGTTTTGTTTTCATGCCGCAACCAGCTGTTTTTTCAGTGGTATTTGCAGAGGCTTTCCTGTCCTGCCTCTTCCAATAAAGACTGCAGACAGGCAGTGATTCCTGGGGTTGTTTGTGGGCCTCCGCCACGGTGTGGAGTGTTGGGCGGGTGGCACCATGCATCATTTAGGCTGCTTTGTACATGCCTACAGGAGTATCTGTTGGTTGGGCTGGGGGGGTACACTAACACCAGACAGTCTGGCAGGACTTAACCTCACACCCGGGCGGATGTGTAGGAACATGAGAGGTAGACTGAGTGCGCTCTGCTCCACTCAGGCATTCTCAAGGCCACCTACCTCCCGGGTCCTAGCGGGTGGATGACTCAACAGGAGTTATCAGGTGTTGAGGTGTTGCCAGGAGCAGAATTTACCTCTCCCAAAAAAGCCTGATCTGCTCCCATTCCATAGTACTTCAGACAGCAAGATATGCTAAGAGCAGCACTCTGCTCTAGCTGAATGCTATATCCTCTGATGGTACTTCACTAAAGCAGAGTCTGGTGCTAACAACTATCCCCTACTGCTCGCTGTATTCCCTGGTCTGGGAGGCCTTTTGTCTGACCTTGTGTTGTGTTGAGTGATTGTTTTCCAACTCTTTCTTTATAGACAACTGTAACATCGCTTTTGAAGTTCAAAACTTGCCGTAGCAGTAGCATGACGTCAAGAACTGAGTTGTGTTGTGCCGTGGTTAATGTCGCACCCACATGCACCATGCTGCCATTCTGATAGTATCCATAGCCATAGTATCCCAACGGCTGTGCCTCCTTGGCCACGCATTCCCCACAGAGCTCAGTCCACTTGAAGGGCTGACAGGCGACCATGTCATCTGTCAGAGGGAGATAGATAGCACTATCACTCACCCCTCCTCCCCTCCCTCCTCATCCCCTCTTCCATCCCCTATATCTCACACTGCCTCACTGTCACCCCTCCACTGCCCTGCCTTGTGCCAGACCACAAGATGAATCACAGGGGTTCACAGGTCAAGATGACCCAGTCCAGCAGAAATGTATGACACCCCCTCTCTGTCACGCCCCCGTGGAATCTTTTGGTTACTGGCCCAACTGGCCCTCTTAACCGCTAGGCAACCTGCTGCCCACAGCTTGAATATTTTATCAGATTAGGCACTGTTCATAAAGTTTTCCAGATTAGTTGTATTGCCATAACAACAAATACTGTATTTATATTTGCTTTGAGCTTTCAATAATTTATGTGATATGTGCCAATGTGCTTGAGTCCAATGCCAAATACTGTTCTACAGTCAGTGCTATTAGCATTATCATCATCATTATTGTTTCACCAGATTAACTGGAGGCTCTCTCTCTCTCTTTAGGCCTTTCTAGTAGTCAGCTAAGCCACGTTAAACAACACAGATGGTGCTCTCTAGTGGCATTCTCAAAATAACATGCTGTTTTAGTTATCACCCCTAAAGGCTTCAAACTTCCCCTCTCTCCTCCATCTCCCTCCCTTGCCCCCCTGTTTGACAGGCTGATGGGAACAGACAATAACCACACGCCAGCTGATGCTTGATCCATGGGTTTGACCCATGCACCCGGACCACGTTGTTATTGCCTGTTTACATTGTGAAAATAACCAAATGTTTTCAGAGGCCCCTTCCTCGCTAGCAGTCTCCCACGGAATATCTCTCCCGACACCACTCCACCCCTCCCTCCATCCATCCTTTTCAACCTCTCCCTGACCCAGTCTGTAATACCTACATGTTTCAAGCAGACCACCATAGTCCCTGTGCCCAAGAACGCCAAGGTAACCTGTCTAAATGACTATCGCCCCATAGAATTCACATCTGAAGCCATGATATGCTTTGAAAGGCTGGTCATGGCTCACATCAACACCATCATCCCAGACACCCTGCACCCACTCAAATTCCTATACCGTCCCAACAGATCCACAGATCACTCAATGTCTATGGCACTTCACACTGCCCTCTCCCACCTGGACAAGAGGAATACCTACATGAGAATGTTGTTCATTGACTACAGCTCAGTGTTCAACACCATAATGCCCTCCAAGCTCATCACTAAGCTAAGGAGCCTGGGACTGAACACCTCCCTTTGCAACTGAATCCTGGACTTCCTGACTGCTTTGTTCCCTCCTGTACTCCCTGTTCACCCACAACTGCGTGTGACTCCAACGACACAACGGTGGTAGGCCTGATCATCGACGGCAATAAGACAGCCTATAGGGAGGAGGTCAGTAATGGCCAAAAATCTCCAAAAAGTATGTGGACACCTTCTTGTCCAACATCTCATTCCAAAATCATAGGCATTAATATGGAGTTGGTCGTCCCCTTTCCTGCTATAACAGCCTCTTCTGGGAAGGTTTCTACCAGATGTTGGACCATAGCTGCAGGGACTTGCTTCCATTCAGCCTCAAGCATTAGTGAGGTCGGGCACTGATGTTGGGCGATTAGGCCTGCCTTGCAGTCTGCGTTCCAATTCACCCCAAAGAATTTCTATGGGGTTGAGGTCAGGGCTCTGTGCAGGCCTGTCAAGATCTTCCACACCGATCTCGGGAAAAAACTCTGTATGGATCGCGCTTTGTGCACAGGGGCATTGTCATGCTTAATCAGGAAAGGCGCTCCCAAACTGTTGCCACAAAGTTGGAAGCACAGAATCGTCTATAATGTCACTGTATGCTGTAGCGTTAAGATTCCCCTTCACTGGAGCTAAGGGGCCTAGCCCGAACCATGAAAAACAGCCCCAGACCATTATTCCTCCTTTACCAAACTGATGTTGCTTCCAGAGGCAGTTTGGAACTTGGTAACCGAGGACAGACGCTTTTTACATGGTATATGCTCCAGCACTCGGCGGTCCTGTTCTGTGAGCTTGTGTGGCCTACCACTTCGTAGCTGAGCCATTGTTGCTCCTAGAAGTTTCCACTTCACAATGACAGCATTTAAAGTTGACCGGGGCAGCTCTAGCAGGGCAGAAATTTGACAAACTTAATGGAAAGGTGGCATCCTATGACGGTGCCATGTTGAAAGTCACTGAGCTCCTCAGTACGGGCCATTCTACAGCCAATGTTTATCTATAGAGATTTCGTGGCTGTGTGCTTGATTTTATATTCCTGTTATTAACGGGTGTGGCGGAAATAGCCAAATCCACTAATTTGAAGGGGTGTAGTGTAGTGTAGTGTATCTACCTCAATTACCTCATAACCTCATAACCTCATAACCCTGCACATTGACTTGGTACTGGCACCCCATGTATTTATTCCTTGTGTTATTATGTTGCTATTATTTCCATTTTTTTCTCTCTGCTTTGTTGGGAAGGGCCCGTAAGTAATCATTTCACTGTTAGTCTACACAAAGCATGTGAATCTATCCAACCCACTTCCCCCAGTTAGGCATATTCTCTGATAAGCATTGAGCTAGTGGCAGTGGAGAAGGAGGAAGTGGGGAGGGAGAGTAAGACTCAGGGATATGGAGTAATGGTATTCCACACATATCCGTGGACATTAGGTGGGGCATCAAGGTGCAAATATGAGCCAGACAGCTCTCATAATCAAAGAATCCAGGCATTATGAAATAAGTGGAAGTGACCAACGAAGAGAGATGCAGCACTCGCTGCTTTGAATTCCAATTAGGTTAGAGAGAAGGGGGGGGGGAGAATGGGATGCCTTCTAATGTCTGTGAAGCTGTTGTGGGGGTGATGTGTGGGAATGGAGGTACTGTATGGGCTTGCAGTAAAGGTCAGTGTGGCTGAGGATTCTAGGTCTTCTGGTTTCTGGGTCTGATGCGAGTCTCACAGTGGCTGATGACACACTGAGGGATGGATGGATGGACGGCTGGATGGATAGAAGGACAGATGTGTGGATGGATGGGTAGAGGTGAACGAGGGGCATGGGGGTCCGCTATGGGAGGAGAGTAGATTATCCCCAGAAGGGAAATCAATTAGGAATGATGGAGGTTGAATGTGAACCTTTATCAATTTAGCTCGACCACCTGAATTTTCATGATGGGCTTTGACTCTTCTCCTTTCTGTATGAGATCAGAGTTAATGGAGATTGTTTTGCACTTAACCGCTTCTCCAAATGTATTATCTGGGCTGTATTCAATAGAAGACACTTCATTGGGGCCTGCAGCCTTGTTGATGGATGAGATTTGTGTGGGGTTTGCAAAAGGAAAAGGCTCATGGGGGTGGGAGGAAGGGGGGCGAGAGGGGAGGGCAGAGGGTTGTCACAGATGTCCGGCCATTTGAAAGAAAATTAAACAAGTACCTCATTACAGAACGCTCCAGTGCTCCCTGGAGGTGGCCACTGAGCCAGCCTTTTTAATGAGCTGGGAACTTAAACGCTGCCAAAGTTTACCCCGGCCATTGCCAGCTCAGTTAGGCCACTGGGAAGTAACAGCCCCTCACTCCCCTGGCCCCCACCTCACCTCTCCACCAGCCTTCCTCTCCCATTCAGGGCCGCTCATCCAGAGGAAAGAGGGAAAGAGGGAGAGTGAGATAGAGAGGCACCATGCTGGTTCCCTCTCTTTCAGCTCTGG
Organism: Oncorhynchus nerka; assembly: GCF_034236695.1. Lineage (NCBI taxonomy): Eukaryota > Metazoa > Chordata > Actinopteri > Salmoniformes > Salmonidae > Oncorhynchus > Oncorhynchus nerka. The sequence continues at coordinate 67,709,888 of NC_088405.1, read as the reverse complement.
AGAAGGGGATAATGCCTTTTTTGTGCCACGCATCCAGAGGAATTATGTGTGCTAATTTGATTAGGGGGAGATTTGATTAACTGGAAAATGAGGGCTTTGCTTATACTTTCACACGCTTAATTTATCCCTTGCAAAGCAGACGAAACATTGTGTCATGAAACTCTGAAGGCATATGGGAAGCCCTTTCAGCAGCTAGATGGTCCTTTCAGACCCAACAATATCAAGGATTGCCATGGTTCATATTGGGATAATCAGTTTAAAGATTTTTTCCCGGCCGTAGAATACAAATTGTATTTGGCAACGCCAGTGAAAAGGTTGAAATGATAAAGAGATTAATATAGTACGGAATTGAGCTAAGGAAAGAAATTTGAAAAATATTTGCAATTTGAATGTTTTTTTAATGAAAATAGTAATTTTTTCAAGTGTTTATGTCTTATTACTTCTGTTGCTGGGTTCATATCATATTTTTTATGATCATATTCATCAGCGATCATCAACTAGATTCAGCCACGGAACGATTTTTGTTGTTTAGCGGATGCTCGGGGGGAAATATAATTACAAATAATTTGTAGACTGCAAGTTGACCGCAAGAAGCCCAAACAGATACAATCTTTGACTAAAACATAATCATTTCAAATCTTGCTTACATTTGTTTTTACAAATGCGAAAACAACTATTTTGACATTTTTGCAAATTAAAAAAAATATATATATATATATTTTAGTTACATAAATATTCAGACTATAAGACTCGAAATTAAAAAGATGAGAGAGGCCTGTAATTTTCATCATAGGTACACTTCAACTATGACAGACAAAATTAGAAGAAAAAAAATCCAGAAAATCACATTGTAGGATTTTTTATGAATTTATTTGCAAATTATGGTGGAAAATAAGTATTTGGTCAATAAAAAAAGTACTTTGTTATATACCCTTAGTTGGCAATGACAGAGGTCAAACGTTTTCTGTAAAGTCTTCACAAGGTTTCCGCACACTGTTGCTGGTATTTTGGCCCATTCCTCCATGCAGATCTCCTCTAGAAGCAGTGATGTTTTGGGGCTGTTGCTGGGCAACACAGACTTTCAACTCCCTCCAAAGATTTTCTATGGGGTTGAGATCTGGAGACTGGCTAGGCCACTCCAGGACCTTGAAATGCTTCTTACGAAGCCACTCCTTCGTTGCCGGGCGGTGTGTTTGGGATCATTGTCATGCTGAAAGACCCAGCCACGTTTCATCTTCAATGCCCTTGCTGATGGAAGGAGGTATTCACTCAAAATCTCACGATACTTGGCCCCATTCATTCTTTCCTTTTGTCCCTTTGCAGAAAAACAGCCCCAAAGCATGATGTTTCCACCCCCATCCTTCACAGTAGGTATGGTGTTCTTTGGATGCAACGCAGCATTCTTTGTCCTCCAAACACGACGAGTTGAGTTTTTACCAAAAAGTTCTATTTTGGTTTCATCTGACCATATGACATTCTCCCAATCTTCTTCTGGATCATCCAAATGCTTTCTAGCAAACTTCAGACGGGCCTGGACATGTACTGGCTTAAGCAGGGGGACACGTCTGGCACTGCAGGATTTGAGTCCCTGGCAGTGTAGTGTGTTACTGATGGTAGGCTTTGTTACTTTGGTCCCAGCTCTCTGCAGGTCATTCACTAGGTCCCCCTGTGTGGTTCTGGGATTTTTGCTCACCGTTCTTGTGATCATTTTGACCCCACGGTGTGAGATCTTTCGTGGAGCCCCAAATCGAGGGAGATTATCAGTGGTCTTGTATGTCTTCCATTTCCTAATAATTGCTCCCACAGATTTCTTCCATCCAAGCTACTTAGTTGTTACCTATTGCAGATTCAGTCTTCCCAGCCTGGTGCAGGTCTACAATGTTGTTTCTGGTGTCCTTTGACAGCTCTTTGGTCTTGGCCATAGTGGAGTTTGGAGTGTGACTGTTTGAGGTTGTGGACAGGTGTCTTTTATGCTGATAACAAGTTCAAACAGGTGCCATTAATACAGGTAACGAGTGGAGGACAGAGGAGCCTCGTAAAGAAGAAGTTACAGGTCTGTGAGAGCCAGAAATCTTGCTTGTTTGTAGGTGACCAAAAACTTATTTTCCACCATAATTTGCAAATAAATTCATTAAAAATCCTACAATGTGATTTTCTGGATTTTTTTCTCATTTTGTCTGTCATAGTTGAAGTGTATCTATGATGGAAATTACAGGCCTCTCTCATCTTTTTAAGTGGGAGAACTTGCACAATTGGTGGCTGACTAAATACTTTTTTGCCCCACTGTATAAGGTCCCACAGTTGACAGTGCATGTCAGAGTAAAAACCAAGGCATGAGGTCGAAGAAATTGTCCGTAGAGCTCCAAGACATGATTGTGTCAAGGCACAAATCTGGGGAAGGGTACCAAAAAAACGTTTGCAGCATTAAAGGTCCCCAAGAACACAGTGTCCTCCATCATTCTTTAATGGAAGAGGTTTGGAACCACCAAGACTCTTCCTAGAGCTGGCAGCCCAGCCAAATTGAGCAATCGGTGGACAAGGGCCTTGGTCAGGGAGGTGACCAAAAACCTGATGGTCACTCTGACAGAGTCCCTCTGTGGATATCGGAGAACCTCCCAGAAGGATAACCATCTCTGCAGCACTCCACCAATCAGGCCTTTATGGTAGAGTGGCCAGTAAAAGGCACATGGCAGCCCACCTGGAGTTTGCCAAAAGACACCTAAAGGACTCTCAGACCATGAGAAACAAGATTCTCTGGTTTGATGAAACCAAAATTGAACTATTTGGCCTGAATGCGAAGTGTCACATCTGGGGGAAACCTGGCACCATCCCTACGGTGAAACATAGTGGTTGCAGCATTATGGTGGTTGCAGCATCATGCTGTGGGGATGTTTTTCAGCGGGAGGGACTGGGAGACTAGTCAGAATCGAGGGTGAGATGAATGGAGCAAAGTACAGAGAGATAGATAATTGATGTAAACCTGCTCCAGAGGGCTCCGGACCTCAGACTGGGGCGAAGGTTCACCTTCCAACAGGACACTAAGCACACAGCCAAGACAACACAGGAGTGGCTTCGGGACAAGTCTCTGAATGTCCTTGAGTTGCCCAGCCAGAGCCCGGACTTGAACCCGATAGAACATCTCTAGAGAGACCTAAAATAGTTGTGCAGCAACACTCCCCATTCAACCTGACAGAGCTTGAGAGGATCTACCGAGGAGACTGGGAGAAACTCCCCAAATACAGGTGTGCCAAGCTTGTAGTGTCATACCCAAGAAGCCTCGAGGCTGTAATTGCTGACAAAGGTGCTTCAACAAAGTACTGCCTGTTTTTGCTTTGTCATTAAGGGGCATTGTGTATAAATTGGTGAGGGAAAAAACAAATGATTTAATACATTTTAGTGTAAGACTGTAACGTAACAAACGTGCAAAAAGTCAAGGGGTCTGAATACTTTCCGAATTCACTGTTATATATATATATATATATATATATATATATTATATATTTATTTTTGCTCAAAAAACTTGGGGAGCCAGATAAAACCACCTGCGGGCTGCCAGCTGTGGAACCTTGATCTACATGGAATATAGATTTTCCCATATGTTTGTGTTCCATTTATACCTTTTATTTCAAACCCCTATTCAAATCTATTGCTGCTGTCTATAAAACGTGCAATTTATGTACAGTTATTATGTGCATAAATCACAGTTGCATGGTGGTAATGTATCATATTTTAAATCACTTTCACTTGTCTTTCTGATCGTTTTGTATCCCCTGCTATGACCACTGGAACATGCAGCCATGAAGGTCATATTACTGCTCACTGATGATTGCATTTGAATAAAAAGTGAGTTCTTCTAGGAGAGAGAGGGGGATATGGCCGGAGAGAAAGACGAAGAGTAAGATTGAGATGGAGAGAAGCAGCGAGAGAGAGACTTGATCTTTCTGATCCAGGATCTTGACTTTACCCAGCAGCATGGTGACCATCCCCCCAGTCCAACTGGCCTGCAAAGCCTGTATTTTCAACAAATAGCTGTCCTTTATTTTACACTGGGATTGCCTTCTAATAAGGGATTAACCACACTCCAACCGGCTCCAGCCATCCCTGCCTAAAGCTGCTTTACCCCAAGCCACTCATGAACCACTGTAGACTCCCTTCCTTCTCCTTCAAGAGCCAATGCAACCAACACAATGCCAACGTGAGTGGACTGGCTGATTTGTTTTTGTCACCTGTCCCGATGCCAAGGGGAAGAAAGCTTCAAATTGGGACATTCTAGGAGCCAAGGATTCATTAAAAAAAATAGTTGAGATGAGAAGGACGGACGAGGCGGAGGATGGAGAGATGGAGAGAGAAGTGTGGAGAGAGACCCAGACAGATGAGCTGTCTCCTGTTGGACTCCCTTCCATCTCCCCCATCTGTTCACCACAGTTTTAATTAAATCTACTGAGATGAGGATTTTTTTCCTCTTTTTCTATCCCCCCCAGCTGTCTCTCTCTCTCTCTGTGTTTTTCTCTCTCCCAACCATCTCTCTCCCTCCCTCCCTTTCTCCCTCTCTAAACTGGACTGCAGTAGGTCTGTGCAGTTCTAATGTCCATTCATCTCACCACCTCACTGCCAGTTGCTAATGAGAGCAAGCCAGGGTGACACAGCGCTGCTTGCCAGCCATCATGAGCTGTTAATGAGGAGGATTCTAGGAAGTCCCTGGTCCAACACCCTCCCCAATCCGCTTCGCTTCGCTACACACACACACATACACACACTCAGACGTAAAAAACATACACACATACTGTAGACAATACACACACACACAAACACATAGAAAACGTACACACACACACACTATACACTCACACGTTCAGATGCACAAACACTGTCTATAAAGAGATGCAAACCACCTTGAAAATCACACTCTCTCTGACACCTACAGATACACACATGTACAGTGCCTTCTGAAAGTATTCAGACCACTTTACTTGATCCACAAACAAAAATAAATAAATAAATGCTGTCATCAATCTACACACAATACCTCACAATGACAAAGCAAGAGTCAAAGCAACAGGTTTTCAGAAATGTTTGAAAATGTATTACAAATATAAAACAGAAATACCTTATTTACATAAGTATTCAGACCCTTTGCAATTAGACTCGAAATTGAATTCAGGTGCATCCTGTTTCCATTGATCATCCTTGAGATGTTTCTACAACTTGATTGGAGTCCACCTGTGGTAAATTCAATTGATTGGACATTATTTGGAAAGGCACATATCTGTTTATATAGGGTCCCACAGTTGACAGTGCATGTCATAGCAAAAACCAAACCATGAGGTTGTAGCAATTGTCCGTAGAGCTCCGAGACAGGATTGTGTCAAGGCACAGATCTGGGGAAGGGTACCAAAAAATTTCTGCAGCATTGAAGGTCCCCAAGAACACAGTGGGCTCCATAATTTTTAAATGGAAGAAGTTTGGAACCTCCAAATCGGTGGAGAAGGGCCATGTTCAGGGAGGTGACCAAGAACCGGATGCTCACGCTGACAGAGCTCTAGAGTTCCTCTGTGGAGATTGGAGAACCTTCTAGAAGGGCAACCATCTCTGCAGAACTCCACCAAACAGGTCTTTATGGTAGAGTAACCAGACGGAAGCCACTCCTCAGTAAAAGGCACATGTAAAGGCACCTAAAGGACTCTCAGACCATGAGAAACACGGTTCTCTGGTCTGATGAAACCAAGACTGATCTCTTTTGTCTGAATGCCAAGCGTCACATCTGGAAGAAACCTAGCAACATCCCTACGGTGAAGCATGGTGGTGGCAGCATTATGCTGTAGGGTTGTTTTTCAGCGGCAGGACTGGGAGACTAGTCAGGATCAAGGGAAAGATGAAAATAGAAAAGTACAGCGAGATCCTTAATGAAAACCTGCTCCAGGGCGCTCAGGACCTCACACTGGGGCGAAGGTTCACCTTCCACCTTCCAACAGCACACAGCCAAGACAACGCAGGAGTGGCTTCTCTAGAGAGACCTGAAAATACCTGTGCAGCGACGCTACCCATCCAACCTGACAGAGCTTGTGAGGATCTGCAGAGAAGAATGGGAGAAATACCCCAAAAACAGGTGTGCCAAACTTGTAACATCATACCCCAGAAGACGAGAGGCTGTAATCACTGGCAAAGGTTCTTCAACAAATTGCTGAGTTAATAATTATATAAATATCACATTTCAGTTTTTTAAATGCAAACATTTCTAAAAGCCTGTTTTTGCTTTGTTATTATGGGGTATTGTGTGGAGATTGATGAGGGGGAAAAACAATTGAATCCATTTTAGACAAAGGCTGTAAAGTAACAAAATGTGGACAAAGTCAAGGGTCTGAATACTTTCCGAATGCACTGTACATACCTCTGAGCATCCAACAAAAACCACACATACTGAACAACTCGCTGTTTAAAACAACTCAGCACATGCTCTCCCTCCACTGTTTGTCAGGCCTGGATCACTTTGTTTAAAACAACTCAGCACATGCTCTCCCTCCACTGTTTGTCAGGCCTGGATCACTTTGTTTAAAACAACTCAGCACATGCTCTCCCTCCACTGTTTGTCAGGCCTGGATCACTTTGTTTAAAACAACTCAGCACATGCTCTCCCTCCACTGTTTGTCAGGCCTGGATCACTTTGTTTAAAACAACTCAGCACATGCTCTCCCTCCACTGTTTGTCAGGCCTGGATCACTTTGTTTAAAACAACTCAGCACATGCTCTCCCTCCACTGTTTGTCAGGCCTGGATCACTTTGTTTAAAACAACTCAGCACATGCTCTCCCTCCACTGTTTGTCAGGCCTGGATCACTTTGTCGAGCCCAGATAGCTGTCTGTCTGTAATACAATGTCAGACTTAACGTTTTCCCATGGTGATCTGCTGACACAAACGTTTTCATTTGGTGGCAGAAGCCCATGATTTGGTCGCACCAGAATTTTGTTGTGGCATAATGCAATGATTGTCTTATAAAGTCATTTACAGTGCTTTATTGAAAAAAATAGACAATGCCTAACTGGGATGGTATGATGTCCAAGCAGGAATGCATGATTCTAATCATTTTGATGTATTTTGTCTTCTGTTATCGCCTTGAGGAGACTAAAGCACATCTCCCATTTGTTTCCCATAGCTATCTAGCCAGGTGATGAATCTGTCTCGTTCAGTAGCATCTCCCTCTCCCCTTCACCCCTCTCATTGTCTCTGTATAGTCTATATTTCTCTTTCAGTTCTAGAGTAGCTTCTCTTCTTATCTCCAACTCCCTCTGTATCTCTTCTCGTTTCCTTTGTCCTACTTGTTCCTCTCTCTTTTCTCTTATTTTCTTTCCCTTGGCTTCACTCCCTCAACCCTCAACCTCTTCTCTCTCTCTATCTCTCTCTCTCTTTCTCCTTCTCTCAATTTCAATTTTAATTTAAGGGGCTTAATTGACATGGGAAACATATGTTAACATTGTCACTGGTTGCCCTTTTCTTGTTGCAACAGGTCTCTCTCTCTCTCTAAGAGAGTTGCCACTTAGCTGTGAAGCTGTATCGCTTCATTTGCACAGAGGGTAAGTGTGGCAGCGCTCAGAGCAGTGTGTAAATTGTTAAACAGCTTGCAGTGCACTGAGGCTGAGCAGATAGAGGTTTTAGTTGGCGACACCTTGGGTTAAAACAGTGGTGCTCACCTCTCGAGCTGTGACCACACTTCTCACAGGAAGTGACAAAGTCGACACTCTGATGCCATTCTAGGTGTCGCACATCGCACATCACTGCATTTAAGGTGTTTGTGCGTGCGTGTGCAAGTGTGTGTTTAAAGTAAGAGCACGTAAACACAATTTCTTAGCAGTGTGGCAAATCGTTCTTTCACTTGTATAGTAGGTAGTAGATGAACTTCTATTTACACAAAAGAGCTATAGACATTCCTGTTATTTGTTTTGAATGCTGCTCATTATCTTTCTTCTTAGCTTCTCTTCGATTAAATTGTATTGCATTCCTGTCATAGCTGTAGAGTCAGTGTGTGGTGTCGATGACGCTCCCAGTGTGCTGATTAATATTGAGAGTGTTGGGACAGAGGGAAGGAGAGACACATCATGGCAGAGTGACAATAAAACAAGTGTTTTCATCATTACACAGACAGACAGCAGCCCCTGGGCAAACAGAAGACATGCAAACATCTCACACACACACACACACACACACATACACACACACACACATACACACACACACACGTCGTTATTCACAGACAACATAGTGAATAGTAGTTTTTACTGTATAAACTCCACTCTCACCACGCTCATGCAAATGAGAATTGTTCCTCTGCTGCATAATTATGTTATCAACACACAGAAGTGCACGGTTGTTTGTTTTAAAACGCACTGACAAGGTATGTGGCGCGTACTCTGTTTTTGATTCTGGATTCAGACAACTTTTCTGGAAGGGGATAAGGAGATGGTGATGATATGCACTGTGTATGGTGAGGTGTTGGGAGTTAAAATGGAAGCCCTGGGTGTCAAGGGCTCTGGTTAAAAGCAGTGCATATCATAGAGAATAGCGTGCCATTTGGGACACAGACTAGTAGTCTAACCACAGCGCCTTGCTAAAATACAGGGCCTGCCTCATATGTGTTCATCTACCTGGAAGACAGTGTAGTGTTTATGTGGAAATATCTGTCTGTGTGTTAAGATCAGACTCATTTCTCCATTTGGCTTGTCCTCTGAAAATGGTTGGTTGTGTTGTTGAGTAAAGAGGAAAGATCAATTTGGTGTTTTATTCTCTAGCTGGAGAGGTTTTCCATGGATACAGGCATGGCCTTGCCAAGGCTTTTATTCTGTCTCTCTTTCAAAAGCTAATACAGCCACGTTGAAAGAGGCAATGATACGCCTGAGAGAGAAAGATGTGAGGACTCTTAAACACAGACATCTTTAGTGCTATTTACACAAACATCTTTAGTGCTATTTACACAAACATCTTTAGTGCTATTTAGTCACATTATGGGTTGTTTTTCTCCTCAGGATGATTTCCTATTGCTCTGGTGAAAAAGGGAGAGAGAGACAGAGAGAGACAGAGGGAACAGAGGAGACGTTACATTTGTAATAGTAATTTACTCAGAGGATGAAAATTAAGAGGCCTTTTTTATCCAAGATCTATTGTCGTTTGGTTTCTCTCATTTAAGAGAGTGAAACAATCTTCAAAGCTAAAAGGCTGAGATTTCTTATTTACTTCTTACTTACTGTATATGTGTCTTAGAAAAAGGAGTAAGCAAAACATTCACAATGTAAACATTTTACTTTTTGCCCAGGGCTGCCATTTTCTCTGGGAAATGTATTTCCACTTTTTTTAATGTATTTTTTTTTTAAGTTTGAAAGTTCAAAAGGCATTTAAAGTTGATATAGCACAAAACGCTTTCTGTTCAGATCTCCTAGGTCTTCTTCTTTTGATGGGCTTCTTTTCACCTTAAAGCAGTTTTTCAGAAGTCTACTTTTCAAAGTGGATAATTGACAGCAGCAGCGGCGGCGGTGGCATGAACCCCAAACCCCCCCATTACCATGACACTGTCTTCAAAGCTGCCTCGCGTCTAAAGGAGCTCAGCCCCAAAGCTCTTGTGTAGCGTCTGGACCCGGCGCTCAAATTCCTTTTACACCCCCATTGAAAATCATTGATTCTTTAGTCGATTGTTCTAGTCTAGTCATCGGGAAAAGCCTGTGCCTGTTCTGTCAGAGCGAGACCAACTGTGTGTGTGTGTGTGTGTGTGTGTGTGTGTGTGCGTGTGTGTGTGCGTGTGCGTGTGCGTGTGCGTGTGCGTGTGTGTGTGTGCAAATGTGTGTGTGTGTGCAAATGTGTGTGTGTGTGCAAATGTGTGTGTGTGTGTGCAAATGTGTGTGTGTGTGTGCAAATGTGTGTGTGTGTGTGCAAATGTGTGTGTACCTCAGTATAGTAAATGAGTCCCAGCTAGATTTAGTGAGGGGTTTTACTAGCAGGCTAAGGCTGAGCCCACAGCATAGCCAGAACAGGTTGGGTTTCAAAGGGCTTATGGGGGAATTAGACGGGTCTTTGGAGTTTGAGCGTAGCCTAATTCCTGGTGACCTTTCCCTGGCTCTGGGTTGACTTTTTGCGGTGATCAGCCAGCCAGCGCTATAACAAGTTTTTTCTGTCTGTGTGGCTAGGGATTACTGTGAAACAGCAGTGCCCTCCCATCGCCTCCCCTCGCCTTGCCTCCACTCACAGGGAGCCATCTGTGGATGAGAGAGAGAGAAAGAGACAGAGAGAGGGAAGCAAAGAGCTTTTGAGGGAGGGAGAAAATAGGCGTTAGCCTGAAGGGGCATTGTCACGCCTGTCTGTGTGTTAGTGAGGATTCTGTGGCTGTCAGAGCTCCTTTTGTGTAACATTGGGATGTTTTGTACTGCCATCTAGAACTGCCAGGCTTTGACAACCTTTCCAGCCTGGTATTCAAGAGCATTCAAGGTCATCTGAACCTGTTTAGCTCTTTCTTCTTTTAGTAGCTGCCAAGGATTTTCTTTTGATCTTTTATTTTACTCTCTGCAAAGGGGGAAGGATTATTGGTGCTGTTGGAGTCAGCTTAGTGGTTATCTACTGTAGGTGAGTCTTCTTCTTTAACCACTCGTTTGTCTCATCTTCAGAGGTCCGTGATGTTTATAAAAGCCGTAGTTGGTAACTTGGAGTTACTAACTTTCTTCTAGGTACAGAAACTTCTGTGTGTATGTGTCTTCAAGATAAAATTTTCTACCGTTGCCATTTTTCTTTTGCATTAAAAGCAAAGGTAAGTCAGCATTGTTTACTGGCTATGGTTTAAATCTCTAGGTACATCTTACATCCTATTTAAAGTGGATTAGCAGTGGCGTAAGTAATGAATGCCATATGTTAAAGTGATATGATGATCTATAATTATATTGACCTTACAACCCCACTCACTGCAAGTACATGGCTATTTATTACCTGGTTGGGGATCTCTACTCCACCACACCTGCGGATAGAATACATGATCTCTGTTTGTATTAATTGCTCTTGTAACAATGCGATTCACAAGGTAAATTACACAAATGTAGGTTGAGATGAGAAGAAGCAACTAAAATGCAGTGTTTTTTATTTTTTATTTGTTTGTTCAAAACGAAAGTAGTCTGACTACATGGAGTTGAGTCTCAAGGTGTCTCAAGGCATTTGCGTAGACGTAATAATTTATAAAGGAAAGTGAGATGTGTGATCCAGATCCAACATCGGGGCTTAGTAAAGAGAGAGACAGAGACGTACCGACCGAGAGGTACGGCATTGCCGGCTTAATTGCCTGTGCAGGACAGAGGTGTCTTTCATTGGTCCTTGGCACAGGCACTCTCTCTCTCTGGGGTAGCCAGGGAGGGAGGGAGGGGGGGAGGCGGTCCTGTTCATTCCTCTCTGTGCCTGCTGCCATGTGTGATGCACTGGGCCCTGTATGGCTATGTCTGGGGGGCAGGCCCCCAGTTCCCCGCTCTGCCCCCCAGGCAGCCCTGTGTGTGTTTTTAAGAGATCTACACTGAGGTGTGAGTGGAGGAGCCTGGGGCCACTTTACATCATAATGCAGGAGCCTGGGACCACGCTACATCATAATGCAGGAGCCTGGGACCGCGCTACATCATAATGCAGGAGCCTGGGACCGCGCTACATCATAATGCAGGAGGTGTTTGGGGGCCTCTCCACTCCACTTCTCTATTTCTCTCCTCTCCTCCTCTCCCCTCTTTCCGCTCCACTGCATTATCATAAAAACTGATTTAGAGCTGATTGATGCAAATGGCCCTCTGTTCTTTTCTATCATTAACAGCCCTTTCTCCACAGCCACAGGCACCTATTAAAGCTGTCATTTACGGTGACTCATTAAAGAGAAGCGATGGGCTATGGGAGGGATGGAGAGAGATCGGGGGAGGAGGAGGAGAGGGCAATTTCTTCTTCCTGAAAAGTGTTGTCTGTTGAAAATGCCTGCCTGAAAAGTGTTGTGTGTTGAAAATACCTGCCTGAAAAGTGTTGTCTGTTGAAAATGCCTGCCTGAAAAGTGTTGTCTGTTGAAAATGCCTGCCTGAAAAGTGTTGTCTGTTGAAAATGCCTGCCTGAAAAGCAACACTATACTTGGCAGCAGAGTGTTTTTTTTGCCCATGTTTTTCCTCTAACACAGACATGCTTTCTAGAAAGTTCTTCTCACCTCTACACCAGTTACTGCTACCTCTACTTCAACTGCCACGTATAGTAGTAGTGGTGGATACCGTGCTTAAAGTAAAAGTAGCAGTGGGGTCGTTTGTGATAAAAAAATATATATGTGGCATTATTTACCTTATATGAACATTTCACAGCACAGTTCATGAGGACGTCAAGTGCACTACAAGTATTTACCAGTTTTACAGTGTGCTTCCATGACAGTTATAGTAGATATGATGCACAGGGTATAAATCCAATATGATGCTGTTTTTTTTGCTGTTGGCCATACATTTTGAACTGTGCTCTGAAAGAAAGTAAACCACAGAAGAAGAAAACAGCAACAGCAACCCTCAAACTCTAAAGTGTGTCTGCAGCCCTCCCCTCCCCACCACTCCTGACACCTCAACTCCTGGCAAACAGATTACAGCTCCTGTGGTGTGTGTGTGTGTGTGTGTGTGTGTGTGTGTGTGTGTGTGTGTGTGTGTGTGTGTGTGTGTGTGTGTGTGTGTGTGTGTGTGTGTGTGTGTGTGTGTGTGTGTGTGTGTGTGTTGCGGACAGGGACCCGAGCTCCTTTAATGGGGGTCCACAATGCTATTATTGCTGCTGCAGGGGGCTCCATGGAGCTCCAGCTGAGCCTCCTCCTGCCTCCTCCAGGGGCCTCAAACAGAGAGCCTCTCTGTGGCCTGGAGGGCCTATAGGGGCCCGTGGGGACCAGTGCTAATGGCCTGGGGAGCCCCATGTCTTTTGTGCTCAGCGGGTGCCTCCCTCTTCCTTCTCCACACCCTTAATCCCCAGCATGATCCAGTCCTCCTGTGATCACATGCTGGAAAGAAAACATTGTCAGGGGGTTGGTGGGGGGCGTGGAAGTAGTGGGGGGAGCCTGGAGCTGACTGGATGAGGATGACGGTTGGAGGGATAAGGGGGAGATCTGTCTTCTCAGTTTCCAGGGGGCACCAGGGCACTAAGCTCCAATCAGAGGGTTCTATCGATCAACATAATTCTGCAGCCAACGTTTCCTGCACTGAATGATATGTAATACCCTTCCCAGAGCTTCTGTGCATCCCCCATGCAGCTCCCTGTGTGTGAAGAGCTGATACAGAGGTTAACCCTTTTCTGCCCCTGTGTCCACTGGGTGATCTCAGGGTAATGGCTATGGCCCCTTCACTACATGATCTAGGCCCCCAATTTTCCCACTCAAGTGCATCCAAGATCATTTTCCCACATTCTAGAGAACAGAAAGAGAGTGTTAAAATATGGATTTTACTGGCTTGCTGTGGGGGACTGATTGACAGGCTCTCAGGGGCCAGGCTGACCTATGACCTCAGGGCTCTGTTAGGGTAGCTGGGCACCATGACGTTCCTCTCTCTCGCTCTCTCTTTCTATCTTTCTCTCTGTCTCTTTCTCTCTCTGTCTCTGTCTCTCCTTTATCTCTCTCTCCCTCTCTGTGTCTATCCCCCTCCTCTCTCTCTCTCTCTCTCTCTATGTCACTCTCTTCCTCTAGCTCTCTCTCTGGACACATGAAAAGTAGAGTCAGTCTGCTCTGCTCCATGGGAGGCCTGAGTGTTGCGTGGAAACAAGTATCCTCTAGTGAGATACATTATGAGCACCAAATAAAACACATTAATTACTAGCCCAAGGCAAACATGCACAAATATCGAACAGGAAATTACTAGTGATTTAAAGGCTTTTCAACACTGTGTTCAATCAAATTTCAATCAATCAAATGTATTTACGAAGACCTTTTAACATCAGCAGATATCACAAAGTGCTTATATAGAAACCCAGCCTAAAACCCCAAACAGCAAACAATGCAGATGTAGAAGCACGGTGGCTAGGAAAAACTCCCTAGAAAGCCAGGAACCTAGGAATAAACCTAGAGATAAACCAGGCTTTGAGGGGTGGCCAGTCCTCTTCTGGCTGTACCAGGTGGAGATTATAAGAGTATATGGCCATTAAAGCCAGATTGTTCATCAACATTTTCCAACGTTCATAGGTGACCAGCACGGTCAAATAATAATCACAGCGGTTGTAGAGGGTGCAACAGGTCAGCACCTCAGGAGTAAAAGTCAGTTGGCTTTTCATAGCCGAGCTTTCAGAGGTCGAGACAGCAGGTGCGGTAGAGAGAGCGAGAGAGAGAGAGAGAGGGAGAGTTGAAAACAGCAGGTCTGGGACAAGCTAGCACTTCCAGTGAACAGGTCAGGGTTTCTTAGCAGGGCTGCAGAACAGTTGAAACTGGAGCAGTAGCACGACCAGGTGGACTGGGGACAGCCAGGAGTCATCAGGCCAGGTAGTCCTGAGGCATGGTCTTATGGCTCAGCTTGTCCCAGATGGGAGAGAGAGAGTTAGAGGGAGCATACTTAAATTCACACTTAGTGTTCTTACAGTAGACTTCCATGATGGATGGTATTATTTCCTGTATTTTATATAGTCTACTCTGTACATGGCGTATAGTGTGTGAGTCAGCAGACTAACAGGTTCAAGATCACCTGTGGAGTTAAGCTCAGAACCTACTTAGTGCCCCTACTGCGAGGAGAATGATTAGACACAACACAATACAACACTGAGACACCATGCTGGACATGCTTTTCAACAGCAAATTACACCGGAGCCCCCTTCTGAGACGTATTCCAACACCAGTCTGAAACCTGTGCTTATTGCCCATTACATCAACTTTTATTTTATGACAAATGTTGCCTTAACTGGCTTTTTACGAAGAGTACTTTGTAACACACATACATGCACCACTCCAATACTGTCTATCGGGGGAGACTTTCAAAGAAAATATATATTTTTTGTCCTCGTCCTTCTCCCTCACTCCCAGGGTAGTTTAATGAGAGACCAGCACCTGGACAAGCACTGGAGAGAGTGGGGGTGCCAGGGGCCTGATCAGTGATCAGACCTAGCGTAACGGATGAGGATAGGGCCCCCACCACTCCCTATACCCTGGATTATACCACATCAAGTGATACCACCATGGCAGCCTAATCTGTCCCCTGCTAACTAATCACTCATCAAGGTGCCCATGCAGCTCACAATGGCATCATTAGTCTCCAGCGGGCCTTGCCTGTGGGTCTGGAGGTGGGCCCACTTCTCAGGGGAGAGACTGGCTGCAGGGCTGCAGCCAGGATCAAGGGGAGGGGCTCTCAGGGGAGACTCCTGGATCTAGGGCTGAAGGGCTGCAACTCCAAAGGGAGGGGCTGGCAGGGTCGTTATGACTACAGCTCCCCTGTCCCAGAGGAGTGCTCAGGAATACATTACTATGGCCACAGCCCTCTGGCGTAATATGATTGGACAGGAGGGAGCAGCGGGAAGCAGCACCACGCCTCCACCCCTCTGTCCCTCTGCCCCTCCACCTCTCCCAGAGGGCATGTGTAGCCTGTGTTCAGCCCCTTATCTCCTCCCAGCATTAAAATACATTATTGCACCCCGGGGGCACGTGCACAAATCTTCTATTCCTTTGTGTGCATTCACCTCCCTAACCTATCTTATCCAGCCATAAGGCATAGATCATAAACCAGGCTCCTGAATTATTCCAAGCAGGATATTGTTTTTAAGTTAATAAACACGGTAGCTGATCTTGTAAAACTTTGTTTATTGGCTTTCAGAGCCCAATTTGCCTTGTGCGCCTGGCTTAGTGTAAGACTGTAAATCCCTAGCTAAAACACACAAGCCTCAGGAGGTAATGTGCTTCTTAACCTCAGCCTGCATCATCTGATAAGACTAGAGCTCTTTGTTGTGTCTTGGAGAAGAGATGGAGAAGAGCCAAAGGCTGTTAAACTATGCTCACCCTCCGCGTTGGTAATCAGAAGGTTACGTCATCATGCACAGGGTAATAAGACAAGGAAAACAGTCTCTTTAGGCCACCTCGCCACTGCCGATCAAGGTTCCCAAGATAAAAAAAAAGGGGAATTTTGATCGGCTTGCCACCTAATTGGCAATTTTTTGGAATCCTCCCATCAGAGTGCAAATATTGCTCTTCCAAAATATTTTGGAAACCATGGCGACCGTTTTTGATCTGAAAAATCATCTCCCATGTTGGAGTGAAATGTTGCCATTCACATCTCATATGTTGTTTTACTACAATATTTGATAATGACATGTTAATACATACATACTGTGTTCAGTTTGCAACGTTTAACCTCTAATGACTCCCCATCCCGCATGAGGGAGCGTAATCATCGCCTGACACTAATTAGCATAACGCAACGGACATAAATATTCCTAGAAAATATTCCTATTCATGAAAATCATAAATGAAATATATTGAGACACAGCTTAGCCTTTTGTTAATCACCCTGTCATCTCAGATTTTCAAATTATGCTTTACAGCCAAAGCTAGACAAGCATTTGTGTAAGTTTATCGATAGCCTAGCATAGCATTTTGTCCAGCTAGCAGCAGGTAACTTGTCACGGAAATCTGAAAAGCAATCAAATTAAATAGTTTACCTTTGATGAGCTTCGGATGTTTTCACTCACGAGACTCCCAATTAGATAGCAAATGTTCCTTTTTTCCAAAAATATTATTTTTTGTAGGCGAAATAGCTCCGTTTGTTCTTCACTTTTGGCTGAGAAATTGCCCGGAAATTGCAGTCATATTCCAAATTAGCTCCATAATATCGACAGAAACATGGCAAACGTTGTTTATAATCAATCCTCAAGGTGTTTTTCAAATATCTATTCGATAATATATCCATCGGGAAAATTAGTTTTTCAGTAGGACCGATTGGAGTAATGGCTACCTCTGTATTTTACGCGAGAATCTCTCTGGGAACATCAAATCAAATCAAATCAAATTTATTTATATAGCCCTTTGTACATCAGCTGATATCTCAAAGTGCTGTACAGAAACCCAGCCTAAAACCCCAAACAGCAAACAATGCAGGTGTAAAATCACGGTGGCTAGGAAAAACTCCCTAGAAAGGCCAAAACCTAGGAAGAAACCTAGAGAGGAACCAGGCTATGTGGGGTGGCCAGTCCTCTTCTGGCTGTGCCGGGTAGAGATTATAACAGAACATGACCAAGATGTTCAAATGTTCATAAATGACCAGCATGGTCGAATAATAGTAGGGCAGAACAGTTGAAACTGGAGCAGCAGCACAGTCAGGTGGACTGGGGACAGCAAAGAGTCATCATGTCAGGTAGTCCTGGGGCACGGTCCTAGGGCTCAGGTCCTCCGAGAGAGAGAAAGAAAGAGAGAATTAGAGAGAGCATATGTGGGGTGGCCAGTCCTCTTCTGGCTGTGCCGGGTGGAGATTATAACAGAACGTGGCCAAGATGTTCAAATGTTCATAAATGACCAGCATGGTTGAATAATAGTAGGGCAGAACAGTTGAAACTGGAGCAGCAGCATGGCCAGGTGGACTGGGGACAGCAAGGAGTCATCATGTCAGGTAGTCCTGGGACATGGTCCTAGGGCCCAGGCCAGTTGAAACTGGAGCAGCAGCATGGCCAGGTGGACTGGGGACAGCAAGGAGTCATCGTGTCAGGTAGTCCTGGGGCATGGTCCTAGGGCTCAGGTCCTCCGAGAGAGAGAAAGAAAGAGAGAAGGAGAGAATTAGAGAACGCACACTTAGATTCACACAGGACACCGAATAGGACAGGAGAAGTACTCCAGATATAACAAACTGACCCTAGCCCCCGACACATAAACTACTGCAGCATAAATACTGGAGGCTGAGACAGGAGGGGTCAGGAGACACTGTGGCCCCATCCGAGGACACCCCCGGACAGGGCCAAACAGGAAGGATATAACCCCACCCACTTTGCCAAAGCACAGCCCCCACACCACTAGAGGGATATCTTCAACCACCAACTTACCATCCTGAAACAAGGCCGAGTATAGCCCACAAAGATCTCCGCCACGGCACAACCCAAGGGGGGCCAACCCAGACAGGCTGACCACAACAGTGAATCAACCCACCCAGGTGACGCACCCCCAGGGACGGCATGAGAGAGCCCCAGTAAGCCAGTGACTCAGCCCCGTAACAGGGTAGAGGCAGAGAATCCCAGTGGAAAGAGGGAACCGGCCAGGCAGAGACAGCAAGGGCGGTTCATTGCTCCAGAGCCTTTCCGTTCACCTTCCCACTCCTGGGCCAGACTACACTCAATCATATGACCCACTGAAGAGATGAGTCTTCAGTAAAGACTTAAAGGTTGAGACCGAGTTTGCGTCTCTGACATGGGTAGGCAGACCGTTCCATAAAAATGGAGCTCTATAGGAGAAAGCCCTGCCTCCAGCTGTTTGCTTAGAAATTCTAGGGACAATTAGGAGGCCTGCGTCTTGTGACCGTAGCGTACGTGTAGGTATGTACGGCAGGACCAAATCAGAGAGATAGGTAGGAGCAAGCCCATGTAATGCTTTGTAGGTTAGCAGTAAAACCTTGAAATCAGCCCTTGCTTTGACAGGAAGCCAGTGTAGAGAGGCTAGCACTGGAGTAATATGATCAAATTTTTTGGTTCTAGTCAGGATTTTAGCAGCCGTATTTAGCACTAACTGAAGTTTATTTAGTGCTTTATCCGGGTAGCCGGAAAATAGAGCATTGCAGTAGTCTAACCTAGAAGTGACAAAAGCATGGATTAATTTTTCTGCATCATTTTTGGACAGAAAGTTTCTGATTTTTGCAATGTTACGTAGATGGAAAAAAGCTGTCCTCGAAATGGTCTTGATATGTTCTTCAAAAGAGAGATCAGGGTCCAGAGTAACGCAGAGGTCCTTCACAGTTTTATTTGAGACGACTGTACAACCATTAAGATTAATTGTCAGATTCAACAGAAGATCTCTTTGTTTCTTGGGACCTAGAACAAGCATCTCTGTTTTGTCCGAGTTTAATAGTAGAAAGTTTGCAGCCATCCACTTCCTTATGTCTGAAACACATGCTTCTAGCGAGGGCAATTTTGGGGCTTCACCATGTTTCGTTGAAATGTACAGCTGTGTGTCATCCGCATAGCAGTGAAAGTTTACATTATGTTTTCGAATAACATCCCCAAGAGGTAAAATATATAGTGAAAACAATAGTGGTCCTAAAACGGAACCTTGAGGAACACCGAAATTTACAGTTGATTTGTCAGAGGACAAACCATTCACAGAGACAAACTGATATCTTTCCGACAGATAAGATCTAAACCAGGCCAGAACATGTCCGTGTAGACCAATTTGGGTTTCCAATCTCTCCAAAAGAATGTGGTGATCGATGGTATCAAAAGCAGCACTAAGGTCTAGGAGCACGAGGACAGATGCAGAGCCTCGGTCCGATGCCATTAAAATGTCATTTACCACCTTCACAAGTGCAGTCTCAGTGCTATGATGGGGTCTAAAACCAGACTGAAGCATTTCGTATACATTGTTTGTCTTCAGGAAGGCAGTGAGTTGCTGCGCAACAGCCTTCCCAAAAAATTTTGAGAGGAATGGAAGATTCGATATAGGCCGATAGTTTTTTATATTTTCTGGGTCAAGGTTTGGCTTTTTCAAGAGAGGCTTTATTACTGCCACTTTTAGTGAGTTTGGTACACATCCAGTGGATAGAGAGCCGTTTATTATGTTCAACACAGGAGGGCCAAGCACAGGAAGCAGCTCTTTCAGTAGTTTAGTTGGAATAGGGTCCAGTATGCAGCTTGAAGGTTTAGAGGCCATGATTATTTTCATCATTGTGTCAAGAGATATAGTACTAAAAGACTTGAGCGTCTCTCTTGATCCTAGGTCCTGGCAGAGTTGTGCAGACTCAGGACAACTGAGGTTTGGAGGAATACGCAGGTTTAAAGAGGAGTCCGTAATTTGCTTTCTAATAATCATAATCTTTTCCTCAAAGAAGTTCATGAATTTATCACTGCTAAAGTGAAAGTCATCCTCTCTTGGGGAATGCTGCTTTTTAGTTAGCTTTGCGACAGTATCAAAAAGGAATTTCGGATTGTTCTTATTTTCCTCAATTAAGTTAGAAAAATAGGATGATCGAGCAGCAGTAAGGGCTCTTCGGTACTGCACGGTACCGTCCTTCCAAGCTAGTCGGAAGACTTCCAGTTTGGTGTGGCGCCATTTCCGTTCCAATTTTCTGGAAGCTTGCTTCAGAGCTCTGGTATTTTCTGTGTACCAGGGAGCTAGTTTCTTATGAGACATTTTTTTAGTTTTTAGGGGTGCAACTGCATCTAGGGTATTGCGCAAGGTTAAATTGAGATCCTCAGTTAGGTGGTTAACGGATTTTTGTCCTCTGGCGTCCTTGGGTAGGCAGAGGGAGTCTGGAAGGGCATCAAGGAATCTTTGTGTTGTCTGTGAATTTATAGCACGACTTTTGATGTTCCTTGGTTGGGGTCTGAGCAGATTATTTGTTGCAATTGCAAACGTAATAAAATGGTGGTCCGATAGTCCAGGATTATGAGGAAAAACATTAAGATCCACAACATTTATTCCATGGGACAAAACTAGGTCCAGCGTATGACTGTGACAGTGAGTGGGTCCAGAGACATGTTGGACAAAACCCACTGAGTCGATGATGGCTCCGAAAGCCTTTTGGAGTGGGTCTGTGGACTTTTCCATGTGAATATTAAAGTCACCAAAGATTAGAATATTATCTGCAATGACTACAAGGTCCGATAGGAATTCAGGGAACTCAGTGAGAAACGCTGTATATGGCCCAGGAGGCCTGTAAACAGTAGCTATAAAAAGTGATTGAGTAGGCTGCATAGATTTCATGACTAGAAGCTCAAAAGACGAAAACGTCATTTTTTTTTTTTGTAAATTGAAATTTGCTATCGTAAATGTTAGCAACACCTCCGCCTTTGCGGGATGCACGGGGGATATGGTCACTAGTGTAGCCAGGAGGTGAGGCCTCATTTAACACAGTAAATTCATCAGGCTTAAGCCATGTTTTAGTCAGGCCAATCACATCAAGATTATGATCAGTGATTAGTTCATTGACTATAATTGCCTTTGAAGTAAGGGATCTAACATTAAGTAGCCCCATTTTGAGATGTGAGGTATCATGATCTCTTTCAGTAATGACAGGAATGGAGGTGGTCTTTATCCTAGTGAGATTGCTAAGGCGAACACCGCCATGTTTAGTTTTGCCCAACCTAGGTCGAGGCACAGACACGGTCTCAATGGTGATAGCTGAGCTGACTACACTGACTATGCTAGTGGCAGACTCCACTATGCTGGCAGGCTGGCTAATAGCCTGCTGCCTGGCCTGCACCCTATTTCATTGTGGAGCTAGAGGAGTTAGAGCCCTGTCTATGTTGGTAGATAAGATGAGAGCACCCCTCCAGCTAGGATGGAGTCCGTCACTCCTCAGCAGGTCAGGCTTGGTCCTGTTTGGGGTGAGTCCCAGAAAGAGGGCCAATTATCTACAAATTCTATCTTTTGGGAGGGGCAGAAAACAGTTTTCAACCAGCGATTGAGTTGTGAGACTCTGCTGTAGAGCTCATCACTCCCCCTAACTGGGAGGGGGCCAGAGACAATTACTCGATGCCGACACATCTTTCTAGCTGATATGCACGCAGAAGCTATGTTGCGCTTGGTGATCTCTGACTGTTTCATCCTAACATCGTTGGTGCCGACGTGGATAACAATATCTCTATACTCTCTGCACTCGCCAGTTTTAGCTTTAGCCAGCACCATCTTCAGATTAGCCTTAACGTCGGTAGCCCTGCCCCCGGGTAAACAGTGTATGATCGCTGGATGATTCGCTTTAAGTCTAATACTGCGGGTAATGGAGTCGCCAATGACTAGAGTTTTCAATTTGTCAGAGCTAATGGTGGGAAGCTTCGGCGTCTCAGACCCCGTAACGGGAGGAGTAGAGACCAGAGAAGACTCGGCCTCTGACACCGACCCGCTGCTTAATGGGGAAAACCGGTTGAAAGTTTCTGTCAGCTGAATGAGCGACACCGGTTGAGCGTTCCTACAGCATTTCCTTCCAGAAACCGTGAGAAAATTGTCCGGCTGCGGGGACTGTGCCAGGGGATTTATACTACTATCTGTACTTACTGGTGGCACAGACGCTGTTTCATACTTTCCTACACTGAAATTACCCTTGCCTAACGATTGCGTCTGAAGCTGGACTTGCAGTACAGCTATCCTCGCCGTAAGGCGAGCACAGCGGCTGCAATTAGAAGGCATCATGTTAATGTTACTACTTAGCTTCGGCTGTTGGAGGTCCTGACGAATCGTGTCCAGATAAAGCGTCCGGAGTGAAAAAGTTGAGGAAAAAATAAATAAATATATGAACGGTAATTAAAAAGTGAAAACCGTAAAGTTGTCAGGTAGCAAAATAGGTTGGCAACAAAACGCACAGCAACTCGAAAACAAGCCTGCAAGTTGTGACCGGAAATGACGTAGCGTGGGTAGCTCAAATGAGTGTCCTGGTCTGTCTGACCAGGTGACCATTTGCGCAATGTAGCCGCTTACGGGTATTCTTCAACATAAATGCGTAAAACTACGTCACAATGCTGTAGACACCTTCGGGAATACAGAGAAAGAGTAATCTGGTTGATAGCCCATTCACTTCTCAATAGGGACGCATTGGAACGCAGCGCTTTCAAAACATGAGGCACTTCCAGATTGGATTTTTCTCAGGCTTCCGCCTGCAACATCAGTTCTGTTATACTCACGGACAATATTTTTACAGTTTTGGAAACTTTAGAGTGTTTTCTATCCTAAGCTGTCAATTATATGCATATTCTAGCACAACAGGTTCTACCGAAATTATCCACTGTGGTGCACATGCTAATCGATTACCGTGCTAACTGAAAGCCATGCTAAGTCAATGGGACAAACAGGCTAATTCGCTAGCTAGCTAGCCATACAGATTTTACATTTGGTTTTTTGTTTTAGGCTGTATGCTTAATTGTCTGACTAGTTGGATGAATATAATTTACACTTCCTAGCTTAGAATTAAGGATAACTAAACCTAGTTATCCTTATGTCTGCATTGCCATTGACTTGACTGGCAGTAGGTTGAGTGGATGCCCAGGGCAGGGGCAACACCTCTTTGTTGCAACACCTCTTTGTTTGTTAGCTGCTAAATTCCAGTAGCCTATTGATGTGGCAGTCGACATGTAACAAACAACAAGCTATAGATATGAGTAAAAACATGGGGAAATTTAGTTTTTAGTTGATACAGTTGAAGTTGGAAGTTTACATACACTTAGGTTGAAGTCATTAAAACTAGTTTTTCAACCACTCTACAAATTTCTTGTTATCAAACTATAGTTTTGGGAAGTCGGTTAGGACATATACTTTGTGCATCACACAAGTAATTTTTCCAACACTTGTTTAGAGACAGATTACTTCACTTATAATTCACTGTTTCACAATTCCAGTGGGTCAGAAGTTTACATACACTAAGTTGACTCTGCTTTTAAACAGCTTGGAAAATTCCAGAAAATGATGTCATGGCTTTAGAAGCTTCTGATTGACATCATTTGAGTCAATTGGAGGTATACCTGTGGATGTATTTCAAGGCCTACCTTCAAACTCGGTGCCTCTTTGCTTGACATCATGGGAAAATCAAAAGAAATCAGCCAAGACCTCAGAAAACAATTGTAGACCTCCACAAGTCTGGTTCATCCTTGGGAACAATTTCCAAATGCCTGAAGGTACCACGTGTATCTGTACAAACAATAGTACGCAAGTATAAACACCATGGGACCACGCAGCCGTCATACCATTCAGGAAGGAGAGGCGTTCTGTCTCCTAGAGATTAACGTACTTTGGTGCGAAAAGTGCAAATCAATCCCAGAACAACAGCAAAGGACCTTGTGAAGATGTTGGAGGAGGAAACAGGTACAAAAGTATCTATATCCACAGTAAAAACTAATCCTATATCGACATAACCTGAAAAGCCACTCAGCAAGGAAGAAGCCACTGCTCCAAAACATTTTTAAAAAGCCAGACTACGGTTTGCAACTGCACATGGGGACGAAGATCGTACTTTTTGAAGAAATGTCCTCTGGTCTAATGGAAAAAAAATAGAACTGTTTGGCCATAATGACCATCGTTATGTTTGGAGTAAAAAGGGGGAGGCTTGCAAGTCGAAGAACACCATCCCAACCGTGAAGCACGGGGGGGGGCAGCATCATGTTGTGGGGGTGCTTTGCTGCAGGAGAGACTGGTGCACTTCACAAAATAGATGGCAGCATGAGGAACGAAAATGATGTGGATATATTGAAGCAACATCTCAAGACATCAGTCAGGAAGTTAAAGCTTGGTCGCAAATGGGTCTTCCAAATGGACAATGACCACAAGCATACTTCCGAAGTTGTGGCAAAATGGCTTAAGGACAGGGCTTTGGAGTGGCCATCACAAAGCCCTGACCTCAATCCTATAGAACATTTGTGGGCAGAACTGAAAGCACGTACGAGCACAAGCAAGTAGGCCTACGCACCTGACTCAGTTACACCAGCTCTGTCAGGAGGAATGGGCCAAAATTCACCCAACTTATTGTGGGAAGCTTGTGGAAAGTTACCCAAAATGCTACCAAATACTAATTGAGTGTGTCGTGTCTTTGGCTATGCCTGGATTAAGTAATATGACATGCTATTCTATAAAATAATTTATCTGTAATTAATATTACCTGATTAAGCTCATCAGGTGAATGTGATTAACTAGAAAGTCGGGGCACCACAAAATAATGTTTATCGAGCTGTTATCTTCCGAATAAACTCTTAAAGACCTAGTAATCTTTTACATCAGCAGCAGTCAATATTTAATCGTCACCTTATTTAGTCTCATCTGAAAGTTGTAAATTCTTCACGAACCCTGGCTAACAAGTTGAATCAGCAATACAACATTTGGTTTAATTATTTATTTACTAAATACCTAAATAATCACACAGAATTACATATACACAGAATGTATCATACCTTGATTACAAATGATGTCATAAAGGAAAACGTCCCTAGCGGACGGAACAGATATGACAGCTGGTTACACAAAGAAAGGGGATTGGGTTTTGAATGAAAGAGCGGGAAGACTAAGGAACAAAGACATTTTGCGTCTCTATCGGTGTCACGTTCTGACCATCGTTCATATGTGTTTTCCTTGTTTTAGTGTTGGTCAGGACGTGAGCTGGGTGGGCATTCTATGTTGTGTGTCTGGTTTGTCTATTTCTATGTTTGGCCTGATATGGTTCTCAATCAGAGGCAGGTGTTAGTCATTGTCTCTGATTGGGAACCATATTTAGGTAGCCTGTTTTGTGTTGGGTTTTGTGGGTGATTGTTCCTGTCTCTGTGTTTTGCACCAGATAGGACTGTTTTAGGTTTTCGCACGGTTGTTGTTTTGTTAGTTTATTCGTGTACAGTTTCTTTATTAAAGTACAATGAATAACAACCACGCTGCATTTTGGTCCGCCTCTACTTCACCTAAAGAAAACCGTTACAGCTACACTATCGTAAATACATTATCTTATGCATTCTAAATAACCCCCCATTTGAAAAAGGAAAATGCAATAAATATTTACTCTGAGCTGCGCTTCGGTAGATTGGTCGTAGATAGACGGCCAGGTTGGTCCAGCATGGATCTCTGGTCCTGTGAAGAATGTCTAGTGGTGAACTGGAGCGTGGTAGAATGGATACTCTGTCCATCCTCTCCTAGACCACGTTTGGCAGGCAGAGAGGGTATCACTTCTTTAGTGAATAAGAGTTCAAAGTTCATACCAAGTTGCCATACTTTTAAGCTCATGCTATATTCTGGCTGGTATAGTCGAAATTCATCATAAAAATGACATTTCAGCTTTTCACAAATGGTTTCATATTTAAACATTTAAATTGCACAACAATTCCATGTGAATCTGATAACTAGAATGTGTAGATTTTCCAAGATACAGTTTATGTCGTCCTATCATCAGTAATCATGTCTCAGATGCCAACTGAACTGATATCATATTCATTAAGTCCCAACGCATATTTTCAACTAGATGGATTACCGAAATGTTGTTCCGTTTCCCATCTTTTGATGTGCCCAGACTCTCTCTCAATGTTAACAAAGGTATTTTCAATAGTCACATGGTTAGAGTAGAGAGTGGCAAATGGGGAAATGTACTTATGGGGGTCATAAACCTCCCCCTCAGGCCAACGTCATGAGAAGTGTATGTAAACTTCTGACCCACTGGGAATGTGATCAAAGAAATAAAGCTGAAATAAATCATTCTCTCAACTATTATTCTGACCTTTCACATTCTTAAAATAAAGTGGTGATCCTAACTGACCTAAGACAGGGAATTGTAACTAGCATTAAATGGCAGGAATTGTGAAATACTGAGTTTAAATGTATTTGTATGTAAATGTCCGACTTCAACTGTATCTGCTTCATATTAGATATATTTTTCATGTCCATGTTGCTCATTGCTCATCATTGCTCCAGTGTCTCATACCCCACTCTGTTGCCAGCAAAATTGTTTGGCAATATTGCCCCCACAAATTCAAATCAAATCAAATGTATTTATATAGCCCTTCGTACATCAGCTGATATCTCAAAGTGCTGTACAGAAATCCAGCCTAAAACCCCAAACAGCAAGCAATGCAGGTGTAGAAGCACGGTGGCTAGGAAAAAACTCCCAAGAAAGGCCAAAGCCTAGGAAGAAACCTAGAGAGGAACCAGGCTATGTGGGTTGGCCAGTCCTGGTGGAGATTATAACAGAACATGGCCAAGATGTTCAAATGTTCATAAATGACCAGCATGGTCAAATAATAATAATCACAGGCAGAACAGTTGAAACTGGAACAGCAGCACGGCCAGGTGGACTGGGGACAGCAAGGAGTCATCATGTCAGGTAGTCCTGAGGCATGGTCCTAGGGCTCAGGTCCTCCGAGAGAGAGAAAGAAAGAGAGAAAGAGAGAATTAGAGAGAGCATACTTAAATTCACACAGGACACAGGATAGGACAGGAGAAGTACTCCAGATATAACAAACTGACCCTAGCCCCCCGACACATAAACTACTGCAGCATAGATACTGGAGGCTGAGACAGGAGGGGTCAGGAGACACTATGGCCCCATCCGATGACACCCCCGGACAGGGCCAAACAGGAAGGATATAACCCCACCCACTTTGCCAAAACACAGCCCCCACACCACTAGAGGGATATCTTCAACCACCAACTTACCATCCTGAGACAAGGCCGAGTATAGCCCACAAAGATCTCTGCCACGGCACAACCCAAGGGGGGGCGCCAACCCAGACAGGAAGATCACATAAGTGACTCAACCCACTCAAGTGACGCACCCCTCATAGGGACGGTATGAAAGAGCCCTAGTAAGCCAGTGACTCAGCCCCTGTAATAGGGTTAGAGGCAGAGAATCCCAGTGGAAAGAGGGGAACCGGCCAGGCAGAGACAGCAAGGGCGGTTCGTTGCTCCAGAGCCTTTCCATTCACCTTCACACACCTGGGCCAGACTACACTCAATCATATGACCCACTGAAGAGATGAGTCTTCAGTAAAGACTTAAAGGTTGAGACCGAGTTTGCGTCTCTCACATGGGTAGGCAGACCATTCCATAAAAATTGAGCTCTATAGGAGAAGGCCCTGCCTCCAGCTGTTTGCTTAGAAATTCTAGGGACACTTAGGAGGCCTGCATCTTGTGACCGTAGCGTACGTGTAGGTATGTACGGCAGGACCAAATCAGAGAGATAGGTAGGAGCAAGCCCATGTAATGCTTTGTAGGTTAGCAGTAAAACCTTGAAATCAGCCCTTGCCTTGACAGGAAGCCAGTGTAGGGAGGCTAGCACTGGAGTAATATGATCCAATTCTTTGGTTCTAGTCAGGATTCTAGCAGCCGTATTTAGCACTAACTGAAGTTTATTTAGTGCTTTATCCAGGTACCCGGAAAGTAGAGCATTGCAGTAGTCTAACCTAGAAGTGACAAAAGCATGGATTAATTTTTCTGCATAATGTTTGGACAGAAAGTTTCTGATTTTTGCACTGTTATGTAGGTGGAAAAAAGCTGTCCTTGAAACAGTCTTGATATGTTCTTCAAAAGAGAGATCAGGGTCCAGAGTAACACCAAAGTCCTTCACGGTTTTATTTGAGACGACTGTACAACCATTAAGATTAATTGTCAGATTCAACAGAAGATCTCTATGTTTCTTGGGACCTAGAACAAGCATCTCTCTTTTGTCCGAGTTTAAAAGTAGAACGTTTGCAGCCATCCACTTCCTTATGTCTGAAACACATGCTTCTAGCGAGGGCAATTATGGGGCTTCGCCGTCTTTCATTGAAATGTACAGCTGTGTGTCATCCGCATAGCAGTGAAAGTTAACATTATGTTTTCGAATGACATCCCCAAGAGGTAAAATATATAGTGAAAACAATAGTGGTCCTAAAACGGAACCTTGAGGAACACCGATATTTACAGTTGATTTGTCAGAGGACGAACCATTCACAGAGGCAAACTGATATCTTTCCGACAGATAAGATCTAAACCAGGCCAGAACTTGTCCGTGTAGACCAATTTGGGTTTCCAATCTCTCCAAAAGAATGTGGTGATCGATGGTATCAAAAGCAGCACTAAGGTCTAGGAGCACGAGGACAGATGCAGAGCCTCGGTCTGATGCCATTAAAAGGTCCTTTACCACCTTCACAAGTGCAGTCTCAGTGCTATGATGGGGTCTAAAACCAGACTGAAGCTTTTCGTATACATTGTTTGTCTGCAGGAACTCAGTGAGTTGCTGCGCAACAGCCTTTTCAAAAAGATTTGAGAGGAATGGAAGATTCTATATAGGCCGATAGTTTTTTTATATTTTCTGGGTCACGGTTTGACTTTTTCAAGGCTTTATTGCTCCCACTTTTAGTGAGTTTGGTACACATCTGGTGGATAGAGAGCTGTTTATTATGTTCAACACAGGAGGGCCAAGCACAGGAAGCAGCTCTTTCAGTAGTTTAGTTGGAATAGGGTCCAGTATGAAGCTTGAAGGTTTAGAGGCCATGATTATTTTCATCATTGCGTCAAGAGATACAGTATAGTACTAAAACACTTGAGTGTCTCTCTTGATCCTAGGTCCTGGCAGAGTTGTGCAGACTCAGGACAACTGAGCTTTGAAGGAATACGCAGATTTAAAGAGGAGTCCGTAATTTGCTTTCTAATGATCATGATCTTTTCCTCAAAGAAGTTCACGAATTTATTACTGCTGAAGTGAAAGCCATCCTCTCTTGGGGAATGCTGCTTTTTAGTTAGCTTTGCGACAGTATCAAAAAGGAATTTCAGAATGTTCTTATTTTCCTCAATTAAGTTGGAAAAATAGGATGATCGAGCAACAGTAAGGGCTCTTCGATACCTCACGGTACTGTCTTTCCAAGCTAGTCGGAAGACTTCCAGTTTGGTGTGGCGCCATTTCCGTTCCAATTTTCTGGAAGCTTGCTTCAGAGCTCGGGTATTTTCTGTATACCAGGGAGCTAGTTTCTTATGAGAAATGTTTTTAGTTTTTAGGGGTGCAACTGTATCTAGGGTATTGCGCAAGGTTAAATTGCCTATGTATCATGTCTTTAAGTCGTCCACAACCTCCATCGCCTAATATTGGAAAGAGTTCGATCCAGTTGTTTTTGTGAAGTCAAGCTCACAGCTGCCAACGATTACCGCTCAGAACAGAATCGTGCTCAGGGCTCCACCGACAGTTCTCTTTTAATTAGCAATTATCCCTGAAAAGAAGGGAGGGAAACATGAAGGGACATAGAGGGGAGCATGTTCTGAACATTAAACAGGGTTCCTTCTGGATTTTGTCAAGGTTATATCAGGGTTCCATCAGGGTTCTGTCATGGTTCTGTTAGGGTTTCATTAGGGTTCCATGGGGGCATGCATGGGGCGCTGTGGTTCATCGTACCATCGTTTATCTTTGATTCCCCTATACTGCCCAGATGTTAAGATGTTAGGATCACCTCTATACAGGACCATATGTTTCCACTTAGTTGTTGGGGGGAAAATAAATGATTTGTTTTTCCATCGTGGTCTCTCTCATTATACATTTATAAAATAGGCTTTTGAAGATTAAAAAATAGTGCCCTAGCTCGTCGAGCCAGACTGACGCTGGCTTGACCTGGCATGTTTTTCAGATGTAGTATTTTAGTAATTTACTCATCTGGGCTCAGACAGGGGCTAGGATTAGAACCAGCACTCAACATATTTTAGTAATTTCAGCTGTAATTTTTGCTCCCGTTGGTAGAACATTTCTCACGTCAATGCCTGGTTTACTTTATGCGTACCCAACCAGCTCGTTCATTGGCTTCAGGCTGCTCATGGTGAATTCTTCTTGTGCTCTTTCCTGTAACTGGTTGGCTCCCACAGTGAGTAGTAACACTAAATGAAGTAGGTATAAAATAGGGTAGCAGGTGTTCCTGGCCTCCCCTACCCTCTACTACCCTCCTCTACCCTGGCTGCCTCACCTCTGCCCCTGGGGGTGGGGGGCGGGCAGTAAAGCCCAGGTCACATGCCATACTTGGAGGTCACAGGCCAGACATTCTTTCTAAAGGAAATAAGCTGGAGGTGAAAAGGAAGATTTATTGACTACCTGATCCTGTTTAACAGGCACTGTTGGACCAGAGCCTCTCAGTCATGTAGGGGCTGCCTTTTTTAGTTTTGTAAAACTTGTCCCTGGCACATGAAAGAGGCGTTGAGAAAAGCCAAGAATGACAACTACTGCTTTTATTCACTTGATATGTATGAAAATATTTGGCCCAAAAATTCTTTGGAGTTTTAACACTGAAGCTATTGTTGTCATTCATGACAGATTTGGGCATATGCTCTCAACTGCAGCCTCTCCACAACATTATAGAATGCAGACTTAAGGCCAGTATTGCTGTGGAATGACTCATGAGGTTGCTAAGTTTACAGTGAATTCAATGAGACAACAATAAGACAAATCGGACACGTTTTAACGGCTCTCTACTCCATAAAAATCTATTTTTTCAGTGTCTTTGTAATCTTGCTTTTGATATGTTCAACTCCGCCAATTTGACACCCCCTCTCCCAAATTAAGGTCCTTCAGCGATGCACAAAAGAGGCAGATAGACGTTGCATGTCTTCATTAAGCCTCCTTTAATTGGCTTTGTAACAAATAATCTCCTATCATTTTGAGCTTGGGACGTGGCAGGTAGGCCGAGCGCCAGCTCCAGTCATCTGTCAAAACGTCAGATGGATCACAGAAATGAAAGCATCCAGAGAACACAAGCATGCCCCATACCAGCCACTTGTTCAACACTGTGTACAAACACTCCAGATCAGACAAGGCTGTCAGAAAGCCTGCTGTATGGGGATTCAACAGTAAACACACCGAACTGTCGAGACTAGAGACGTGTTTCTCCCTTTAAAATAGTTTTGTTTTTCTTACTCTGTAAAGAACACCAATCAAAGTGGGGGAAGGGGGATGTCAAGTCCAAAAGAAAGGTTATTAGAGGAGACGAGTGCTGCAGAGCACCAGGAACCACCTCACTGTGTCTGTTCTGTTTGTCCCCATGGATGGTCTCACCAACATAGGGTTGCAAAATTCCCTGGTTCTCCTGAAATCCCAGTTGGAGACTTCCCGGAATCCGGAGGGAATAAGCAGGAAATCCTAGTGGTTAGAGTGTTGGACTAGTAACCGGAAGGTTGCAAGTTCAAACCCCCGAGCTGACAAGGTACAAATCTGTCGTTCTGCCCCTGAACAGGCAGTTAACCCACTGTTCCTAGGCCATCATTGAAAATAAGAATTTGTTCTTAACTGACTTGCCTGGTTAAATAAAGGTTCAATTTAAAAATAAAAAAAAATACTCAAACCAGGATTTCTGGAAAACCAGTGAACTTATGTAAAGCTCCCGGAATTTGCAACCCTACACACACACACACACGCACACACACACATAGTCATAGTCATAGTCATGCTTAGGGACAGATCTACATTTACTGGGGGAGAGGGGCTGTTCCAACTCAAGGTGTCATAAAAAGAAAATGCACTCCCCTCCCAAACATTAAAAATAATTTTTCACACTGGACACTCTGGCCGAAAACTAGGGCTGATCCGAGCATTCTGACTTAACAATAGCAGTCAAGCACCCAAGCTAAATGGCTAACATTGGCTAGCTTGCTAGCTACTTTCAGACACAAATGAGAGAACAGCTCACTCTGACCACTTGGTGACTGCATCTGTGCTGCTGGCAACAATTTAATTACGCTGTTTTGCCAACATTTACTGACACCAGCCATATTCAACGGGTGTTGAGCGTTCGTAAAATCGTCACTTATTCTGCGCTCAGGCACACTCGGATGAGAGTGCTCTGAAATCGGAGTAGAGAGCGAGAGCGAATTTACCAGCTACATCTATCGACAGTTGTCGCAGTGACATCGTAAACATTATTTTGAAATAGTTACTTACATTGTGGAGTCTTTTTTGTTTAGACATGTAGCTAGCTAGCTAGCTAAACAATGAACTATAATCCCATCTCATAACGTTACTACCCTGCATGAATCTGCAGTTAGCTAACCAACCAGGTTCGATGTTAGCTAGCTAACATTAGGCTATAGCTAGCAATGCAAATGGCTCTGAAATACAAACTATATTACTACACAGATCATACA
This sequence comes from Oncorhynchus nerka, assembly GCF_034236695.1. Lineage (NCBI taxonomy): Eukaryota > Metazoa > Chordata > Actinopteri > Salmoniformes > Salmonidae > Oncorhynchus > Oncorhynchus nerka. Next base: position 67,677,184 of record NC_088405.1, on the reverse strand, counting down.
CATAACTTTAGCTAGCTAGCTAGCCAGCCAGCTAACATTAGCTAGCTAGCTAACACTACACTTTAACTTTAAATGAAAACAACTTTCTGACAAAATTAGAAATGTAGAATATCTGAAAATGTAGCTAGCTAGACTCTCTTACCTGTATTCATGGATGGACGCTTCTCCCTCTCTGTCATGGATGCCATGGTTGCCCTTAGTGTGAAGATGTAATCCGGAGACAGATGTTTTATACAACAGCCTTCTGTGTGTTCTCTTTTTCACCCCATCTGCATATTTCAAAATCAAATCAAATTTTATTTGTCACATACACATGGTTAGCAGATGTTAATGCGAGTGTAGCAAAATGCTTGTGCTTCTAGTTCCGATAATGCAGTAATATCTAACAAGTAATCTTGCAATCTTGCAATCAAACGCCATCATTTTCTCCTACTTAGCTATCATACTCTAATTCCACTGATTTCAAAACTCGGTCCTCCAGAAAGTGGCGAGCAACACAGTTCTACTACGTGATATCTTTTTTAAAAAAGCTGGTTAGGAATGATTACCTACACATGCTGACCAGCTCATATTATAGACAGAAGCGTGCTACATGGCAGTCCAATCCAAACTCATCTCTCGGCATGTTAGCCCACTCATTATTTTTTTTAAACATTTTTATTTAATGAGGAGTCAGTTAAGAGCAAATTCTTATTTACAATGACGGCCTAGGAACAGTAGGTTAACTGCCTTGTTCAGGGGCAGAACGACAGATTTTTACCTTGTCAGCTCGGGGATTTGATATAGCAACCTTTTGGTTACTGGCCCAATGCTCTAACCACTGCCGCCCCAGGGCTACCTGCCGCCCCAGGGCTACCTGCCGCCCCAGGGCTACCTGCCGCCCCAGCCCCAGCCAATGGCTAGCGGGAAGGTTGCTGGCTTTTTCTGTGGTAATAAAAAAAACTGAAATTGTGTTTTTCATAACAGATGTCTCTTTCCATTCATCAATTGGCCGCTGCACAGTTTGGATCGATTGGTTGATTGATTTTATTTGTCAGTTAAAGAAATACATACACTACATTACTAAAAGTATGTGGACCCCTGCTCGTCGAACATCTCATTCCAAAATCATGAGCATTAATATTGAGTTGGTCCCCCCTTTCCTACTATAACAGCCTCCACTCTTCTGGGAAGGCTTTCCACTAGATGGTGACTTGCTTCCATTCAGTCACAAGAGCATTAGTGAGGTCGGACACTGATGTTGGGCAATTAGGCCTGGCTCGCAGTTCCAATTCATCCCAAAAGTGTTCGGTGAGGTTGAGGTCAGGGCTCTGTGCAGGCCAGTCAAGTTCTTCCACACCGATCTCGACAAAACGTTTCTGTATGGACCTCGCTTTGAGCACGGGGGCATTGTCATGCTGAAACAGGAAAGGGCCTTTCCCAAACTGTTGCCACAAAGTTGGAAGCACAGAATCGTCTAGAATGTCATTGTATGCTGTAGTGTTAAGGGGCCTAGCTCGAACCATGAAAAACAGTATTCTTCATCCACCAAACTTTACAGTTGTAACTATACATTTGGGCAGGTAACGTTCTCCTGGCATCCGCCAAACCCAGATTTGTCCGTCAGACTGCCAGATGGTGCATTTTCACTGCTCCAATGGCGGCGAGATTTGCACCACTCCAGCCGACGCTTGGTATTGCACGTGGTGATCTTAGGCTTGTGTGCGGCTGCTCGGCAATGGAAACCCATTTCATTAACAATTATTATGCTGACATTGCTTCCAGAGGAAGTTTGGAACGTGGTTTTGGGTGTTGCAACTGAGGACAGACAATTTTTACAATCTATGGGTCTACACGCTCCAGCACTCTGCGGTCCCGTTCTGTAAGCTTGTTTTTTTCTACAACTTTGTGGCTGAGCCGTTGTTGCTCCTAAATGTTTCCACTTCACAACACTTACAGTTGACCGGAGCAACTCTAGCAGGGCAGGAATTCGATGAACTGACTTGTTGAAAGGTAACATCCTATGACCGTGCCATGTTAAAAGTCGCTGAGCTCTTCAGTAAGGCCAATCAACAGCCAATGTTTGTCTATGGAGATTGCATTGCTGTGTGCTTGATTTTAATACACCTGTCAGCAACGGGTGTGGCTGAAATAACCGAATCCACTCATTTGAAGAGGTGTCCACAAAATGTTGTGGTCCCTATTTTTTACATAAATACATATATAATTGCATAGATACAGATGAAAAAATGCTCAACCTCCAGATGAGTATGAGGGGAGTTTAAGTGCAATTCCTACAAGCGTGTTTGGCTGGTAGCTTATTCATTAGATGTTTGTGGCTGCTGGTAAACCATGATGTGTAGCCATAATCAAAGTGACACTGGACTAGTGTGTCTATAGCTAGGTTTCCATCCAATTGGCGACAGATATTCATGCGAACATTCTAACATCTTCATAAAAACAATATGTAATTTCAGAGTTTCCAGGAAAAAGGATCCGCACACTTCTAGTCAAATGCAAATATATTTTAATTATAGCTGAGCTTTTGGTCAGTCAACCTTCATCAAAGCAATTCCTGTTTCTCCAGACTTCTCCCTGTTTCTCTAGTTTTAACTTTTGCTTCCAGCCTCCAGTCAGCTTTTGGTGTGCGGTAGATTCTGCCTATTATCAACAGGAGTTTCCTTTAGGAAAATGTGGCACCGGACAACATGATAAAGAATATTTCAATTTAACGGACATTTGAGAAATTTACCGGATATCCATATGCGTTCAGCTCCGCAGCCAGCGGCATCAATAAATGAGGTATGTTGGCCAACTGAGCCACATTTACGTGTCCTTAAAAACATCTAGAACAAATGACAAAAACACTATTCCTTGTGTTTCAATGTGTAGCATATGCAAAACTATTTTTTTTGTTTGTTTTTTAGGCTACTTTAAAAAATAAATAATTGTCCATCTCACTGTTCTGGTGTCAGAGATTTAAGTAATACATGTATCAGGGCATTGCATGCATACTGTAGGCCTATAGGCTTAAGTAAAAAAAAACATCCCTTTAAAAAAAACATCCCTTTACTCTGTAGTTTGTTGAAGCACCTTTGGCAGCGATTACGGTCTCTAGTCTTCTTGGGTATGACGCTACAAGATTGGCACACCTGTATTTGGGGATTTTCTCCCATTCTTCTCTGCAGATCCTCTCAAGCTCTGTCAGGTTGGATGGGGAGCGTCGCTGCACAGCTATTTTCAGGTCTCTCCGGAGATGTTCAATTGGGTTCAAGTCCAGGCTCTGGCTGGGCCACTCAAGGACATTTAGAGACTTGTCCCGAAGCCGCTCCTGCTTTGTCTTGGCAGTATCCTTAGGGTCGTTGTCCTTTTGGAAGGTGAAACTTCGCCCCAGTCTGAGGTCCTGGAGCAGGTTTTCATCAAGGATCTCTCTGTACTTTGCTCCATTCATCTTTCCCTCGATCCTGACTAGTCCCCCAGTCCCTTCTCCTGAAAAACATTCCCACAGCATGATGCTGCCACCACCGTTCTTCACCGTTGGGATGGTGCCAGGTTACCGCCAGACGTGACGTGACGTGACGATTGGCATTCAAGCCAAATATTTGAGAAATGTTGATTTCATCAGACCAGAGAATCTTGTTTCTCATGGTCTGAGAGTCCTTTAGGTGCCTTTTGGCAAACTCCAAGCGGGCCTTTTACTGAGGAGTGGCTTCCGTCTGGCCACTCTACCATAAAGGCCTGATTGCTGGAGTGTTTCAGATCAATACAAACAGGATGTTCCTGAGCTCAATTTCGAGCCTCATAGCAAAGGGCCTGAATACTTATTTAAATAAGGTTATTTATTTGATATGAATTTTTTTGTATAATTTTTTTGCAAACATTTCTGAAAACCTGTTTTCACTTTTTCATTATGGGCTTTTGTGTGTAGATTGATGAGTAAAATAAATAAGGCTGTAACGTAACAAAATGTGGAAAAGGTGAAGGGGTCTGAATACTTTCCGAATGCACTGTGTATATATATATATATATATATTATAGCCTATAGAAAGGAAGAGAAGCTTAGGCCTAACGCCAGAGAGATAGAGAGATGTGCCAGTGGCATGCGACCACGGCATGCATTAGTCTATGATTGAGAACATCAGTGTATGGCCTGTTGAAGTGTAATTATGATATTTATGACCTGTAAAGATTAATAATGGTGTGATCAATCCATCCCTGTGATTTAACCTATAGCATTATAATATAATATACTGTATGCATTAATCTGTGTGAATCTGCTCTGCTGGCACTGGGCATGGGCATGGTCTCAGCATGTTATAATCAATCAATCAATTAAATGTATCAGCAGTTGTCTCAAAGTGCTTTGTAATGACTCAGATGCTTATACATGACATTACACATATGTTATCCATGGTGAGTAGTCTGTAATTCTCAACATTCCCCATTGAACAAAAGGGAGAGGAAAGGCATTGATAAACCGTCCACTGAGCACTCTGCTGTTAATTAGGAAAGTATCGAACAACATGTGGTTGCCTGTCATTGTGCTAAAGAGCTTGATTGCCAGTTTGCAAGGGCCTGAACGGGAAAACGACATCTGTGAACATCTGTTCTGAAAAGAAAAAATTCTAGCTGCTCCGAATGGAACATTTACTTTATTTTGTCTTGGTGGACAAATTAAGTTAACAGATTTACACAACCATCAATTTGAAAACAATAGCGCCATATAACAATAGCGCCAATAGCGTGCATGCGCGTACGTGTGTTAGAGAACAAGCATTAAGGTTCGCACACATCGCACCGAATGTGGATCTAGTGTTCGTCTGCCGATCGTTTTAAGGACCACCCACTAACATTTTTCACTCAATTCTACATGTGAAATCGGTGCACACTCGGTTTACAAATTACATTCAGAGCTGCCAAGTAAATGCTATTGATGTGTCAGAGACTTTAGAGAACAGCCAGAATCCTGACCCCCAAAACTCTACACCCCCTTCCCCCAACTTCTTCAGGCTGTCTTGTCAAATCCCCAAGTCTACTTTTCCTTTAAACTGGAAACACACGCTAGACCGTGTGCTGCTTGGCTTTTCATGCCCGGCATCCTTGCTACAGTTAATTAACAGTTATTAGTGTTAGCGCAGCGGCGCTGGATAAGATGTCACAAATCATCAAGTCTCTAGGTGCAGTTACAGCAATTAAGAGCTCTATCGCACCTAGCTAGCCATTTGGTACACTTCCAGGTTCCTTTTTAGACCTGAAAGCACTAATCAAATTATTTCTGCTCTGCAATTCACTATCGTTATGTCACGTCCTAATGACGTGAGGCTCCCTCCCACCTCCTCCACCCCTACTTTATCTCTTTTTGTTCAAAAGAAGAAGCTGACTTTCTCAGTGCAGCCATCACCAGGCAGTACTGTAATAACTTAGTGAAGTTCTCTCTGTAGTAGTGAGGCTTTTATTTTGGCCTAGTAGACCCTCACACCCTGGAGAGATGCTGCTGGGACATGTGTGTGTGTGGGGGGGGTGATGGAACAGCAGATTAGAGTGTGTAACTTTGGATTTTTTCTTCTCCCTCTCCTGCCAGCGATTGTTGTTTTAAAGTTTTATCCTTATCAAAAGTGATTTAATTTGTTTTTTTTTCTCTGGTGTGATTGAGATCTGCGCTTGGCCCTGGAGGGAAGAGAAGTGAGGCGAAGTGTAGTGAAGAGAAGTGAAGTGTGCCCCAGCACTGGTAAAGTGGGCCCAGTTGAAGGAACACTGGCCTCTTTATAACCTGGCAGGCAGTGGGAGAATTCCTAGCTCTTGCTCTGCAATTCATAACTTTGTATTAAACTCTGTTAACAGTCGTGCCCTTTAGTTGCTCTGGAATAATTGTTTTGTATTTCCTCTGTACGTTCTATAGAGATACAGTTGAAGTCTGAAGTTTACAGACACTTAGGTTGGAGTCATTAAAACTTGTTTTTCAACCACTCCACAAATTTCTTGTTAACAAACTATAGTTTTGGCAAGTCGGTTAGGACATCTACTTTGTGCATGATGCACAATTCCAGTGGGTCATACACTGAGTTAACTGTGCCTTTAAACAGCTTGGAAAATTCCAGAAAATAAAAGCTGAAATAAATCATTCTCTCTACTATTATTCTGACATTTCACATTCTTAAAATAAAGTGGTGATCCTAACTGACCTAAGACGGGGAATTTTACTAGGATTAAATGTCAGGAATTGTGCAAAACTGAGTTTAAATGTATTTGGCTGAGGTGTATGTAAATTTCCAACTTCAACTGTAGCTCTCGTATTGAGAAATGTCAGTGCTCTTGACATTCTTCATGTATTTCCACACAATAAGACAGTAAAGCAGTGTTGACCTTGGCCTGACCTTGGCCCGGGCTGCAGTGAGAGAACAGCAGTAATGACTGGATAATGAGCCACCTGGATCAGGCTATAGAGTCCAGGCCAGACCCTGACCCCGTTGCCCCTCTCAGGCTCTCTCAGGACCCCTTATTGAAGAGCTTCCACCAGCCCAGCTCAGCCCCCCCGTATAAACAGTCAGCATGCCACACACACGCACACAAGCAGGCACGCATACACACAGGTGCTTAGTACTGACCTTTAGTGTGGGAGGGAGGCAGCAGCCCCCCCTCTCCCTTGTCTATAACCAAGCTCCCAAGGGCCTCTTCTGTCAGGTGCCAGAGAAGACACAAGTAAACACTTGTTTGGATTGACACAGGGCCCTGGCATTGATCGGCATCCATAAAAACCTGCAGTAGGTAGAAGAAAAGGAGAGACAGTGTGTTTCTGAGAGAACTGTGGAGTATAGAGAATCTCAAATAGACTGGCCATTGTAGTGAGTGGACAGGGCAGGCCTCTTACTGTCCTTCACTCCTGCTTCAAAGGAGAGCTCAAGAGACTCTTTGGTGTGTCACTCAAGAGAGAGAGAGAGAGAGAGAGAGAGAGAGAGAGAGAGAATGGAATGGTGGTGATTGTTGATAGGGGGTGGTCTGCTCTGTAGCTACATTAGTCCAATGATGGCTATCAGTGCTGAGAGGGGGTGATAACAGGCCTCAGTGCTCCTGGTCCTGGGGGTTTCATTATCCCACAGTCATCTCAGGGGGAAGGTGTGACGAAGGGATGGGGGCCGCTGTAGTACCTTATAGCGTCCTATCCTAACTTTCTTTAACTGTAGTTGAAATAGCAGAACAGAGCCAATATGTCTTCCTCTAATATAATCCCACCAACGTGCCTTTACACCAGTGTGATTGTTTGTTTAGTGCTCTGAGGGTTCAGCCATAGAAGGCCTCTGGAGGACATATTATACATAGCTGGATCAAGAGTGGTTTAATTCCTACTTCTGGAGCAGCTGATTAACATAAAGCCCACAAGGCTCATCAGTATGGACGACACATAGCCTACACATCTCGCCCAGCAACCAGGGTGTGTATTCACGTGTGCATGCTTACATGCGTGTGTGTGTCCAACCACCCAGGAGGCTAATATTAATGAGCTACATCAAGAAGATGTCATCATACAGGCAGGCCTGTCTAGCTCAACAGAAAGCCCAAGCCAATGTAAACTCAGCAAAAAAGAAACGTCCCTTTTTCAGGACCCCGTCTTTCAAAGATCATTCGTAAAAATCCAAATAACTTCACAGATCTTCATTGTAAAGGGTTTAAACACTGTTTCCCATGCTTGTTCAATGAACCATAAACAATTAATGAACATGCACCTGTGGAACGGTTGTTAAGACACTAACAGCTTATAGACGGTAGGCAATTAAGGTCACACTTATGAAAACGTAGGACAGTAAAGAGGCCTTTCTATTTACTCTGAAAAACACGAAAGAAAGATGCCCATGCAATAAATTGCAATGCCCATACTGTGAGACGCCTAAGACAGCACTACAGGGAGACAGGGCGGACAGCTGATCGTCCTCTCAGTGGCAGACCATGTATAACAACACCTGCACAGGATCGGTACATCCGAACATCACACCTGCGGGACAGGTACAGGATGGCAACAACAACAGTCACCTGTCTGTCAAACTTTTTCAGTTTATGTCTCAGTTGTTGAATCTTGTTATGTTCATACAAATATTTACACATGTTAAGTTTGCTGAAAATAAACACAGTTGACAGTGAGGGGACGTTTTTGTTATTGTTGCTGAGTTTATATACACTACATGACCAAAAGTATGTGGACACCTGCTTGTCGAACATCTCATTCCAAAATCATGGGCATTAATATGAAGTTGGTGTCCGCCCCCCCTCCATCCCCCCCTTGCTGCCTTAACAGTCTCCACTCTTCTGGGAAGGCTTTCCATTAGATGTTGGAACATTGCTGCGGGGACAGCCACAAGAGCATTAGTGAGGTCGGGCACTGATGTTGGGTGATTAGTCCTGGCTCGCAGTTGGCGTTCCAATTCATCCCAAAGGTGTTCGATGAGGTTGAGGTCAGGGCTCTGTGCAGGCCAGTCAAGTTCTTCCACACCGATCTCAACAAACCACTTCTGTATGGACCTTGCTTTGTGCACGGGGACATTGTCATGCTGAAACAGGAAAGGGCCTTCCTCAAACTGTTGCCACAAAGTTGGAAGCACAGAATTGTCTAGAATGTCATTGTATGTTGTAGCGTTAATACTTCCCTTCTCTGTAACTAAGGGGCCTAGCCCGAGCCATGAAAAACAGCCCCAGACCATTATTCCTCCTCCTCCACCAAGGCCCCAGACCACCATGCACTATGCATTCAGGCAGGTAGCGTTCTCCTGGCATCCGCCTAACCCAGATTCAACTGAGCACAGACTATTTTTAAGCGCTACGCACTTCAACACTTTGAGTCTTGTTCTGTGAGCTTGTGTGGCCTACCACTTCACGGCTGAGCCGTTGTTGCTCCTAGACGTTTCCACTTCACAATAACAGTACTTACAGTTGACCGGGGCAGAAATTGGATGAAGTTGGAAAGGTGACATCCTATGACGTTGCCATGTTGAAAGTCTCTGAGCTCTTCAGTAAGGCCATTCTACTACCAATGTTTTCTTTGGGGATTGCATGGCTGTGTGCTCGATTTACAGAGGTGTGATTTGCTACGGGTGTGGAGGAAATGAACAAATCCCCTAATTTGAAGGGGTGTCCACATACTTTTGTATATATAGTGGACATTTTCAGAACTACTCTTTTTTTAACGCATATTTAGATAAGAAAAATGAGTAGTGTGGTTTTGCTTTATGCCGATGATAAAAGGGTTGTTACCTTCCAGGAAGGAGGATAAATGTCCCATTTGAGTATGTGCTCGTGCAGTATGCAGCAGGCTAGTGCGTCGGCAGTATGGTAATAGATGATGGATGCACTGATCCCACTCATTATTATCAGTCATGAAGTTGCTCCTACTACAGGGCGGCAGTCACCTTCATCTCTCCCTGAGTAGTACATCAGCAGGCAGGCAGCTAGCTACCATACTGAAATAACAAGCCCTGAGAGAGGGGAGTGAGAGTGAGAGAGGGGAGAGAGAGTGAAAGAGGGGAGTGAGAGAGGGAGAGCTAGATAGAAGGGGGGGGAGTGGTAGAGACAAAGATGGGCCATGCTCCACCCCACACACACACACACACACACACACACACACACACACACACACACACACACACACACACACACACACACACACACACTGGCTGATGATGGATAGACTTTGTTAGTGTGGTATTTCCCTCTCTCCCCTTTTGTCTCTCTCTCTACCCTCCTCTCTCACTCTCTTTCTCACTCTCTCTCTGTCTCTTTCTCCCTCTGAGATGAAGGCCTCATCAGAGAGCCAGGTCTTAGGCTGAGGGAAGGGTTTCATTTTGCCTCATTACAGGAGCCACTAGAGGATTATTGGGCTTCAAAGCTTCTTGATTGCATTATCAGGCTTTAGTTTGTTGGAACACGGGGCTAATCTGGCCTTCCGTTGTGAAGGAGGGGCGTTGGCCACATAGCAACACAGTGGAGTGACGCTCCCAGTGATGTCATCTGGCATCATCTGGCACAGCAGAGATAGAGGACATGATTTACCTTTGTGATTGGCTACTACGTCCTGAAGAATATATGGTGGTCGATGCATGTGTATTTTACCTACACCGGGGGGTTTACCTACAGTACACCAGGGGGCTCATTCTGGTATCACAGCCAACCCAAACAGGTTTTCTAGTCTACCCCTTTAGGAGCCCAGTGGGACTGCAAGTTCCTTTATACATATTTAACCAGACCTCCTCACGGATGACTTCATCCCAGAATGAGTTGAAATTTAAGGGAGGCAGGCAGGCAGAGAGTGATATCGCTTTGCTGCTCCCACAGGCATCCCATGGATGCATTCAGTGTTTATTTTTCAGATTTGTATATGAGCATGAATGGTCTCCTATTCTGAAAGAAGATGGCTTTGGGGGAACACGGAAGGAGAGACCATGGTACTTTTTTGGGGGGCAAATCATTAAGATATTTGAAAGCTAATTCAGATCAGAAGGAAATTATGGAAAATTGGCTCACTGCAATGTACTGTGCATGTATATGAAGTATTTGCTCATGTGGGATTTTAAGAGGGAACCTATAAACTAGCATCCATTACATAAGCTATTTTTGTCTGGAGGTAATGTTTGTTAAAACATGTCAAGGTGTGTTCCTGAGTGAGGCATCAGGGATCCCCCACAGCTCTGCTGTAGTCAGATGAATTATTAATGCTAAAATAATCCATGTTTTCTTTTAAATGCTGTGTAGAGAGCTCAGCCTGGTTGAATATAAGTAGCGGCTACATTTTTCAAGCCCATGCCAAGTATAGCCTTCAATTTAACATGAGCCTTTAATCCTACGAGTACTAAATTGCTTTTTAATGCCGGGGATCAACGTCTTTTCAGAAGTAACTGGTGAAAAATGCATCAGATATGCAGAGCAAATCAGATAGGAAAGTTCTCAGGGTTAGAGGAGCAAAGCAACACCCCCATAGCAAAGTGGAGAGAAACCAAGCTCATTCACCTCCTGGGTCTCAAGAGGACCCCCTCTAGCAGTAAATGTGTGTGTGTGTGTGCACGCGTGTGTGTTCACGCATGCATTTACGTGTGTGTAGCTTCATAAGCAAATTCATTAGCAGTGTCAGGTACTACTGTACTGTACTCACCAAAGCATTAGTTGAATCACAGCATGAGTCAAAGATAGGTGTTACAGTCATGTAAACTCCCTTGTACTGTACTGTACACTCTGGGTCACTGAGGTCATAACTCCAACAGTGCATGACTGAGAGCCCTTATTCTAATCTAATATCATTAGGCCTGGGTGGGAGTTGGCAGGCTCCCTCGCCATTGGTCCAATCCAAAATACTTCCTGAAGGGCAGCCAACAGCGTTCCTCCATCACACAACAATGTGGTCATCAGAGCACACTAATCAGTCCACGCCAGAGAGGACCACAAATACGTGTGTGTGTGACCCCTTTTCCCTTGCCCAGTGGCTGATTTTTTTTATTATAGCAGTAGCAGTTTCAGTTTCCCCAGTAGCTGTCTATGGGCCTTAAAGATTTTCTCACAACAAACTATTTACCTCTGGGGGGGGGGGGACACGGGAGGCCAACCAGGCCCATCAAATCTCCCGTGTGTGTTATTGCATGATATAACATCCTGTGATATAATTGTTGGTCCCAGCCAGCTCCCTGCTGTGCCTGGTTGGCCTGGTGGGCCTGGTTGGCCTGGTGGGCCTGGTGGGCCTGGTGGGCCTGGTGGGCCTGGTTGGCCTGGTGGGCCTGGGGCCTGGTGGGCCTGGTGGGCCTGCTAGTCTCCTCTGTGTCTCTCTGTCTTAGCCACCGTCAAATCGGCCTGGCACCCCAACCCGGCTGCTTTATCAAGTTTCCTGGAAGGATTATCCCCAAGCTCACTCATTTGATATTTTCCCCTGATGCGGGGCTTTGGGGTGATAGCGTGTGTGTGCATGCTAGTGTATGTGCTTACGTGCGTGCCTTCGCTAGGGTGTGCAGCTGTTTGTGTGTGTGTGTGTGTGAGATGGTACAGCTGTTTGGTCTCTCCCTGGGCGAGTGGACGGAGCAACACAGGCTGTCCCTGTTTGCCAGTGTGAAATCCTCTTACAGACCCTGTCTGTCTCTGTTGGGCCAGGCGCGTGCAGCAGCAGTCCCAGATCCTCTTGTGGAGGCCGTGTTAGTAAGCAGAGCGCATGTTAAGCCCGGCTGAGACAGACACTGATGATTGGGCTTAGTGCTAAGTGATGTACTGCTTGGTTCTCTGTGCGCGGCGCCAACCCTCATCCCAGCCCTACTGAGACCTGGGCCTTGACAGACATATGCACGTATACAACCCTCTCTCACATTGGGCAGGCATCACGCCCTGCTAGTGTCAGGGGCTATCTTGGCAGACTGGCTGGCAAAACACTAATACATGCTCTCAAATTCACACACATCCTCTCCTATGCCCACTCCTCTCCACGGGTACTTTCAAATGCAAATCAGGACATAAACAGTATCTCATTTAACACAGTTAACACTCACACCAACATACACACTTGTACAAATGGACATACATACACAAACATACACACACTCAGAGAGAGAACACACTGACTGTGTCTGTTCCTTGGGAGCCTCCACTCAAATAACCCCAATGTGGTGAATGTCCTGCTCTCTCTCAGCCACTCTATCAGCCATCCAGCCAGTCAGGGAAGGCAGTGAGTGGGTCTCAGACTCACAATGTGGACATTTAGGTCTCCAGCTGGCATGGTGTGAGTTTGTGGAGGAAAGCATGGAATGCAGGCCTGCCTGGTCCACAGGGCCCATGGTCTGCCAGATGGAGGCCCCTCTCAAAGGCATCTCTATTACCACTCCGAGCCCCAGACAGCCAGGCCTTATGTCACAGTCACAGCGGAGGGCATGGAGAGGGCTGAAGAGGCCAGAGTGCCAACACGACGCTCCGTCATGGAAATGTACCGGCAGACACCACACACACTCCCATTGATCCCAATTGATGGTGCTTGATAGAAATTAGTATCAGTTGTATTTTACTATTTAGTACTTTTACATATTTATTACATTATATTTTATTCTGTGGAGAATATGCCATCATTAGGGCTAATAGTTTCTCCTGGCTGTGTGACTTGACCAAACCTGTGACATCACACTGTACCTGGTGAACTGTAAATTAATTTGAAAGAGAAAATGACATAATTTGAAACCAGCCATAGACATGACAATGCCAGCAAATATGGCCCCATGTATTTCCCACCATTTGGGTGTTTCCTGCAGCTCGCCTCACGCCTGCCCTCACATTGATAGTGACAGATAAAGCCCCTGTGATCTTGTGGAGCGTCAGGCTCAAGCTGGCTGCCTGATTACCATCCCCACTGATAACACCGCATGTTAATCATTGTAAACATGGTGTTGTCTCCGCCAGGGCTTTGACACACTTAGCTTATCTCTAATTGTTTTAATTGCTACTAGCGTTTAACGAGATCGTCTCCTAGATTTGCAAAAGCCCAAAGCCCAGAGACTGACTGGGTACACAGAGCAGGAACACAGTGTTTCTGTTTCCTTAGATCTATGGTACTGTGATGGGGTGTACGCTCGCTCATCCTAACCCTTTCTGCCTTGGCATTAATGAAAGGCAGACAGGCAGCGTCGGGCCAAAGCACACATCCAATGAGAGGGTCTGGAGATGAGATGAGGCTCATTAAATATTTAAATGAGGAGGGCTTTAAAGTGGAGACTCCCTGCTTGTCCACATACCTCCCTAGGCCCTGCCCCTCTAACATCACAACATGTAAATCACTACAAGGGGCTCTGGTGGGGGGACTGCCTGTCTGCCCGCATGTCTGTCTGCCACAAGACATTTTGCGGATTAAATCTCTCCCTCTTGTCTCTAACCTCCTCAAAACACACATACTATTTCTGTCTTCCATGTACTTTCATTACTGTAGGGGAAGGTTGAGGTGGAGGGGATATCCTACCCCTGTCTCGGTGGATTTTGACATGTTAAAATCACTCCCCTTTCCCTTCTCCCCCCGTCTCAGCAGGGTGGCTACAGTAGGCAGAACAAGGCCCTTATTTAGTTCAGTCCCTGTGAAATGCAATTAGAAACCCCTCCAGGGCCAGCAGGGGCCTGGGCTGAGAAGTCAGGAGGGAGGGAGGGAGGGAGGGAGGGAGGGAGGGAGGGAGGGAGGGAGGGAGGGAGGGAGAAGGAGAGGGAAAGGGAGAGAGTCCTCCCTGATGTCTGTCAGCCTGCTGGCTTCTGAAGTCTGGGGCCATCTTATGTCCCCCTAGAGACCCTATCATCAGGGCCCCACTCTGGAGCAGTTCAACCTGAGTGGCTGGCTGGGCTGAGATCTGGATGAAAGTAGGGAGGGACAGAGAGGGAGGAGAGGTTTGGGCAGTGGGCTGTCTCAGTGTGTGCCTGACAGAATGGTCTTGGCAGAGCGTTTCAGAGGCCGAATCCCCCTGACCATGTCTCGCTAGCCTGTCAGGCAGGCATACAGACAGGCAAGCAGGCAGGCAGGCAGATCGCTCTGGGCTGCAGTCAGGAGTCCATCAGGGGCCAGACACATTTTAATGCAGGCCTTCCTGGTGATTTCCTCACTTGATTCCTCTTAAAGACGCAGCGGGGAAATTTCTCTCCACCCCCCCACCATTTCCCCTCCCTCCCTCCCTCCTCTGGCTGTCTGGCTATTTTCTTTCTGTCTCTCTGTCACTCTCTCCTCCTCCTGTTTCTCTTCCTTTTCTTCCTCTCCCCTTCTTTCCTCGCTCCCAGTGCAGTGCAAGAAAGTAACAAAGGGAAAAATATAATCCTAGCCAAAGTAGCTCTGGGTTGGAATTATGTTGAGCCTCGTGGGGGGTTTCTGGAGAATACAGTTCTTTGGTTGCTGATGTCTGCCGTGCCTCATTGACTATGGAGACTTATGTGAAGATTAGTGAGGGAAATGAAAGCTACGATTTGACATTCAGTGTGTTTTTATGTAGGGGTTTGTCTGGGGTGCATGGCTCCACTGCAACACTTCAGAGAGAACTGGAATCATATTGGAATATTGAGATGATTTTCCTCCTTTTCCATTGTGAGACAGCTGAAAGATATTGCCTGGTTTTTAACAGGGAATCCTCAAGAAAGCCAACCTCAATATTACTGCAAACCAGATTAAACCAGCATTTGGACAGGCTTCATATGAAATAATTTGATCAGAAGGATAGGCTGTCTTTGTATCAACTTTTGCATGCTATACTGTAGTTCTTATGACATTTACAGTCTGACTTGATGTTAGCCAGAACACTCTCTAATCATTCACCAACTCAAAGGAACGTTTACAACACAGGGAAACACACACAGTTTAGTGTGTGAGCGTGCGTATGCTGATGTGTGTATGTTTGTGTTACATATGCGTGTTTGTGTGCGTGTGTATTCGCAAGTGTGTGTTTGTGTGTGTGTTTATGCACTGCTGCAGTAGAGTGGTACTCTCTGTTGGTCTGCTGGATGGGGAGGAAGTGATTGACTGGCCTGAAATTACCCGTGGCATGGCGGCCCGATGCTCTGTGGCATGTCTATAATTTAAACAAAAGGGCCTCCCTCCCATTCCCGGTTCTACTCTGACTGGAAAAAAGGGGGGAAATGGATTAAGGATGTAACCCAAGCGTTTGAGGAGGGAAGGTTAAACCAATTTTCTTGTCCTGGTTGGTTTTGAAAGGGGAGTCACTAGGAAGGGGACAGGGCAGCGGACTGATGGCTCTAGGTCCAGGCAGTAGAGTGGCTCTGCTCATGCTGACAGAGCAGTGCTATGTCAACTCTCAGTAATTACTGGCCTCGTAGATGGAGATGATGTCTAACATTATTCATCCACATTTGCCTGGTCCAACCGACGGCCCAGCCCAGCTGATTCCTGAAAGCAGACAGGTAGAGATAGCATCCAGATAACCAGATAAAACGAGTTGCTCTACAGGCTTTTTACTTTACACCGGGAATAAATACTTTCCGCCTCTCTCTCAGTGACAAAAGATGTGAGTTTCATGTCTCTCAAGGAAACATATTACCGTTGAGGAAAAATGGCCAGCTTCTTTTGAATTCCAGTTGTCCTAGTTTATCAGACAGATGCTTCCATCCCTCTGTCTTGTTTATCTCTCTTCCTTTTCAAAAACCACCAATCCCTCTTGTGTGATAAAGGCAGGTTTAAATACGTATGAAGGATGTGCGAAATATGGCTTGTCTTTTTGTCATTCATATTTACAGGTTTGATATTCACAGGCATGTCTCTCACAATGCAGAGGAACCAGTCAGGTCCCTAAACCATTCAGCCTCCCAGAGAAGTATATTATATGACTAAACCACTCAGCCTCCCAGCCAAGTATATTATATGACTTGTGTCTGCAATATACACAGGGAAGAAATGAATGTTGTTTGTTACCTCTCCCTGGGGTTCTGTCTCCTACTCTTGGCCTGGCCTTTCTTCGCTTTCAATGCTCACAGGCCTGTCGTTTTTCATTCAGATCTTATTCATATAGAGAGAGAGAGAGAGAGAGAGAGAGAGAGAGAGAGAGAGAGAGAGAGAGAGAGAGAGAGAGAGAGAGAGAGAGAGAGAGAGAGAGAGAGAGAGAGAGAGAGAGAGAGAGAGAGAGAGAGAGAGAGAGAGAGTCATCTCCCGGGTGATGAGTGACAGATTAATATATGTCTGGCTACGTGTCTGAGGAATTGGGAAGAAAAGCGCTGTCAGAGCTGCTTGTCGGGAGGGGGCGAGATTAGAAGCAGTTGTCATTGGCAGACTCAGGCTCACTGAGATAAGGCTGGATGTAATGACTGTAAAAAGCATCCTGACCTCGCCTTCAAAAGGCACAGAAAAGAGATGGCACAGAAAAGAGATGATATATAGATGATTTTTGATTAATTTTATGTGTGTATATGTACGTGTCTGTGCATGTGTTTGATGATATGATGTTCCATGGCATATGGGGTAGTCTCCCTATATTTGCAGTCGGATAGAATATCAGGCATTCTATGAATCTTATTGAAAATGGCAGAAATAATTAATATATTTTTAAGTGTTCGCTTCAACATGTGCTTATGAAAATTCATCACTCCAGACAACGCTTTTCCACTGCTCCAGAGTCCAATGGCGGCGAGCTTTACACCACTCCAGCCGATGCTTGGCATTGCACATGGTGATCTTAGGCTTGTGTGCAGCTGCTAGGCCATGGAAACCCTTTTCATGTAGCTCTTGACTAACAGTTCTTGTGCTGAAGTTGCTTGCAGAGGTAGTTTGGAACTCGGTAGTGAGTGTTGCAACCGAGGACAGACGATGTTTACGCTCTACACGCTTCAGCATTCGGCGGTCCCGTTCTGTAAGCTTGTGTGGCCTGTCATTTCGTGGATGAGACGTTGTTGTTCCTAGATGTTTCTACTTCACAATAACAGCACTTACAGTTGACCGGGGAAGCTCTATTAGGGCATAAATTTGACAAACTGACTTGTTGGAAAGGTGGCATCCTATGACGGTGCCACATTGAAAGTCACTCAGCTCTTCAGTAGGGCCATTCTACAGTCAATGTTGTCTATGGAGATGCATGGCTGGGTGCTCGATTTTATACACCTGTCAAAACTTGTCTGGCTGGAATAGCCAAATCCACTCATTTGAAAGGGTGTTCACATACAGTATATACACCATATATAGAGTTGTATCTGCTATTCTCCTCAGAATGTTTCTACCATTTCTGAATGTCATTGAGACACTTTACCTTTCATTGCCTCACCTCGTCCTCCTCATCCACCCTGAATAGACTACTGGAAGTCGTGAGTCCTACAAATGCGCCAGACAGTCAGACACAACGGATGTGAATTCAATAAGAGCTCTTAAAGTATTACATGCACAGCACTCATGTTACACTTATCAGAAAATATTTGAAATGAGGGGATATTTTCCGTAATGGCAAGAAGGCTCATGAAAAAGAGAACTGGTCTCCTGTGATTGCAATCTAGGAAAAGAAAGTTCCTGTGAAATTAAACCGCCATTGCGGAGGAAGAATACAAATAAAAATCACTTCTTGATGCTTTGAAGCGAAGGATCAAGGCCAAAAAAAGGAACAAAAGATGAAAAACCGTCAGCGGAGGAGAGATGGCTGATGGTCTATGGACAGAACTTACAGGCACAGACACCACTTACTGGCATGCATAACATAACTCCAGACGTTATGTTTGATCTCCGCTCTCCATTCTCTGGCAACGGCATCAAGTGCTTTTCCATAGCAAAGTGACACTTTATATTATTTTCTTGGCTACGACATGCAGGGGTTTTTTCTTCTTCTTTCTGTTGGCGTTTCATTTGAATTTAAAATCATGTGCAGTGAGAGATCCGGACATAGATTGTCTGGTGGTTGAGCTGTAATCACAGACCTGAGGTTTCTCCTAAATCTGATGATGACCGTTTAGGACTGAGAACGCTGATTTGTTGATGGCTGCTATTCCTTAGACCTGTGCGGCAACAAGCAGCCATTTTTGTTGGTGGCAGACAATGGATAAATATACATATTCTTGCAACTAGCCATGAAATAGATTTAAAACGACATGACTAAAATATCCATGTTTCATCACTGTCCACACCTTTATTTTAACAACAAAATAATACAATGACATGGGAGGTCTTGCAATTACAATGTAATAACCCAGTATTTATATAACTAATTTGAAACATAATTTGTCTAGTTGGTTTTTAGCATTTAGAATAAGTTTGTGCTCACATAGGCTCACACACACTATAATTGTTTACTTCTCTTCTTCCCAATGTTCAAGCTGCTTGATGTTCAAAGCACATACTTGTCAACATGGCTTCATCATCTATTGAACATGGGCCGACTGATGGCCAAGACTGGCCCCCTAACCCAATGGACACTTTGTATTGGAGATCAAGGAGGGCCCCTAACCCAATGAACGCTTTGTATTGGAGAGCTGTGTTCTTTTCAGGGCCATTGTGGGATCAGGTTTTGCTCTCTGGGGCCTTGGGGCCCGGCATTATGGCTTTGACTGGTCTTCTTGGGCCTCAGCCAGCCACGTCTCCCTGCTGATAGTCATCTATCTGATAGTCATCTATCTGATAGTCATCTCATCTGTCTGGCCATGAGATCCAGTGTCCTGATAGATAGAACACTAAGAGCACATACAACACTGCCATACAGAGCTGGGGGCTATCGCTCTCTCTCATTCTTTATCTCTCTGTTTCAATCTCTTTCCCTCTCTGTTGGTCTGTCCATCTGTGTCTATCTTTCTCTCCCTCTCTTCTTCTCTCCAGCGCAGAGGGTAGAGGGATGGATTAGCACCCAGCAGCAAGGAGTTAAGTCTGTTTTCTGCTCTGTGGGGGCTGGGCGCTGTAGGGAGAGAGAAAGAGATCCTATCCTCCCTGTAATGTGACTCCATTGTTGATCCATTGACTACCCAGGCAGTGGGCTAATGCTGATTAGCCAAGGGTATAGTACCCTGGGTTTTCGTGCGATTAAGGTTATTTTCCAGGAACGTCCAGCATTAGCTGAAGATTGCAGGATTGTTTTGGTCTGGAGTGTTCATGGGCCACCAGATTAGTGAGATGGATCAAATGAAAAGAGGGGTACTCTCTCAATTTCAATTCAATTTCAATTTAAGGGCTTTATTGGCATGGGAAACATATGTTAACATTGCCAAAGCAAGTGAAGTAGATAATAAACTAAAGTGAAATAAACAATACAAGTAAACATTACACTCACAGAAGTTCCAAAAGATTAAAGACATTTCAAATGTCATATTATGTCTATATACAGTGTTGTAACGATGTGCAAATCGTTAAAGTACAAAAGGGAACTTAAATAAACATAAATATGGGTTGTATTTACAATGGTGTTTGTTCTTCACTGGTTGCCCTTTTCTTGTGGCAACAGGTCACAAATCTTGCTGCTGTGATGGCACACTGTGTTATTTCACCCAGTAGAAATGAGAGTTTATGAAAATTGGGTTTGTTTTCAAATTCTTTGTAGATCTGTGTAATCTGAGGGAAATATGTGTCTCTAATATGGTCATACATTGGGCAGGAGATTAGGAAGTGCAGCTCAGTTTCCACCTCATTTTGTAGGCAATGTGCACATAGCCTGTCTTCTCCTGAGAGCCAGGTCTGCCTTTCTCAATAGCAAGGCTATGCTCACTGAGTCTGTACATAGTCAAAGCTTTCCTTGAGTTTGGGTCAGTCACAGTGGTCATGTATTCTGTGTATTATCTGGTTAGGGCCAAATAGCATTTTACCTTGCTCTGTTTTTTTGTTCATTCTTTCCAATGTGTCGAGTAATATCTTTTTGTTTTCACATGATATGGTTGGTTGGGTCTAATTGTGTTGTTTTCCTGGGGCTCTGTGGGGTCTGTTTCTGTTTGTGAACAGAGCCCCAGGACCAGCTTGCTTAGGAGACTCTTTTCCAGTTTAATCTCTCTGTAGGTGATGGCTTTGTTATGGAAGGCTTGAGAATCGCTTCCTTTTAGGTGGTTGTAGAATTTAACGTCTCCTTTCTGGATTATGATAATTAGCAGGTATCGGCCTAATTCTGCTCTGCATGCATTATTTTGTGTTTTACGTTGTACACGGGGGATATTTTTGCAGAAATCTGCATGTAGAGTCTCAATTTGGTGTTTGTCCCATTTTGTGAATTCTTGGTTGGTGAGCAGACCCCAGACCTCACAACCATAAAGGACAATGTGTTCTATAACTTATTCAAGTATTTTTAGCCAGATTATAATTGGTATGTCGAATTTTATGTTCCTTCTTGCCTTGTTTCTCAGCTCGTTCACAGCTTTGTGGAAGTTACCTGTGGCGCTGATGTTTAGGCTGTGGTATGTATAGTTTTTTGTGTGCTCTAGGGCAACAGTGTCTAGATGGAATTTGTATTTGTGGTCCTGGCGACTGGACCTTTTTTGGAACACCATTATTTTGTCTTACTAAGATTTACTGTCAGGGCCCAGGTCTGACAGAATCTGTGCTGAAGATCTAGGTGCTGCTGTAGGCACTCCTTGGTTGGTGACAGAAGCACCAGATCATCAGCAAAGAGTAGACTTCAGATTCTAGTAGGGTGAAGGCCTGGTGCTGCAGACTGTTCTAGTGCCCTCGCCAATTCGTTGATATACAGGTATGTGTTGAAGACGGTGGGGCTTAAGCTGCATCCATGTCTTACCACATGGCCCTGTGGAAAGAAATGTGTGTTTTTTGCCAATTTTAACCTCACACTTGCTGTTTGTGTACATGGATTTTATAATGTCAAATGTTTTTTCCCCAACACCACTTTCCATCAATACTGTCTCTCTCTCAATCAGTCTTTCGCCTTACAAGCAAACCAGTACCATCATTAACATGCTTAATAATAGGACAAGTGTCCACAAAAGCTGATGATCCTCTTACAATCCAGATGGTTTTAACATGAGAAAACCACTACAAACTTGATCATAGTACCATGTTTCAGGGAGGGACATTGGTGGGCTTTTCGATGTCTGCGTTTGAGCCCTGGATCAAGCTTGATTAAGTGGGCACTATTGGTGAGCAATGGCTGGACCACTATCTCACCATGGTTGACCTAGTTGCTGGTGTGAGTGTGTTACCCCCCTCTAGGACAGTAGAGTTGTGGTTATTTCAACAGGAAGTGAGTGGCTGTGAGCTCTGAGGAGGTGCACTGCTGCTTATAAAGAGGGGTTTGTTTTCCTCCCCTCGCATTGGCAGCACCCTACTGGGAAATTCATTAGCCGCTGACATCATCTCACTCTGTCGACAGTGAAAGAATATCATTCTAGTCTCAGGCCCTCCCTCTGTCCCTCCCTCCTCTCTCTCTCGCTCTCTCTGCCTCTTGCTCTCACCCTCTCTCTCGTTCTGGAACTGCCAAGCAGTTTTCTCTGAGCTTCATTCAAGCAAAATCAAACACACTCATGCACGCCTGTCCCAAGAAGAGCGCGGTCTTTGGAACCAAGTATTTGGACCCTCAGAAGCAGAAAACACAGGTGTGTTTGTGTTCGGAAGAGAAGTAGGGTTTGAGGTTGAACCAAGTCAGGTTAGAATCAGGAAGTGGGAGGACCCAACCATCAAACGAGGACCACTGAGGCAGCCAGTTGGATGAATGGGAGTTTGTCTGATGCTTGGAGCGATGAGAGGCTCTGTCGGTGACAGAACCGTCAGTAACCACAGGACATAAGCTTTAACCAGCTGGAAATATAATGAAAGCGGAGTCCCCTTTTGGCTCAAGGTGATTCTAAATGTGAATTTGTCTCCCTCTTTGCTACAGAGGAAATTGGTCTGCGCTTTGTTGGATTTTGCTGCTCTGTGGGAGCGAGCTGGCGACTCCCGCTGGTGTCTGTGGACACAGCCTCTTTACGCGTCCTGATACGCAGTCTCCCAAGGATCTTGCCTATTCGAACCTCGCATATCTTCAATACGAGAATATTGCGAGATAGATTTGTATCCCACTCTGAACTGGAGACAAAACGCACTTAACGGGATTTAGCGACCTAGAGCTGTTGCTGATGCTTTTTCTGCCAAGACACATGGCTTCCTTTGTCCGAGAGGCACCGTAGCTTTGAAAGAGCTTCTCGTATCTCGTTGGAATTTTATTGGAAACGGATTCTCTTTTCGCATGGATGTCATCGATTTAAACGGAGTTGAATTCGCCGCCTATTTGTGGATTACATTATTTTGACAAGCAGAATGTGAAACGGGGCCATATTTACTACACAGCGAAAGTGATATCTTAACTAATATTTTCCTTCTTTCAAGCTTCGCAACATCAAAGGTATGCGCGTCGCTTTTCTTTATTCACGTATACCTTATTATAAATTATTTGGTTATTAGCTTATAGTTTACCTCCTATTAACGACGAATTATGTGTAATCATATTATCAGTATGTACTATGTTTATTGACTATAATAAAACGTGTAGGAGAATATCTGTGGTTATTGCAGCATTGTTTTGTGTAGTCTAGCTTTTCCTACCCACGTCATTATAAATTGATAATAACGTAAATGCTTAATATTGCTATGGGCATTCATGAATATGAAGAACAAAATCGTCATTTTGAATGGCGTTGGCCTATATCTGGATATGTGTTGTGTGCAGAAGGGAAATATCCAAACTGAATATGCTTCAATCAAGTCTGTCTATTTCAATCTGCAGTAATATTATTTGATAGGTTACTGACGTTTCATTTTTAGAATTAGGAGATGAAATGATATTTTGTGGAGAGAAAAATATTCTGCTTTCCATGCACCTAGACATTTTAATTTGGATGAATAGCTACACTGAAATGCCTGTCTCTTACCTTGGAATTGCCTGAACCCTAAGCAAATGAATATGGAAATGTTTTCTGGCTCGAGCAAGATTGTCTCATGTGCGAATAGAAAATAATTGATAGGCGTTCGTTTTTGGGATATGTGACATTTGCGCAAATGTCATACCATTATTATGGGACCCGTGCCACTGTCCATTTGCCGAAAAGGTGTGAAGAGTTCATTGTCTGTGATAAAATCTTCGGAATTGTTTTGAAATAGGCTCATTGTCATTTCCACTTTATTAGGACTGATATCTAATATTTAAAACAGCATATTTCAATAGTCATCTGGTTTTATACTTTGCGACAAAAAGTGAAATGCTTTGAGAGTGACATTTAA
This sequence comes from Oncorhynchus nerka, assembly GCF_034236695.1. NCBI lineage: Eukaryota > Metazoa > Chordata > Actinopteri > Salmoniformes > Salmonidae > Oncorhynchus > Oncorhynchus nerka. The sequence goes on along the minus strand of NC_088405.1, from coordinate 67,653,576 downwards.
AACCAATGGTCCGATGTGTTGTTATTTCCCAGTAGGCCTAGGCTCAGCTCAGCCTTGTCACGCACACACTGGTAGGGATTGTAACATGTCGATATTTCACTTTATTAGTGGGATTGAATTAGCCAATGCCTTTTTGACAGCGCAATGTCACCTAAATAGGCATTAATTATCTAATACTGTGTAAATGCTTAGCACTGAATGTTTGCACAATAACACAGCAATGTTAATTTGCGCTCTGCCACACTGGGCTCGACATGGAATGGGCGAGGGTTAGCGCTGTCATGTTATTACATGGACCAACAGTGCCATCAAGTGGCCTCGATGTGCTGCAGTGCGGAATGTTTCGCTCCCTTCAGCTGGCGGTTTGGGTCATTGACGATGAAACCCACCTGTTTAAGCAAGTTTGCTAATGATATCGTCTTTCTCTCTCACAGGGCTCTGATGCCAGCTCAGAGAAATTCTTCAGCACTGCTGCAGTTAAAGGTATGAATTCTTATAATGTGTTTTATGTAGCAGTATTATTTATGGCAATATTATTTTCATTTGCATGAATCATAGTTTGGCATTGGTTGGTCATTGTAATTCTGCATTGGATCAGTGTAGGAGCACATAGCTCCCGAGTGGCGCAGTCGTCTAAGACACTGCATCTCAGCAAGAGGTGGCACAGTAGTACCTGGTTTGAATCCAGGCTGCATCACATCTGGCCGTGATTGGGAGTGGCACACCGGTTGTCTGGGTTTGGCAGGGGTAGGCTTTCATTGTAAGTAAGAATTTATTCTTAATGTTCAGACTTGCCTAGTTAAATATCGGTTTAAAAGTTGTTTAACAGCAATGCTTGCCTTTGTACCCCATTTGTATATCTACCAAGACCAGACCTTGGTCATGCAAAACAGACTCTGTTTTCACTGCAGCTCTTTGTATTACACAGGTGTGAAATATCAATCTGTGTTTTCTCATGTCTGGACATGACTGAAAATTCATTCCTGGTGGTTTATTCAATGAAATTGAATTGGATACAGTGTAATGAATAAACAAATCCATATGAGCTACTCACTCAGATAAACAACACCAACACATGTGGGAAATACATTTGACATTAAATGATATACACAACATTCTGTGTTTTTGCATGTACATTGAATGATTGATAAATGTTATGCTACACAAAGATAAATAGCATACATGTTTCTCAACAATTCCAATCTGTTAGTAGTTGGACTTATTGCACCCGTTACTGGGATGGTTGTTCCAGTTTAGATGATTGAGGTAGTATACAATCAGTATACAATCTTCCCTACCCTGGCAGTCTGAGTGCAGGTTGCTGGTGATAAAAAAAAAACCACTTGTTGGATATTTTCACTCTGGCTGGATTCCAATAGAAATTAAACATCACTTTGCAAGCCAGCATAATGTGACTTGCTGGTCTGATGTGGCCTGTAAACCAGGGGTTTCCTAACACCTCCGGGTTAGGGTATAACTCTCAAAGAAAGGCCTTATGATATATGTAATGTATTGTCATATGTAATACAATTTTAAAGCCTAGTAAGGCTGGTGGAACCATTCATAGAGGATTCTAGGAGGAACCCTCCAAAGAAAAAGGGGTTCTCGGTAGAACCATATACAGGAGGTTCTATGAAGAACCCTACATAAAGGGGGTATAGGGAGAACCTTCTGTAAAGGTTTCTACCTAGCACCAAAAAAGGGTTCCCCTATAGAGACAAATTGAAGAACCCTATATGGTTCTACTTGACACCTTTTTTCTAAGAGTGTAGGAGCCAGAGGAGGAGGAACCAGGAAATGCTAACGCAGTATGAAATAAAGTCAGAAGGAGGGCATCTGTTTATGACCTCAGAGTGCCAGCACCACATGTGACCTCATAATCACATCACTAATTTGCTGTGAAAAGCAGCCAGTCCCATCCCTGGAGGAGCCCAGATAATGTGTTAAATGGACATTCCTCTGCAATGGTGGGTTACTATAGGATTTGATGGGGGTGGGGGGAGAGGAGGGGCTGGAGAAACAGGGCTTATGACCCCTTCAGAGAGCAGGAGAAAGAAGGGCTGATTAGTGCAGATAGGTTCTTGTTTCCCCCCTTTCCCCCTTTCTTGCTGTACTGTGCTCTGCTGTGGAGTCTGGGGACCCCAAACACATTTCCCACATTCTGGCCTTTGATTACTTCCAGGGCTTGGTTTGTGGCATGCATCAGTGGCTCAATGGCCATGCTTGACAGGGAGGCTTCCTTTTGAAGGCACTTCTCTGTGGGGATATTTGGTTCCCTTGAAAGGACTAAGACCCCCTTTGTGTGGCCTAAATCAACATGGGCCACCCTCTTTACCCCTCAGTGAAAGGCCTTATTGAGGGAAACAGTACACAAATACGCTCTCTCCCTCCCTGGTGGATAGCAGGCACCCTCTTGGCCCCTATTTACATTTAAATATATAAGCCCCTTTTCTTTCTTTTTAACATCCAAGCTTCTACTCCCCCTTCTTCTTCTTCTCCTCCCCCAGCCATATGCTAATTCTCATTGTAATCACAAAAGGCGAGTAAAAGAATCCAGGTGCAGAAGGACGGAGGCCATTGGTATTTTTATTGAGGGAAGTGTTAAGATAAAATAAGTAGGGTGGGTATTTAGTTTGATGGGATTACCATCACTATGATGCACCGACTGACGGATTGACCAACCAACTGCCTCAGGACAAGATACAACTCCAGGTAAAATGAGAGAAGCTTAGATTGTGTGGAGATGAATATTGCCCGAGGGCAAGTGAAAAAGGTCTGTTTGTTTGGTGGTTTGTGCTTTCTTGTTGGTACACATTAAATGCCTATTGGGCTTAACATTCGACAGGGGCTTGGAGGGTCTATCCACAAAAAAAGTATTTCTTAATCCGACCCTGTCTACCTCCCAACAATTACTGCCCTGCCTGGCAGGCAGCACCACTCACAGTACACTCTCAACAGATTGCCAGTCACCTCATTGCTTATTGCATCTGACTGTGGCATATTTGCAAAGAAATTCAACTCCTGACTGAGTGCAGTGTTTTAGTTCCTGGACGTTGATTTGCTTCCAGCCGCACGTCACCTTTCTCAGGTCTCGCCTCAGGTCCAGGGCCATTGATATCCACCGTGTGGAATTGTCAGTTGTGTTTGCTTCACACAGTCTCCCACTCTCTGGTGCTCTCTCTCTCCCTCATAGCCATCTCGCTCTCCCTCCCTCACAACCTCTCTCTCTCAATTCAATTCATTTTCTCCCTCCCTCCCTCCCTCCCTCCCTCCCTGTCTGGGTTCAATTTGCCCAGACGCAGCCTTCATTAAGGAAGAATCATTAAACGTTAGCTCTAATTACGGGGCCTGTCAAAGCACCTGCAGGTGTCAGCCTGCCTGCAAGCCTCATTCATTTAGTCTCCTGCAGAAAATGTAAAAGAGAAACCAGCCGTATGCTGGGCCAGTTGAAATAACTTGTTGGAGTCTAGGGGCTGTCAGGTTGGTTTCCAATCCTAAACTGATGTTGAGGTCTACATAATGTTGTCCAGACCTAGTTTAGCTGTGTGTGCGTGGGCTGCCCAGGAAAGGATTAGAGTGTGGCACAGCCTTGGCTGTAATAACAAAGCAGAGCACCATGTCAGGAGAAAAGCATGTGTAGATAGATTTATCAAATGATTAAAGGTCCAGTCCCACGCGTTATCTGTCTTCGCCACTGTAACACTGGCATTCTTTATGATGTAGTCAGGCCCCATAGCACGGCCCTGAACGCTACTATGTCATTGGAGAGGGCAGTCTAAACATATTACAGCTGATTTGTTATAGCAGAGCATAGCCCCATGCAGTAATGCTGTTTAGCTAATGCTAAATACAGCAAGACAGTAATGGTTGTCATCTGTAAATAGGGCTGCTGAGGAGTCATAGCTCTGTATGTTTGTTTCAGTCCAGACTGACTCAGTATTGAATAGTACCCCACGCAGGCAGGCAGGCAGGCAGGCAGGCAGGCAGGCAGGCAGGCAGGCAGGCAGACAGACAGACAGACACTGGATCATATTGTTATTACTTAGAGGGAGAAAATATGTAATGACATTGCAATGGTAATTTAATTACTGTCTACACCAGATGGTACAGTTGATATCTGATTAAATGTATTTTATTTTTCTTGCTTTGACACAGGGAAACTTAGACAATGTACATAGTTATTTCTTGACATTTCATCATAAACAATTCCCCAGTTTGACATAAAACCTATTTATTTTAGTTTTTTCCTATGGCTCAGATATGAAAGGAGGTGAGTTCAGTCTGTAAGAGTTGAAGTATTAGGAGAGAGGGAGACTGCTCTGCTGTCCCCTCCTCTCTCAGTGCTTCAGCTGAAAGGCAGTTTCACCAAAGCTTTACCGGAGCTAATGTGAAAATGAAACTGCTATGGTGAGACCCAGGGAGCAGCGCCAGACGAGAAGTGCCCAGCCAGCCAGTGAAGTGCTTGAGTGTGTCTGCCTCCGGAGGGGAGAGAGAGATAGTAATGTGCGATGTGGAAGGTGTAATTTACGCCACTGATGACATTGGTTAAAAAAAAAAAGAAGCAAGGTAAAGAGAAAATAGCGGAGGTGAACTTTGTGACAGTAACAGGTTGAATAGCTCTCTGGATTGTCGTGGAGAGCACTTCAGGCAGCAGAATGGCCTCTGAGTGTTTTACACATGTGTAGGAGGGAGCTGAGAGGTTGACTCTCTCTTTTCTCTCTCTTCCCCTCTCTCTGGCTGACAGGACTGTGTCGGTCCTGCACTGTGGGCTGCCTTCTACTGTAATAATCAGATGATGTAAAGATCCAATAGGGAACTATTACACACTGATCTGGAGCAACACAGATGATGGTGACCTATTCAGTGTATTAGGAGGGCCAGTTAGCCTTTCACAGCAGCACCATCATTGGTTTACACTACAGTAGCCACAGCCTTTACTGTGCTGTGCCTTCCAATAGACCTCAACCTTCTGTTTGGGTTTTGGAGACCAGGACAGAACTTGGCCTGGTACACAGTGGAAAGATGACCCGCCTCTGATTGGCCGAGGCACAGACTTGGTTCTCTTACTGGTAGGGTGAGAGGTCATTCATATGGCACTAGCTGTCCCTTCCAGACACAACACTGTAGAAAAAAAGACACAACAATGTTGGAATATAAAAGCACTTTTATTGTTAGTCTTATATAAACACACACAGCCACTACAGTGAGTGAAACACTCTTCAACATCCCTGACAGAAGTCTGTTATATGATCCACTTACATCCATTAGCTGTGATTGGAAGAATCCGATTACCAAGTGTACAGATGACATACAGTGAGGTCCCTAATAATGAATGTATAAAATACGTAATTCAAATAATGAGTTATACTGAACAAAAATATAATCGTAACATGTAAAGTGTTGGTCCCATGTTTCATGAGATGAAGTAAAAGAACCCAGAAAATGGACACATGCACAAAAAGCTTATTTCGCTCAAATTTGGTGCCCAAATTTGCTTACATCCCTGTTAGTGAGCATTTCTCCTTTACCAAGATAATCCATCCACCTGACAGGTGTGGCATATCAAGAAGCAGATTAAACAGCATGATCATTAAACAGGTGAACCTTGTGCTGGGGACAATAAAAGGCCACTGTAAAATGTGCACCAGAGCTGTTGCCAGAGAATTTAATGTTAATTTCTCTACCATAAGCCGCCTCCAACATTGTTTTAGAGAATTTGGCAGTACATCCATCCGGCCTCATAACCGAAGACCACGTGTAACCATGCCAGCCCAGGACCTCCACTTCCGACTTCTTCACCACGGGATCGTCTGACACCAGCCACCCGGACTGATGATGAAACTGAGGAGTATTTCTGTCTGTAATAAAGCCTTTTTGTGGGGAAAAACTCATTCTGATTGGCTGGGCCTGGCTTGCAAGTGGGTGGGCCTATGCCCTCTCAAGCCCATCCATGGCTGCTCCCCTTCCCAGACATGTGAAATCCATAGATTAGCGCCTAATGAATTATTTCAATTGACAGATTTTCTTATATGAACTGTAACTCAGTAAAATTGTTGCATGTTGGGGCCTCCCGGGTGGTGCAGTGGTCTAGGGCACTGCATCGCAGTGCCAACAGAGACTCTGGGTTCGAGCCCAGGCTCTATCGCAGCCGGCTGCGACTGGGAGTTCCATGGGGCAACGCACAATTGGCCTAGCGTCGTCCGGGTTAGGGGGGGCTTGGCTGGTAGGGATATCCTTGTCTCATCGCGCACTAGCGACTCCCGTGGCGGGCCAGGCGCAGTGCGCGCTAACCAGGTCACCAGGTGCACAGTGTTTCCTCTGACACATTGGTCCAGCTGGCTTCCGGGTTGGATGCGCGTTGTGTTAAGAAGCAGTGCGGCTTGGTTGGGTTGTGTTTCGGAGGACGCATGGCTTTCGACCTTCGTCTCTTCCGAGCCTGTACGGGAGTTGTAGCGATGAGACAAGATAGTAACTACTCACAATTGGATACCACGAAAAGGGGGTCAAATTTAAATACATTTAAAATTTAAAAAATTGTTGCATGTTGCGTTTATAAATTTATTCAGTACATTTTATAAGTAAAACATTTTGGGGCAATTATATTATTTTATGCTAATACAATTGACTCTCAAAAAGGTAGGGGTCAGAATTATTGACACCCTTAAATCGTAAATAATGATTAGTGAGAATTACAGAGGGTCAAAGATCATACCCTAAAGCCTCAGATTTTTACCTTGTCTGCTCAGGGATTCGATTTTGCAACCTTTCAGTTACAAGTCCAATGCTCTAACCACTAGGCTACCTGCCGCCCCATTACCAATAACAGGGGAAGTTAGCATGTCCTAGGGGTATGATCTTTGACCCTCTAACTTTCTTACTCATCATATTTCAGGATTCATTCAGGATTATCCATAATCATGGTAGCCTCCACATTCATCTAGAAGTGTTTAGAAACATATTGTATTCTTATTTACAATAAAAGTGACTCAAATGACACAATCAATTATTTACCATTCATTTATATTAAGCACAAAATAATCTAAAACACTACCAAAACAAACTGCAAATGCATCCAACAAGTTTGTAGAGTCACGAACTTTGATGTTGTCATAGCGTGCTAGAAATATGGGACCAGTACTAAACTTTTGACTACTTCATTCAACAATATATTTTTTAAATTACTTGTTCAATAAAATCTCTTTCTCTGAGCATTTGCCTTAGTATAAAATAATATAATTTCCCCTTTTTTGGGGAATAAAATATAGTATTTGAATTATTTATTTTATACAGACATTATTGCTCATCTTTATCATAGGTGTCAATCATTTCGGACCCCACTGTACCTCTAATACCAGGTTTATTCCCCCTTCCAAAGATCTCTCCTTGGTGGTATGTACATTTAACGAGGATCTGTCTCCAACCAGGGCTATTTAATGTGTGACAATGGATGTATAGGTTAGCTCAATATCCTGTTCTGTGTGTGTAGAGGTAAGATGTCTCCCTCCTCTCCTCTGTGCCCGTGGCTGCAGGGTAAAGAGAGGCTATAATTCATGGCCATGAAAGGAGCCACTCCAACCATGCCTCATCTGCTGACATATGGCCACACAAAGGTTAACAAATCACTAGTGGCTGATTTACTGCTGCAGACAATGGCTACCCTCCTTCTTTCTTTCTTTCTCTCTTTCTCTTTTTCTTTCTCTTTCTCTCTTTCTCTTTTTCTTTCTCTCTCTCTCTCTCTCTCTCTCTCTCTCTCTCTCTCTCTCTCTCTCTCTCTCTCTATAGAGTGATGCATTGGCTGGGTGTGTGTGCAGTGAGAGAGACCGACAGGAAGAGATGTTGACAATATCACTGTTCTTTCTGTTTTACTTTCAAAATAACTGGTATAAATAAAATGTGTTCATAATAACAAACTTGTTATAATCTTATAAGCCCTGTTATAATCATATAAGCAATGGGATATTAATCCTCTACCACTATATCTATATTTATACTAATATGAAGCAGTGAAATGAACAGTAGTGTAGTATTTCCCCATGTACGGCAGGCTTTGTACCCTAGTGTAATGAATGTGCTGCACCTGTCATGACCTCAGTGGTAGAGCAGTTCCTGGGTCTGGAGGAGTTGGTGTATAGAAACACACACAGCGTTCCAGTCTGACACTTCTCCTTCCCTAATCCCTCGTCCTCTACCTCGTCCTCTACCTCTCCTGACACAAAGAGGTCATTGAGGGTTTGTTCTCTGGCTAAACCAGAGAGCCTGCAACCCATTGCAGGCCAAATTAAAGGCTACCTTCTCAAACAAAAACATTTGAAAGGGCCACACTTCAGTGATCAAAGTTAAAACCCTTCAGTCTTCCCCTGTCTGTCCGCCCCTGGGAGATGTTTGCGTGGATGGTAAGTGTGGTGGGATTGAAGAGAAGCCAGCATTTCTCTATACCCCCTTAGTCTCTGTTTACCCCAATTGCCAAGCTCTCTACTCAACTGGTGTACAGTAGTTTGGTTACAAGGACATTGGTGCTGATGTTAGGCATGGCTTCGTAAGTGAGTGTGGACTTTGGACATGAACAGAGTAAACTGTGATTCTAGAGTTTGTAGATTGTTTGTGATATGGATACTATAATGGATTTAGAACATTATACTCTGGTATAATGGCGTACTCCACCCACACAAGTTGCTGGCTCCAGGTGATGGGGTTGGCAGAGATGAGGCAGTGAAAAGTAGTCTCCAGGTCCTGATTGGCTCACTCTGATTGCCCGTTAGACTGGGGATGAAACCCAGAGGACAGGCTGGCCGATGCCCCAATGAGGGTGCAGAATGCCTTCCAGAACCTGGACGACCCCGATCGGAGACTATGTTTGGAGACTCCCTGTATGGCCCACCAGCGTACCCGTACCTACTGACTGGACTTTTACGGGACAGGTGGCTATATAATATCCTGTAGGACCACAATACAGACAACTGTTGGAGCTCAGCCTACGTAAACATTCACTAGGAGACAATCTAGCCCTGCCCAGTTGCATGGGCACAGGAGTAGAAGAGTCCCCGATGATCCTTGAAGGGAGCTCAGGGGATTTCAGATTCTCTCGGGAATGCAGGCGTTGGGGACTTCCGGGGTTCTTCAGAGACAAGGGAGAAACCATGGACGAGTGAGTGTAGCTGAGATCAGACCTCTTCGCCCTCCTGCGTTCCCGTAGGTGCCCATCAATTCTTATAGTAAAGGCTATGAGGGAGTCAAGGTCCCTGGGTAACTCCCGGGCTGTAGGTACGTCTTTGATTTCCTCTGATAATCCATGAAGGAAGGTGTTGAATAGGGACTCTGGGTTCCAGGCACTCTCGGCGGCCAGCCTGCAAAAGTCTGCCGCGTAGTCTGCCACACTGCGTCTTGACGCAGATGAAGTAGCTTCCAAGCCGCCTCTATCCCGGACACCGGGGAATCGAACACCTTCCACTGCCACGAAATCCTCCAGACTAAGAAAAATGGCGGATTGTTCATGGAGACAAGCACAAGACAGATGAAACAGATCAGGGTGTGACACTGTCATCAAAGCAAAGGGTGGCTACTTTGAAGAATCTGAAATCTAAAATAAATGTTGATTTGTTTAACACTTTTTGAGTTACTGCATGATTCCATTGTGTTATTTCATAGTTTTGATGTCTTCACTATTATTCCACAATGTAGAAAATAGTATCAAATTAAGTAAATGAGTAGATGTGTCCAAACATTTGACTGTGGATAGAATATGTAGTATATCTGAAGAATATGTAGGGTGGAATAGTATATGTACAGAAATAGTTGAATATGATGGCCTTGACTAGAATACATTATATACATATGAAATGGGTAAAATTACATGTAAACATTATTAAAGTGACCAGTGGTCCATGTCTATGTACAGTGCCTTGCGAAAGTATTCGGCCCCCTTGAACTTTGCGACCTTTTGCCACATTTCAGGCTTCAAACATAAAGATATAAAACTGTATTTTTTTGTGAAGAATCAACAACAAGTGGGACACAATCATGAAGTGGAACAACATTTATTGGATATTTCAAACTTTTTTAACAAATCAAAAACTGAAAAATTGGGCGTGCAAAATTATTCAGCCCCCTTAAGTTAATACTTCGTAGCGCCACCTTTTACTGCGATTACAGCTGTAAGTCGCTTGGGGTATGTCTCTATCAGTTTTGCACATCGAGAGACTGACATTTTTTCCCATTCCTCCTTGCAAAACAGCTCGAGCTCAGTGAGGTTGGATGGAGAGCATTTGTGAACAGCAGTTTTCAGTTCTTTCCACAGATTCTCGATTGGATTCAGGTCTGGACTTTGACTTGGCCATTCTAACACCTGGATATGTTTATTTTTGAACCATTCCATTGTAGATTTTGCTTTATGTTTTGGATCATTGTCTTGTTGGAAGACAAATCTCCGTCCCAGTCTCAGGTCTTTTGCAGACTCCATCAGGTTTTCTTCCAGAATGGTCCTGTATTTGGCTCCATCCATCTTCCCATCAATTTGAACCATCTTCCCTGTCCCTGCTGAAGAAAAGCAGGCCCAAACCATGATGCTGCCACCACCATGTTTGACAGTGGGGATGGTGTGTTCAGGGTGATGAGCTGTGTTGCTTTTACGCCAAACATAACGTTTTGCATTGTTGCCAAAAAGTTCAATTTTGGTTTCATCTGACCAGAGCATCTTCTTCCACATGTTTGGTGTGTCTCCCAGGTGGCTTGTGGCAAACTTTAAACAAAACTTTTTATGGATATCTTTAAGAAATGGCTTTCTTCTTGCCACTCTTCCATAAAGGCCAGATTTGTGCAATATACGACTGATTGTTGTCCTATGGACAGAGTCTCCCACCTCAGCTGTAGATCTCTGCAGTTCATCCAGAGTGATCATGGGCCTCTTGACTGCATCTCTGATCAGTCTTCTCCTTGTATGAGCTGAAAGTTTAGAGGGACGGCCAGGTCTTGGTAGATTTGCAGTGGTCTGATACTCCTTCCATTTCAATATTATCGCTTGCACAGTGCTCCTTGGGATGTTTAAAGCTTGGGAAATCTTTTTTTATCCAAATCCGGCTTTAAACTTCTTCACAACAGTATCTCGGACCTGCCTGGTGTGTTCCTTGTTCTTCATGATGCTCTCTGCGCTTTTAACGGACCCCTGAGACTATCACAGTGCAGGTGCATTTATACAGAGACTTGATTACACACAGGTGGATTGTATTTATCATCATTAGTCATTTAGGTCAACATTGGATCATTCAGAGATCTTCACTGAACTTCTGGAGAGTGTTTGCTGCACTGAAAGTAAAGGGGCTAAATCATTTTGCACGCCCAATTTTTCAGTTTTGGATTTGTTAAAAAAGTTTGAAATATCCAATAAATGTCGTTCCACTTCATGATTGTGTCCCACTTGTTGTTGATTCTTCACAAAAAAAATACAGTTTTATATCTTTATGTTTGAAGCCTGAAATGTGGCAAAAGGTCGCAAAGTTCAAGGGGGCCGAATACTTTCGCAAGGCACTGTACATAGGGCAGCAGCCTCTAAGGTACAGGGTTACGTAATCGGGTGGTAGCCGGTTAGTGACAGTGACTACGTTCAGGACAGGGTACTGAGTGGAGGCTGGCTAGTGATGGCTATATAACTGTTACGTGAATTACGTTATCAATGTTCATAAACTGTACTTCAATTAAACTGCTCAGTCTGCAACCCAGAATTTGTAAGATTATGGTTGAATGAAACAGACAGAGGCCCAGCTACAATAGCCTAAATGTTTATTCATGAGGACATCCTAGTCCGTTTGTACAAAACCATCCATTTTATACACGCTCCTTACGCACATACCTTCACACACAAACAGTAGGTATCCTACGTACATACTGTATCACTATCCAGCCGACAAAGATTAGGGAGACTGTGAGAAGCACTCCCTGTCCTCCCCCAAGATTAGGGAGACCGTGAGAAGTACTCCATGCCCTCCCCCAAGATTAGGGGGACCGTGAGAAGTACTCCCTGTCCTCCCCCAAGATTAGGGGGACCGTGAGAAGTACTCCCTGTCCTCCCCCAAGATTAGGGGGACCGTGAGAAGCACTCCCTGTCCTCCCCCAAGATTAGGGGGACCGTGAGAAGTACTCCCTGTCCTCCCCCAAGATTAGGGAGACCGTGAGAAGCACTCCCTGTCCTCCCCCAAGATTAGGGGGACCGTGAGAAGTACTCCCTGTCCTCCCCCAAGATTAGGGGGACCGTGAGAAGCACTCCCTGTCCTCCCCCAAGATTAGGGGGACCGTGAGAAGCACTCCCTGTCCTCCCCCAAGATTAGGGGGACCGTGAGAAGTACTCCCTGCCCTCCCCCAAGATTAGGGGGACCGTGAGAAGTACTCCCTGTCCACCCCCAAGATTAGGGGGACCGTGAGAAGTACTCCCTGTCCTCCCCCAAGATTAGGGGGACCGTGATAAGTACTCCCTGTCCTCCCCCAAGATTAGGGGGACCGTGAGAAGTACTCCCTGTCCTCCCCCAAGATTAGGGGGACCGTGAGAAGCACTCCCTGTCCTCCCCCAAGATTAGGGGGACCGTGAGAAGCACTCCCTGTCCTCCCCCAAGATTAGGGGGACCGTGAGAAGCACTCCCTGTCCTTCCCCAAGATTAGGGGGACCGTGAGAAGCACTCCCTGTCCTCCCCCAAGATTAGGGAGACCGTGAGAAGCACTCCCTGTCCTCCCTCAAGATTAGGGGGACCGTGAGAAGCACTCCCTGTCCTCCCCCAAGATTAGGGGGACCGTGAGAAGCACTCCCTGTCCTCCCCCAAGATTAGGGGGACCGTGAGAAGTACTCCCTGTCCTCCCCCAAGATTAGGGAGACCGTGAGAAGCACTCCCTGTCCTCCCCCAAGATTATGGGGACCGTGAGAAGTACTCCCTGTCCTCCCCCAAGATTAGGGGGACCGTGAGAAGCACTCCCTGTCCTCCCCAAGATTAGGGGACCGTGAGAAGATACTCCCTGTCCTCCCCCAAGATTAGGGGGACCGTGAGAAGCACTCCCTGTCCTCCCCCAAGATTAGGGGGACCGTGAGAAGTACTCCCTGTCCTCCCCCAAGATTAGGGGGACCGTGAGAAGCACTCCCTGTCCTCCCCCAAGATTAGGGGGACCGTGAGAAGCACTCCCTGTCCTCCCCCAAGATTAGGGGGACCGTGAGAAGTACTCCCTGTCCTCCCCCAAGATTAGGGAGACCGTGAGAAGCACTCCCTGCCCTCTCCCAAGATTAGGGGGACCGTGAGAAGCACTCCCTGTCCTCCCCCAACCCCCCAAGATTAGGGGGACCGTGAGAAGTACTCCCTGCCCTCTCCCAAATCTCCCAGCCTAGCCAGGTCAGCACCGAATTTTGCTCAGACAGTATTTAAGTGTTTAACCTCTTCAGTCGACCCTCTACTTTTTTGAACATTTTGTTAAAAATCGCGCAACATTTCAGCGCCCTGCTACTCATGCCAGGAATATAGTACGTTCATATGGTTAGAATGTGTGTATAGGAAACCCTCGGACGTTTTTAAAACTGGTTAAATCACGACTGTGGCTATTACATAACGTGCGTTACATCGGAAAGCGCAGGAAAACCTGATCACAGAAAATGGAAATAAATATCCTTGCGCCACTACCGCAATTGTTAACAGTGAGCCGAATTAGATAAGACCGAGCATTCAACTCCCACAGCATCCCCATGTTGTCGAGTATCTTGTGAATTTAATCCTCTTTGATTATTGGTTGAACCGAAAGAGGGGCACGACGTACCTCCGGTCTCCGCCCAGATCATTCCGGAAGAGCTCTCTCCTGAAATTTTTTCCAAGACGACAGCTAATGATATGTACATCGCCTACGGATGATTTTTATCGCTTATTAACGTTTACTAATACCTAAAGTAGCATTACAAACGTATTTCGAAGTGTTTTGTGAAAGTTTATCGTCTACTTTTTGAATTTTAAAAAATGACGTTACGTTGTGAAATCGCTGTTTTTTTCGTTTATCACACAGTCTACATATAAAGATATCTTGGCTTTATATGGCCCGATTTAATCGAAATAAAGACCCAATAGTGTTTATGGGACATCTAGGAGTGCCAACAAAGAAGATGGTGAAAGGTAATGACTGTTTTCTATTTTATTGTGCGGTTTGTGTAACGCCGAAATGCTAATTATTTTGTTTACGTCCCCTGCTGTGCTTTTCTGTTGTAGTGTATTGGTGCATGCTATCAGATAATAGCTTCTCATGCTGTCGCCGAAAAGCATTTTAAAAATCTGACTTGTTGCCTGGATTCACAACGAGTGTAGCTTTAATTTGATACCCTGCATGTGTATTTTAATGAACTTTTGAGTTTTAACTAATACTATTAGCATTTAGCGTAGCGCATTTGCATTTCCAGAGCTCTAGTTGGGACGCAAGCGTCCCAGGTAGAGGTAAGAGGTTTTAAGATACTATAAAGATATATTGTACAGATATATTGTTTTACCCTAATTCTGACTAAAACTACACACATCATTAATTATACTTTTACTGACTAAAACTACACACATCATTAATAATAATTTTATGATTTTAATCAATTTCATACAGTTATATGGTTTCAGGGTGGAATATTCTAATCATTCATTTAAACATAGAAATTCCATTATCAATCCATCCTTAATGACTAAATAATACACACTGAGACATCAAACACTATATGGAAACATAAATTGTGTACAAGAATAATCCAAACCAATACATGTATGTACATTCGATATTCATCAATGACTGTTCTATGCCTATCCAATTATAACTCTTCCTGTTAGGATGTTTATTACAATCTTCCTAAAAAACAGTCTAAACATTAAAAATTGTCCCACATTGGCTCCTCGTAGTTAAAAGAAACAAAGCCTTCTCCTAGGCCTGGAGCTCTGTATTCGTCATCCCACCGGTCGGAGCTTGGAATCGGTCCGTACCTCACCATCTGTTGCGTCATTGACCTCTCCAGAGTCCTGGTGATCAAACCTCTCACACATGGGACCAAACAGCATCCACACAGACCCAAAACATTTATACAGTTGAAAGTTGCCCACAACACAGTGATTATGACATTTTTCCATTTCCCAAACATACTGTCCAACCAATTTGTTAGAGAATTATCCACCCCAGAGTTCTCTGCTAATTCGTGATCTAATGTGGTTAAACCAGCCAGGGCCTTGGTCACTGATCCGTCTGGAGCTGTGGTATTAAAAAATAAACGTACAGCAATGAACCCCAATCATTCTACCTACCCCGCCCTTTTCTGCCAATAAACATATCAAGAGTCAGTCTATTTTACCAGGTCATGAGGGAGGTGGCGGATAATTGGTCAGAGAACCCCTTTACTGCATCCCCAGTATCATTCACAAATCTCTGTTGATTATAATAGAGGTCATTAATCTAATCCACATTTTTATTTGTCAACCACCAAAAGAACATAGTGGTAAAGTCTTCACCTATTTGATTCATAGCTTTGTATTAATCTGTAACTTCCCTGAGGATGCCAATAACATCCATCTAGACAAAGCTACTCCCATCCTGGTCAAAACTCCTCCTGTGCCTACTTTAGCCTCCTATAACTGGCCTCTGATGACTAACTCAAACTGGTTGGACCAATAACCACCCTTTTTGATAGTTTCTGTCGTATGCGTCCTTTGCTGGTACAAGCCCTCACTACATCAGTTATAGGTGCTGTGAGGTTAAGAATCTTCTCCTGTACTTCCAAACCTAAGTCAGTCACATTAACGATTACCTTTCAGCCATTAAAATCATCTTAAGTTCTCAGTGCCATTCTTGTATCTATTAACACTGGTACTGTGAACCGAGGTGGGTTGGCCGAGTACTTCAATCTGGCCAACCCAATCCCTGTAAAGTTATTTGCTTTCCTAGGGAATTGTTTAATGTTTACCTTAAATCCTACATCTTGATCTTATTTGACTCCTTATTCTGTAAGTCACTCATCAGTGTGTTATATAGTTTATATTTGACTTCTTATCAAAGACAATGGCGTCCTATAATTAGTACCGGCAAGGTGGTGGATCTGGATGTATCAGAGAGGTTTCCAAGACTAGGATGCAGCTCAGAGCCCCTACTCTTCCCAAAAACCACCAACCCTCTCCTGCCCTTAGTCGGTCTGCTAGGTACCACCCCATACTCACACTTCTAGGAGCACCCACAGTGATGAACGGTCGGGATAGCAAATCTTCGTTAAGGAGGTAACCCCCGGACCAAGTTGGTACTCGCTTCTTCTCCTAACTCTGTGTGTGATCAACGGTGCCTATATGTGTACATACCTTCTTGCAGTGGCTAACGTGGACCCAAGTGACTCTCTCAGCTATTCTAATGGCAAAGGCGGTGGTTTAACAGAACCTGGTATGGGCCTTCCCAATGGGGCTGCTTCCCGTCTATTCTCCTCAGGGACTGGGTCCACACCCAGTCTCCTGGTTGGATTGAGTGAATCACCTTCTCCTTTGATGCACCTGACCTGACCTCGCCTTCTGGAAGATAGCGGGGTGCACATGCCGTGGCTCGGTGGCTGAGGTCTTTGATGATCTTCTTGGCCTTCCTGTGACCCCGGGTGCTGTAGATGTCCTGGAGGGTAGGGAATGTGCCCCAGTGATGTGTTGGGCTGACCACACCACCCCCTGGAGAGCCCTGTGGTTGCGGACGGTGCAGTGATATAGCCCGACAAGATGCTCCCAATGATGCATCTGTAAAAGTTTGTGAGGGTCTTAGGGGCCAAGCCAAATTTATTCAGCCTCCGCTGTTGTGCCTTCTTCACCACACTGTCTGTATGGGTGGACCATTTCAGATTGTCAGGGATGTGTACGCCGAGGAACTTGAAGCTTTTCACCTTCTCCACTGTGGACCGTCAATGTGGATGGGGGCGTGCTCCCGCTGCTGCCTCCTGAAGTCCACGATTAGCTCCTTCGCTTTGTTGACGTTGAGGGAGAGTTTATTTTCCTGGACTAATCCGCCAAGGCTCTCACCTCCTCCCTGTAGACTGTCTCGTCATTGTTGGTAATCAGGCCTACAACTGTTGTGTCGTCTGCAAACTTGATGATTGACAAGGAGGCTTGCGTGGACACGCAGTCGTGGGTGAACAGGGAGTACACGACGAGGCTGAGCACGCCCCTGTGTTGTGGATTAGCGTAGTGGAGGTGTTGTTGCCTACCTTCACCACCTGGGAGCGGCTCGTCAGGAAGTCCAGGACCCAGTTGCACAGTGCGGGGTTCAGACACAGGGGCCCGAGCTTAATGTTGAGCTTGGAGAGTACTATGTTGTTGAAGGCTGAGCTGTAATCAATTAACAGCATTCCTACATAGGTATTCCTCTTGTCCAGATGGGATACGGCAGTGTGCAGTGCTATGGCGATTGCATAGTCAGTGGATCTTTTGTGGCGGTATTTAAATTGCAGTGGGTCTAGGTTGTCAGGTAAGGTAGAGGTGATATGATCCTTAACTAGCCTCTCAAAGCACTTCATGATGACAAGTGAGTGCTACGGGGCTATAGTCATTTAGTTCAGTTACATTCGCTTTTTGGGTACAGGAATAATAGTGGACATATTGAAGCAAGTGGGGACAGCAGACTGGGATAGGGAAAGATTGAATATGTCCGTAAACACTCCAGCCAGCTGGTCTGCGCATGCTCTGAGGTCAGGGCTAGGGATGCTGCCTGAGCCGGCAGCCTTGGGATCGTTAACACTCCTAAATGTCTTACTGACGTCGGCCTCAGAGAACGAGAGTATACAGTCCTCGGGAGCGACCCGTGTCGGTGGCACTGTGTTATCCTCAAAGCAGACGTAGAAGGTGTTTAGCTTGTCCAGGAGCAAGACATCAGTGTCCGCGATGTGGCTTGTTTTCCATTTATAATCCGTGATTATCTGGAGTCCCTGCCACATGTCTGAGCCATTGAATTGCAACTCCACTTTATCCCTGTACTGACGTGTTGCCTGTTTGATTGCCTTACAGAGGGCATAACTGGTCTGTTTGTACTCAACCATATTCCCAGTCACCTTTCCGTGGTTAAATGCGATGGTTCGCGCTTTCAGGTTTTCGCGAATGCTGCCATCTATCCTTTTGTTTTTTGTTTTGGATAGGTTTTAATCGTCATAATGGAAACAACATCCCCTATACACGTCCCGATGAACTCAGTCACCGTGTCAGTGTATGTGTCAATGTTATACTGAGAGGCAACCCGGAACATATCCCAGTCCACGTGATCAAAACAATCATATACAGTAATTGTAGGGGATGTAAATACATGGGAAATGTATGGGAAATACATGGTTATTCAAAAAATAGAATCTCTATTAACATTTATTGGGTCATTCAAACGAGCCATCTCCAGAGTTGGTGTGTCAGTGAGGTTTGTGTGATGGAGGCTGCTGATTGGTGGAGATGATGAATCCAGAAAACCCACGCTGTCAGTCACAGGGGAAACCCAGTCACCCCCCCCCCCTTCAAACAGGTCAGCATCCATCCAGTGATCTGATGTTACATTAACCACTCTTCTTCCAAATCATGCTGTATTAAGGGCCAGAGCAGCTTATTCCCCTAGCGATAACACACCATAAATGATGCCTGTGTCAGTCAGTGGTCCCTGTGGTAGGCATTAGCAAGGTATGTGTGTGTGTGCGCGTGTGTGCGTGCATGTGTGTATGTGTGTGTGTCCGTATACTAATGAGGCCCCATGGTGGCCAAGTTGTGTATGTGTGTCAGGAGACTAGTCCACCCTCGTTACCATGTCAATGCATGGATGGATTTGTTTACCAATAGCAGCCAAGGCCAGAGGCAGACTAGATGCTCCTGTCTCCTCAACTGCCTATATCCTTCTGTTAGTCTTATTCTATATTTCTCCCTTTCAAAGAAACTTAACCACTGCTATTTTATATCACTCTAAGGCAGATGTGGAAACATGTGATGACTGGACGCTACTTGGAGCTCACAGACATGCGGCTTCAGCCTGGCAGACTGAAATCCTTCGACATGATGGGATTAACACACAGGATTAGATTCCCTGGTTGTGATTACTGTTAGATTACTGTTTTACTGTCAAGAGGTTCACCCTGAGGGCAGCAGCAGCGATGGCGGTGGTGCTCTGGGTTGTGTGAAGCAGTATTGGAGCTCTGCTACTGATTACTGTGATGTTGGGAGGGTAGACCCACTGTAAATCTGTTACTAAATGTATCACTGCTGTATTGTACTGAGAGCTCCCTAGGGAGTCTGTGTGAAGTTTAGAGAAACAGAAACACCATTTGCTTTTTTTGGTGTGTCTGGCCAGCCAGGTTTCCTTCATATGGAAGCAGTTTCCTGTGTGAGGTACATTAGACCTGATGGCAATACCCCTAGTCCCCATAGTGACATGGGATCTCCAGTCTGCTTAGACCAACCTAAAGGAAGTGAAAACCAGGCAATGTTGTCGTTACACACAACCGTCTGGGCTCTGAGATGGAGGGTTCTTTTTCAGTAGGGGGACCCGGTGTGAACAGTCTGAAGGGGAAGCACAGCACATGGGTGGTATACCCCATCTCCGCCCCTCTCCTCTCCACCACTGTGGTCCCAGAGGGGGGGCAGGGTTACGGGCTGAAACCGTAAACACTGAACTCTGGAGATGGAGGATAAAGTTGAAGGCACACACAGCTGGTGCCCAGGCTGGTGTGAGAGAGGAGAGAGAGAGAGAGAGAGAGAGGAAGGAGGAATCTGGCCCGGGTTGATGAATGCAAGGCTTTAATTGCTCCCCAAGAGAAGAGGTTATCTTTTTTTGACTCTCTCTTTTCTCTCCTCATAAATATGCAGGTTTCAAACCAACGCCCCAAGGGTCAGGTGTATTAGACCTGACTACAGAGTGCTGTTAGTTAGCAGCTCAAACCTGACCCAAATAGGCCTACATGTATTTCCAGTACACTTCCTATGAATACTACCCCAGCCACCACAGTCTGGCTGTCATTTGTCCCAGTGTTGGTTCATTAAGACGCACCAGATTAGTATGGCTGAAGAGTTGGGAGTGGAGCTAGGCTGATATAATAGTGAGTGATGTAGCTGCCTAGGCCTAGTCTCAATGGCCAGTGCAACATCGCCCTCTGCTGTTGGTGTACCATTACACAGGGCAAGAGAGAGATGTCGGTATAGAGAGGGCATAGAGGACATGCTTCATTTGTGGTGGGTTATGCTTGTGTGTGTGTAAATTTAGTTAAATACACTGAATTTACAAAACATTAAGAACACCTGCTCTTTCCATGACATAAACTGACCAGGTGAATCCAGGTGAAAACTATGATCCCTTATTGATGTCACTTAAATCAGTGTAGGTGCAGGGGAGGAGACAGTTTATTAAAGAAGGGTTTTTAAGACTTGAGACAATTGAGACATGGATTGTGTATGTGTGCCATTCAGAGGGTGAATGGGCAAGACAAAAGATTGAAGTGCCTTTGAACCGGGTATGGTAGTAGGTGCCAGGCGCACCGGTTTTAGTGTGTCAAGAACTGCACCGCTGCTGGGTTTTTCATGCTCAACAGTTTCCCGTGTGTATGAAGAATGGTCCACCATCCAAAGGACATCCAGCCAACTTGATACAACTGTGGGAAGCATTGGAGTCAACCTGGGCCAGCATCCCTGTGGAATGCTTTCGACACCTTGTAGAGTCCATGCCCTGAGAGCAAAAGGGAAGGTATTCCTAATGTTTTGTACACTCAGTGTATATATTGAAAAATAAAGTTGAGCATGTGCATTTGATATAGGCAAAGCCTAATGAACTGTGAAATGTTCAATTTGATCACCATGCAGGCCCATTGGTTCTCACTCTCCGTCTCTGGCCAGGCTTTTATAAGCCTTCTGAAGCACATCAACATCCTCCGGATTGTCGCCATCTGTTAAAGATTACTCCACTTGGTTCAGTCCGTTCCTAGCAGGAACTATTTGATTTTGTGGTTTTAGAGTTCCCACTTTATTCCATGAGTCAAGTTTTTGTGTAAAGCCGACATCTTAGAAGGGCCTTTTTTTTAGGCATTTTCAAAGGGAAAGCCAACAGGCTGTGGCAGCGGTGTTGGGCCCTGGTCTGTTTTAGCTCTTACTGTTGTTACTTCTTTGGGGCTGTTCTGGGGCTTATCTTGGGCTGTGTAGGTGAAGTGGAGGAGAGCGAGGCGAGGCGGAGGCCCTTCCCCGAGCCCCTTTCTCTCTCTGCCATGTAGTGTTGTGATGTATGAATCCCCCAGCCAGACCTGACACTGCCCGCCCGCCCAGTGGGGCCATTTGGAACCCCACACCCCCTGTGAGGACTGAGAAGGAAGCCCTGGCAACAGAGGCTGCATTGTTCAACCTTCTTCTGCCGGCCCACCATAACGTAACCCTACCCCGGGGGCCCGCCGCAGTCCAAGAGGGGGGATATTGGGTTGTCCCCCCTCTAAGCCGAGGGGCTTGTTGAGAGAAGAGCGAGGCAGCTGACTGTTTGGGCGGCTCAGCTCTGTTCAAATAAACAGCTCAGGTCTAACCCCCCCCCACATCTCCTCTCCCTCCGAACCCCTTCTTCTAATGCCCCACATTCCAGCCTCAGAAGGCAGCAATCACACAGTCAGAGCTCATCATCATCAAACCCCACCCACCCACCAACCCAACCTCTGCCATCTAGCCGCTAATTTGTGGTGTTATTTTTAAAAGGGGAAATGGTTGTGCGGGCTTAGGGAGAGAGAGAGAGAGAGGGAGAGGTTGGGGTGGCCCAATTCCTTGGCTTCTCTCCCTCCCTTAGGTGCTGCTGGTGGATAGATAGATACGTAGATACATTTACAGCCACATCAGCGGGCCATGCAGGCCACAATGGCGGGGAGGGGAGAGGGACGACGGTTTGTGTGCTCGCCCTCTTCCACCCTGGGTGTGCTGTTAATCCAGTCACTCTGAAACCTGAGCCCGGGGTAATGAGAAAGCACATTACACACACAACACACACACATTTGTATTTGTGAGAAGTATTGACATGTTGACGCACCTAGCTGTCTAAATGACTAGCACACAGCTTGGACACCCGTCTATACCCCACAAGACATGCCACCAGAGGTCTCTTCACAGTCCACAAGTCCACAAGAGACTATGAGAGGCGCACAGTACTACATAGAGCCATGACTACATTGAACTCTATTCCACATCAGGTAACTCATGCAAGCAGTAAAATTAGATATACCTTATGGAACAGCGGGGACTGTGAAGAGACACACACACATGATAACATACACATTATACACACATGTACACATTAATTTTGTGTTGTAGATACTGTATTTGGTGGTAGAGTAGTGGCCTGAGGGCACACACTTAATGTGTTGTGAAATCTAATGTCATGTTTTTTTTTATTGTATATAACTGCCTTCATTTTGCTGGACCCCAAAAAGAGTAGCTGCTGCCCTGGCAGGAAGTCATGGGGATCCAAAATAAATACAAATAAAATACACACACATTCATAGAACTGTTTTAGGAATGTTGGCATCCCTAATCGTTTTCTTAAGAAAAGGAACTACAGTTGAAGTCGGAAGTTTACATACACTTAGGTTGGAGTCATTAAAACTTGTTTTCAACCACTCCACAAATGTCTTGTTAACAAACTATAGTTTTGGCAAGTCGGTTAGGACATCTACTTTGTGCATGACAAGTCATTTTTCCAACAATTGTTTACAGACAGATTATTTCACTGATAATTCACTGTATCACAATTCCAATGGGTCAGAAGTTTACATAAACTAAATTGACTGTGCCTTTAAACAGCTTGGAAAATTCCAGAAAATTATGTCATGGCTTTAGAAGCTTCTGATTGACATCATTTGAGTCAATTGGAGGTGTACCTGTGGATGTATTTCAAGGCCTACCTTCAAACTCAGTGCTTCTTTGCTTGACATCATAGGAAAATTAAAAGAAATCAGCCAAGACCTCCGAAAAAAAATTGTAGACCTCCACAAGTCTGGTTCATCATTGGGAGCAATTTCCAAACGCCTGAAGATACCACGTTCATCTGTACAAACAATAGTATGCAATACTTTTTGGAGAAATGTCGTCTGGTCTGATGGAACACAAATATAACTATTTGGCCATAATGACCATCTTTATGTTTGGAGGAACAAGGGGGAGGCTTGCAAGCCCAAGAACACCATCCCAACCGTGAAGCACAAGGGTGGCAGCATCATGTTGTGGGGGTGCTTTGCTGCAGGAGGGACTGGTGCACTTCACAAAATAGATGGCGTCATGAGGAATGAAAATGATGTGGATATATTGAAGCAACATCTCAAGACATCAGTCAGGAAGTTAAAGCGTGGTTGTAAATGGGTCTTCCAAATGGACAATGACCTCAAGCATACTTCCAAAGTTGTGGCAAAATGGCTTAAGGACAACAAAGTCAAGGTATTGAAGTGGCCATCACAAAGCCCTGACCTCAATCCTGTATCAAATTTGTGGGTAGAACTAACAAAGCGTGTGCGAGCAAGGAAGCCTACAAACCTGACTCAGTTACACCAGCTCTGTCAGGAGGAATGGGCCAAAATTCACCCAACTTATTGTGGGAAGCTTGTAGAAGGCTACCCAAAACGTTTGACCCATGTTAAACAATTTAAAGGCAATGCTACCAAATACTAATTGAGTGTAAACTTCTGACCCACTGGGAATGTGATGAAAGAAATTAAAGTTGTAATAAACTACTATTATTCTGACATTTCACATTCTTAAAATAAACTGACCTAAAACAGGACATTTTTACGAGGATGAAATGCCAGGAATGGTGAAAAACTGAGTTTAAATGTATTTGGCTGAGGTGTATGTAAAGTTCCGACTTCAACTGTACATCACATTTTATGTAAGATATATTTAGCCCCAGTCATAATCGTTGAGGATATAGAAGCAGTGTTTTTTGCCAATGTTAGCTCCTTCCTTCCACCATTCTAAACAGAGCGGGCTAGACTGATGGCTCTCTAGGGGCATGTCTCTCTCTTTCCATCTCCATCTCCCTCCCACAGAAATCAGGTGGTGTCAATGTGTCGAGTAGAGCTGTCACTCCCCTGATTGCAGCCAGTCAATTACTCTCACTCACACCCCTCTGGATAAAGACACTCAGAGAGAGAGAAGGATAGAGAGAGGGAGGAGTAGAAGGGGTGGGGGGGGGACTAGATGGACTAGGGATTGTTACTCGACACCACAGGCGTGCCAAGCTTAAATGCCCCTCATTGCTGCATGCTGGAGCGTCTCATCAGATAGAAAGAGAGTGAGGGAGCCGTCTGCCCCACTAGAGTAGCCCTGTCCTGCTGTAAGGACACACAGCAGTCACCCCCGTGGCTGTGTGGTATGACCTGCTGGGCTGGGTGGTTCTGTGTGTGGTACGAGCTGCCCTGCTGGGTTTAAACTGACCCCATTGGGACTCTATGGAGCTGAAGGAGCCTCTGTCTGTATGTCTGTCTGTCTGTCTGTCTGCAGAGAATAAGAGAATAGAGCCACACACAGAGGACATATGGCAGGACAAAGCACACGACTGAGGTGGCAGTTGGACCTGTAGACCGGTAGGGTTTCTGTGTGTGTGTGTGTGTGTGTCAGAGATGTGAGAGAGACAGAAATGGAGACAGGATGTTATTGTGTACTTAACCTTAAGTTGTTAACTCAACATGGGAAATCCGGAGCTGAATCTACTTAGTGTCGAGAGTATATGTTGCAAGTTAAAATTCAGAATCCTTTTCTAAGTGTATGCCTTTGAATGTACACACCACCTGACAGTACATGACAGACTCCTAGACCACCTCACTGCTCATGTTAAGGCATTAAAAAAGCATTTGTGGTAAAAGTCAACCAGCAGATTCTGAGATTAAAGTAATGGTGAGAATGGTAAGAAAGGACTGTGGGGGAGGGGGGGGGTCCCTCAGACTGCTTTGTGATAATGGAGGTCTATTGTCCTGTCTCAGTCTCAGTGTCGGTCTCTGGGGCCCAGGCTGTGAATGAGCTGAGTGAGAAGTGACAGAAGCATCACGGGTGGCTAGAGAGGTAAAGCCCACCGCTGACTGACAGAACTGGACTGTTCGTGGTGGTGGAGGCCTCTTAGCAATTCCTCTCTCCCCAGAGAGATGCAGGGTTTACAGAGAGAGATAGAGAGGGATAGGGCCACCTACCATCACTAGCAAATATATCAGGGCCTGAAAGGAGGCATCTCAGCTGCCTTGCTGCCAGGTCCAACACTCTCTCTGTCTCCACAGCTGCCTTGTGTTGGGGTGTAGTGTTACTCCACTATGACAGCCAGTAAGTAGCACTGTAATCCACTTATGTGTTATTATTTCACAACAGGTTGGCGATAGAGAAATGTGACAGTGGCAGTCAAAGCTGCAGTAGGCCTGTCAGTCTGGCCATACTGTGTGTGACAACATATAGAAAGATAATTACTAAACAGACATTCCCATTCCCAGAGTTTTGACATTATATTTCTATGTGTGAGAACAACCACCTGTGACAGTGTGCCCATCATCAGGGCCCTGAGCCTGACCTCATCTCCCATGGGATATATAAAGATTTGTTCTCTAAAGGGTGAACACTGTCCTCACCATTGGGCCTGGAAACCAGATACCCACCACTGCCACCGAGCCTAGCGTCCTCCTACCTCACCCCTCCCCCCCCAGTCCTCACCCTTAGGGCTCACTCAGGCCTGCGGTGTTAAAGTGGCTAACAGTGGAGCCAGCACATATCCCACATGCTGTTGGAGTGAGAAATGGACAGGCAGTCAGCCATAGGAAAGACAGACAGTCCAGAGCCATTATGAGTTGGTGTAATCAGAGCTGAGCTGTGGGTGGCTGAGATTCAGAGGGCCTGGGCATGGTAATGGTAATGGCTCCATTATGATGATGAAGACTGAGACTGATCGTTTGTGTCAAGAGATTATATGTGTGAATGGAAGAAGAATAGAAAGGATTTGGCAAGGTGAGTTAACAGCTTGGTCTCTCCTTTCTCGTTTCTGTCTGTTTCTCTTCAATTCAAGTTGATTGCTTCATTGGCATGACATTCAGAGACGTATTGCCAAAATTGCGAGAGCATTTGACCTAAAACTAAGGCATCTTAAGTTTCTCTTTCCAGGCTGCGATATTTTTGCTAGGGGGGAGCGATATTGGATTCTCTCCTTCTCCCTCCCTCCATCTATCGGGCAGTGTCTCTCCCATGTTTTTTTTCTCTCTCTCTCATTCTCTCTCTTACCCTCCCTCCATTTATCTGGCAGTGTCTTCTCCTCTGAGCCCCTCAGGCCACTGGTCCTCTCACATGGCCACGCATCTGTCACAAGAGCTTAGAACAACAGTCAATGGGGTTAATAGACCCATTATATTAGAGTACTGCTGCCTTCTAACTCAAGGGGAATCACAGCTATATATATCAGAGCAGAGGCAGTTAACTCCCTCCATTGGTCAACCACGCACGCACGCACGCACGCATGCACGCACGCACGCACGCACGCACACACACACACACACACACACACACAAAATAATATCATTAATACTACACACGTGCACAAAATGTTTTCACTAATGCATACATTTCATCCATGTACATTACATTAATTTCTTCATTTATGGCATCTATTATATGAGCTACAGTTTCAGCTCTATGGCTGCTTTCGTTAATGCTGCAGTTCGTTAATGCCGGGGTGTGCCTTACTACCGAGGAATACATGAGTCTGTATTCACACTGAAACGCAACACGTGTAACACCTTCCCCAAGACACATATCCAGAATAGCTTTCCTGTCCTCTCTCTTACCCCCGGCTTTATCTCTGTTTAACTTCCATTCCCCTGCGGTTAACAGCTCTGGTCCCCCAGCGGGATGTAGCCTGGCCCTCCTGACCCGGGGTGTAACCCACACACCTCTGGCCCTGTTTTTAGAGCCCTGCTGACGTGAATCAGCACAGCCGGGCCAGCCAGGGGACCCTCCGTCAGTGTCAGGCCCAGTGGCGGGGCCCCATCTGGGGCATGTAGGACATGCATACCTGGATGATGTGTGTGCACATAGCTGCAGGGTGCTCTGGGACACACTGAAACGTGGATATGGGGATCAGAGGCATAGTGTTACAGCTCTCACCCCCTCTAATGCTGTTAACGTCTTTAAACCTGAGGGATGATACTGTCTGCAGGATTCTCTGGCTGCCTGCTTTGGCATGAACCCTGAGGTGAGGTCAACCAACTGCCTTCTGATAAGGTTACTGACATAGAGCTTTTAGCTATTCAGTAAATTGATATTACAAGTACAAGTCACTGGTCGTTTAGCTTACAGCGGTTGGCCTTGTAAAAATGTGAGTGATCTGTCTGACTTTAAAGCAGCAGTCAAAGTGTAGCATAGTAAACTGCGTTCTTCACAGACTCTGAGCCTTCTCTCAGTTCTTCTGGAGAGGTGCATTGTGGGCCATGTCCCATCAGACGTGGAGGTTCCCTCATGGCACCACCAGACAGACTGTTGTGACGCCAGGGTTCCCTACACTACCATGGTGGAGTACTTCAGGAGCACCAGGGAACTCAGTGGGGGAGTTGGGCTCAGCAGCCATCTGCTAATATGAACACTGGAGCTTTCCCTTTTACTTGTCTTTCTGGAGAAAGAGAGATGGTGAAGAAGTAGAGTATCCTGAGAGAAAGTTGTAGATAGAGACTGCCGTGTATGTGTGTGTGTGTGTGTGTGTGTGTGTGTGTGTGTGTGTGTGTGTGTGTGTGTGTGTGTGTGTGTGTGTGTGTGTGTGTGTGTTAAAGATTTCTGACGTTCGCCTGACTACAGTCTTTATTAGAAAACATATAAACACATCTACTCTCACTAACTGACTCAGGGTCTGTGGGGGACACCAGTCCACAAAGCTGAGGATGAGGTCACTCAATTTAACACACTTGGTAGACCTAAATGAAAACCCAATTTTCGCTGTCTAACCAAATACAAAGCCAAATGTTAAGCTACTTTGTTATTTCTTTCTTTACGAGCTAAATTGTTTCCTGAACGGAGGTTGCTCTGTGGCCTAACCGCTTATAGAATAGTGTTTCTGCAGTAGACTAAAAGGCATGTTTTATTTGGAGTGCATCACAGTTAGTGTAGTGAGAGTTATCCCCAGACCTCTCGGCATGGGGGACTCTGATTATAATTCATGTTTACAGAGATAGACAAATACAAGATGTCATTTTCTCTTTGAGGAGGGCCGGACTGTAGTCGGTGGTATTCAGCTCTGTGTGTACATTCATTGATTTGACTTTAGGAAACAGCCAGCCTCCTGGATTTATTTGTCCGTTTTGGAGGGGGAGAGCAGGGATAGGCACAGCGGGGGCGTGGGTGAGAATGGAAGGTGCCGGGGGAAAGAGAGCGGCAGGCTCTCGAAACAACACCACCATTGTTTAAGTGTATAATTGTGGGTCCGGCTGGAAGGCGAGAAATGGAGAGAGAGAGAGAGAAAAACGCCCACGCTAACGTCTAGACCGTATGAATCTGTTTCTTATGATTGTAACTGAGCCTTGAGTTCAGTGCAGTGCAGTCCTTAGTGGAGCATTGGGTTGGTTGGCTGCAACACTAAGCAGGATGCAGAGAGATGTTTCCCCTGAAGCATGGTTAGAGACTGACTGACTGCCTGACTGACTGACTGGGGAAGAATCTGCTAACGATGGCAAGAGAGAGAAAAAGAAAATACATACAGAGAGCGATGGAGAGAAAGAGAAAATATGTAAAGGGAATAGAGAGAGAGAGAGAAGTAAAAAGGTGAGAGCTAGAGAGAGGGGGAGTGAGTCGAGGGGAGATTCTCATTTGGGCAAAAGACCGTCCTCCGTTCTCTCTCCGTGACCTGGAAGTCGATATGTGGTCAAGGAGTGTGTCATATCATTAAAAGTCAAGCGGAAGTGTCCTCCCCTCCTCGATAGCCACCTTCCATTGAGGACACTCGTGTATCCTACCGCAGAAGAGTATTGAAATCTACCACACCCCTTTGAATCATACACACGTTTAAAAACAATATGCTACTTATTGATTTATCTATAAAATGTCTTGCTTAGACATTTATTTTGGGACATACCCCTGTAAACGTAATGACACGTGAGTGGAGAAGGACTGTCTCATTACAAACAAGCACATTTCCATCCACTTTCACTTTCCTCGATTAACTTTGACCTTTTTCCAAAGGAGGCGAGAGAGGATGTTCTCACAGGGTGGGGTGTTTTACCATCCACCTGAAACCGCAGAGTCATGGCCGCTGCCTCTTAGGTTTCCCCTCCCCAAAAGACAAACAGACAACATGGTTCAGCAACCGCCACAGGTTGACTGCTGTTGCATCACTTTCTGCCCTCTCTCGCCCTCTCCCCCCCTCTCTCTTTTTTTCTCTCTCTCTGACAAGGTGAGGTTAACCAGGGTTGGCTGTGTTTTTCTCCACATTTCCTGGCAGTGTGTTTCCCCTCAGTAGCACCTGTTTTCTTCTGCCCTCAACAGCTGTCAGCACAACACAGCTGTCAGACTGTATATATCTTGTTTTTCATACAAAACATTTTGACGACGTTAACTAAAATGATCACCTTCCCTCAAGCTTCCTAGCCCTGGTCTTGAACCCAAGCCTAAGTGTTCTACACTTATTTTCGTTCATTGAGAATGTTTTGTGTCCTTTGTGAACCATGAGGGGCTCAGTATCACTCGAGCACATAGGCTGCTTCTGCTGCTAACGAGACATTTCACCCTCCGATAACTGTTGCATACTGGGATTTTGACACTGAGCAAGCCAGACAGTTTGGTCTCCTCTGAGGCTCCTGTATCTTGCATCATGGAGTCTGGGTAGTGGCTAGATAGCCTCATAGTTTCACTTCCCCTCTCATCATCATCATCTTCCTCACCGTGTCTCTCAGACCAAAAGCCACCCATAGGCTAGCCTGATGACAGGTCTGTTTTGTGCTGTCTTGACAACTCTTAAGGTCATTGTCACGCCATAGGAGTTGGCAAGACAGCACAAACAGATCAGGGACAAGGTTATCCCCGGGCCAACGGAGAGACAGACTCAGTGAAGAAGTCTATCCGGCCATTTGGGCTCGACAGAGCATGCACTACTGATCAAATGTTTTAGAACACCTACTCATTCAAGGGTTTTTCTTAATTTTTTACTATTTTCTACATTGTAGGATAATAGTGAAGACATCAAAACTATGAAATAACACATATGGAATCATGTAGTAACCAAAACAAGTGATAAATAAATCAAAATATATTTTATATTTGACATTCTTCAAATAGCCACCCTTTGCCTTGATGACAGCTTTGCACACTCTTGGAATTCTCTCAACCAGCTTCACCTGGAATGCTTTTCCAACAGTCTTGAAGGAGTTCTCACATATGCTGAGCACTTGTTGGCTGCTTTTCCTTCACTCTGCGATCCAACTCATCCCAAACCATCTCAGTTTGGTTGAGGTCAGGGCATTGTGGACGCCAGGTCATCTGATGCAGCACTACAACCACTATCCTTCTTGGTAAAATAACCTTTACACAGCCTGGAGGTGTTTTGGGTCATTGTCCTGTTGAAAAACAAATGATAGCCCCACTAAGCCCAAACCAGATGGGATGGCGTATCACTGCAGAATGCTGTGTAGCCATACTGGTTACCAGCAATGCACCCCCACACCATAACACATCCTCCTCGATGCTTCACCGTGGGAAATACACGTGGAGATCACCCACATCGCGTCTCACAAAGACATGGCGGTTGGAACCAAAAATCTCAAATTTGGACTCCAGACCAAAGAACTAATGTCAATTTCTGGTGTTTCTTGGCCCAAGCAAGTCTCTTCTTATTATTGGTGTCCTTTAGGATGGTTTCTTTGCAGCATTTCGACCATGAAGGTCTGATTCACACAGTTTCCTCTGAACAGTTGATGTTGAGATGTGCCTGTTACTTAACCTTTCTAGCGTCTAGCGGAACCCCTCGACAACATTCCGCTAATTCAAAATTCAAAAATATTTTTCAGAAATATGTAACTTTCACACATTAACAAGTCCAATACAGCAAATGAAAAATACACATCTTGTTAATCTACCCATTGTGTCCGATTTCAAGAATGCTTTACAGCGAAAGCACAACATATGATTATGTTAGGTCATAGCCAAGTCGAAAAAACACACAGCCATTTTTCCAGCCAAAGATAGGAGTCACAAAAAGCAGAAAAAATATCAAATTAATCACTAACCTTTGATGATCTTCATCAGATGACACTCATAGGACATCATGTTACACAATACATGTATGTTTTGTTTGATAATGTGCATATTTATATCCAAAAATCTCAGTTTACATTGGCGCCTTACGTGCAGTAATGTTTTGATTCCAAAACATCCGGTGATTTTGCAGAAATACTCATAATAAACATTGATAAAAGATACACGTGTTATTCACAGAATTAAAGATAGACCTCTCCTTAATGCAAGCGCTGTGTCATATTTTTAAAAAACTTTACGGAAAAAGCATAATCTGAGAACGGCGCTCAATTTCCGCCATTTTGGAGTCAACAAAGTCAGAAACAACACCATAAATAGTCACTTACCTTTGATGATCTTCATCAGAAGGCACTCCCAGGAATCCCAGTTCGACAATAAATGACTGATTTGTTCCATCATTTATGTCCAAATAGCCACTTGTTGTTAGCGTGTTCAGCCCAGTAATCCATCTTCATGAGGCGCAGGCACTTCATCCAGACAAAAACTCGAAAAGTTCCATTACAGTCCTTTAGAAACATGTCAAACGATGTATGGAATCAATCTTTAGGATGTTTTTAACATAAAACATCAATAATGTTCCAACCAGAGAATTCCTTTGTCTTCAGAAAAGCACTGGAACGAGAGGTAACTCTGTCGGGAGCGCGTGTCATGAGACCAAGGCACTCTGCCAGACCACTGACTCATGAGTGGTCTCATGAGCCCCTCCTTTATAGTAGAATCCTCATTCAAGTTCTAAAGACGGTTGACATCTAGTGGAAGCCGTAGAAAGTGCAACTTTATCCCTATCTCAATGTGTATTTGGTAGGCCAAGCTTTGAAAAACTACAAACCTCAGATGTCCCACTTCCTGGTTGTTTTTTTTCTCAGGTTTTCACCTGCCATATGAGTTGTGTTATACTCACAGACATCATTCAAACAGTTTTAGAAACGTCAGAGTGTTTTCTATCCAATACTAATAATAATATGAATATATTAGCATCTGGGACAGAGTAGGAGGTAGTTCACTCTGGGCACGCTATTCATCCAAAAGTGAAAATGCTGCCCCCTATCCTAAAAAGGTTCAACTCTATGAAGCATTTACTTGGGCTGCAATTTCTGAGGCTGGTGACTCTAATAAACTTATCCTCTGCAGCAGAGGTAACTGTGGGTCTTCCATTCCTGCGGCCGTCCTCATGAGAGCCAGTTTCATCATAGCGCTTGATGCTTTTTGCGACTGCACTTCAAGAAACTTTCAGAGTTCTTGAAATGTTCTGCATTGACTGACCTTCATGTTTTAAAGTAATGATGGACTGTCATTTCTCTTTGCTTATTTGAATTGTTCTTGCCAAAGTATGGACTTGGTCTTTTACCAAATAGGGTTATCTTCTGCATACCACTGCTACCATGTCACAACACAACTGATTGGCTCAAACGCATTAAGAAGGAAAGAAATTCCACTAATTAACTTAAGAGTGTACAAAGCTGTTATCAAGGCAAAGGGTGGCTTTTTGAAAAATCTCAAATCTCAAATATATTTAGATTTGTTTAACACTTTTTTGGTTACTCCATGATTCCATATGTGTTATTTCATAGTTTAGATGTCTTCAACATTATTCTACAATGTAGAAAGAAAATAGTAAAAATAAAGAAGAACCCTTGAATGAGTAGGTGTTCTAAAACTTTTAACCGGTAGTGTAGCTAGGCTGTTTGCTGCATTGGTTTTGTGTGATTGATGCCATGGAACCCCTGACTCCATTGGATTGTGTGGTTGAAGGCATGACGTGTGGGTTAAGAATGTGTGATGGGGCTATTTAGGTGAGGAATGGGACAGAGAGACGGGGACATGGACGGAGTGTTGGGAATGGGATGTCCCAGAGGTCTCTACCCCTATAAATCTGTCAGGATGGTCTCCAGGACTCCCTCTCAACACGGGAGAGGAGGAGGAGGGTGAGAGGGAGAGAATAGTGACAGGGATTTTATAGCTGAAGGACAGGTGTATATTGAAATTAATGTGGATGTGCATTATTGTGTAATCATTTGATATATCAGGTTGTAGGCTGTTGTAGCAATCAGTGCTAAAATAAATACTGAAATGCCAGTCCCCTCACTCACCCTTTTTCCTAGTAGTGTGTTCTCGGTTTTGTGCCATACACAAATCAAATCAAACTGTATTTGTCACATGCGCCAAGTAGACCTTACCATGAAATGCATACTTACAAGCCCTTAATCAACAGTGCAGTTCAAGAAAGAGTTA
The DNA here is from genome assembly GCF_034236695.1 of Oncorhynchus nerka. NCBI lineage: Eukaryota > Metazoa > Chordata > Actinopteri > Salmoniformes > Salmonidae > Oncorhynchus > Oncorhynchus nerka. The sequence continues at coordinate 67,620,115 of NC_088405.1, read as the reverse complement.
AGAAACTATTTTCCAAATAAAGGAAAGTAAAAAAAATATCAAAAGTAACACAATAAAATAACAATAACGAGGCCAAATACATAGAGTACCGGTACCGAGTCAATGTGCGGGGGTGCAGGTTAGCCGAGGTCATTTGTACATGTAGGTAGGGCTGAAGATAATAAACAGGTTAGCCGAGGTCATTTGTACATGTAGGTAGGGCTGAAGATAATAAACAGGTTAGCCGAGGTCATTTGTACATGTAGGTAGGGCTGAAGATAATAAACAGGTTAGCCGAGGTCATTTGTACATGTAGGTAGGGCTGAAGATAATAAACAGGTTAGCCGAGGTCATTTGTACATGTAGGTAGGGCTGAAGATAATAAACAGGTTAGCCGAGGTCATTTGTACATGTAGGTAGGGCTGAAGATAATAAACAGGTTAGCATCATTTGTACATGTAGGTAGGGCTGAAGATAATAAACAGGTTAGCCGGTTAGGTCATTTGTACATGTAGGTAGGGCTGAAGATAATAAACAGGTTAGCCGAGGTCATTTGTACATGTAGGTAGGGCTCATTTGTACATGTAGGTAGGGCTGAAGATAATAAACAGGTTAGCATTTGTACATGTAGAGGTCATTTGTACATGTAGGTAGGGCTGAAGATAATAAACAGGTTAGCCGAGGTCATTTGTACATGTAGGTAGGGCTGAAGATAATAAACAGGTTAGCCGAGGTCATTTGTACATGTAGGTAGGGCTGAAGATAATAAACAGGTTAGCCGAGGTCATTTGTACATGTAGGTAGGGCTGAAGATAATAAACATTTGTACATGTAGGTAGGGCTGAAGATAATAAACAGGTTAGCCGGGTCATTTGTTAGGTAGGGCTGAAGATAATAAACAGGTTAGGTCATTTGTACATGTAGGTAGGGCTGAAGATAATAAACAGGTTAGCCGAGGTCATTTGTACATGTAGGTAGGGCTGAAGATAATAAACAGGTTAGCCGAGGTCATTTGTACATGTAGGTAGGGCTGAAGATAATAAACAGGTTAGCCGAGGTCATTTGTACATGTAGGTAGGGCTGAAGATAATAAACAGGTTAGCCGAGGTCATTTGTACATGTAGGTAGGGCTGAAGATAATAAACAGGTTAGCCGAGGTCATTTGTACATGTAGGTAGGGCTGAAGATAATAAACAGGTTAGCCGAGGTCATTTGTACATGTAGGTAGGGTAGGATAATAAACAGGTTAGCTCATTTGTACATGATAGGGCTGAAGATAATAAACAGGTTAGCCGAGGTCATTTGTACATGTAGGTAGGGCTAGATAATAAACAGGTTAGCTTTGTACATGTAGGTAGGGCTGAAGATAATAAACAGGTTAGCCGAGGTCATTTGTACATGTAGGTAGGGCTGAAGATAATAAACAGGTTAGCCGAGGTCATTTGTACATGTAGGTAGGGCTGAAGATAATAAACAGGTTAGCCGAGGTCATTTGTACATGTAGGTAGGGCTGAAGATAATAAACAGGTTAGCCGAGGTCATTTGTACATGTAGGTAGGGCTGAAGATAATAAACAGGTTAGCAGGTCATTTGTACATGTAGGTAGGGCTGAAGATAATAAACAGGTTAGCCGAGGTCATTTGTACATGTAGGTAGGGCTGAAGATAATAAACAGGCCGAGGTAAGGTTAGTAGGTAGGGCTGAAGATAATAAACAGGTTAGCGAGGTCATTTGTACATGTAGGTAGGGCTGAAGATAATAAACAGGTTAGCCGAGGTCATTTGTACATGTAGGTAGGGCTGAAGATAATAAACAGGTTAGCCGAGGTCATTTGTACATGTAGGTAGGGCTGAAGATAATAAACAGGTTAGCCGAGGTCATTTGTACATGTAGGTAGGGCTGAAGATAATAAACAGGTTAGCCGAGGTCATTTGTACATGTAGGTAGGGCTGAAGATAATAAACAGGTTAGCCGAGGTCATTTGGGTCATTGAAGATAATAAACAGGTTAGTCATTTGTACATGTAGGTAGGGCAGCCGAGGTCATTTGTACATGTAGGTAGGGCTGAAGATAATAAACAGGTTAGCCATTTGTACATGTAGTCATTTGTACATTTGTAGGTAGGGCTGAAGATAATAAACAGGTTAGCTCATTAAACAGGTTAGTAGGTCATTTGTAGGTAGGTAGGGCTGAAGATAATAAACAGGTTAGCCGAGGTCATTTGTACATGTAGGTAGGGCTGAAGATAATAAACAGTGAACAGCAGCAGCAGTATAAAAACTATTGGAGGGGGGGTGTCAATGTAAATAATCTGGTGGCCATTTGATTCATTGTTCAGCAGTCTTATGGCTTGGGGGTAGAAGCTGTTAAGGAGCCTTTTGGTCCCACACACCCTGACTGACCCCACTCTAACCCCTTCAATTTCCTGTGAGCCTCAAATCTAGCCCCTGGCTTCACCAACTCTAACCTCCAACAGGCGTCAGTCATTTATTCCCCATCCTAATGTGATATAAACCACCACCACAACCCCACTACTACAGAAACAAGAAAGATTGTTGGGAAAGGAAAACAGCAGGGCTGGTGCTTTAAAGGAGCCAGCGGGGGATGTATGTATTTGTTTCCAGGGATCAAGGAAAAGGACAAATTACCCCTCGTGGGAGATGTACACATCTCCTCTCCTCCTCCTGGCCCAGGAGTCTTCATTACGAGAAGAAGAGACACCTTCTTTTCAACGCGTTAGCACATTCTCAAAACAAGCCCAGGGACCTCAGGGGGGAAGGAAATGGGGAATGGATGGATGGAGAATTGGGAGCTCTCTCTCCATCCATCCATCTATTAAGCCAGTGGTGTTTTCTATCGAGAAGGAGCCTCTGTAGAATGGTGATGGCGTGGAGCAGATTGGCGTGGACAATAACATGGATCAGGTCTGAGGATAGACAGACACTGATTGGTGTGAGTTAGGACAAGCTTTATGCGAGTCAGTGCCATAGTAGACTACAGAAAACGGAACTTTATGGAATTTTAAGTTGACCTTGCGGATCCTTTAGAATCAAACATTTTGCGGAGGATTGTGCTTCTTGCTTTACGTCCCCCCTGTATTTAGTACAATGGGTATTGTGTAGGCTATGTGTAATGATCTGATAAAGTGTGCTAGTGCAGAAGGAAACGCTTCATCTGGGAAGAATGTATCTTGTGTTCTCCAGCTGACAGATGTCTTGCCCTGTCCCGTCTCTCCAGGAAGCAGCAGTGGTCAATAGTTGTTACAGCAGATAATAGATATTGGCACCCTGGTCTATCTGGTGCCGGTCAGACATGATCTGACCTGACCCCTAATGATGGTGTCGCATGGGTGCTTAAATCCCTGTTAAACATTCTACTGCTAATGGAGGGGCTCGGTATGGAGCCTGAGAGAGAGGCAGGATGGCTGGGATGCAGGCTGGGGCTCAAGCGTGGTCTGTTCTCTCTCTGTAGGCTAGCTCTCTGTTGTATTACTGCTAGGCTGATCCCCAGGGCCCCTGGTTCTTCCTCTATGAGGCTGGGGCCCCTGGTTCTTCCTCTATGAGGCGGGGGCCCACAGGGACCAGCCTAGCAGTAATACTATAGAGGAAACCACCTCAGAGGCTTCAGCCTGCTATAATGGTGCTCCAGAGGGCTGCCTGCCTGCCTCACAGCCACGGCTCTGGGGAACCAGCCCAATCAACAGCTCTGAAGAGATTTGTGTGTGTGTGTGTGTGTGTGTGTGTGTGTGTGTGTGTGTGTGTGTGTGTGTGTGTGTGTGTGTGTGTGTGTGTGTGTGTGTGTGTGTGTGTGTGTGTGTGTGTGTGTGTGTGTGTGTGTGTGTGTGTGTGTGTGTCCAGAGATAAGTGTTAATTACTGGTTGTGTATGCATTGTCATCCCCAATGAGTCTCTCCGCTCCTGCTCTTGCTCATAGAGAGTTGACTGCTGATGCTACAGCACAATGTCTGTCTGAGTAGGACCTACCGGCCATGCACAAACACTGTAGAGGGGCTCTGTTTAGGTCTTGCATACTGTATATAGTAGTAAGTCAATGGACTTTATCAGTGGACTGTCCTGTAGAAATAAGCAGTTTTTATGTGTAGTGTTTTGAGGTACTTACCAGTTCTTATTTGAACTATGAACTGTGACTGAACTATGAACTGTGACTGAAGTACTGACCAGTCTATATATTTGTGTTTCCTCTCCCTGTCAACAGTTCCAGATTTCAGCGTCGATGCGCTGTCCACCAATGACATCCAGGAGCGTGGCGGCCTGGGCCTCCCCAAGGTGTCAGGCCTAGAGCGCAGCCAGGAGAAGAGCCAGGAGAGCTGCAAGGACGTCCCTGTGCCTCCCCCCGCTCCCAGTGCCCCCAAGCAGCCGCTACCCCCGCAGCCCTATACGGCTGGCCGCCCTCGGCCCCTGCCTCTGTCCCTACCCACCTCCCAGGCCCAGCCCTCTCTCCTCGGCCCCCTTCTGGCACAGGCCCCGGTCCACCAGCCCCCACGCTCAGAGGCTTCTCTCAGGCCTCAGATCCCCGCAGCCCTGCCTCTCGCTCAGGGACCAGAGCCTTCGCAGGCCCCCCAGCCCAGGCCCCAGCACCAGCCTGAGTCCCGGCCCCAGCGCCAGTCTGAGCCACTATCCCACCCCCGGCCTCCGCCCAGTGTGCACCCACACCCCGCCCTACTGTCCCACCACCCCAGCCAGAGCCAGGCCGGGCCTCAACGCCTCCCCTCACACTGTGGGGCCCACCCTCGCCCCCTATCTGCCTACAGCAGCATCCTTAGCCTTAACGGCCTCAGGTGAGTCCCAACACACTCTGTTTACACCAAGATATGTAGGCCTGTTTATCTTTTGTTTGTGTGCGGTTTTGATATTGAGTAATGTAACGAGAAGACCCTTTCAGACCCTCTTTAACTTAAAGTATTCAAACTCTGATCTTATATCAGCATATAAATGATAGGCAAGAACAAGCCTTGAATTAGCATTGAGGTGAAACCCCCCCAGCCAGACAACATCACTGATTCTCACCAGGGTGGGAAAACCACCACCAGTCCAGCTGAGCGATAAGTGCCTTGGATTGGTTAACCACCCACATTGTCATCTGCTGCTATTAATCAGCTAGCTGTTCCATTACCGATAGTCGAGCACTGAGCATTAATTCAGAGCTCCAGGATAGCTCCCCCAGAGTCCCAGTCAGCCCCAGTCCCAGGGAAGGCTCTCCCTCTGAGGGAGGAGCTGGCTCTGTGTCTGACTCCCTCTGCCAGCGTGCCAGTGTGTCAGTCAGTGTGCCAACGGGTCTGGCAGACTGTGAATAATCACGGGGTGGTTACAGAGACAGGCGGCAGCTGCAAATGAGCTTTGGGGCTTAGCTTGTTAAGTTACTGCTACATGACTCTGAGTCTCAGAGAGACAAATCCACACACACAACACAAGGCTCGCTGAGAGACAAATCCACACACACAACACAAGGCTCGCTGCCTTCCTTTTTTCTGCATGTACCTCTGGAGCTGCTTAATTACAGAAATGTTTGAACACAGATGCTGTTCTATAATGTTTGCCAGTGATGGTCATTGGCATCTGAGGGTGTTTTAAAGGTAAAGTTTTGATACATCCTGAGATTCAGAGATAAGTCTCTTGAGGGAAATGCGATGTAAAACCTTTCTGTCAGAGCGTATCTACTATGTGCATAGATGTGGGGAAGCTGATTTAGATGGGAATGTAAAAAACAAAATCCCTCTTTCTCTCTGTCCCCTTGTCCGTCCTATCTCTCTAGCAGCAGTCGGAGTAGTACCCCGGGCGGTACCAAGCCTCACGGCCCTGCTGGTCCGTCCCCACACCTACCCCACCTCCCACCTTCCGGTTCCGCCACTGCAGCCACGGCCTTCCCCCTGCCCCACCCAGCCAATCAGATCGCTCCCCACGGTTTCCCCCCCGCCCTGCAGTCCTCGCCACACCCCCACCACCCCAATATGTTTGCGCCTCCACCAGCCTTGCCCCCACCTCCGCCACTGACGTCTAGCACCCTGCCAGTCCCCGGAGGACACCCCGCCGCTGGGACGCCCTATTCAGGTAGGCACATATACCAGGCTGCCCCCATGTGGACAGGCAGGAGAACTGCACCACAACAGCAGCTGTCGCAACACACAGACAGCGAAGAGCAAAGCTGTACTACATTCTCATGGCTGTTGTGGCAGAAGCCAGGTCATCTGTGGCGTGAGAGCGGTGCGTGTGGAGCCCTAGACTTATTGAAATGTGACAGGGAGCGAGACAGAGACTTACATAATGTTACCTTTGTGCTAATTTATAGGAGACAGAGACTGACAGGTAAGGATTCCACATATAACTGCACTATGTGCCGTCTGTGTTTGTCTATAATGGTGCAGTAGGTGCAGACAGGTGTCCTGTCCTTCCCTCGGTCAAGATTCTGTTGTGTTTGATTGGTTGATCACTCAAACAACACACACTTTTTCCCCCAATCAGCCCATGTGATGAATGCCCTCTCCTGTCGTGCCACTTGTGATCTAGCTTAATGTCAGAGTCTCACTGAAATGGAGTATTATCATGGTTTAATAAAACTATGAGCAATTCTCATTTTCACAAGGAAATGTGTTCATCTCACAGAAATCTATTCAGTCAAAACAGCATAATGAACTCTGCTGTATATTGTTCAGATTCTAATGAAACTTTTATGAAGAAACAAATCAAATGTCCCTCATCTCAGTAAGAGCTAGAAATAAATGTATGAAATGGTGCATTATATTACAGTGGAATACAAATTATATGGTTACTCTGGAGAAAATACAATTTCTCGGGCCAATTTACTCAATTTTTTGGATGGATTTGGATGGAGAGCGTAATATAAAATGCATTTCTCTGTTTCTCCTCAAGCCGTTGTTTGCCAGTCAGTTGATCAACAGCTCTGTTCTAAAATGGTTTTTGAGGTATTCATGTAATTGCAATAAAGGTGCTGACTCTTCGAGCAGCAGGCACCATTCAGGGATGCCCTGTGTGACTCCCATAGTAAAGAGAATACCTGAACTTTGGTTCTCTATCTTGGTTTTAATGTGATATGTGACTAACACTATACATCCTCTGTAAGGGTTGTTCTCTGATCATGAAGTACTGTACCTCTATAGATGTTGTTCCTCTGATCATGAAGTACTGTACCTCTATAGATGCTGTTCCTCTGATCATGAAGTACTGTACCTCTATAGATGTTGTTCCTCTGATCATGAAGTACTGTACCTCTATAGATGTTGTTCCTCTGATCATGAAGTACTGTACCTCTATAGATGTTGTTCCTCTGATCATGAAGTACTGTACCTCTATAGATGTTGTTACTCTGATCATGAAGTACTGTACCTCTATAGATGTTGTTCCTCTGATCATGAAGTACTGTACCTCTATAGATGTTGTTACTCTGATCATGAAGTACTGTACCTCTATAGATGTTGTTACTCTGATCATGAAGTACTGTACCTCTATAGATGTTGTTACTCTGATCATGAAGTACTGTACCTCTATATATGTTGTTCCTCTGATCATGAAGTACTGTACCTCTATAGATGTTGTTACTCTGATCATGAAGTACTGTACCTCTATAGATGTTGTTCCTCTGATCATGAAGTACTGTACCTCTATAGATGTTGTTCCTCTGATCATGAAGTACTCTACCTCTATAGATGTTGTTACTCTCACACAAAACCGATCCAGCACAGACACTTTGACTATCACGTCTTGTCTTACTCTGCTATTCTTAGACAAAACAGATCCAGTGTGGCCAAACGGACACCTGTCCTGAACGTGAGTGTCATCTTTCCTCCTCTCTTCCTCTTCTCTATCTCTCCTTTCTCTCTCCTCCAGAACAAGACCTGCTACGCCAGGAGCTCAACAACCGTTTTCTCGCCTCGCAGAGCGCCGACCGCGGGGCCTCCCTGGGCCCGCCCCCGTACCTGCGCACCGAGCACCACCAACACCAGCACCAGCACCAGCATCAGCACCAACACACGCACCAGCACACCCACCAGCACACCTTCACCCCCTTCTCCCACGCCATCATGCCTACCCCTGCACCCCCCATGGTGCGTACCCCAGCCAGAAATGTGAGGATAAGTAGAACACTACTCCTGGGAGGGCAGAGGGGGTTGGTGGTTTTGGACTGGAAGGGGAGGTGGACTGGGGGGTAAGGGGTGTGGATAATGATAATAATGTTTAATTATGGTTTATTTTATTAAGCATTTACAGCAAAAATCTCCAAAAAGGTGTTTGTTGTACATACAGAAACAGTAGGGTGGAATGGATAGTGTTTTAATACAGTATTGGTGATCCTATAAGGCAGTTCCAGTCTTGCTGGAGGGAAACAGGGGTTTTCTGTGGCGTGTCGCTCAATGATGACCCATCTGTTTCTGCGTTTTTTACCACAGTGATACCTTTCTTCTCCCAAATTTTTTTGTGTGTTTTCTCTGGCATATTTCGGGCACCCCAAACTGGAATAGAGCTATTTTTAAACTAGCAGTAAAATGCTGTTAGTTTGAGGCCACAGGCACTGTGTGGCTGTCCCTCTGAAACAGGCCTGCTCACCAGCCCTCTCTCTAACACATACACGCACGCACACACGTACACACACACAGACACACCGTGGCCCCAGACAATGCACACACACACTCTCACATAGGCCTACTGTAACTACTGAGTATTTTACATTGCTCTGAAGATTTTCCTCAAAGGTGGAATGGCTAGCGCTCTGACAGCTAATGAGGATATAAAAGTGTTTTTACGGCCGCAGTGTTTAAACTTAACTGTGGGAAATGTTCTCCCTGGGTCCACATTAAACCACTTAAACCTCCCCAAATTAAACACAGAAATACAGAGAGCTGGATAGTTTATGAGCTCTTCAGTCACTCACAAAATGGGAGGGTGAAAAGCGGGGAAAGGACTCTTCAGGCAGAGGATAACGATGTGGACAAATGGCTCCTCTGTCTTCTTGATTCACTAAATAGCCCAGTCTTTCATGTCAATAATTAAGCTTCTGTTGAGCTGCTGTGATATTCTTTCAGATGTACATTGTGTGACTCCTGAAATGTCCTAAAAAGGGGACATTATGTAGTCACTCAACTCTCTCTGTTAGTCAGCACGTACATTGCCTTGCAAATGTATTCATCCCCCTTGGTGTTTTTTCCTATTTTGTTACATTACAACCTGTAATTTAAATGTATTGTTATTTGGATTTAATGTAATGGACATACACAACATAGTCAAAATCGGTGAAGTGAAATGAAAAAAATGTATTGTTTCAAAAAATTCTAAAAAATGTAAATGGAAAAGTGGTGTGTGCATATGTATTCACCCCCTTGCTATGAAGCCCCTAAATCAGATCTGGTGCAACCAATTACCTTCAGAAGTCACATAATTAGTTAAATAATGTCCACCTGTGTTCAATCTAAGTGTCACATGATCTCAGTATATATACACCTGTTCTGAAAGGCCCCAGAGTCTGCAACACCACTAATCAATGGGCACCACCAAGCAAGCGTCACCATGAAGACCAAGGAGCTCTCCAAACAGGTCAGGGACAAAGTTGTGGAGAAGTACAGATCAGGGTTGGGTTGTAAAAAATAGCAGAAACTTTGAACATCCCACGGAGCACCATTAAATCCATTATTTAAAAATGGAAAGAATATGGCACCACAACAAACCTGCCAAGAGAGGGACGCCCACCAAAACTCACGGACCAGGCAAGGAGGGCATTAATCATAGAGGCAACAAAGAGATCAAAGATAACCCTGAAGGAGCTGCAAAGCTCCACAGCAGAGATTGGAGTATCTGTCCATAGGACCACTTTAAGCCGTACACTCCACAGAGCTGGGCTTTATGGTGTTCGCCAAAAGGCAAGTGGGAGACTCCCCAAACATATGGAAGAAAGTACTCTGTTCAGATGAGACCATCAAGGAAAATGCTATGTCTGACGCAATCCCAACACCTTCCATCATCCCGAGAACACCATCCCCACAGTGAGGCATGGTGGTGGCAGCATCATGCTGTGGGGATGTTTTTCATCAGCAGGGACTGGGAAACTGATCAGAATTGAAGGAATGATGGATGGCGCTAAATGCAGGGAAATTCTTAAGGAAACCTGTTTCAGTCTTCCAGAGATTTGAGCCTGGGACGGAGGTTCACCTTCCAGCAGGACAATGACCCTAAGCATACTGCTAAAGCAACACTCAAGTGGTTTAAGGGGAAATATTTAAATGTCTTGGAATGGCCTAGTCAAAGCCCAGACCTCAATCCAATTGAGAATCTGTGGTATGACTTAAAGATTGCTGTTCACTAGCAGAACCCATCCAACTTGAAGGAGATGGAGCAATTGAAGAATGGGCAAAAATCCCAGTGGCTAGATGTGTCAAGCTTATAGAGACATACCCCAAGAGACTTGCAGCTGTAATTGCTGCAAAAGGTGGCTCTGCAAAGTATTGACTTTGGGGGGGTGAATAGTTATGCACACTCAAGTTCAGTTTTTTTGTCTTATTTCTTGTTTGATTCACAAGAAAAAATATTTTGCATCTTCAAAGTGGTAGTCATGTTGTGTAAATCAAATTATACAAACCCCCCAAAAATCAATTTAAATTCCAGATTGTAAGGCAACAAAATAGGAAAAATGCCAAAGGGGGTGAATAGTTTTGCAAGCCACTGTATCCTCTCTATCATCCTTGTTCTTAGTTCTGTTTATTTCATTCCTTCTACAGTTTGAAAAATTCCCAACAAAAGTTGACCCTTTCTACAGACACAGCGTGAGTTTCTCTATGTGTTTGTGGGGCAGTTTGTGCATTCTTCACCCATCCAGCCATGCTAGTCCATGTTGTAGCTGTGTGTGTATTTGTACAATAGCTCCCATGCCATCCCCCTCAGCTTCTGCTCTGAGAGAATACAGTGTCCTGTCAGTCCACAGATGAAGACTGGGCAGATGCTCTATCTATGTCTTACCCATCACAAATGTCTGTCTGCTAACACAACTGTCTGCTTGCTCATTCATTCACTACTGTGGAACCTGGCTGAAGCATTTAAACCCCCTTCCTATTCAAGTGAATAGAACAAATCAATTGAGTTCAGTGGCTCTATCAAGTGTGTGTGTGTGGTATGTGAGTGTGTGTGTGTGGTATGTGAGTGTGTGTGTGGTATGTGAGTGTGTGTGTGGTATGTGAGTGTGTGTGTGGTATGTGAGTGTGGTATGTGAGTGTGTGTGTGGTATGTGAGTGTGTGTGTGGTATGTGAGTGTGTGTGTGGTATGAGAGTGTGTGTGGTATGTGAGTGTGGTATGTGAGTGTGTGTGTGGTATGTGAGTGTGGTATGTGAGTGTGTGTGTGGTATGTGAGTGTGTGAGTGGTATGTGAGTGTGTGTGTGGTATGTGAGTGTGTGTGTGGTATGTGAGTGTGTGTGTGTGGTATGTGAGTGTGTGTGTGTGGTATGTGAGTGTGGTATGTGAGTGTGTGTGTGGTATGTGAGTGTGTGTGTGGTATGTGAGTGTGTTTGTGGTATGTGAGTGTGTGCCGCTGTATGCTTTGTCTCTACCACTTAACCTCTGCCTTCATTTACTGCTCTGCTATTCAGAGGCATTCACCTGTTTCCCACGTTGTGAATCAGAGTAGCAATTACATGTTCGTTAGAGTTTGGTCTTAATTCATCTCACTGCTATCAGCACAGTTAGGTGGGCTAACCCCTATTTAAAATGAATTAATTAATGTGTCAACAGAGAGACACTGGTTGTGATTACATAGGAGTATTCTTTCTGGTGAGAGTTCCTTTTAACTGTCTACACTCAAGAGAAAGACTATAGCAGTAAATGGGTTTTAGCGGCTAACAAGTAATTCATAGGTTATTAGTGTGTAATTTCAATGTTAGTGCTTAGTAAATACCTGGTGATTTCAGTAGTATAAACAAGTGTGACCATTTTAGTTTTGCTGAACACTTTGAGGCACTAAGATCAGTGACAGTTGTAGCTACCTGACTGACGGCAGTTTGGATGTTTACCCCTAGTGATGCTGGTGTTGTTCCCTCCACCCCGCCCACCCTGTACCCTGTCATGTCATCCTGGCCCCTCTCTCCTTCATCTCACTGTTCATACAGCTGCTGTCCTTCTCTGTCTGAACAACACAACACTCCACCCATCATCACTCCTCTCTCTGTTCCTTCTCTTCTTTTCTCAGCTGTTCCACTCCTACCCCCCGGGCGTGTCCGGCATTCCACCGGTGATCCCTCCAACCGGGCCCTTTGGCTCGCTGCAGGGGGCCTTCCAGCCCAAGGTAGGGCCACATCCCAACACCACACACACACACACACAGTTGGTGAACCTGATAAACACACCTTCAGTGTAGTGTGCTCTCTGAAGACCAACACACAGCTAAACATACAGTACGTTATCAGAATAGGGAGTGAACTTGAAAAACATGTGCATGTACACACTGAAGACAGAGACGATGCTCCCCATACCTCCTCTCACAATGAGCTCTCTCTGTGTTCTGCAGACTTCTAACCCACTGGATGTGGCCTCAAGACCTGGAGCAGTCCCACACACACTCTTACACAAGGACCCCAGGGTAAGCACCCTAGCTGGACACACTCACACACTCAATAAGGAAGCCATGCATAGTTGCTAATTAGGAACGCCTGAATGACAGACATTAAAGTAACTGAGCCATCTCTCTCTCTCTCCTCTCCTCTAGCTAACGGATCCGTTTCGGCCCATTCTCAGGGTAAGAATGTTAATAGCTGTAGTTGTTTCTCCCCTAACTTCCTTCCCCTAATATGTTTATTGCAGTAAAATGTTGTTGTTTGCACAACCAAGTTAGTGAACAAACTGGACAAAGATGTAACCTTGTCCTGGACAAATAAAAATGTCCCTAATGCGTATACAGTCCTTGAGAATCCTACATTTAAGGTTAACCATATCAGCTGGCTTTGTGTTTTGTGCAGAAACCAGGGAAGTGGTGTGCCATGCATGTCCATATGGCCTGGCAGATCTACCACCACCAACAGAAAGTCAAGGTGAGACCTCCCCTTTGCACTTCCTTCCACTCACAGACTATAGAGAAACAGTCTAATGTGCTTCATTATAGTGTGATTCTCTAAACCCCAATGTATTATCATCTAAGACCCAGTCTAGTTGAGGTAGTAGTGTAATCCAGCTCCTCTCCTGGAGAGAGACAGTATAGAGAGAGAGAGAGAGAAGAGAGACAGTATAGAGAGAGACAGTATAGAGACAGTATAGAGAGAGAGAGAGACAGCATAGAGAGAGAGAGAGACAGTATAGAGAGAGAGACAGTATAGAGAGAGAGAGACATTATAGAGAGAGAGAGAGAGAGACAGTATAGAGAGAGAGACAGTATAGAGAGAGAGAGACAGTATATAGAGAGAGAGAGACAGTATAGAGAGAGAGAGACAGTATATAGAGAGAGAGATACAGTATAGAGAGAGAGAGAGGAGACAGTATAGAGAGAGGAGAGACAGTATAGAGAGAGAGACAGTATATATATAGAGAGAGAGAGGAGAGACAGTATAGAGATAAAGAGAGAGGAGAGAGAGAGAGACAGTATAGAGAGAGAGAGACAGTATAGAGAGAGAGACAGTATATATAGAGAGAGTCCCATAGAGAATCTTATAAGAGGACTGCCATCTTGTGTTACTTTCACTGATGTAGTGGAGGGTAAGTGTTTACAACCCTTTTGCAGAGAAATGCACAAAAATATAGGGGGCGTTACTTTAATCACCGCGATCGGCACTCAGCGTTTACCCACCTATTTTTTATTTCCTCTACATTACTGGGTACCTTCACGCCTTAGCCCACAAATAACCAACAAAACCCTTTTTACAGTTGGTATCCTTGCTGACCCTGCAGTGTTGGTGGTGTGTTTTTCATGTGCTGTTTCCTCCTGTCTGGCGTCTTCCAGCAGCAGATGCAGGTCGACCCGCACAAGCTGGACTTCGGGCTCAAGCCGGAGTTCCTGAGTCGACCCCCCGGCCCCAGCCTCTTTGGCGCGATGCACCACCACCACGACTTAGCACGTCCCGCCACACTCTTCTCAGCAGCAGGTGAGTGTGGGTTGGTTAGTGCCCTTGGTAGAAGATGATTGACACCATAGAAATGAGATTTTTAGAAGGGAAAAGCCCTTCAGACCAGGGCAATTTGACTGGAACACTCATTGGTCATTGTATTTCTATGATTGACACGCTACTTCCAGGACCTCTTCTCCAAAGGAGATCAAGCCTTCTGGGCCCATAGAGAGGTCTATTTTTAACAGAGTGTCGAGGCACAGGTCACAGGTCTCCACCTGGGTTATAGATTACATGCTAAGATCAATGCTCTTACCTCTTAAAAGGAAAGAATAGTGTTTCTCAGTTTAAAATCCTTATGGAAGATGTGTTACATCAACTCTCTTTTCCATGTCAGGCTCTACACACCCGTCAGCCGGACCTTTCGGCCACCCGTCCCACCACCCCGGCAACTTCCTCACCCCTGCACCTCACTTAGGTAAGACACAGCACGCACAGCGCACCTAGTCACGTCAAATGCACATCAATTGATCCTTGTCTCACTGAGGCTGTATGGAGAGCTAACAAGTACAGTATGTCTGTGTCAGAAGCTGGTTGACCCAGTACAGGAGCAATATAGATAATGTGCTAACTGTGTTCTCTCTCTCTCTCTCTCTCTCTCTCAGAGCCATTCAGTAGGCCTCCCTCGTTTGGAGGTCTCTCATCTCTCAGCACAGCAGCCTTCGGTGGGCTTGGAAACCCAGCACTAAGTGAGTTTCATTTCCATGACATCATGTATTTGACAACCAAACATTTGAGGATTTCCTGTTAGATTATAAAAATTAATGTTGCATGATGTTTTCATCAAATTCAAAACAGACTTGACTGACCGCCACACCAGCGAGATATGCTTTTAACTTGCGTTTTGGTATTTTCTTCTTTCCGTATGTTGAATCTCTAACAGCGCCTAACTCTGTGTTTGGCCATAAAGACAACCCCAATGCACAGCAGCACTTCAACAACAACCACGAGCCATGGAACCGGCTGCACCGCACACCACCCTCCTTCCCCACCCCTCCGCCTTGGCTCAAACCTGCCGACTCGGAGAGGAGCGCCTCAGTCAGCTCCCATGAGAGAGACAGAGACTCAGACAAGCGAGACACGTCCTCCATCAACAAAGACGACAAGGAGAGGTAGGTGTAATGGAGGGGTTTTATCTGTAGCAGTCACACCAGCAGAATGTCAGAAGTTGTAAAGCTTTGTCATGGCTGAGACTATTTTATTTGAGAGTTGAATAGATGTCGATGTTTTAGGGGACTTGTGCCAACTAAAATTAAACCACTAAAAAATTAAACCACCTAAAATTAAACCACTGACAAACACTGAAATAGTGGTACAAATGTTACATTTCCTTAATCTTTAAAGCCCATTGTTTTGTGTCCAACCAGGGAAGCCATGGAGAAGCGTCACCAGAGCCATCCGTCCCCAGTCCCCATTAACCCTATCAGCCAACTGGGTCACAGCCGTCCCCCAGAGCCTCAAAAGAACCACCTGCCCCCCAGTGAACCCCCCAGGGACAAGGACAAGCCCAAAGACCGAGACAGGGACCGGGAGCACCCCGACTCCTGGAAGCTCAACGGCACAGACGAGCACAAACTCAAAGAGAATCACCACAGCGACAAGGATACAACACCAATCATCCACGACGGGCGGGTGACTGAGGACAAGGCCAACGGTAGAGGAACGACCTCACCCTACATCCGCCAGACCAGCCTGGACCGGCCCAACGGGGGGCTGGGGAGGGGGGAGAGAGAGGCCCTGATGGAGAAGAAGGGAGAGCTGCCCTCTTTCTACGAGCACCACAAGAAGAACAACAACGAGGTGAAGGTAAAGGAGGAGAGGAAAGAGGAGCAGGACAGCCCTACGGACAGGGACAGACCCCCCTCTCACCCTCACCTCCACCCACACCTGCCCCAGGTGCCCCTCACGCCCAGCCTCCACACCCACCACCACCCCCCTTCCTCCATGGCGATGCCCATGGGCATGGCGGGCGTCCACCCAATGAACAGCATCAGTGGCCTGGAGAGGACTCGAATGGTGGCCCCCTTCTTGGGCATCAGCCCCATTCCGGGGGCAGAGAGGTTCCCCTACCCAGCCTTCCACTGGGACCCCATGAGGGACCCCTACAGGGGCCTAGACATCCACAGACGGGACCCTCTGGCCAGGGACCTGCTGCTGAGAAACGACCCCCTGCATCGGCTGGCCGGGCAGCGCCTCTACGAGGCAGAACGCTCCTACAGGGAACGAGAAGCTCATGACTTTAACCGCGACCACCACCACCCTCTAGCCCTGGAGCAGCGCCGGGAGCAGGAGGCCCGGGCACACTTAGAGGAGCGTGAGCGGTTGCACATGCTCAGAGAAGACTACGAGCACGGCCGCCTGCATGCCGCCATGCACCACCCGGCCCTGGACGGCCACCTGCCACACCACCACGCTGGCCTCATGGTCCCCGGATTACCCAGCATGCACTACCCCAGGGTCAGCCCTTCGGCCGCCGCTGCAGCTCACGCCGCCCACCAGAACGGTATCCTCAACAAAACCCCGCCCACAGCCTCCCTGAGTGCCCCGCCCCCCCTCATCCCCACGCTGGGTGCCAGGCCTGGCTCCCCCAGACGGACTACGCCCCTCACCACAGACATCAGAGACAGACCATCAGCACACAACCACAAAGACATAGAGGCACGGTGAGCAGAGTGGGGCGCAATCCTCACCCTGGATTGGAGGCAGACTACAGGCATACTCTGCCCTGTGCCTCACACCAAGCACTTAGCTTTGGGAACAGCAGACTGTACCATAGCTGTGAATAATATGTGGGGGAGAACACCCACAGATGATGTTTTTGTAAAAAAAAAAAAAAAAAAAGTTGTGTGTGTGTGTGGGGGGGGGGGGGTTGCTCCAGTTTGCTCCTGCTTTCTGTGTGTATTATTTCTCTTGTACAGAACGTGTCCTGGACTACCCTGAAGGTGTGTAGGGCAATGGAAACGGCACCCTCACAAAGACGTTTTGGAATGTACAGGTACTTCAATGCATTGACAGGCAGCAAAGTGTGTAGATATGTGTACAGTCGACATGCTCACTCCTTAAGGAACAAATCATGGTACAAATATGCAAAAGGGTGTTTTGAAAGCTTTACTTTGAACAAATGTAAATAGAGTACTATTATTAATGAGGAGGAAGTTCAGAATGTGCTTTTTGCTGATTGGTTTTAGCTTGACGCAGCTGAAAAGGTTAACATTGTACCACCATGCCCCACATTCAACTATGCAACAAATGTCTTGGCTTCTACTCTGAAAGCCAGCCTGGTCACCATCCCAACGGACTCTGACAAAACTGTATTCTCTCCACAACCTAGATCTCACAAACCCCCAGTACTCATAGAAAATGTTGTGCAAACGTTAAACAATTTTATTAAATATGATACAAAAGTGTGGTAACAATCCTTAAAATTCCCATTATAGAGCTATTCATTTTGCAGAGGAATTCCAATGCCTGAAGTCACAGTGGTTCCCAACTTGTTTCCCTTACTGTACCACCAAGTGAATTTTGCTCTGCCCGGAGTACCCCCTCATGTGCATTTTACCAGTAAGCCTATGGTCTAAAGAGTCTTCACAAGTACCCCCTGGATAGGCCAAGTATCCCCAGGGGTCCTAGTATGTCTGGTTGGGAACCACTGACCTAACAGAGAAAGGTTGATAGAAAGTGAGAGAGATCACTTACTCCAACAATTCAACTCCTACCACCATTCTTGTTTTGGAGAGAATACAGCACATTTACAAAAAGACCCCACATTTTCCCCTCTAAAGGAGTGTACAGTATGTGTTTGGAAATAAGTTATGTTGGTCTAACAGTGTATTAAAGTGCTATCCTAAGCTGTTGTATCTACAAAAATAAAAAATAAAGACAAAAAAGCCAGTCTAAACTATGGACAGTTTGTTTCTAAAGAGCAGATATCTATTTTAGTAGTCCACTGAAGGTTTAGTTGTGCGCTTCAAAAACTCTGTGAGAGCCAGATGTTGTGCAGTGTTTTTTTAACCCACATTAAAAATGTCCACTGGAGCCGTAGTGGTTAGTCAATGCATATTGCAAAGAGATTGTAAACAAGAAAAACAATTTTGCTGTTTATCATGTATGTAAAAAAAAAAACTGTCTTTCTAGATGAGAAAAAAACAAAACAAAACAAATGATGCGACTGACTCTTCAGCATGCTCCTCATTTAAACGTGTGTTATGTCAATTGTGCCATGTTATTAAAAAATGTGAACTAAAAATGTCTACTGGCTTTTTTATGACCATGAGAGGAAAACAATGGCGGTTCCCGGATATTACAAGACCAACTCATAAATCTACCTGTGCCGGGGCAGACGTCGGACTCAAGGGCATGATGCTTTGCATTTTTCAGGGGCAGGATGGGAGAGCACTGAAAATCCATCAATATCTCCATCACTCTAAATCAGAAATTACTCACAGTACTGTATGGCATTCACATTTCCTGAAGTGAATTATGACTTTTTGATAGATATCTATAGCCAATAATCTCTTATTCACTAATATGGTGGTGGCAGGTAGCCTAGCGATTAATAGCATTGGGTCAGTAACCCGAAAGGTCTTTGTTTCGGCTCTCCAAGCCGACTTGTGAAAAATGGGTCGATGTGCCCTTGAGCAAGGCACTGAACCCTAGTTGCTCTGGATAAGAACATGTACAGAAATGTATTGACCTGTGATTGTCCAGTTGTTTTGATGACACCAGATTTGAGCTGTGAATTTCCACACTGTTATCATCACCCTCAACTCAAATGTGTTTTTTTCTCAGCAGAGGCGCTACCCGTTGTAAGCCTCTATACAGGCCAGGATTCATTTAAATGTGCATGGTTGATAAGTAAGTATTATAGTGGTTGTTTTGGCGGTGTCGGGGTGGTCCACAAGCAACTTCCTGCGTTACCTTATCGCAGACACTGCCATTGGTTGCAACGAAACTGCACAAACTGTACAAAACGACAAATCTCATGCAGCTAGCTGCGTAAGAAGTTTGTGCAATCACTTGAATGCATGATGTTCTATTGTCTACACCTCGATAAGACGTTTAGGCAATAACCCCCCCCCCCTTCCACATCCAAATTAATATGAATTAGCCTGTCATTATTTCTATAATGGATTTAGCCAACACATTCTATCGCCGTTTTGAAGGACGAACGCGGTTTGGATACTAAGTAAGGGTGGTTGGTGGCACACAAGAGCAGCCGCTCACCAATTTGTCAGCACACAATTACACCTCCAACACCGCCAAAACAACCAACGCGCAATCTGATTGAATCTAGGCCTAACTTTCAAAGGTAATTTACATGGCTTGGCTGGTCTAGCAGTAGTGCTGCAGCCTCCAACACAGGTCTACATTGTCTGCATAGGTTTTTTGGTTAATACATGATTCCGTATGTGTTTTTTCATAGTTTTGATGTCTTCACTATTATTCAAAGAAAATTGTAAAAATCAAGAAAAACCCTTGAACGAGTAGCTGTGTCCAACCTTTTGACTGGTACTGCATGCATATATATTATTTGTTTAAGCAGCATGGAATGGGGGCAAATTGAGTTCAGTAAAGTTGACTACAGTATGTATGGAGAACAGTTCAGACAATTCATTGAAAATGTGTATTCTCTTTCTTTGACACTAGATGGAAACAAAGTCTAATAAAAACAAATTGGTCAAGACTGCAGACAGAGGGCCAGTAAGGCAGAGAGCTCCCAGAACAGAACACTTCCTGTAGCTTTGTGCTTATGTCCTTTCTCCTCATCTCTGTCACATAAACAGATTGAACCAGTCTCACACCTATTTGTTGAGGTGGCATTGTACACCACCGTCTAGGATCATATCCACATCCCTGCATTACCCAAGCCCTGTGTGTATTGTACACCACCGTCTAGGATCATATCCACATCCCTGCATTACCCAAGCCCTGTGTGTATTGTACACCACCGTCTAGGATCATATCCACATCCCTGCATTACCCAAGCCCTGTGTGTATTGTACACCACCGTCTAGGATCATATCCACATCCCTGCATTACCCAAGCCCTGTGTGTATTGTACACTACCGTCTAGGATCATATCCACATCCCTGCATTACCCAAGCCCTGTGTGTATTGTACACTACCGTCTAGGATCATATCCACATCCCTGCATTACCCAAGCCCTGTGTGTATTGTACACCACCGTCTAGGATCATATCCACATCCCTGCATTACCCAAGCCCTGTGTGTATTGTACACCACCGTCTAGGATCATATCCACATCCCTGCATTACCCAAGCCCTGTGTGTATTGTACACCACCGTCTAGGATCATATCCACATCCCTGCATTACCCAAGCCCTGTGTGTATTGTACACCACCGTCTAGGATCATATCCACATCCCTGCATTACCCAAGCCCTGTGTGTATTGTACACCACCGTCTAGGATCATATCCACATCCCTGCATTACCCAAGCCCTGTGTGTATTGTACACCACCGTCTAGGATCATATCCACATCCCTGCATTACCCAAGCCCTGTGTGTATTGTACACTACCGTCTAGGATCATATCCACATCCCTGCATTACCCAAGCCCTGTGTGTATTGTACACCACCGTCTAGGATCATATCCACATCCCTGCATTACCCAAGCCCTGTGTGTATTGTACACCACCGTCTAGGATCATATCCACATCCCTGCATTACCCAAGCCCTGTGTGTATTGTACACCACCGTCTAGGATCATATCCACATCCCTGCATTACCCAAGCCCTGTGTGTATTGTACACTACCGTCTAGGATCATATCCACATCCCTGCATTACCCAAGCCCTGTGTGTATTGTACACTACCGTCTAGGATCATATCCACATCCCTGCATTACCCAAGCCCTGTGTGTATTGTACACTAGAGAGAGACAGTGAGAGAGAGCGAGAGAGAAATTATTCAAAGAGAAAAGATATGGAGACTGACATTTTACTATTGAGCGTTATCCTGGTCCACACACTTTCATACGTACAGATGAAATATATACCCGATAAGTTAACCTAACAAAAAAATGATGTCTACCAAGGTTAAAGAAAATAGAACCTTCACCGCAACCAGAGAAAATCGTCATTCCCTCACAACCGGACCAACAACACCAATGGAATCACATCTGTCCTTCATACCTCAGAGTATGTGCTTCAAAACTCAGACTCCTGAGTCATTCAAGAACCCACAATAAACCAGTTAGTGCACGAGTCGCCATCGTCAAAACCGATGGACTACCAGAGAGAGAACCCTAGTTTAATATCCAAATCCTGATTCAACCCTAACCCTAGCCAAAACCCTAATCTTAACCCTAGCTTCACGTCCACACCCCGGTTCAACCCTAACCCTAACTAAAACCCTAATCCTAACCCTTAACTTCATGTCCACACCCCGGTTCAACCCTAACCCTAGCCAAAACCCTAATCCTAACCCTAACCCTAACTTCATGTCCACACCCCGGTTCAACCCTAACCCGAACCAAAACCCTCATCTTAACCCTAGCTTCACGTCCACACCCCGGTTCAACCCTAACCCTAACTAAAACCCTAATCCTAACCCTTAACTTCATGTCCACACCCCGGTTCAACCCTAACCATAGCCAAAACCCTAATCCTAACCCTAACCCTAACTTCATGTCCACACCCCAGTTCAACCCTAACCCTAGCCAAAACCCTAATCCTAACCCTAACCCTACCTTCATGTCCACACCCCGGTTCAACCCTAACCCTAGACTGGTAGTACACCAGTAGAGCTAGTAAGTCATTTGTGGGCAGGCCTTGTGATACGCTTCCCTATAGTTGGAGGGAATAACAAACTCCTAGGGAAGCTTATCACAGGGATATTCTGGGGCAGGGGAGGATCCCAGAAAAAAACTTCTGAAGAGCCTAAAAACTTAGATTTAAAATGTGCTACCCCTCTACCCATCGGATGCATAATTTATAGCAGATTACTTTTGTCCCTTTCCTAGGCTTGTGTTGCTTCCTCCACAACAATCCTTATACAATGCTCAGACTGGCCATAACAGCAAAAATACATTTTTAGAAAAGGCGATTTGGTGGGAATAGACAGAATATTTCCTCTGACAACAATCCTAATCACATCCAAACAAACATACACTGCTCAAAAAAATAAAGGGAACAATTAAATAACACAATGTAACTCCAAGTCAATCACACTTCTGTCAAATCAAACTGTCCACTTAGGAAGCAACACTGATTGACAATACATTTCACATGCTGTTGTGCAAATGGAATAGACAACAGGTGGAAATTATAGGCAATTAGCAAGACACCCCCAATAAAGGAGTGGTTCTGCAGGTGGTGACCACAGACCACTTCTCAGTTCCTATGCTTCCCGGCTGATGTTTTGGCCACTTTTGAATGCTGGCGGTGCTTTCACTCTAGTGGTAGCATGGCCCTGGGTTCCTCCTAATTCAAGACAATGCTAGACCTCATGTGGCTGGAGTGTGTCAGCAGTTCCTGCAAGAGGAAGGCATTGATGCTATGGACTGGCCCGCCCGTTCCCCAGACCTGAATCCAATTGAGCACATCTGGGACATCATGTCTCGCTCCATCCACCAACGCCACGTTGCACCACAGACTGTCCAGGAGTTGGCAGATGCTTTAGTCCAGGTCTGGGAGGAGATCCCTCAGGAGACCATCCGCTACCTCATCACGAGCATGCCCAGGCGTTGTAGGGAGGTCATACAGGCACGTGGAGGCCACACACACTACTGAGCCTCATTTTGACTTGTTTTAAGGACATTACATCAAAGTTGGATCAGCCTGTAGTGTGGTTTTTCACTTTAATTTTGAGTGTGACTCCAAATCCAGACCTCCATGGGTTGATACATTTGATTTCCATTGATAATTTGTGTGTGATTTTGTTGTCAGCACATTCAACTATGTAAAGAAAATAATATTTCATTCATTCAGATCTAGGATGTGTTATTTTAGTGTTCCCTTTATTTTTTTGAGCAGTGTACTTCCCTTCTCATAAATGGGACATTTTCACTGGCAGTCTCCATGGTAATGTTCACCTGATGTTTGTTCACCCCTCAGAGAAGCGAGCTAAAAACAGAACGCTGTCATTCATCTGAGCTCTGCTGGAGCTCCAGCTATTCAAATGAGTGATGCTAGGAATCGCAGCAGAAAAAAAAACCTTTAATTTCGTACAGAGTTCTTAAATCATTAGTGAGAGGAGAGGCATGGGGTTGTGTGCATTTATACTTTAATATGCATAGCAGAGATTGTAAGATAATATTCAATCAAACATGCATTTCAGTGTTCGCACAATAGCATATAACATACCTTTTCCCCTATAGGAACTGTAGTCAACCTACCTTGTTGCTATAGGTCATATTTTCAAATATAAATCACAGAAGTGTTACTTTATACCAAACTCACTTCACACTACAACTAAATGCCTCCAGTTTTCAGAACTAAGGCATGGACAAATGGCCATGTGTCTGTGAACAGTTGTTGAGCAAACAAACACTGCATAAACATTGCTGGGGGAGGTTCAGTTGGAATCTGACCCAAAGTTTAAAACAATAGGGATTCCTTTGTATTATTGCCTGAAACATATCAAACATAAGGTACCAGGGGGAGATATTGTTCCTGTAATTCCATGTCCCCTTTATTTACACATACCCCAAAAGGTATGAACACAGTACTGGAAGTGATTTCTCGTTTGAACCTAAATTATCCTGATACCTAACATATCCAGCTGATGGTCAAATGTGCACAGATCTGCTAGTATTTCCATTCAGCCTCCCGGCTGCGTTTACGCATTCTCTTTTGACCAATCACATCAGATCTTTTGAAATGAGATCTTTTCAGAAATTGAATTAGGCTGCCTGTCTAAACACATTCCTGATTCTCTGCAGGCCTACAAGGTCATCAGAAAGACTGCTACATTGTTATGTTCTACTGGAAGTCATTTTGGAAATAACAGACCACACGGTAGAGGAATAGCTCAAAACCAATTGGCGTACAACAACAACATTTATTACTGTGGTAGACTTGCAGGTCTTGAAATGACATTCCTGCTTGAGGAATTAACTTAGCTGCAGTAGTTGGTCGTTATAAACTCAGCAAAAAAAGAAATGGCCCGGTCGTTAAGACACCGACAGCTTACAGACAGTAGTCTGGTTGAATCTTGTTCATACAAATGTTAAGTTTGCTGAAAATAAACTCAGTTGAAAGTGAAAGGACGTTTCTTTTTTAGCTGAGTTTCCAACTAGCCAATACTAAGCAGATAGACTCAATCCATCATTGACGAGATGAGGGGCTTTAATGATTTATCGTTGCCAGGCACATTCATTTGTACGACACCTCTCATCAGCTGTGCCAAGCAAACAATTCTTTATTCATGAAGTTGGAGAAAGTGGTCATGTAAAAACAGGTAGAGGGGGAAAACCGGTCTAGTTTTTGCAAAAATGTATATTTTCTTACCTGTTATGAGTTCCTCAAAAGGTTAATGAATAGCAGAGCCTTTTTCTACAAGGTGGAACACTAACTTGTGCATATTGTGACAGCTTGCATGTCAACTGTGTGTGTGACTGTAATTCCGAAGTAGGAATTAGCATTTTGGTCTCAGAGACAATTATTTTCCATCTGTGAAAACAATTATTAAGATACTTGTTTTTCTATCTACTGTTTCTAGCATGTACAGGGGTGATTCCAGACCAGATAATAACCTTTTCACACAAAACACAGAGGCAGGTAAATCATTAGTGTACTGGTTATTGGGTGCAGATGCTAGATTCCACTCCTCAAAACAATTAGATTAAATCAGAACTAGGGGAGGTGATTTCTGTCCTTTTCAAGTCTGGCTAGCCTACCTACTATATAGAGATGTATGACCTTAATTTGATCACTCTGTTGTTGCTGAGAATGTTCCTGTGCTGCAGGAAATGCAGATGAGCTTCATAATTTACATAAATTCACCGAAAACCCACACTAACACACATATTACTAACATTATTGGACTTTTCATGTAGCCTAATTTTGGCCATCTTATAGACTAACCACCGATCAAGCAACATTATGGACACATTCAAACCCTGTTGGTGCAGGATTATTTAGCGGCAACAATACTGGTCAAATTAAAATCCTACATCTGTATTTTTCTTTTTGTCACAACTGTCAGCTTTCCTAATCCTTTATCCTTGAAATAGGGTTGTGACGTGGATGTGTGTACATGGGTTGGCCTCGAACACCACTTGGGTTCAATTACCTATGTATGCCTGGCAAATAAATAAGACACAGATTCCTAACAGGTTTCCACAGGATTATTTGTATACAGTGCAGATTCCTTCAGAGTGACTCTTCCTTTAAGCACTTCACCCCATCCAATTCTCTGTCTGTCAGATCTAATGGTCTAGTGCCCCACAGTCTCATCTCTCTGATCATGTCTACTCTCTGACCCCTCTCTGTCCCCTGGACCCACTGGTTCATACATGAAAACTATTTATACAATCTTTCTCCTGAGGTCAGCAAAATCACCCAGGAAAACCAACCTCCCATCACCCTTCATATTGCAGCCCGATCGAACCAACTTAGAGTAGACATGATGGGTAGGCCTGCGGGACCAGGGAGGTCTCAATCTGTGGTGCTGGACAGCAGTACGTGTGCGGCATGGAGAGGGAAGGAAAGACCGGGCACTCTAATTGCCTGGTTTGAAATAGCCTGGGGTGGGCTGCTGTCATATCCAGGGGGCCTTGGAGGGAGAGGGATGGCCCCATACGAATCCATCACCACCCTGACCTCCGACCCATACTGTGGCGCCTCAGGGTGATGATACTACACAGTGTATAGACACACATGGACAAGCCCACATGCATGCATACACACACACGCATGTACAAACCCAGATTTATCACTGACATCACCATGGTAATAACGGATATGAATCCAAACTCAATGAGGAAAAAGTAAACGCATCACATTACGTCGCCAAGGATGTTTTTTTTGTCCCATCGCCATCGTACCCTCCTGATTACATGTTGTTGGAGGTTGATCACTTGTAATGGAGTCGAGCAGAGGTGCAGATTAAGAGCACAAATCACTATGTAAAAGACTGCAATAGTAAGTGCACTGTCTGGCAGGGTTCAGGAAACCTGGATTCAAAGAGGATTTGATTTCTTTCAAATACTTTATCTGAGTTTGAATGACCTTGCCTGGGCACAATGGCCGCAATGAAATAGATGCCAAAAGAACAAACCCACCCAGCCTGGCCAGACAGGCTCAGTAAATTAAAATATCAAAGAAATTGAAAGAAAACGAATACTATTTTAACCCAGCAGGTCTGGTGTCTGGGTCTGTGATCTGCAGGGTGAGTAGCCAGCCAGGGCTAATTTGAGTTTCCAGTTTGTGAGAGGCTGAGCTGCTGTGGAATCTATTACAGACTACAAAGGGAAGCACAGTCTCGAGCTGCCCAGTGACACGAGCCTACCAGACGAGCTAAATTAGTTCTATGCTCGCTTCGAGGCAAATAACACTGAAACATGCATGAGAGCATCAGTTGTTCCGGACAACTGTGTGATCACGCTCTCCTTAGCCGATGTGAGTAAGACCTTTAAACAGGTAACATTCACAAGGCCGCAGGGCCAGACGGATTACCAGGACGTGTACTCTGAGCATGCGCTGACCAACAGGCAAGTGTCTACACTGACATTTTCAACCTGTCCCTGACGGCGTGTGTGATACCAAAATGTTTCAAGCAGAACACCAGTCCCTGTGCCAAAGAACACTAAGGTAACCTGCCTAAATGTCTACAGACCCGTAGCACTCACGTCTATAGCCAATGAAGTGCTTTGAAAAGCTGGTCATGACTCACATCAACACCATTATCCCAGAAACCCTAGACCCACTCCATTTCACATACCGCCACAACAGATCCACAGATGATCCAATCTCTATTGCACTCCACACTGTCCTTTCCCATCTGGACAAAAGGAACACCTATGTAAGAATGCTATTCATTGACTACAGCTCAGCGTTAAACAACATAGTGCCCCCAAAGCTCATCACTAAGCTAAGGATCCTGGGACTACACACCTCCCTCTGCAACTGGATCCTGGAATTCCTGACGGGCCGTCCCCAGGTGGTAAGGGTAGGTAACAACGCATCCCCCACGCTGATCCTCAACACGGGGGGCCCCTCAGGGGTGTGTGCTTAGTCCACTCCTGTACTCCCTGTTCACTCATGACTGCATGGCCAGGAACGACTCCAACACCATCATTAAGTTTACCGATGACAACAGTGGTAGGCCTGATCACTGACAACGATGAGACAGCCTATAGGGAGGAGGTCAGAGACCTGGCCGTATGGTGCCTGGACAACAACCTCTCCCTCAATGTGATTAAGACAAATGAGATGATTGTGGACTACAGGAAAAGGAGGACTGAGCACGCCCCCATTCTCATCGACGGGGCTGTAGTGGAGCAGGTTGAGAACGTCAAGTTCCTTGTTGTCCACATCACTAACAAACTATCATGGTTCAAACACACCAATATGGTCGTGAAGAGGGCACGACAAAGCCTATTCCCCCTCAGGAGACTGAAAAGATATGGCATGGGTCCTCAGATCCGCAAAACAAGTTCTACAACTGCACCATCGAGAGCATCCTGCCTGGTAGCATCACTACCTGGTATGGCAACTG
This sequence comes from Oncorhynchus nerka, assembly GCF_034236695.1. Lineage (NCBI taxonomy): Eukaryota > Metazoa > Chordata > Actinopteri > Salmoniformes > Salmonidae > Oncorhynchus > Oncorhynchus nerka. Next base: position 67,592,354 of record NC_088405.1, on the reverse strand, counting down.
CTCGGCCTCTGACGGCAAGGCACTACAGAGGGTAGAGCGTACGGCCCAGTACATCCCTGGGGCCAAGCTTCCTGCCATCCAGGAGCTCTATACCAGGCGGTGTCAGAGGAAGGCCTTAAAAATGATCAAAGACCCCAGAGCCACCCTAGTCATACTGTTCTCTCTGCTACCGCATGGCAAGTGGTACCGGAACGCCAAGTCTAGGTCCAAAAGGCTTCTTAAAGCTTCTTCCCCTCCTCTTTTACGCTGCTGCTACTCTCTGGTTATGTTCTATGCATAGTCACTTTAACTCTACCTACATGTACATATTATCTCAATTATTCAGTGCCCCCGCACATTGACTCTGTACCGGTACCCCCTCTATATAGCCTCGTTATTGTTTTTTTACTGCTGCTCTTTAATTATTTTTTACTTCGATTTTTTAGTTATCTATTTCTTACTTAACACTTATTTTTCTTAAAACTGCATTGTTGGTTAAGGGCTTGTAAGTAAGCATTTCACTGTAAGGTCTACCTGTTGTATTCAAACATTTGATTTGATGTAGATGTACAGATAACAGCCTTGTCTCACTGACAGGAGATCAGAGAGTGTGCTCTCTCCCTGCATGTCTGCTGTGATCCACACCGCTGAGAGGATATTAAACCAGCTCACCCCCCTCACTTCCCAGCCTGTCAGCCGCTGACCTCTCCTCGCTGCATTCTTAAATACTATTTTCCTCTTCAGCACCATATGGAACAGAACTGAAGATCAGCTCTCTGAATATAATTCCCCTCACGCAATGCATTCTGCATTCCTGTGGTATGTAACAAAGTGTTGCTGGCTGGCTGGCTCTCGTGATGATGACCTTTGGGGGGTGACTATAACATCTTACTCACCCATTAACATAGTCCTGCATACACTAACTACAGGAAACAACTGTAAAAGCAGCCTGGGTGCCATTTTTACGTCACATATATGTCACTAAAATGTCTCGTCACCATAGGTGATGTCAGAGGTGACAGTGTATGAGCTTCAGGGTCAGCTAATAACACATGACCCTTGACCTAGCTAAGCTAGATGATCCTAGTAGATAAATGAGAGTAGGGTGGGGGTGCTCTCCCACTGGGATTACGAGATGAAATAGGAATGACTGGGAAAAGGGATGATATGCCTAAAGTTCAGCAGGGACATCACCTCCACCTCAGAATCCTTTAGGGTCAGTCTGGCATTCTAAATGAAATATGTTGGGAGTGGGTGGTGTTGTACACTCCCTCATTCTACCACAGTGACTGTCTGTGCTAAAATAGAAGGTTTTCTACAGACATTACAAAGTGTAGAATAGTTTCTCCCTCATTACTGTTGCTAAAAAAAAGCACTGTTTTGCTGTGGCAGCAGGAGAGGCAGCAACACGTTAGAGGAGAGTAGGTTTGATTATACCAATGCTTTTAGACGGTCCTTTTCTTAGGAGGGAACATATTACGCTTACAAGATAAATCATCCAGCTACGCAGCCGGCTTAGACTGTGTACAACCAGATAACGTTGCCAAGGAAACCCTCTTGAAAAACCAATAAGCACTCTCCCCTCTCTTACCCCCCTAAGCCCACCCCCAATCTGTGCAAACAATGAATAACTTGAGCAGGCAAATGGAAGGGATCTGGAGAGGTAGGCTGCACAATTCCCCAGGTGCTTAACAAGTTCTAGTCCTTTCCCTCTGTGTGAGGTAGAATTTATCACATGAGAATGGAACCAGAAAATACATTTCAATAAAATATATTAAAGACAGAATGGGACGAGGGAATGCATTATTAATTGTACATTAATTCAATGAGAATAGAATGGCACAAGCTACATAACCCAATAAGTCCAACCCATATGCAATATAGGAGAATGTATTTTTACAGCCGTCAAAAGTGTCATTATCATGCCAGTAGACACATCCATAGGGACTATTATGATGATGACTGTGATAATTGAAGGGCAGCTAAACAAAACCAGTGCATAGCCCAATTGTGTGTGTGTGCATCCGTGCCTGTGATTTTTAAAATGTTATTTAACCCTTATTTTATCAGGTAAGTTGACTGAGAACACATTCTCATTTACAGCAACGACCTGGGGAATAGTTACAGGGGAGAGGCAGGGCGATGGATGTGCCAAATGTAAGCTGGGGATGATTAGGTGACCGTGATTGTACTGTATGAGGGCCAGATTGGGAATTTAGCCAGGACACCGGGGTTAACACCCCTACTCTTACTATAAGTGCCATGGGATCTTTAGTGACCACAGAGAGCCAGGACACCCGTTTAACTTCCCATGTGAAAGATGGCAACTTATACAGGGCAATGTCCCCAATCACTGCCCTGGCGCATTGGGATATTTTTGATCAGAGGAAAGGTTGCCTCCTACTGAACCTCCAACACCACTTCCAGCAGCATCTGGTCTCCCATCCAGGACAACCCTGCTTAGCTTCAGAAGCAAGCCAGCAGTGGGATTCTGGGTGGTATGCTGCTGGGATGCTGGTGATTAGCGAGCCAGTTATTAGGGTCCATGATTGATTTCAACACTGACCCCAGATCAATGCTCTGGGGTCCTATCCATTATCAGACACCCAATTATAGCTATGGACATTCTGCTTCACAGCTAAGTGCTCTACTGTAGTTGGTTTATTGGCCACCAGTCAAACACTCTGCCTGGCTGCCAAGACAGACAACAGACACTCAGAGCTATTGGCAAATCATCAGCTATTGATCCAGTCATCCATAGATCATGAGCAAGAGGGCAAAAACAAAGTCTGTACACACCAACTCAGTGGCCTTGAGGTTAGTGTAAGCCCTGATATTGGAAGGTTCGTAGTCCGATCCCTGGCCGAATCATACCGAAGACTTAAAAATGGGACCCAACGCGTAACCCCCCCCCAGTCATTTTGTAGATACTTCTGGAAAAGATGGACCTTATATCCAAACCTCGTCATAGTGAGGATAACATTAGTGAGATGTGCAATGCCATTTCATTAACCCATAAGAGTCCAAGTCCTGCCTAAGCCGGGGGGGTTCTACTAAGCTATATCGAATTGTTTTAAGGTCAAACCAAGGATCATTTCTGATTTTGAATTGTAAGACCGTTTGAAGTATCTACTTGTAGACTTGTTTACGTGCTGCTGCGCGATTTGTTGCTAACCTTACTTTGCTACCTGCCAACTTTACGGTTTTTACTTTTTAATTACCGTTTTATATTTTAATTTTTTCCCCTCGCTCGACTTTTTCTGAACGTGGTTCGTCAGGTCCTCCACCAGCCGAAGCTAAGTAGCAACATTAACATTATGCCTTCTAATTGCAGTCGCTGTACTCATAATAATATATAGGAGATTGATCGCCTTATGGCGAGGATAGCCGTGCTGCAAGCCCAGCTTCAGACGCAATCGTTAGGCAAGGGTAAGTTAAGTATAGGAAAGGATGAACCCGTGTCTGTGCCACCAATAAGTACAGATAGTAGTATAAATCCCCTCGCACAGTCCCCGCAGCCGGAAACTTTTCTCATGGCTTCTGGAGGGAAATGCTGTAGGAATGCCATGCTTTGAATTCCATGCTGTCACAGTTACCAGCCCTTTCAAGCTTAACATCCTTATCATTTATCGCCCTCCAGGTTCCCTCGGAGAGTTCATCAATGAGCTTGATGCCTTGATAAGCTCCTTTCCTGAGGATGGCTCACCTCTCACAGTTCTGGGCGACTTTAACCTCCCCACGTCTACCTTTGACTCATTCCTCTCTGCCTCCTTCTTTCCACTCCTCTCCTCTTTTGACCTCACCCTCTCACCTTCCCCCTCTACTCACAAGGCAGGCAATACGCTCGACCTCATCTTTACTAGATGCTGTTCTTCCACTAACCCCACTGCAACTCCTCCAAGTCTCCGACCACTACCTTGTATCCTTTTCCCTCTTGCTCTCATCCAACACATCCCACACTGCCCCTACTCGGATGGTATCGCGCCGTCCCAATCTTCGCTCTCTCTCCCCCGCTACTCTCTCCTCTTCCATCCTATCATCTCTTCCCTCTGCTCAAACCTTCTCCAACCTATCTCCTGATTCTGCCTCCTCAACCCTCCTCTCCTCCCTTTCTGCATCCCTTGATTCTCTATGTCCCCTATCCTCCAGGCCGGCTCGGTCCTCCCCTCCTGCTCCGTGGCTCGACGACTCATTGCGAGCTCACAGAACAGGGCTCCGGGCAGCCGAGCAGAAATGGAGGAAAACTCGCCTCACCTGCGGACCTGGCATCCTTTCACTCCCTCCTCTCTACATTTTCCTCTTCTGTCTCTGCTGCTAAAGCCACTTTCTACCACTCTAAAGTCCAAGCATCTGCCTCTAACCCTAGGAAGCTCTTTGCCACCTTTTCCTCCCTCCTGAATCCTCCTCCCCCTCCCCTCCCCTCCTCCCTCTCTGCAGATGACTTCGTCAACCATTTTGAAAAGAAGGTCGACGACATCCGATCCTCGTTTGCTAAGTCAAACGACACCGCTGGTTCTGCTCACACTGCCCTACCCTGTGCTCTGACCTCTTTCTCCCTCTCTCTCCAGATGAAATCTCGCGTCTTGTGACGCCGGCCGCCCAACAACCTGCCCGCTTGACCCTATTCCCTCCTCTCTCCTCCAGACCATTTCCGGAGACCTTCTCCCTTACCTCACCTCGCTCATCAACTCATCCCTGACCGCTGGCTACGTCCCTTCTGTCTTCAAGAGAGCGAGAGTTGCACCCCTTCTGAAAAAACCTACACTCGATCCCTCCGATGTCAACAACTACAGACCAGTATCCCTTCTTTCTTTTCTCTCCAAAACTCTTGAACGTGCCGTCCTTGGCCAGCTCTCCCGCTATCTCTCTCAGAATGACCTTCTTGATCCAAATCAGTCAGGTTTCAAGACTAGTCATTCAACTGAGACTGCTCTTCTCTGTATCACGGAGGCCCTCCGCACTGCTAAAGCTAACTCTCTCTCCTCTGCTCTCATCCTTCTAGACCTATCGGCTGCCTTCGATACTGTGAACCATCAGATCCTCCTCTCCACCCTCTCCGAGTTGGGCATCTCCGGCGCGGCCCACGCTTGGATTGCGTCCTACCTGACAGGTCGCTCCTACCAGGTGGCGTGGCGAGAATCTGTCTCCTCACCACGCGCTCTCACCACTGGCGTCCCCCAGGGCTCTGTTCTAGGCCCTCTCCTATTCTCGCTATACACCAAGTCACTTGGCTCTGTCATAACCTCACATGGTCTCTCCTATCATTGCTATGCAGACGACACACAATTAATCTTCTCCTTTCCCCCTTCTGATGTCCAGGTGGCGAATCGCATCTCTGCATGTCTGGCAGACATATCAGTGTGGATGACGGATCACCACCTCAAGCTGAACCTCGGCAAGACGGAGCTGCTCTTCCTCCCGGGAAGGACTGCCCGTTCCATGATCTCGCCATCACGGTTGACAACTCCATTGTGTCCTCCTCCCAGAGCGCTAAGAACCTTGGCGTGATCCTGGACAACACCCTGTCGTTCTCAACTAACATCAAGGCGGTGGCCCGTTCTTGTAGGTTCATGCTCTACAACATCCGCAGAGTACGACCCTGCCTCACACAGGAAGCAGCGCAGGTCCTAATCCAGGCACTTGTCATCTCCCGTCTGGATTACTGCAACTCGCTGTTGGCTGGGCTCCCTGCCTGTGCCATTAAACCCCTACAACTCATCCAGAACGCCGCAGCCCGTCTGGTGTTCAACCTTCCCAAGTTCTCTCACGTCACCCCGCTCCTCCGCTCTCTCCACTGGCTTCCAGTTGAAGCTCGCATCCGCTACAAGACCATGGTGCTTGCCTACGGAGCTGTGAGGGGAACGGCACCTCAGTACCTCCAGGCTCTGATCAGGCCCTACACCCAAACAAGGGCACTGCGTTCATCCACCTCTGGCCTGCTCGCCTCCCTACCACTGAGGAAGTACAGTTCCCGCGCAGCCCAGTCAAAACTGTTCGCTGCTCTGGCCCCCCAATGGTGGAACAAACTCCCTCACGACGCCAGGACAGCGGAGTCAATCACCACCTTCCGGAGACACCTGAAACCCCACCTCTTTCAGGAATACCTAGGATAGGATAAAGTAATCCTTCTCACCCCCTTAAAAGATTTAGATGCACTATTGTAAAGTGGCTGTTCCACTGGATGTCTTAAGGTGAACGCACCAATTTGTAAGTCGCTCTGGATAAGAGTGTCTGCTAAATGACTAAATGTAAATGTAATGCTCAACTGGTGCCGCTCATTCAGCCGACAGAAACTTTCAACCGGTTCTTCCCATTAAGCAACGGGTCGGAGTCAGAGGCAGAGCCTTCTCTGGTCTTTCCTCCTCCCGTTACGGGGTCTGAGATGCCGAAAGCTCCCACCATTAGCGCTGACAAATTGAAAACCCTAGTCATTGGCGTAGTATTAGACTTAGAATGAATCACACACTGTTTCAAATCAAATCAAAATGTATTTGTCACGTGCGCCAAATACAACAGGTGTAGACCTTACAGTGAAATGCTTACTTACAGACTCTAACCAATAGTGCAAAAAGGTATTAGGTGAACAATAGGTAAGTAAAGAAATAAAACAACAGTAAAAAGACAGGCTATATACAGTAGCGAGGCTATAAAAGTAGCGAGGCTACATACGGACACCGGTTTGTCAGGCTGATTGAGGTAGTATGTACATGTAGATATGGTTAAAGTGACTATGCATAAATGATGAACAGAGAGTAGCAGTAGTGTAAGAGGGGTTGGCGGGACACAATGCAGATAGCCCGGTTAGCCAATGTGCGGGAGCACTGGTTGGTCGGCCCAATTGAGGTAGTATGTACATGAATGTATAGTTAAAGTGACTATGCATATATAGCAGCAGCGTAAAAAAAGAGGGGTTGGAGGGGGGTAGACCTTGCAAATAGTTTGGGTAGCCATTTGTTTACCTGTTCAGGAGTCTTATGGCTTGGGGGTAAAAACTGTTGAGAAGCCTTTTTGTTCTAGACTTGACACTCTGGTACCACTTGCCATGTGGTTGCAGTGCCAAGAACAGTCTATGACTGGGGTGGCTGGGGTCTTTGACAATTTTAAGGGCCTTCCTCTAACACCGCCTAGTGTAGAGGTCTTGAATGGCAGGCAGCTTTGCCCCAGTGATGTACTGGGCCGCCTTGCGGTCAGAGGCCGAGCAATTGCCATACCAGGCAGTGATGCAACCAGTCAGGATGCTCTCGATATTGCAGCTGTAGAACCTTTTGAGGATCTCAGGACCCATACCACGTTTCCTGAGGGGGAATAGGCTTTGTCGTGCCCTCTTCACAACTGTCTTGGTGTGTTTGGACCATTCTAGTTTGTTGTTGATGTGGACACCAAGTAACTTGAAGCTCTCAACCTGCTCCTCTACATCCCCGTCGATGAGAATGGGGGCGTGCTCTGTCCTCCTTTTCCTGTAGTCCACAATCATATCCTTAGTCTTGGTTACGTTGAGGGATAGGTTGTTATTCTGGCACCACCTGGCCAGGTCTCTGACCTCCTCCCTATAGGCTGTCTCGTCATTGTCGGTGATCAGGCCTACCACTGTTGTGTCGTCTGCAAACTTAATGATGGTGTTGGAGTCGTGCCTGGCCATGCAGTCATGGGTGAACAGGGAGTACAGGAGTGGACTGAGCACGCACCCTTGGGGAGCTCCAGTGTTGAGGGTCAGCGTGGCAGATGTGTTGCTACCTACCTTCACCAGGTGGGGACGGCCCATCAGGAAATCCAGGATCCAGTTGCTGAGGGAGGTGTTTAGTCCCAAGATCCTTAGCTTAGTCATGAGCTTTTACTATGGTGTTGAACGCTGAGCTGTAGTCAATGAATAGCATTCTCACATAAGTGTTCCTTTTGTCCAGGTGGGAAAGGGCAGTGTGGAGTGCAATAGAGATTGCGTCATCTGTGGATCTGTTGGGGCGGTATGCAAATTTGAGTGGGTCTAGGGTTTCTGGGATAATGATGTTGATGTGAGCCATTACCAACCGTTCAAAGCACTTCATGGCTATGGACGTGAGTGCTACGGGTCGGTTGTCATTTAGGCAGTTTGCCTTTGTGTTCTTGGGCACAGGGACTATGGTGGTCTGCTTGAAACATGTTGGTATTACAGACTCAACCAGGGACATGTTGAAAATGTCAGTGAAGACACCTGCCAGTTGGTCAGCACATGCCCGGCGCACACGTCCTGGTAATCCGTCTGGCCCTGCAGCCTGGCCTCTGCTATGGAGAGCGAGATCACACAGTCGTCCGGGAACAACTGATGCTCTCATGCATGTCTCAGTGTTGCTTGCCTCGAAGCGAGCATAGAAGTGGTTTAGCTCGTCTGGTAGGCCTCGTGTCACTGGGCAGCTCGCGGCTGTGCTTCCCTTTGTAGTCTGTAATAGTTTCCAAGCCCTGCCACATAAGACGAGCGTCGGAGCAGGTGTAGTATGATTCAATCTTAGCCCTGTACTGTACTGTACTGGCTTTTCCTGTTTGATGGTTCGTCGCAGGGCATAGCAGGATTTTTTGTAAGCTTCCGGGTTAGTGTCCCGCACCTTGAAAGCGGCAGCTCTTCTCTTTAGCTCAGTGCGAATGTTGCCTGTAATCCATGTCTTCTGGTTGGGGTATGTACGTACAGTCACTGTGTGGACGACATCGTCGATGCACTTATTGATAAAGCCAGTGACTGATGTGGTGTATTCCTCAATGCCATCGGAAGAATCCCGGAACATGTTCCAGTCTGTGCTAGCAAAACAGTCCTGTAGTTTAGCACCTGCTTCATCTGACCACTTTTTTATAGACCGAGTCACTGGTGCATCCTGCTTTCATTTTTGCTTGTAAGCAGGAATCAGGAGGATAGCATTGTGGTCGGATTTACCAAATGGAGGGCGAGGGAGAGCTTTGTACAATTCTCTGTGTGTGGAGTACAGGTGATCTAGAATTTTTTTCCCTCTGGTTGCACATTTAACATGTTGATAGAAATTTGGTAGAACTGATTAAAGTTTCCCTGCTTTAAAGTCTCCGGCCACTAGAAGCTGCCGCTTTCATAGTCCTCTGGGTGAGCGGTTTCCTGTTTTCTTATTTCCTTACACAGCTGACTGAGTGTGGTCTTAGTGCCAGCATCTGTCTGTGGTGGTAAATAAACAGCCACGAAAAGTACAGCTGAAAATTCTCTAGGTTTACCAGGGGGCAGGGCTACCGACCTTAAGGATAATCTGAAGATAGTGCTGGCTAAGGCTAAAACTGGCGAGTATAGGGACATTGTTATCCACGTCAGCACCAACGATGTTAGGATGAAACAGTCAGAGGTCACCAAGCGCAACATAGCTTCAGCGTGTAAATCAGCTAGAAAGATGTGTCGGCATAGAGTAATTGTATCTGGCCCCCTCCCAGTAAGGGGGAGCGATGAGCTCTACAGCAGAGTCTCACAACTCAATCGCTGGTTGAAAAATGTTTTCTGCCCCTCCCAAAATATAGAATTTGTAGATAATTGGCCCTCTTTCTGGGACTCACCCACAAACAGGACCAAGCCTGGCCTGCTGAGGAGTGACAGACTCCATCCTAGCTGGAGGGGTGCTCTCATCTCATCTACGAACATAGACAGGGCTAACTCCTCTAGCTCCACAATGAAATAGGGTGCAGGCCAGGCAGCAGGCTGTAAGCCAGCCTGCCAGCTTAGTGGAGTCTCCCACTAGCACAGTCAGTGTAGTCAGCTCAGCTATCCCCATTGAGACCGTGTCTGTCCCTCGATCTAGGTTGGGCAAAACTAAACATGGCGGTGTTCGCCTTAGCAATCTCACTGGAATAAAGACCTCCTCCATTCCTGTCATTATTGAAAGAGATTGTGATCTCTTACATCTCAAAATAGGGCTACTTAATGTTAGATCCCTCACTTCCAAGGCAATTATAGTCAATGAACTAATCACTGATCATAATCTTGATGTGATTGGCCGGACTGAAACATGGCTTAAGCCTGATGAATTTACTGTGTTAAATGAGGCCTCTCCTCCTGGTTACACTAGTGACCATATCCCCTGCGCATCCCGCAAACGCTGGAGGTGTTGCTAACATTTACGATAGCAAATTTAAATTTACAAAAAAAAAAAAGAAAAACTGTGTTTTCGTCTTTTGAGCGTCTGTTGAGCTTCTAGTCATGACATCTATGCAGCCTACACACCTATCGGATCTTGTAGTCACGGCAGATAATATTCAAATTTCTGGTGACTTTAATATTCACATGGAAAAGTCCACAGACTCACTCCAAAAGGCTTTCGGAGCCATCATCGACTCACTGGGTTTTGTTCAACATGTCTCTGGACCTACTCACTGTCACAGTCATACTCTGGACCTAGTTTTGTCCCATGGAATAAATGTTGTGGATCTTAAATCTTAGTTCTGTTATAATCTCCACCCGGCACAGCCAGAAGAGGACTGGCCACCCCACATAGCCTGGTTCCTCTCTTTCTTTCTTCCTAGGACCTGGCCCTTCTAGGACTACCTGAGTTTTCCTAGTTTCCACTGCCTTATTATTATTCGTGCTTCTGGTCATTTATGACCTGCATTACTTGCTGTTTGGCGTTTAGGCTTCCTAGGTTTTGGCCTTTCTAGGGAGTTTTTCCTAGCCACGTGCTTCTACACCTGCATTACTTGCTGTTTGGCGTTTTAGGCTGGGTTTCTGTACAGCACTTTGTGACATCAGCTGATGTAAGAAGGGCTTTAAAAATACATTTGATTTATTGATGTAAAAAAAAATATACAAAAAATATTTGAATAAACATTTTATTTGGCCTTAACGCTATTAGCCCATACAAACGCATTGAACAACAGATTCACTACATGAAACAGATAAAAAAAATCAAAAGGAAGTTATATCTGAGAGATATAAGAAACATAAAAAAACAACTTGTATTTATTTATTATTTTTGGCACTAAACAGACTCCATATACACTTCCATACATTTTTTCAACTGGTGCCGGGGGACCTTCAGACGAGTCTTGAGGCCTGTAGGCGTCCTAGAGCAAAACAACTGACACGTGTCGGTGAGAATCTGGCCTTTCCAGGAGGGGTCCAAACTGCTCAGACAGACAGTAGTTGGCAGATCAGCTCTACCGAATTCAGATGAGTCCTAAGATGCTTGTGGGAGTCAGAGCAAAACAACTGACACGTGTCAGTGAGAATCTGGCCTTTCCAGGAGGGGTCCAAACTGCTCAGACAGACAGTAGTTGGCAGATCAGCTCTACTGAATTCAGATGAGTCCTAAGATGCTTGTGGGAGTCAGAGCAAAACCGTTCGGACACTAAAGGCAATTTTGTGAGAAGACAGATTTTTGTGTTGTCTCATGGTCTGACAAACACCGCTCTAGCTGTCACCTTTCACCGTAGATGCGGAATGCGGTGGATTGAGACGCATCCAACGCAGAAAAGACTTCTCTCTAGCTTAAATTGACAGCTTTAAAAAAAACGATGCTAATTCGATTTCTGCGAGGGCACGGACATCGACTCTAGGGGATAAAAAAAAAAAAAAAGTCTAGACTTATTTTTCTTCATAGCTGGCCTAAAGACAGAGGTTAAACATTTGGTACAATCCCTAACATGGCTGATCTATCCAATAACCATTAACCTTAGTTACTCCAATGTATCCAGCTCAGTTGAGCTGCTATAGGAGCTAATTTGTACCACACTGCTAATTAGCTGGGAGTCGTCATGCAGTTAATTAGCAACAGCATTAGCTAAGGCAGGAAATTGTCTACAATTGAAACCAGCCAAGGGTAAACGCTGCATATGTTGGCTCAATCGAAAATTACCTCTACATTTCAAGCGCGCTATAGCACTGAACTTCAGCGATACATATTGATTCGAGCCCTAGGTACACGCTGACTTTAGTTCTCCCTCAGTCATTACAGAGGCAGTGATGACGTGTTGTGAGAGAAGTGCTACACTGCAGCACGAGGATAATGACTCAGTAGGGATAAAGGACAAGTATCAGTGGGTGAAACACAGAGGAAAGACATTACTCCCCTGTTCCCTCAAGTCAAACCAGGGCAGTGGCCTGGAGTAGTTTTCTGATTCACACTACAGGGCTGAACCCAACCATACTGTGCTGGCTCCGTTATTTTCTTTTCACATTGTCCTTTCCAGCAACTCTGGTGGCTGTGTCATCAGGCCAGCCCAGTAAAGCTCGGCCCTATCGTGTGAATCATGCTAGTATATGTAAGGTTCTAGTGCTGCCTGTTTCAACGGAGCTGTGGATTTTCACTGGGCGGATTCTGATCATCGTGCCTTTGTGCTTCATTGATGAATTATGTCACAGAGGAAGCCTGGAGGAGGGCCAGCCATGTCACAGTGGAAGCCTGGAGGAGGGCTAGCCATGTCACAGAGGAAGCCTGGAGGAGGGCCAGCCATGTCACAGAGGAAGCCTGGAGGAGGGCCAGCCATGTCACAGAGGAAGCCTGGAGGAGGGCCAGCCATGTCACAGAGGAAACCTGGAGGAGGGCCAGCCATGTCACAGTGGAAGCCTGGAGGAGGGCTAGCCATGTCACAGAGGAAGCCTGGAGGAGGGCCAGCCATGTCACCGAGGAAGCCTGGAGGAGGGCCAGCCATGTCACAGAGGAAGCCTGGAGGAGGGCCAGCCATGTCACAGAGGAAGCCTGGAGGAGGGCCAGCCATGTCACAGAGGAAGCCTGGAGGAGGGCCAGCCATGTCACAGAGGAAGCCTGGAGGAGGGCCAGCCATGTCACAGAGGAAGCCTGGAGGAGGGCCAGCCATATCACAGAGGAAGCCTGGAGGAGGGCCAGCCATGTCACAGAGGAAGCCTGGAGGAGGGCCAGCCATATCACAGAGGAAGCCTGGAGGAGGGCCAGCCATGTCACAGAGGAAGCCTGGAGGAGGGCCAGCCATGTCACAGAGGAAGCCTGGAGGGCCAGCCATATCACAGAGGAAGCCTGGAGGAGGGCCAGCCATGTCACAGAGGAAGCCTGGAGGAGGGCCAGCCATATCACAGAGGAAGCCTGGAGGAGGGCCAGCCATGTCACAGAGGCCTGGAAGCCAGCCATGGAGGAAGGGAGGGCCAGCCATGTCACAGAGGAAGCCTGGAGGAGGGCCAGCCATGTCACAGAGGAAGCCTGGAGGAGGGCCAGCCATATCACAGAGGAAGCCTGGAGGAGGGCCAGGGAAGCCCAGCCATGTCACAGAGGAAGCCTGGAGGAGGGCCAACCATGTCACAGAGGAAGCCTGGAGGAGGGCCAGCCATATCACAGAGGAAGCCTGGAGGAGGGCCAGCCATGTCACAGAGGAAGCCTGGAGGAGGGCCAGCCATGTCACAGAGGAAACCTGAGGAGGGCCAGCCATGTCACAGTGGAAGCCTGGAGGAGGGCTAGCCATGTCACAGAGGAAGCCTGGAGGAGGGCCAGCCATGTCACCGAGGAAGCCTGGAGGAGGGCCAGCCATGTCACAGAGGAAGCCTGGAGGAGGGCCAGCCATGTCACAGAGGAAGCCTGGAGGAGGGCCAGCCATGTCACAGAGGAAGCCTGGAGGAGGGCCAGCCATGTCACAGAGGAAGCCTGGAGGAGGGCCAGCCATGTCACAGAGGAAGCCTGGAGGAGGGCCAGCCATGTCACAGAGGAAGCCTGGAGGGCCAGCCATATCACAGAGGAAGCCTGGAGGAGGGCCAGCCATGTCACAGAGGAAGCCTGGAGGAGGGCCAGCCATATCACAGAGGAAGCCTGGAGGAGGGCCAGCCATGTCACAGAGGAAGCCTGGAGGAGGGCCAGCCATGTCACAGAGGAAGCCTGGAGGGCCAGCCATATCACAGAGGAAGCCTGGAGGAGGGCCAGCCATGTCACAGAGGAAGCCTGGAGGAGGGCCAGCCATATCACAGAGGAAGCCTGGAGGAGGGCCAGCCATGTCACAGAGGAAGCCTGGAGGAGGGCCAGCCATGTCACAGAGGAAGCCTGGAGGGCCAGCCATATCACAGAGGAAGCCTGGAGGAGGGCCAGCCATGTCACAGAGGAAGCCTGGAGGAGGGCCAGCCATATCACAGAGGAAGCCTGGAGGAGGGCCAGCCATGTCACAGAGGAAGCCTGGAGGAGGGCCAACCATGTCACAGAGGAAGCCTGTAGGAGGGCCAGCCATGTCACAGAGGAAGCCTGGAGGAGGGCCAGCCATGTCACAGAGGAAGCCTGGAGGAGGGCTAGCCATGTCACAGAGGAAGCCTGGAGGAGGGCCAGCCATGTCACAGAGGAAGCCTGGAGGAGGGCTAGCCATATCACAGAGGAAGCCTGGAGGAGGGCCAGCCATGTCACAGAGGAAGCCTGGAGGAGGGCCAGCCATGTCACAGAGGAAGCCTGGAGGAGGGCCAGCCATGTCACAGAGGAAGTCTGGAGGAGGGCCAGCCATGTCACAGAGGAAGCCTGGAGGAGGGCCAGCCATGTCACAGAGGAAGCCTGGAGGAGGGCCAGCCATGTCACAGAGGATAGACAGGCAGGCTGCTGATACTTGCAGAGAGAAAAACACTTTGATTTAAGACAGTCAAAAGCTGCTGCTATGTGAAAGAAAGGCAAAATAATGTTATTATTTCTTTCATTTTGTGTCCTTTATTATTTAAAAATACAGCACAAAAAAATACACGCACAAAAATAAAACCAGGTATGATCACACAATGTGCAAACAAACCACCAAATAAAAATCTTCATACAATATTAGTACACTAGTTTTAAAAGCTACAGTTAATACCATGTTAGTAGTACTTATTCGTTTTCTGAGTTGAGAGGGACTGTACAACATGACTACCTCCCTAATGGCTCTGTAGTTTGTCAGCAGTTGGGGGTCTACTAAAATACTATATTGGGGACAAATCCAGACAGTAAAGACACACACCAACACACAGTTCCCTGGGCTTCGAGAGAGCTGACAGGTTTTTCACTTCGGGGTAATGTCCGGGGTGGGTTTCACTTTACGTCCTGTCTCGGATGTGGCTGCTGTCCCCATGTGTGAGGTTACACCTGCCACAACACGGAGAGGCGTAAGGACACAACTCCGAGAGGTCTTCACCGGTCTCCTCCACTTCATCCACCTCAAATCTACTACTTTCTATTTCATACACACACAGTCTGTGTGTGTTTCATTAACCATACTAGTATACTATCTACAATGCATGCTATTGCTTCATCCGAATGAATACGCTAATGTGGATATTGAAACATGGCTGCAGTAGAATCCCAGTGGTGCCCACCTGAATTAACATTAGTGGACTTTCACCCTCCACTGTTATTTACAAGACCCATCGATCAGGTTTTAGACACACATTAACCAAGCAAAGCACGGCAGAGCATCATCATACATACAGGGCATTAGAGGAAGTGTGGTGGGATTAGTTCTAGAGATAGTGTAACTTTTACAGTATATTTACACATACAAACAAAGCCTTCATCATAATACAAAAAAAGAAAACTCAAATAATGCATTTAAAACTAAAAAAGAAGTAACAACTGTGAGTCAACTGTTTTTGTTGTTGTTTTTTACATTGCTAATGTTTGAATATGGAGCGAATGTCAATGAAAAGAACCCATTTCGGATGGGGAATTAAAGCAACCAACCGCCACTCAGTTGATGTGGATTTACACAGGATCCAGAACCGGGAACAGTGGACTAGTTGTCATGCCGATGTGGGTCTCGTACTACAGACATACTGCATGTTCTGTAGCCAACTATTGTGTCATGTATCATACAACGACAGCTGGCTACAAAACATACATGTACAGTGCATAGCAACGGTAGAAGACTAGAGCCCAGCCTGGGTACACACACACACACACACACACACACACACACACACACACACACACACACAGGCCTGTGGCTGTAACAGTATGTATGTGATACAAGTCAGTACAGACAAGGCACAAGAACACTGATGTCACAGAAACACTCCATCTGGGCTGAGCTGAAGCACTGACTGGGGGGCTGTGAGTATGTGACAGAGTGAGAGAGCATGGGTGCATTATAGACACCCTGGAAAACAGTTACTGTGGTGTTGGTGCAGCAGACACCTAACACCCGTGGCTCACTATTCTAATATCTTCTTCTTCCCCTCAACACTCACTTCCTTCCATATATCATGGAAATTACTATACTGTACATACTTCATCCTTCATTTATCCTTCATGAATAGAGGTGCATGAATGAACCACTAAACATTTTTGACTTCATAATGACCATTGAGAAAGTTGTTTCATGGAGATATTGAATCCTGAGTGTGCAGTTACAAATGTACCATTTTGTTCAGGGGTTTGATGGTTAAACACCAGAGCGGGTTAATAATACCATACAGTGTAGGGGATGGGAAGGGGTGTACTGGTGGGGTCAGAGGGGCTGGTGGCAGTCAAACACAATCAAATATGATTGTTCAGTGAACCTCACCCCGCACCTCCCAAAACACTGCCTGTTGTAGGAACTTGAGGGGTGGGATGTAAACCTGGCAAAGATACAATACACTAATCACAACATGTAGAGGTCTGACCTCCCCCTTCCGTGTCATTACCCTGTCCACCCCTCCAGACCAAGCTGGACCTTTCAAAACGGTCAACTGTCGAAATAACCAGCTGACCCAATTTCTCTCAGGGCTGGCAAACATGGCCATGACATCAGCCACAGTCCAACCAGTGGAATGAACATCTTTAAAAAGGTAACTACTTGACAAATCATTATTTTGAAAAGCAGAACTCTAAAATCCCTTCGGCAACCCCTATTCTTGAGATAAGCTGTGTGTTTCAGAAGTGAATTGATCAAACATGTTTGATCACTCCGTGAGTATTTCATCCAAAGAAAGTAGAGTAGAACTGTACTTTTCCCAGAAACATACACGTCAAGCTGTAATACTCTACATGGTACACAACAGGCCAATCAGAGACCTTGGTCCGCTCTGAACACAACTCTCTATGCACAGGGCCGGCTAGATTTAAAAAACATCATGCATTCAACTATGTACAAAGAAACCTGTGTGAATTCACCATTAAAATGTACCCAGCCTAGAATTCATAATTGTCATGTGTGAGAAAGTTCAGGAAGTAAAATTCATAAAAGCATCTGTTTTTTGTCAACAGTAAATAGTTCATAGTGGGTGACATGGTACAATACTGCTTCTCTTTTCTCCTCAGTACAACACCACACCCAAACCTCCATAAAGCAGAGTGGGGGTCCCAGTTGGTGGTGAGTGGTAGAGGGTAGAATCTGGCTGCCCAGCCAAGCCACCCCACCTCTCTGGCTTAGTGTCCCCCGGTCTTTCCCTCCATCTTTCTGTTTCTTACACTAAACAATGGAGCCGTCCCTGTTCTGGGCGGGGATCAT
Source organism: Oncorhynchus nerka (assembly GCF_034236695.1). NCBI lineage: Eukaryota > Metazoa > Chordata > Actinopteri > Salmoniformes > Salmonidae > Oncorhynchus > Oncorhynchus nerka. The sequence goes on along the minus strand of NC_088405.1, from coordinate 67,575,011 downwards.
GACGGCGATGGCGCCCATGCGGCTGAGGTTGGGGCCGGCCATCTTGCTGGCGACGGGTGGGGGCAGGGGTGCGTGGCTGGGGGGCCTCTCATACTCCTCCACGGAGGGGATTTTGTCATACTGGGGCTTGAGGGCGTACTCGTGTAGGTTGGAGGGGGACATGGAGCCCAGGGAGGAGCGCTGGCTGCCCACGCTGGTGAAGGAGCGGGCCGTCGATACGCGGCTCTTCGGAGGAGGGACGTCCTCTCTGAAGGAGAGAAGGGGGGTGAGATGGTTATGTAAAAAACACAAGCTTTTTCACTCCCTTTACATTCACTTGAGTTTGGATTTTCCCCCAGGGGTCCAGACAGAGAAAGAAAGTGAAAGATAAACAATAAAGAAAATGGAGAGACACAGAAACACAGAGAGGGTGGGACAGACAGACAGACAGACAGAGAGGGTGGGACAGACAGACAGAGAGGGTGGGTGGGACAGACAGACAGACAGAGAGGGTGGGACAGACAGACAGACAGACAGAGAGGGTGGACAGACAGACAGAGAGGGTGGGACAGACAGAGAGGGGTGGGTGGGACAGACAGACAGAGAGGGTGGGTGGGACAGACAGACAGAGAGGGTGGGTGGGACAGACAGACAGACAGAGGGTGGGTGGGACAGACAGACAGGGTGGGTGGGACAGACAGAGAGGGTGGGTGGGACAGACAGACAGAGAGGGTGGGTGGGACAGACAGACAGAGAGGGTGGGTGGGACAGACAGACAGAGAGGGTGGGTGGGACAGACAGACAGACAGAGAGGGTGGGACAGACAGAGAGGGTGGGACAGACAGACAGGGTGGGACAGACAGACAGAGAGGGTGGGACAGACAGACAGAGAGGGTGGGACAGACAGACAGACAGAGAGGGTGGGACAGACAGACAGAGAGGGTGGGACAGACAGACAGAGAGGTGGGAACAGACAGACAGAGAGGGTGGGTGGGACAGACAGAGAGGGTGGGACAGACAGAGAGGGTGGGACAGACAGAGAGGGTGGGACAGACAGACAGAGACAGACAGAGTGGGACAGACAGACAGAGAGGGTGGGACAGACAGACATACAGACAGACATAAGGGTGGGACACAGACAACACAGACAGTGAGGGTGGGACAGACAGACAGAGAGGGTGGGACAGACAGACAGAGAGAGGTGGGACACAGACAGACAGACACACAGACATAGAGGGTGAATAAGACAGAAACACAGAGAGAGTGTGGGACAGACAGACAGAGAAGGTGGGACAGACAGACAGACAGAGGGTGGGTGGGACAGACAGAGAGAGGGTGGGTGGGACAGACAGACAGAGAGGGTGGGACAGACAGACAGACAGAGTGGGTGGGACAGACAGACAGAGAGGGTGGGTGGGACAGACAGACAGGGAGGGTGGGTGGGTGGGACAGACAGAGAGGGTGGGTGGGACAGACAGACAGAGAGGGTGGGTGGGACAGACAGACAGAGAGGTGGGTGGGACAGACAGACAGACAGGGTGGGTGGGTGGGACAGACAGACAGAGAGGGTGGGTGGGACAGACAGACAGAGGGTGGGTGGGACAGACAGACAGAGGGTGGGTGGGTGGGACAGACAGAGAGGGTGGGTGGGACAGACAGACAGAGAGGGTGGGTGGGACAGACAGACAGAGAGGGTGGGTGGGACAGACAGACAGAGAGGGTGGGTGGGACAGACAGAGAGGGTGGGACAGACAGACAGAGAGGGTGGGTGGGACAGACAGACAGACAGAGAGGGTGGGACAGGGACAGACAGACAGACAGACAGAGAGGGTGGAACAGACAGACAGAGAGGGTGGGTGGGACAGACAGACAGACAGAGAGGGTGGGACAGACAGAGAGGGTGGGACAGACAGAGAGGGTGGGACAGACAGACAGAGTGGGACAGACAGACAGAGAGGGTGGGACAGACAGACATAGAGGGTGGGACAGACAGACATAGAGGGTGGGACACAGACAGAGAGGGTGGGACAGACAGACAGAGAGGGTGGGACACACAGACATAGAGGGTGGGACACACAGACATAGAGGGTGAATAAGACAGAAACACAGAGAGAGTGTGGGACAGACAGACAGAGAAGGTGGGACAGACAGACAGAGAGGGTGGGACAGACAGACAGACAGACAGAGAGGGTGGGACACAGACAGGGTGGGTGGGTGGGACAGACAGACAGAGGGGGGGACAGACAGACATAGAGGGTGGGACAGACAGACAGAGAGGGTGGGACAGACAGACAGAGAGGGTGACAGACAGAGAGACAGACAGACAGAGAGAGAGAGGTGGGACAGACAGACAGAGAGAGGGTGGGACAGACAGACAGAGAGGGTGGGACAGACAGAGAGAGAGGGTGGGACAGACAGAGAGAGAGGGTGGGACAGACAGACAGAGAGGGTGGGACAGACAGAGAGAGAGGGTGGGACAGACAGACAGAGAGGGTGGGACAGACAGACAGAGAGGGTGGGACAGACAGACAGAGAGGGTGGGACAGACAGAGAGAGAGGGTGGGACAGACAGACAGAGAGGGTGGGACAGACAGAGAGGGTGGGACACACAGACATAGAGGGTGGGACACAGACAGAGAGGGTGGGACACAGACAGAGAGGGTGGGACACACAGACATAGAGGGTGAATAAGACAGAAACACAGAGAGAGTGTGGGACAGACAGACAGAGAAGGTGGGACAGACAGACAGAGAGAGAGGGTGGGACAGACAGACAGACAGAGAGAGAGGGTGGGACAGACAGACAGGGTGGGTGGGTGGGACAGACAGACAGAGAGAGGACAGACAGACAGGGGTGGGACAGACAGACAGAGGGTGGGACAGGACAGAGGGTGGGACAGACAGAGAGGGTGGGACAGACAGACAGAGAGGGTGGGACAGACAGAGAGAGGGAGGGACAGACAGAGAGAGGGTGAGACAGACAGACAGAGGGTGGGACAGACAGAGAGAGGTTGGGACAGACAGACAGAGGGTGGGACAGACAGACAGAGGGTGGGACAGAGGGAGTGAGGTTGGGACACACAGAGAGAGTGTGGGACACACAGAGAGAGGTGGGACACACAGAGAGAGGGTGGGACAGACAGAGAGAGGGTGGGACAGACAGAGAGAGAGGGTGGGACAGACAGAGAGAGAGGGTGGGACAGACAGAGAGAGAGGGTGGGACAGACAGAGAGAGAGGGTGGGACAGACAGAGAGAGAGGGTGGGACAGACAGAGAGAGAGGGTGGGTGGGACAGACAGAGAGTGAGGTTGGGACAGACCGAGAGAGAGAGAGAGAGGGTGGGACAGAGGGAGAGAGAGAGAGAGAGTGGGACAGAGGGAGAGAGAGAGAGAGAGGGTGGGACAGAGAGAGAGAGGGAAGGACAGACAGAGAGAGAGAGGGTGGGACAGACAGACATAGAGGGTGGAGAGACAGAGGGTGGGACAGAGAGAGAGGAGTGGGACAGAGAGAGAGAGGGTGGGACAGACAGACAGAGAGTGTGGACAGACAGACAGACAGAGAGAGAGAGGGTGGGACAGACAGACAGACAGAGAGAGAGGGTGGGACAGACAGACAGGGTGGGTGGGTGGGACAGACAGACAGAGAAAGAGGGTGTGGGACAGACAGGAGGTGGGACAGACAGACAGAGTGTGGGACAGACAGACAGACAGAGAGGGTGGGTGGGACAGACAGAGAGGGTGGGACAGACAGAGAGGGTGGGACAGACAGAGACAGAGGAGGGACAGACAGACAGACAGAGAGAGGGTGGGACAGACAGACAGAGGGTGGGACAGACAGAGAGAGGGTGGGACAGACAGAGAGAGACAGGAGAGGGTGGGACAGACAGAGAGAGAGGGTGGGACAGACAGAGAGAGGGGTGGGACAGACAGAGAGGGTGGGTGGGACAGAGAGAGAGAGAGGGTGGGTGGGACAGACAGAGACAGAGAGAGAGGTTGGGACAGACAGAGAGAGAGAGAGAGGGGTTGGGACAGAGAGAGAGAGAGAGAGAGAGAGAGAGAGAGAGAGAGGGTGGGACAGAGAGAGAGAGGGAAGGACAGAGAGAGAGAGGGTGGGACAGACAGACAGACAGACAGAGAGTGTGGGACAGAGACAGAGAGAGAGGGTGGGACAGACAGACAGAGAGTGGATATGACAGAAATACAGAGAGAGGGTGGGACAGAGAGAGAGAGAGGGTGGGACAGAGACAGAGAGGGTGAATATGACAGAAACACAGAGAGAGGGTGGGACACAGAGAGAGAGAGAGAGAGAGAGAAAGTGGGACAGACAGAGAGTGGGACAGACAGAGAGAGTGTGGGACAGAGACAGAGGGTGAATATGACAGAAACACAGAGAGAGGGTGTGACAGACAGACAGAGAGGGTGTGACAGACAGACAGGGTGAATATGACAGAAACACAGAGAGAGTGTGGGACAGACAGAGTGGGACAGACAGTCTTATTCACCCTCTCTGTCTGTCTAACACAGAGAGAGGGTGGGACAGAGAGAGAGAGGGTGGGACAGACAGACAGGGTGAATAAGACAGAAACACAGAGAGAGTGGGACAGACAGACAGAGAGGGAGAGTGGGACAGACAGACAGGGTGAATATGACAGAAACACAGAGAGAGTGTGGGACAGACAGAGTGGGACAGACAGACAGAGAGGGTGGGACACACAGAGAGAGAGAGAGAGGGTGGGACACACAGACAGAGAGTGTGTGACAGACAGACAGACAGAGAGTGTGTGACAGACAGAGACAGACAGAGAGTGTGTGACAGACAGACAGAGAGTGTGTGACAGACAGACAGAGAGCGTGTGACAGACAGACAGAGAGTGTGTGACAGACAGACAGACAGAGAGTGTGTGAGACAGACAGAGGGTGAATATGACAGAAACACAGAGAGGGTGGGACAGACAGAGAGGGTGAATATGACAGAAACACAGAGAGGGTGGGACAGATAGAGAGAGAAGTTAGGACAGACAGAGAGAGAGAGTGTGGGACAGACAGAGAGTGGGACAGACAGAGAGAGTGTGGGACAGAGACAGAGGGTGAATATGACAGAAACACAGAGAGGGTGGGACACACAGAGAGAGAGAGAGTGTGGGACAGAGAGAGAGAGAGAGAGAGTGTGGGACAGACAGAGAGTGGGACAGACAGAGAGAGTGTGGGACAGAGACAAAGGGTGAATATGACAGAAACACAGAAAGGGTGGGACACACAGAGAGAGAGAGAGAGAGTGTGGGACAGACAGAGAGTGGGACAGACAGACAGACAGAAAGGGTGTGACAGACAGACAGAGAGGGTGGGACAGACAGACAGGGAGAGGGTGGGACAGACAGACAGGGTGAATAAGACAGAAACACAGAGAGAGTGGGACAGACAGACAGAGAGGACAGATAGACAGACAGACAGAGGGAGTGTGGGACAGACAGAGGGAGTGTGGGACAGACAGAGTGTGGGACAGACAGAGAGTGTGGGACAGAGACAGAGAGGGTGAATAGGACAGAAACACAGAGAGTGCAGGACAGACAGAGAGGGTGGGTGGGACAGACAAAAACAGAGAGAGAGGGTGGGACAGACAGAGAGGGTGGGACAGAGACAGAGGGTGAATAAGACAGAAACACAGAGAGAGTGTGGGACAGACAGACAGAGAGAGAGGGTGACAGACAGACAGGCAGAGAGGGTGGGACAGACAGAAACAGAGACAGACAGTGTGGGACAGACAGACAGAAACAGACAGACAGAGGGTGTGTGACAGATAGACAGAGACAGAGAGGTGTGAATATGACAGAAACACAGACAGACAGAGGGACAGACAGAGAGACAGAGAGAGAGACAGACAGACAGAGTGGGACAGACAGAGAGTGGGGACAGACAGAGACAGAGTGGGACAGAGACAGAGGGTGAATATGACAGAAACACAGAGAGGGTGGGACAGACAGAGAGGGTGAGACAGAAACACAGAGAGGGTGGGACAGATAGAGATATAAAACAGACAGAGAGAGAGAGTGTGGACAGACAGAGAGTGGGACAGACAGAGAGTGTGGGACAGAGACAGAGGGTGAATATGACAGAAACACAGAGAGGGTGGGACAGACAGAGAGAGAGGAGTGTGGGACAGAGAGACAGGGTGAATATGACAGACAGAGAGTGTGGGACAGACAGACAGAGTGGGACAGAGACAAAGGGGTGAATATGACAGAAACACAGAAAGGTGGGACACACACAGAGAGAGAGGTGGGACAGACAGAGAGGGACAGACAGACAGACAGAAAGGGTGAATACAGACAGAAACAGAGAGGGTGGGACAGACAGACAGAGAGGAGAGTGGGACAGACAGACAGACAGGGTGAATATGACAGAAACACAGAGAGAGTGTGGGACAGACAGACAGACAGACAGACAGACAGACAGACAGAGGGTGGGACAGACAGAGAGAGAGGGAGTGTGGGACAGACAAAGGAGACAGACAGAGAGTGTGGGACAGACAGAGAGTGTGGGACAGACAGACAGAGAGGTGAATGACAGACAGACAGAGAGAGTGACAGACAGACAGACAGAGAGGGTGGGTGGGACAGACAAAAACAGAGAGAGAGGGTGGGACAGACAGAGAGGGTGGGACAGAGACAGAGGGTGAATAAGACAGAAACACAGAGAGAGTGTGGGACAGACAGACAGAGAGAGAGGGTGGGACAGACAGAGAGGCAGAGAGGGTGGGACAGACAGAAACAGAGAGAGTGTGGGACAGACAGACAGAAACAGAGAGAGTGGGACAGACAGAGAGTGTGTGGGACAGACAGACAGAGTGTGTGGGACAGACAGACAGACAGAGAGTGTGTGAGACAGACAGAGGGTGAATATGACAGAAACACAGAGAGAGGGTGGGACAGAGACAGAGAGGGTGAATATGACAGAAACACAGAGAGAGAGAGAGAGAGAAAGGGTGGGACACACAGAGAGAGAGAGAGAGTGTGGGACAGACAGAGAGAGTGTGGGACAGAGACAGAGGGTGAATATGACAGAAACACAGAGAGAGTGTGGGACAGACAGACAGAGAGAGAGGGTGGGACAGACAGAGAGGCAGAGAGGGTGAATAAGACAGACAGGCAGAGAGGGTGGGACAGACAGAAACACAGAGAGAGGGTGGGACAGACAGACAGGGTGAATAAGACAGAAACACAGAGAGAGTGGGACAGACAGACAGAGAGGGAGAGTGGGACAGACAGAGAGTGTGGGACAGAGACAGACAGGGTGAATAAGACAGAAACACAGAGAGAGTGGGACAGACAGACAGAGAGGGAGAGTGGGACAGACAGAGAGTGTGGGACAGACAGAGAGTGTGGGACAGACAGAGAGTGTGGGACAGACAGCGAGTGTGGGACAGAGACAGAGAGGGTGAATAGGACAGAAACACAGAGAGTGCAGGACAGACAGACAGAGAGTGTAGGACAGACAGAGAGGGTGGGTGGGACAGACAAAACACAGAGAGAGGGTGGGACAGACAGAGAGGGTGGGACAGAGACAGAGAGGGTGAATAAGACAGAAACACAGAGAGTGTGTGGGACAGACAGACAGAGAGAGAGGGTGGGACAGACAGAGAGGCAGAGAGGGTGAATAAGACAGACAGGCAGAGAGGGTGAATAAGACAGAGGGGGACAGACAGACAGACAGAGAGGGTGGGACAGACAGAAACACAGAGAGAGTGTGGGACAGACAGACAGAAACAGGGAGAGTGGGAGGGACAGACAGACAGAGAGGGTGGGACACACAGACAGAGAGGGTGAATTAGACAGACAGAGGGGGACAGACAGAAAGATAGAGGGTGAATAAGACAGAAACAGAGAGAGAGTGTGGGACAGACAGAAACACAGAGAGAGTGGGACAGACAGACAGAGAGGGTGGGACACAGAGAGGGTGGGACAGACAGAGAGGGTGGGACAGACAGAAACACAGAGAGAGGTGACAGACAGAGAGGGTTAGACAGACAGACAGAGGGGGGACAGACAGACAGAGATACACACAGACAGAGAGGGTGAATTAGACAGAAACAGACAGAAAGATGTGGGAATAGACAGAAACAGAGAGAGAGTGTGGGACAGACACAGAGAGGGTGGGACAGACAGAGAGGGTGGGACAGACAGAAACACAGAGAGAGTGTGGAACAGACAGAGAGGGTGGGACAGACAGACAGAGAGGGTGGGACAGACAGAAAGGGAGGGTGAATAAGACAGACAGGGGGGGACAGACAGACAGAGAGGGTGGGACAGACAGAAACACAGAGAGAGGGTGGGACAGACACACAGAGATGGTGGGACAGACAGAAAGATAGAGGGTGAATAAGACAGACAGACAGACAGACAGACAGAGGGGTACAGGCAGAAAAAGAGGATGAAGGGAGAGAAAGAGACAGCGATGATAGCTAGTGGGGATGGAATGTAGTTCGAACTGTGCCAGCTCTGGTCAGCTACAGTAAGAATGAGGATTCTCAGCAGTGGTAACAGAGCAACCTTCATTCTGACCAACCTCCTTCAGATCCCAGAGTAACACAATTCAAAACTAATAACCGGCAATAATCCATTAAAGAGCTCAATCAAACTGAGCCTGAGGGGCCCTTGGCTTTGAATAGGTTAGTAAATATGTGTGTGTGTGCATGCATGGTGTGTGTATGCGCACAAGTGTTTTTCTGTGTGTGCAAGCGTGCATTCCTGTCTGTATGCGTGCCTCCGTGTGTGTGTGTGTCAGGGCTGGGTACCCAGACACAGTGCTCATTGGGCTAATCTTTTTTGTGCTCCACTGAGTTGCCAGGCAGATAGCCAGACAGTGTCCAGGCTGAAGCTAGCAGACCCAGAGACAGAGGGAGGGAGGCCCTGTGCTTTCTGGATGGAATACTGTGTCCAGGGGGGCTGGACAGGACAGACAGGATCCACAGAACAAACAAAACCCCCAAACTGATTACCAAAGCCGTTTATTTTAGGAAGGGGGAAAAAGAACGCTGATGGGGCGACAACCTTTTTCCGTGTGAGTGAGTGAGTGAGTGAGACTGGGCCGGGAGGAGCTGGGGCCAGAGAATGTTGGACGTTCACAATGACACATACCTACTGGCACAGTTTTCGTTGCTTTATCTCAGGCTGTAGCAGCCAAATAAACCACATACAGATAGTTAGACATACTACACTGCTATATCAGTTTGATGCAGTATGTACCAGTGTCTGTTCAACGAAGTGTATTTGGGGGATCCTACACAGTATTGATGGTGTAATAAAGCTTTCCCGTACCTGATCTCGTAGGAGATCTCCTTCTCGTACTTCTTCCTGTTGCGGGCGCGGCAGCAGCAGAAGAGGATGATGGCGATGATGATGAGGGCCAGCAGAACAGCGATGATGGCTCCAGCTATGATACCAGCAGTGTTGGGGGCTAGACCACATACAGAGAAAATCATTAAAAACACTCATCCTACACAATCCCACCATTTTGACTCTATACAGCCATACAGGTCTCAGCACAAATGCCCACCCGATGAAAATAAATCACATAAAGGTGAATCAGGGGGCGTTGAGGGACTCACGGGGAGTGATGCCAAGCTGTAGAATACACTCCTCCATGCCCACGTGGTTCTTAGCTGTGCAGCGGTAGGTTCCTGAGGAGCTGGTGGACGCGTTCCTTACATTCATGGTGCCTCCCACAGGGTCTACAGACAGAGGGGGAGGGGTTGACAGAGGCACGTTCAGGAAGCCAAAACTTTTCAGAGACCCTTCTGTCCATTTGGCAGTGAATAACCATTCTGTTTCAAGGCATCTGCTCCATCTGGGGATGGTGAAACCTGGCTTCCATAAATATTATGTTTCTTACCTAGCACGGCGGAGGCAGGCAGCAGTTTGTTGTCGCTGGTCTTCTCCCAGGTGTACTGCAGGGGGTTGGTCCCCTCACTGGACGTACACCTCAGGACCACATCCGTACCCTCCAGGGTGGGGCCGTCGGCAGAGCATCTGGGCTTGGACGGCCTCACTACCAGGAGAGGGGGGGGGGGGAGAATAAGCTATTAGAGATGGCAGACATGGCGGAAAACAGAAATGAGCTTGAAGCTACACAAACCATTCCTGATTTTCTATTGCACACCCCTCTGGGCAGGTTGCCACGCTGTGTGTGTGTCTCATAGCAGCAGTCATCAGCGTAATGACAGCAGTAATCAGGGTCAGTGATACAGCTGCTGTCATTACAGGTGCTGTCACTCAAGATAATTACGATCAGAGCGTGACACACACACAAACGGTGGGGGCATCTGCGGAAGCCAGACATAGTTTCAGTCTGTTGACAGGAGACGAGAATTCCAAAGCAAACAAAACTCCAAATTGAAAGCAGGCCAGATCCAGTGCAAGGCAAAGATGAACAGACCAACTCTCTGTCTGTCTGTCTGTCTGTCTGTCTGTCTGTCTGTCTGCTGGAGCGGTGGGGTGAGGAAGGGGGTACTATGCTAGGGATGGGAGGTGGGGTGGCATTTAGGAAGCCTGATTGGCGCTGTGTGTGTAGCCATGTGTGTATGTGCGACTGCCTCTCTTTCTCTCTCTCTCTCTCTGTGTGTCTGAGCATTGTGCTGGAGCACTGACATGGTTTGGTAATGGGCGATGTAACAACAAAGTCCGGCGAGAGGGGAGGACAGAACCATGTGGATTAACACCAGACGGCCCTGTGGGACACTACAGCACATAGTGCAGCGCCCAGCCCATCTAATCTAATAGGCAGGGGTCAGGACGGACGGAACGAGGGAGGGGAGGAATGAGAGAACAGAGAGAAATGAAACGAGTACTGATGGACGGTTGGAGGGATGACGGGGGCCAAGGCTGTTCGCTCTCCTGACTTGGAGGTCGGCTGTCCACATGCACTGTGTGTGTGTGTGTCTTACAATGTAATACAGCAATGACATTTTGAATTCACATTAAAAGCTCAGTCAGCATGACATATCAAGGGCTACATAGAGCTCAACATGTAGATGTTCCTATTGGAAATGGGTAAAAGCTTCATCAGAGCAGATTCTTATGTGTGATATGAGCGAGAGATGAGGTCAAAGGAAGAAGAAAGAGACTAGTCTTTAGAGAGATACTGTAGAGACTAGAGGGAGACCGTGATTGGTTGTGGTGGACTATATGGATGTGGTGTAATATGAAGGGCTAAGGATAAGGTGATTTATTGCTGTACTGGGCTACATTGAGGCACAGATAGGGTACAGTAGAGTATATATGGAGAAAGTGAGCGTGATACATTGCGGTAGACCACAGAGATGTGGTTATAAAGACCATTGAGGGATCAGTTTGGAGAGGCCAGGGAGACTGAGAAAGATTGGCTGTTAAAGGCTGTAGTGAGGTCTAGGCGGTGCTGATTGGTTGTTTGGGATTCAGATCAGGGAACTTGAGAGAACGTAATTGGCTGTTAAAGAATGTAGTGACCTATGGGTAGAGCGATGGTGATACGTTGGTTGGGACTGAGGCCAAGGTGACAGAGTGAAAGTGAATGGCTGTTGAAGGTTGACGTGAAGTCTAGGCAGAGATGGTGAATGGTTGACGTGAAGTCTAGGCAGAGATGGTGAATGGTTGACGTGAAGTCTAGGCAGAGATGGTGAATGGTTGACGTGAAGTCTAGGCAGAGATGGTGAATGGTTGACGTGAAGTCTAGGCAGAGATGGTGAATGGTTGACGTGAAGTCTAGGCAGAGATGGTGAATGGTTGACGTGAAGTCTAGGCAGAGATGGTGAATGGTTGACGTGAAGTCTAGGCAGAGATGGTGAATGGTTGACGTGAAGTCTAGGCAGAGATGGTGAATGGTTGACGTGAAGTCTAGGCAGAGATGGTGAATGGCTGTGAGGGTTGCTGATGTGCCTGTCCGGTGTGCTGTACTGACTGCAGGTGCTCTCTCCTCCTGTTAACGTCACTGTCCATCTTTAAACTAGCGGAGACAACACATAGCTCACAACGCTACCTGCACACAGGGAAGATGCCTCTGTGTGTGTGTGTGTGTGTGTGTCCAAAATGTATGTTATTTTTCGTTTTTTCAACGAATGGACCGACGTCGGTTCAATTATTTTAATTCCATTTAGTTGTTTTTTCCCCCCTTCTGTGAGCTCAATGCAGTTTCTCTAGAGACACATCAGATCAAACCCAAACAGTGTGATGTAGTAGAGGGTTGTAGTTTCTAACAGGACAATATTCAACATAGCGCAGAAAATGTGGTAATTAACTACAATGACCATAATCCATTGCGCGCCTATTTGTCTGGTCGGTGTGGGGCAGACACAGAGAAATGAGAGAAGAACGCGTGAGGTAGCTCTACCTGAAAATACATGACCTAAGTGATTGATAGTTGATATTTATAAAAGTATGTCTTATTTACTTTGAAGAACTACTAAAATAGTGATTTTGTCAGATCGCATAGGTAGCAGCTCTATAGATATGAGATGAGGACTTGAATTATAAAAGTCATAAAACAAATCAAAGATTTCATTCAAGTATTGTGAATAAGTGATGGTTAATAAGTGATAAGCAGTAATGGGCAGTCACTACCATCATGGGACTGATTGTTTTATTCAGTGTTACAGAATTCAACCCACATAATGCATAATCCATTTCATGTAAAAAAAACTCATCAAAACCATAATGTTTTTATAATTGAACCGAAACCAAACCGTCCTCAAAAAGTAATCATCTCTTAGCGCTAGTGTGTGTGTGCGCACGTGTACATCTGAGAGTGTGTGTGACATGTCGGAGTGACCATGTCTGCCAAAGTTCTCTGGAACATTTACATTGTGACCTGATGGGAATTCATTGTATTATTCTTTTGGACAAAATTCAGATTCACAAATGTATATTTACAAAAACTCCACCAACAAAAAAATGATCAAATGTGTGCATATCCCTTACATGCTGATTAGACCGCTGGCGTGCGCACGTTGATTTTGTCCACCCACACCAGACGCGATCAGGACACGCAGGTTAAAATATCAAAACAAACTCTGAACCAACTATATTAATTTGGGGAGAGGTCAAAAAGCATTAAACATTTATGGCAATTTAGCTAGCTAGCTTGCTGTTGCTAGCTACTTTCTCCTGGGATAAACTTTAGGTTGTTATTTTACCCGAAATGCACAAGGTCCTCTACTGCGACAATTAATCCACTGATAAAAGGGTAAACCAAGTTTGTTTCCAGTAATCTCGTCTCGTTCAGGCTTCTTCTTCTTCGGACTTTACATGGCGGTTGGCAACTCACTTCAAGGTGCATTACCAATACCGACAAGACTGGAGTATGAACCTCAGTTCATCTTTCAATCACCCACGTGGATATGTGCTCCTAAAAACCAATGAGGTGAGGCGAGACTTGCAGCGCATCTAGCGTCACAAATCTAACCAAGTTATATTTTAGCGTCTGGCTAAGCAGACTCTTGTTGAAACGGACGAGCAGTGTGGTCAGCATGTTAAGGTCCTTGTGTAATGTGTTATTGTACCCCCGAGCCCAACAGTCCTTTATATACTCTTTATGAATACTTATGTTTCCCATTTAACTTTGTATTGATTTATTATTGTTCATAAAAAAAAGGAGAACTGAAGATATACTGGGGAGCAGGCAAGAGATCTTCATGTCTCCTTGTCACACTGCTCCCCTAGAGAATAGGAACAGCTCTGCCCCAGGGGTCAATGGCTTTAGGCCTGTCAGACCCACTACCGGGCAGCAGCAAGTAAGTATCGACAGACACTACATCATCAGCTCTGTGGCCAACTTAGGAGAAATGACTCTGCATTGTATTTGCTCTAGTCAGCTCAAGCCCATCTCTCGGCTGGCTCAGGTAATCATTGAACATTACTGAATCAATTTATCTTCCTCCCTGTAGAACTGAGAGAGAGGCTTCGAGCCAGGCTTACTGGTGTAAATTAATGACTAGAAACCAGTTTGTTTTGGACACAACTTCCTGGTTAAGGCAGTTAAATATAACACCAACGAATTGTGTCACAACACCAATTTCTCAAAAGAGAGATGTTGTTAACCAGGAAAACAACAGAGTCCTAATCATACTTTATCCAGGCACTGGCAGTATTTACGATAAAGTGTGCAGGGCCTTAGTAATAGTTCCTATGTTGTTTGATCACATCAGTCAGCCCACACCACTTTTCATACAGTATGTACATATGCTGAATGGTTGAGTGACTGGGGGAGTTTCAGAGTAAAGTTTACACAGGAACAGCCATACACTTGCCTGGCTACCCAGACTCCTTGATTCGGCCAAACAATACGCCACACCCACAGATGTTAGTTTGTTCTCCGCAATGAGTCTGGATCTGAATACCTCCCCGACGATTTCTAGAACACAAACACATTCTAATGGTTCTGATTGAGACCAGATATCGATGGGTAGGGCCAGAGTCAGAACACACATGGGTAAAGTGGTGTTTTGAAAATTCGGCATTTGGCTTTGATACTCGGAAACATGGCTCTCTCGGGATACGCAGGATTCTCAGTACATCGCGCAGACAGGAAAAAATATCTCTCGGGGAAGCAGAAGTGCGGAGGGGGGTGTTTCATGATTAAGGAATAATGGTGTAATTCTAGGAACATACAGAAACTCAAGTGCTTTTGTTCACCTGACCTAGAATACCTCACAATTAAATGCCGACCATATTATCACCCAAGAGAATTCTCCTCCGCCATGGCTGTTTACATATCACATCAAGCCGAAACCTTGACTGTCCTCAAAGAACTTCATGCAAGCCAGAAACCACATATCCTGAGGCTGCATTTATTGTCGCTGGGGATTTTAACAAAGCAAATCTGAGGACTAGGCTGTCGAAGTTCTATGAACACATCGACTGTCCTACTCGTGTTACTAAGACTCCTGACCATTGCTATTCAAACTTCCGGAATGCTTACAAGGCCCTCCCCCGCCCTCCTTTCGGCAAATCTGACCACGACTCCATCTTGCTCCTCCCGTCCTATAGGCAGAAACTCAAACAGGAAGTGCCTGTGCTTTGTACTATTCAATGCTGGTCTGACCAATCAGAATCCATGCTTCAGGATTGTTTTAATCACGTGGACTGGGATATGTTCCAGGTAGCCTGTGAAAATAATCTTGATGCAAACATGGATGCAGTGACTGAGTTTATAAGGAAGTGTATAGGAGATGTAGTACCCTCTGTGACTATTAAAACCTACCCTAACCAGAAACCGTGGATAGATGATAGCATTTGCTCAAACCACTGCATTTAACCATAGCAAGGAAACTGATAACATGGCAGAATATAAACAGTGTAGTTATTCACTCTGCAACGCGAAGAAACAAAGCTAAACGTCAGTATAGAGATAAAGTGGAGTCGCAATTCAACGGCTCAGATGCCAGACGTATGTGGCAGGGACTACAGACAATCACAGACTACAAAAGGAAAACCAGCCACGTCGCCGAGACCGACGTCTTGCTTCCGGACAGGCTAAACATATTCTTGGCACGCTTTGAGGATAACACAGTGCCACTGACGCAGCCCGCTACAAAGGACTGTGGGCTCTCCGTGGCCAACGTGAGTAAGATATTTAAGCGCGTTAACCCTCGCAAGGCTGCCGGACCAGATGGCATCCCTAGCAGTGTCCTCAGAGCATGCGCAGACCAGCTGGCTGGTGTGTTTACAGGCAATTTCAATCTCTCCCTATCCCAGTCTGCTGTCATCACATGCTTCAAGACGGCCACCATTGTTCCTGTACCCAAGAAGGCAAAGGTAACTGAACATGACTATCGCCCCATAGCACTAACCTCTGTCACCATGAAGTGCTTTGAGAGACTACCTTACCTGCCACCCTAGACCCACTTCAATTTGCTTATTGCCCCAATAGATCCACAGATGCAATCGCCATCACTCTGCACACTTCCCTATCCCATCTGGACAAGAGGAATACCTATGTAAGAATGCTGTTTATTGACTATAGCTCAGCATTTAATACCATAGTACCCTCCAAGCTCATCATTAAGCTTGAAGCCCTGGGTCTGAACCCTTCCCTGTGCAACTGGGTACTGGACTTCCTGACGGGCCTCCCCCAGGTGGTGAAGGTAGGAAACGAACTCCACTCCACTGATCCTCAACACTGGGGCCTCACAAGGGTGCATGCTCAGCCCCCCCTGTAGTCCCTGTTCACCATTGACTGCGTGGCCAAGCATGCCTCCAACTCAATCATCAAGTTTGCAGATAACACAACAGTAGTAGGCTTGATTACCACTTGACTGGCCTGTACAGAGCCCTGACCTCAACCCCATTGAACACCTTTGGGATGAATTGGAACGCCGACTGCGAACCAGGCCTAATCGCCAACATCATAGCCCGACCTCCCTTACGCTTGTGGCTGAATGGAATCAAGACCCGGCAGCAATGTTCCAACATCTAGTGGAAAGTCTTCTCAGAAGAGTGGAGGATGTTATAGCAGCAAGGGGGGGACAAACTCCATATTAATGACCATAATTTTGGAAAGACGACCATGTCCACATACTTTTGGTCATGTAGTTTAGTGTGGGTATCAAACAGAGCAGTGGAAGGATTCCGTTTGAGTCGTCAGGCAAGCCACACACCGCAAGTCTGGTTGCACAGGGAAGTGTGTGAGTATATAGCAGCTGGATTAGTATAATCATCACTATGAATGTTCTGCTTATCTCACACCCTAGTGATGACAAATCAGTCATGTACGCATTGTACATTTCACAAGACTATTGTCAATTAGCTATATTAAATTGGCAATTAGTAGGCTATTGGGCGTTTTGATGTCATCTGATAATAGTGACCTAGCTCTTTCCTATCAGTCTATGGATTGAATGGGACTGCAATCTATGACCCCACTAGGAAGGTTAAACATACCACCACACCAGGGGAGGTTGGTGGGAGGAGCTATATGAGGACAGGCTCATTGTAATGGCTAGAATGGAATTAATAGAATGGTGTCAAATGTGGTTTCCATACATTTGATACCATTCCATTAATTCCATTCCAGCCATTACAATGAGCCTGTCTTCCTATACATCCCCCACCAACCTCTACTGCACCGCACCATTTTAGAGGGGGGCATTGCATCTAGTCAGCCACATGTTCCCTTTAAAAGGGCATTGTGTTTGGCGTTTTCACACAATAGATAGATAGGTAAAGTAGTGGCTGTTTAAGATTTAAAATGTCACCCGTGGTGTCTCACTCACCCATGACAGTCAGCAGCATCTTCCTGCTGCGGATGCCCGGGGCCTTCTTCACCTTGCACTGGTAGGTCCCAGTGTCGCTAGACTTCAGACCCGTCAAGTTGATGGAAGCGTCACCATTCTTCGGGTCGGCTGAGTTAAAGTGGGCTCGCCCCTTCACTGCAGGGTAGTAGTCCTCATAGGCCCTGTCCCCAGAGTATAGGATCACCTGGAGAGAGACACATGGGAAGGAGGGGGGAGAGAGAGAGACACACACGGGAAGGAGGGGGAGAGAGAGAGAGAGACACACGGGAAGGAGGGGGGAGAGAGAGAGACACACAGGAAGGAGGGGGGAGAGAGAGACACATGGGAAGGAGGGGGAGAGAGAGAGAGAGACACATGGGAAGGAGGGGGGAGAGAGAGAGAGACACATGGGAAGGAGGGGGGAGAGAGAGAGACACATGGGAAGGAGGGGGAGAGAGAGAGACACACATGGGAAGGAGGGGGGAGAGAGAGACACACATGGGAAGGAGGGGGAGAGAGAGACACACATGGGAAGGAGGGGGAGAGAGAGAGAGGGAAGGAGGGGGACACATGGGAAGGAGGGGGAGAGAGAGAGAGACACATGGGAAGGAGGGGGGAGAGACACATGGGAAGGAGGGGGAGAGAGAGAGACACATTGGAAGGAGGGGGGAGAGAGAGAGAGACACATGGGAAGGAGGGGGAGAGACACATGGGAAGGAGGGGGGGGAGAGAGAGACATGGGAAGGAGGGGGAGAGAGAGAGACATGGGAAGGAGGGGGGAGAGAGAGAGACATGGGAAGGAGGGGGAGAGAGAGAGACATGGGAAGGAGGGGGAGAGAGAGAGACATGGGAAGGAGGGGGAGAGAGAGAGACATGGGAAGGAGGGGGACATGAGGAGAGAGAGAGATGGGAAGGAGGGGGAGAGAGAGACATGGGAAGGAGGGGGAGAGAGAGACATGGGAAGGAGGGGGGGAGAGACATGGGAAGGAGGGGGAGAGACATGGGAAGGAGGGGGAGAGACATGGGAAGGAGGGGGAGAGACATGGGATGGAGGGGGAGAGACATGGGATGGATGGGGGAGAGACATGGGATGGAGGGGGAGAGACATGGGAAGGAGGGGGAGAGACATGGGATAGAAGGAGGTAGAGAGATGGGAAGGAGGGAGAGAGATGGGAAGGAGGGAGAGAGATGGGAAGGAGGGAGAGAGATGGGAAGGAGGGAGAGAGGGAGAAATAAATCAAGGAAGAGAAAGAGAATTAGTGAGGCAGCTACATGTACAAGAAATCAAGCCTGGAAAAATAATCCAAGCTGTTATTGCGAGACTGCAAACGGGCACCCTGTCTTTGTTCACTAAAACAACCGATACTGAGGGAGAGTGAGTCAGTTTGTAACATTCTTATCTCACTAACAACCTGCAGTGCCTGGCTCTGGCTTGTTTTTGCCCTTTCATGTCCATGCTGCTGAGCTGTGGTATGGCATGGAACAAACAAAGCCCTACTGTGGAGTCAAATCAACACCTGCTGTGTCAACACAGACCAAGAGAGAGCTCTGCCCTGGGCTCAGCAACAGCCCCCAGCGCTACCTTCCAGCACCTCCCCACCTCAGTCTGTCTCTCCCCCTTCCCTCCGACACAGAGCGACGAGGAGAAGGCAGGAGATGGAGTCAAGGTGGAGCCAACAGACAACTAGCCGCACAGGAGAAGCACAGAGGCAGAGTAAACAAGGATTGGGAGGGAGGGCCAAACTAAAAATGAAAGGATTCCAATTGTAATTCTCTCACACTGCAGGCAGACAACAGGGACATCATTCTCCATTTTCCATGGAGATGGTCAGATACAGGAGCTCATGGTGTGTGCCGTGATCCTAATCATACACATGTACTGACAACCCAGGCTGGAGAAGAGAAGAGAAAGATAGACAAACAGAACAGAGGGCGGTGGGCTGGGAGGCAGTGAAAGAAGAGAAAAACAGAGAACCAGATGGACTGCGAATCGTCTAGCAGCTCGGCTGGGGATCCTTGTGTAGAACCCATGACTGCCAAGCCAAGGCTGTCTAGCTAGAATACATCTTGAACATACTGTATTAGCCACTAAACCTGTAATGCAGAACACCTGGATCCCAGGAGAGACACGGAGACCTCAAACTAACACTGGGATCAGAGCATCAGCAGTAAAAACAAGATGAAAAGGTGGAGGGGAGGAAATTAAATTGCCCGAGGCACTGAGGTAGAGACAGGCAACAAAGCACTCAGTCTCACACACACTGCATGTAGGGCTGGGCAATATATTGCATTGATTAGATTCATCAGAATGTAATGTTTTAGTACAATGTTCCAAATGACTATCGAAAGAAAATACGATTTTGTTTTTATGAGTGCTGTCTTTTTGGTCTCTTCCCGTTCGCTCCTTATGCGCTGTGTGCACTGTGCCAATCACACAGACGCCAAGCCTCTCACCCTACCGCTCACAACAACAAAGACGAAAGATCACCTCTTCCTCTTTGGCAAGCAGTTTCAACTCTCCTTCTGCATTTCAGGTTTGGCCCAATAGAATAAAAAATAATCATAAATAAAATAAAAATGGTCATATGGACACCGAAACTCTTAGAGACATTATTTTACTGTACTAGATGAAAACGTACCCTTTCTAACGATACCGTTTTTATGTCTCATCTCCCAACAGAGCAGACCCTACTAAAACAAGCCAACCAAAACGACCCAACTAAAACGACCCAACCAAAACGACCCAACTAAAACGACCCTACTAAAACGACCCAACCAAAACGACCCTACTAAAACGACCCTACTAAAACGACCCAACCAAAACGACCCAACTAAAACGAGAGTAGGGTAACTGAGGAAATCGTCTATTTACGGACAGATAAAAGCAACGTTTGGTAAGATTTAGATATGTGAATACTGGCTATCCTTAGACAAACTCATTTTAAGAGAAATAAGTGGGCAGAATATTTTGTTGTGGTTATTCAATATAAACAGAAGTGTTTTGCTCCACTGTCTGCAAAACACCCTCTATGGGGAAAAATGCCCCCTGAAGATTAGTGTGTTAAAATACATTTATGCATACCATTTTGGCATTTTATTTTAATTGACTCTTAAAAGCTAGTCTAGGTATCTTATTTTAATAAATAAAATATCGGAACAAAATGACATTGCACATCTCACTATTAGTGCAGAGCGATTTTCTGACATTGGTTCAATGATTTGAATTCATTTTGTTCACTTTTTCCTGTGAGCTCTATGTACAGTTTGTCAAGATAAATCAGATGAAGCCGGAAAAGTGCGATGTGGGAGTTGACATGGGAAGGAGGGGTGGGAGTTGTAGTTTCCAACAGGCCAATACTCTACATAGTTTAGCACAGAAAATGTGGTAATTAACTACATTGACCATAACCCATTGCGCACCTGCATAAACTTGTCTGGTCTGTGCGGAGCAGACACTGAGACTGAGAGAATAGAAGCCGCAATCGAGGAGGATAGAAAGCAGTTGCTTCGCAAGCCTGAAAATAGCTGATACCTGATTGATAGTTGGTATTCATAAAGGTATGCCTTATTTACTTTGAAGAACTACTAAAATAGTGATTTTGTCAGACAGCATAGGCAGCAGCTGTATACAGATGAGATGACTTGAAAGTTAAATAAAATCATTTTATTAAAGTAATGTGAATAAATGATGGTCAATAAGTGATAAGCAGTAATGGACAGTCACTACCATCATGGGACTTTGATTAAATGTTTTATTCAGTGTTCGAGCATTCAACTCACATAATGCATTTAACGTTTTTTTGAAGCAGAAAACTGTGATCATTTTTTAAATATAATTGAACTGAAACCCCAAGACAAATGAACAAAAAAACGAACGTTTGTCGTACGTGGCATTGCGGTACCACGTAGGCCTACCGCTAGCAGCATTTTAGCCATAGACGTATGTGCTAGTTGTTCAGTTTCTGTTTTATAAATGTGCAATGAGCATAAAAATCCACATACAGTGCCTTGCGAAAGTATTCGGCCCCCTTGAACTTTGCGACCTTTTGCCACATTTCAGGCTTCAAACATAAAGATATAAAACTGTATTTTTTTGTGAAGAATCAACAACAAGTGGGACACAATCATGAAGTGGAACGACATTTATTGGATATTTCAAACTTTTTTAACAAATCAAAAACTGAAAAATTGGGCGTGCAAAATTATTCAGCCCCTTTTCTTTCAGTGCAGCAAACTCTCTCCAGAAGTTCAGTGAGGATCTCTGAATGATCCAATGTTGACCTAAATGACTAATGATGATAAATACAATCCACCTGTGTGTAATCAAGTCTCTGTATAAATGCACCTGCACTGTGATAGTCTCAGAGGTCCGGATTTGGATACAAAAAGATTTCCCAAGCTTTAAACATCCCAAGGAACACTGTGCAAGCGATAATATTGAAATGGAAGGAGTATCAGACCACTGCAAATCTACCAAGACCTGGCCGTCCCTCTAAACTTTCAGCTCATACAAGGAGAAGACTGATCAGAGATGCAGCCAAGAGGCCCATGATCACTCTGGATGAACTGCAGAGATCTACAGCTGAGGTGGGAGACTCTGTCCATAGGACAACAATCAGTCGTATATTGCACAAATCTGGCCTTTATGGAAGAGTGGCAAGAAGAAAGCCATTTCTTAAAGATATCCATAAAAAGTGTCGTTTAAA
Source organism: Oncorhynchus nerka (assembly GCF_034236695.1). Lineage (NCBI taxonomy): Eukaryota > Metazoa > Chordata > Actinopteri > Salmoniformes > Salmonidae > Oncorhynchus > Oncorhynchus nerka. Next base: position 67,553,089 of record NC_088405.1, on the reverse strand, counting down.
GTTTGCCACAAGCCACCTGGGAGACACACCAAACATGTGGAAGAAGATGCTCTGGTCAGATGAAACCAAAATTGAACTTTTTGGCAACAATGCAAAACGTTATGTTTGGCATAAAAGCAACACAGCTCATCACCCTGAACACACCATCCCCACTGTCAAACATGGTGGTGGCAGCATCATGGTTTGGGCCTGCTTTTCTTCAGCAGGGACAGGGAAGATGGTTAAAATTGATGGGAAGATGGATGGAGCCAAATACAGGACCATTCTGGAAGAAAACCTGATGGAGTCTGCAAAAGACCTGAGACTGGGACGGAGATTTGTCTTCCAACAAGACAATGATCCAAAACATAAAGCAAAATCTACAATGGAATGGTTCAAAAATAAACATATCCAGGTGTTAGAATGGCCAAGTCAAAGTCCAGACCTGAATCCAATCGAGAATCTGTGGAAAGAACTGAAAACTGCTGTTCACAAATGCTCTCCATCCAACCTCACTGAGCTCGAGCTGTTTTGCAAGGAGGAATGGGTGTGCTCTCGATGTGCAAAACTGATAGAGACATACCCCAAGCGACTTACAGCTGTAATCGCAGCAAAAGGTGGCGCTACAAAGTATTAACTTAAGGGGGCTGAATAATTTTGCACGCCCAATTTTTCAGTTTTTGATTTGTTAAAAAAGTTTGAAATATCCAATAAATGTCGTTCCACTTCATGATTGTGTCCCACTTGTTGTTGATTCTTCACAAAAAAATACAGTTTTATATCTTTATGTTTGAAGCCTGAAATGTGGCAAAAGGTCGCAAAGATCAAGGGGGCCGAATACTTTCGCAAGGCACTGTACATAAGAAATTGGCAACTTGTTCTCATGAGAAATAAGTACAATTTCTATTCAGGTAGGTCACATGAACAAAATTGGTGAACAAGCTTGTTCAAACAGTGAGAAATAAGTAACATTTCAACTTTCTATTCAGCAAGCAAATAGATCAAGTTGAAAAAAGATCTTAACAAGGTGATTTAGTCATTGCATGCATGTAAGAATGCGTCTCAATAAAACAAATCCTAGAAAAACTCCAAGAGGGCAATCATGCTGGAAATCAAAGGGCAGACATGAGGGAAAACCAGACAACTGAAGTTGAAAACAAGGACACTTTCATTCCCGAGTGCTAATTCAGAACAGGTTGACCAGTATTACAGTATCCATACGGTGAGGTCAGATAAAGTCTCTGTGGACAACTTTATTTTGCACTTGTAATGGACACTTAGTCACCTTACATAGTAATAAACTATTAAAGAAAATATTAAAAAGTGCAGAAGTGAAAATACCTCTAGTATACTTGCAACAGCTGTGGCAGCATCAGGAATAAGACAAATGTTAGGTTATTTACATGGGGCCATTTAAAGACGATGTCATCATCATATGTGTGAGGGGAGGGGCATCACCTGTGTACATTCAATTCCCCTGTCGGTCTTACTCCAGCAACAGTGTTGTTGTGTCTTTGGTAAAGACAGGCTTTTCTCCTGACTCAGCCATGCCTCTATGGTCTGTTTCAGAAAAGTACCTCCACTCCAAATGTATTCTCAAGGTTAAACCTGAACCACTACACTTGGACTTTCTTTAGTAAACAAAGCTCTAGTGCTTTCAAGGACACAACGTTTATATCAGCCCACCAGGAATTTGAAGCAGCTATATGGTGTTCTATTCTCCCAACTCCTCTCAAGACTAAAGCACTATAGGCAACTACCATTCACGAATTTTTACCATGATTGTAGTCACCCTGCTTCCAGCCTATCTGTGTGTGTATTCCCGCGATGAGAGCCAAATGCTACTGAACTATTACAGTAGGCATGTAAGAAGTGCATTAGCTATGCTTCACTGGCTCCATAAAGCCTGTAGGACAATGCTATACCAACAGACCACGATTCCCAAACCTCTAATTAGAGAATCTGATGTAAGCAGTGCATTGTTTTTTGCTACTTTATGAACACAAATATGTCAGTTTGACTGTGCAGTAACGAGACTAATAGTAATTTGTCATAGGGGGCATTCCGTTGAGGAAACATCCAATGAGGACTGATGTTATTAGAGGTCTGTCTGTCCTGATACTGTCAGTCGTCCGTATAGTATTACTAGGTCAACAGTGAGTATAACCCGCTCTATGTGAAGGGTCTCAGATGGTTGGGTCATCCTCCTCCTGGTCATCCTAAGCCCTCTCATCGAGAACTCATCAGTTATGAACCTCTAGAGCTCTCTGGGGAACAGTTAAGTGCCACCCTCCTCCTTCCCTCTTCTCCAGTCTTCCTTTTCACACTCCTCTCCCAAGTCACCATCTCAACCACTCCCTCTACTCCATCCCCTTCTCTCCTTTCGTCAGCTATCCCATCCTCTTCTCCTTTCTCCCTCTCCTCTCCTAGAAGAGTAGATCAGTATTGCACATCCAGTAGTCCAGTGTAGCCCTGGTCTACCAGCACTAATCCTATTGGGCATGGTCACATACACTAAGCCAGCCCTGCAGCCAGTGGACTTATTAACAGGCCACTAATTGCTAATAATACACATGACATCACCCCATCAGGGCACAAGGAGGCTGTGTGTGTGTATGCACCGAGTGCCGTTCTGATTGGTCAATTAATATCTACCCGCTCAGAGGGAGAGAAAAACTTGGTCATTGTGAATGAAGGAATGGTCTGGTGAGATTGTGGCGGGAGACCACAATATGATGTCTACAGCTGAATGTAGCCTAGCTAGAGAGGAGGGAGACTACAACATGACGTCTACAGTTGAATGTAGCCTAGCTAGAGAGGAGGGAGACTACAACATGTCTACAGTTGAATGTAGCCTAGCTAGAGAGGAGGGAGACTACAACATGTCTACAGTTGAATGTAGCCTAGCTAGAGAGGAGGGAGACTACAACATGTCTACAGTTGAATGTAGCCTAGCTAGAGAGGAGGGAGACTACAACATGATGTCTACAGCTGAATGTAGCCTAGCTAGAGAGGAGGGAGACTACAACATGATGTCTACAGCTGAATGTAGCCTGGCTAGAGAGGAGGGAGACTACAACATGTCTACAGCTGAATGTAGCCTAGCTAGAGAGGAGGGAGACTACAACATGTCTACAGCTGAATGTAGCCTAGCTAGAGAGGAGGGAGACTACAACATGATGTCTACAGCTGAATGTAGCCTAGCTAAAGAGGAGGGAGACTACAACATGTCTACAGCTGAATGTAGCCTAGCTAGAGAGGAGGGAGACTACAACATGTCTACAGCTGAATGTAGCCTAGCTAGAGAGGAGGGAGACTACAACATGATGTCTACAGCTGAATGTAGCCTAGCTAGAGAGGAGGGAGACTACAACATCTCTACAGCTGAATGTAGCCTAGCTAGAGAGGAGGGAGACTACAACATGATGTCTACAGCTGAATGTAGCCTAGCTAAAGAGGCGGGAGACTACAACATGTCTACAGCTGAATGTAGCCTAGCTAGAGAGGAGGGAGACTACAACATGTCTACAGCTGAATGTAGCCTAGTTAGAGAGGGAGACTACAACATGATGTCTACAGCTGAATGTAGCCTAGCTAGAGAGGAGGGAGACTACAACATGATGTCTACAGCTGAATGTAGCCTAGCTAGAGAGGAGGGAGACTACAACATGTCTACAGTTGAATGTAGCCTAGCTAGAGAGGAGGGAGACTACAACATGTCTACAGTTGAATGTAGCCTAGCTAGAGAGGAGGGAGACTACAACATGTCTACAGCTGAATGTAGCCTAGCTAGAGAGGAGGGAGACTACAACATGATGTCTACAGCTGAATGTAGCCTAGCTAAAGAGGAGGGAGACTACAACATGTCTACAGCTGAATGTAGCCTAGCTAGAGAGGAGGGAGACTACAACATGATGTCTACAGCTGAATGTAGCCTAGCTAGAAAGGAGTGAGACTACAACATGTCTACAGCTGAATGTAGCCTAGTTAGAGAGGGAGACTACAACATGATGTCTACAGCTGAATGTAGCCTAGCTAAAGAGGAGGGAGACGACAACATGATGTCTACAGCTGAATGTAGCCTAGCTAGAGAGGAGGGAGACTACAACATGATGTCTACAGCTGAATGTAGCCTAGCTAGAAAGGAGTGAGACTACAACATGATGTCTACAGCTGAATGTAGCCTAGTTAGAGAGGGAGACTACAACATGTCTACAGCTGAATGTAGCCTAGCTAGAAAGGAGTGAGACGACAACATGATGTCTACAGCTGAATGTAGCCTAGCTAGAGAGGAGGGAGACTACAACATGATGTCTACAGCTGAATGTAGCCTAGCTAAAGAGGAGGGAGACTACAACATGTCTACAGCTGAATGTAGCCTAGCTAGAGAGGAGGGAGACTACAACATGTCTACAGCTGAATGTAGCCTAGCTAGAGAGGAGGGAGACTACAACATGATGTCTACAGCTGAATGTAGCCTAGCTAGAGAGGAGGGAGACTACAACATCTCTACAGCTGAATGTAGCCTAGCTAGAGAGGAGGGAGACTACAACATGATGTCTACAGCTGAATGTAGCCTAGCTAAAGAGGCGGGAGACTACAACATGTCTACAGCTGAATGTAGCCTAGCTAGAGAGGAGGGAGACTACAACATGTCTACAGCTGAATGTAGCCTAGCCTACAACATGATGTCTACAGCTGAATGTAGCCTAGCTAGAGAGGAGGGAGACTACAACATGATGTCTACAGCTGAATGTAGCCTAGCTAGAGAGGAGGGAGACTACAACATGTCTACAGCTGAATGTAGCCTAGCTAGAGAGGAGGGAGACTACAACATGTCTACAGTTGAATGTAGCCTAGCTAGAGAGGAGGGAGACTACAACATGTCTACAGCTGAATGTAGCCTAGCTAGAGAGGAGGGAGACTACAACATGATGTCTACAGCTGAATGTAGCCTAGCTAAAGAGGAGGGAGACTACAACATGTCTACAGCTGAATGTAGCCTAGCTAGAGAGGAGGGAGACTACAACATGATGTCTACAGCTGAATGTAGCCTAGCTAGAAAGGAGTGAGACTACAACATGTCTACAGCTGAATGTAGCCTAGTTAGAGAGGGAGACTACAACATGATGTCTACAGCTGAATGTAGCCTAGCTAAAGAGGAGGGAGACTACAACATGATGTCTACAGCTGAATGTAGCCTAGCTAGAGAGGAGGGAGACTACAACATGATGTCTACAGCTGAATGTAGCCTAGCTAGAAAGGAGTGAGACTACAACATGATGTCTACAGCTGAATGTAGCCTAGTTAGAGAGGGAGACTACAACATGTCTACAGCTGAATGTAGCCTAGCTAGAAAGGAGTGAGACTACAACATGATGTCTACAGCTGAATGTAGCCTAGCTAGAGAGGAGGAGACTACAACATGATGTCTACAGCTGAATGTAGCCTAGCTAGAGAGGAGGGAGACTACAACATGACGTCTACAGCTGAATGTAGCCTAGCTAGAGAGGGAAACTACAACATGATGTCTACAGCTGAATGTAGCCTAGCTAGAGAGGAGGGAGACTACAACATGTCTACAGTTGAATGTAGCCTAGCTAGAGAGGAGGGAGACTACAACATGTCTACAGTTGAATGTAGCCTAGCTAGAGAGGAGGGAGACTACAACATGTCTACAGCTGAATGTAGCCTAGCTAGAGAGGAGGGAGACTACAACATGTCTACAGTTGAATGTAGCCTAGCTAGAGAGGAGGGAGACTACAACATGTCTACAGCTGAATGTAGCCTAGCTAGAGAGGAGGGAGACTACAACATGTCTACAGCTGAATGTAGCCTAGTTAGAGAGGGAGACTACAACATGATGTCTACAGCTGAATGTAGCCTAGCTAGAGAGGAGGGAGACTACAACATGATGTCTACAGCTGAATGTAGCCTAGCTAAAGAGGAGGGAGACTACAACATGTCTACAGCTGAATGTAGCCTAGCTAGAGAGGAGGGAGACTACAACATGTCTACAGCTGAATGTAGCCTAGCTAGAGAGGAGGGAGACTACAACATGTCTACAGCTGAATGTAGCCTAGCTAGAGAGGAGGGAGACTACAACATGTCTACAGCTGAATGTAGCCTAGCTAGAGAGGAGGGAGACTACAACATGATGTCTACAGCTGAATGTAGCCTAGCTAGAGAGGAGGGAGACTACAACATGATGTCTACAGCTGAATGTAGCCTAGTTAGAGAGGAGGGAGACTACAACATGTCTACAGCTGAATGTAGCCTAGCTAGAGAGGAGGGAGACTACAACATGTCTACAGTTGAATGTAGCCTAGCTAGAGAGGAGGGAGACTACAACATGTCTACAGTTGAATGTAGCCTAGCTAGAGAGGAGGGAGACTACAACATGTCTACAGCTGAATGTAGCCTAGCTAGAGAGGAGGGAGACTACAACATGTCTACAGTTGAATGTAGCCTAGCTAGAGAGGAGGGAGACTACAACATGTCTACAGCTGAATGTAGCCTAGCTAAAGAGGAGGGAGACTACAACATGTCTACAGCTGAATGTAGCCTAGCTAGAGAGGAGGGAGACTACAACATGATGTCTACAGCTGAATGTAGCCTACAACATAGCTAGCTGAATGAGCCTAGTTAGGGGGAGACTACAACATGATGTCTACAGCTGAATGTAGCCTAGCTAGAGAGGAGGGAGACTACAACATGATGTCTACAGCTGAATGTAGCCTAGCTAAAGAGGAGGGAGACTACAACATGTCTACAGCTGAATGTAGCCTAGCTAGAGAGGAGGGAGACTACAACATGTCTACAGCTGAATGTAGCCTAGCTAGAGAGGAGGGAGACTACAACATGTCTACAGCTGAATGTAGCCTAGCTAGAGAGGAGGGAGACTACAACATGATGTCTACAGCTGAATGTAGCCTAGTTAGAGAGGAGGGAGACTACAACATGTCTACAGCTGAATGTAGCCTAGCTAGAGAGGAGGGAGACTACAACATGATGTCTACAGCTGAATGTAGCCTAGCTAGAGAGGAGGGAGACGACAACATGATGTCTACAGCTGAATGTAGCCTAGCTAGAGAGGAGGGAGACTACAACATGACGTCTACAGCTGAATGTAGCCTAGCTAGAGAGGGAAACTACAACATGATGTCTACAGCTGAATGTAGCCTAGCTAGAGAGGAGGGAGACTACAACATGTCTACAGCTGAATGTAGCCTAGCTAGAGAGGAGGGAGACTACAACATGATGTCTACAGCTGAATGTAGCCTAGCTAAAGAGGAGGGAGACTACAACATGTCTACAGCTGAATGTAGCCTAGCTAGAGAGGAGGGAGACTACAACATGTCTACAGCTGAATGTAGCCTAGCTAGAGAGGAGGGAGACTACAACATGTCTACAGCTGAATGTAGCCTAGCTAGAGAGGAGGGAGACTACAACATGATGTCTACAGCTGAATGTAGCCTAGTTAGAGAGGAGGGAGACTACAACATGTCTACAGCTGAATGTAGCCTAGCTAGAGAGGAGGGAGACTACAACATGTCTACAGTTGAATGTAGCCTAGCTAGAGAGGAGGGAGACTACAACATGTCTACAGTTGAATGTAGCCTAGCTAGAGAGGAGGGAGACTACAACATGTCTTCAGCTGAATGTAGCCTAGCTAGAGAGGAGGGAGACTACAACATGTCTACAGCTGAATGTAGCCTAGCTAGAGAGGAGGGAGACTACAACATGATGTATACAGCTGAATGTAGCCTAGCTAGAGAGGAGGGAGACTACAACATGTCTACAGTTGAATGTAGCCTAGCTAGAGAGGAGGGAGACTACAACATGTCTACAGCTGAATGTAGCCTAGCTAGAGAGGAGGGAGACTACAACATGTCTACAGCTGAATGTAGCCTAGCTAGAGAGGAGGGAGACTACAACATGATGTCTACAGCTGAATGTAGCCTAGCTAGAAAGGAGTGAGACTACAACATGTCTACAGCTGAATGTAGCCTAGTTAGAGAGGGAGACTACAACATGATGTCTACAGCTGAATGTAGCCTAGCTAAAGAGGAGGGAGACGACAACATGATGTCTACAGCTGAATGTAGCCTAGCTAGAGAGGAGGGAGACTACAACATGATGTCTACAGCTGAATGTAGCCTAGCTAGAAAGGAGTGAGACTACAACATGATGTCTACAGCTGAATGTAGCCTAGTTAGAGAGGGAGACTACAACATGTCTACAGCTGAATGTAGCCTAGCTAGAAAGGAGTGAGACGACAACATGATGTCTACAGCTGAATGTAGCCTAGCTAGAGAGGAGGGAGACGACAACATGATGTCTACAGCTGAATGTAGCCTAGCTAGAGAGGAGGGAGACTACAACATGACGTCTACAGCTGAATGTAGCCTAGCTAGAGAGGGAAACTACAACATGATGTCTACAGCTGAATGTAGCCTAGCTAGAGAGGAGGGAGACTACAACATGTCTACAGTTGAATGTAGCCTAGCTAAAGAGGGAGACTACAACATGATGTCTACAGCTGAATGTAGCCTAGTTAGAGAGGGAGACTACAACATGATGTCTACAGCTGAATGTAGCCTAGCTAAAGAGGAGGGAGACGACAACATGATGTCTACAGCTGAATGTAGCCTAGCTAGAGAGGAGGGAGACTACAACATGACGTCTACAGCTGAATGTAGCCTAGCTAGAGAGGGAAACTACAACATCTACAGCTGAGAGGGGGAGGGCGACCACAATGAGAAAATCAACCACACAGGATTCTACAGTTACATGTATATCCACATGAGCACGCCAAACATGGGATAACAATGATGGCTCTATTATAATACGTTTTTTTTTCATCTGCCACTTCCACCAGTTAATTATTGGTGGTTCCCATTCTAAATCAATGAAGTAGGTCAAAAACAAAAACAGGGGTCTCTTGAGGCACTGCTCCCCAGTCTAGCATAGACAATAGAGGGAGAGGAGAGCGCAGGGCAGGGGCTGGAGCCTTGGCTGGGCTGCGTGGAGTGAAGTGGGAGGCAGGGATGGAGGGAGAGAGGAATGGGGTGAGGAACAGCTAAGGAAGGGCTCCTACTCACCCACTTCTAGCCCTGGCCAAAAACTGAGGCCCTGGGGGACAAAGAGAGAGAGTGTGTCGAGGATGTCGTCCCCATAGTGACTGTACGTACATACCCCAACCAGAAACCATGGATTACAGTCAACATTCGCATTGAGCTAAAGGGATGAGCTGCCGGTTTCAAGGAGCGGGACTCTGAAGCTGAAGCTTATAAGAAATCCCACTATGCCCTCTGATGAACCATCAAACAGGCAAAGCGTTAATACAGCACTAAGATCAAATCGTACTACACCGACTGAGACACTCGTCGGATGTGGCAAGGAATGCAAACTATTACAGACTACAAGGAGAAGCACAGCCGAGAGCTGCCCAGTGACATGAGCCTACCAGACGAGCAAAATAACTTCTATGCTCGCTTCGAGGCAAGTAACACGGAAACATGCCTGAAGGCATCAGCTGTTCCGGACGACTGTGTGATCACACTCTCCGCAGCCGATGTAAGTAAGGCCGCTGGGCCAGAAGGATTACCAGGACGTGTAGTCCAAGCATGCGCTGACCAACTGACAAGTGTCTTCACTGACATCTCTCCCTGTCTGAGTCTGTAATACCAACATGTTTCAAGCAGACCACCATAGTCCCTGTGCCCAAGAACACTAAGGTAGCCTGTCTAAATGACGACCGACCCGTAGCACTCACGTCTGTTGTAATGAAACGCTTTGTAAGGTCGGTCATGGCTAACAACACTATTATCCCAGAAACCCTAGACCAGAGTTTGACCGATTAATCGGCATGGCGCTGTTTATGACTTCAAGCCTATCAACGACCGAGATAAGTTGGCAATACTATGGTGCCTATAAGAACATCCAAAAGTCAAAGGTATTTAAATACAAAACGGTAGAGAGAGAAATAGTCCTATAATAACTACAACTTAAAACTTCTTAACTGGGAATATTGAAAACTCATGTTAAAAGGAACCACCAGCTTTCATGTGGTCTCATGTTCTGAGCAAGGATCTTAAACGGTAGCTTTTTTACATGGCACATATTGCACTTTTACTTTCTTCTCCAACACTGTGTTTTCGCATTATTTAAACCAACTTTTATACGTTTTATTATTTATTTGAGACTAAATAGATTTTACTTATGTATTATATTAAAGTTCAAATAAAAGCGTTCATTCAGTATTGTTGTAATTGTCATTATTACATATATAAAATATATATATAAAAAATAAAAATAAACAAAATAAACACTTTTTTTTTTTAAACGTCCGATTAAGCGGTATCGGCGATGAAAAATCATAATCGGTCGACGTCTACCCTAGACCCACTCCAATTTGCATTCCACACCAACAGATCATGCAATCTATATTACACTCCACACTGCCCTTTTCACACCTGGAATGCTATTAATTGACTACAGTTCAGAGTTCAACATCATAGTGCCCTCAAAGCTCCTCATGAAGCTAAGGACCCTGAGACTAAACACTTCCCTCTGCAACTGGATCCTGGACCTCCTGACGGGCCGCCCCATGTGGTAAGGGTAGGTAACAACACATCCACCACACTGATCCTCAACACGGGGGCCCCTCAGGGGTGGGTGCTCAGTCCCCTCTTGTACTCACTGTTCACTCATGACTGCATGGCCAGGCACGACTCTAACACCATCATTAAATTTGCCAATGACACAACAGTGGAAGGCCGATCACTGACAAAAATGAGACAGCCAATAGGAAGGAGGTCAGAGACCTGGCCATGTGGTGCCAGAACAACAACAACCTCTCCCTCAATGTGATCAAGACAAAGGAGATGATTGTGGACTACAGGAAAAGGAGGACTGAGCACGCCCCCATTCTCATCGACGGGGCTGTAGTGAAGTAGGTCGAGAGCTTCAAGTTCCTTGTTGTCCACATCACCAACAAACTAACATGGTCCAAACACACCAAAACAGTCGTGAAGAAGGCATGACAAAACCTATTCCCCCTCAGGAGACTGAAAAGATTTGGCATGGGTGCTAAGATCCTCAAAAGGTTCTACAGCTGCACCAGAAAGCATCCTGACGTGTTGCATCACTGCCTGGTATGGCAACTGCTCGGCCTTCGACCACAAGGCACAACAGTGGGTAGTGCGTACGGCCCAGTACATCACCGGGGCCAAGCTTCCTGCCATCCAGGACCTCTAAATTCTGCAAAACTCCAGCCATCCAAGTCATAGACTGTTCTCTCTGCTACCGCACGGCAGGCAATACCGGAGCGACAATTCTAGGTCCAAGAGGCTTCTAAACAGCTTCTACCACCAAGACACCATTGCCGCTTGTTATAGACCCCCTTCGGCCCCCAGCTGTGCCCTGGACACCATATGTGAATTGATCGCCCCCCCATCTATCTTCAGAGTTCGTACTGTTAGGTGACCTAAACTGGGACATGCTTAACACCCCGGCCATCCTAAAATATAAACTAGATGCCCTCAAACTCACACATATTATCAAGGAACCTACCAGGTACAACCCTAAATCCGTAACCATGGGCACCCTCTTAGATATCACCCTGACCAACTTGCCCTCTAAATACACCTCTGCTGTCTTCAACCAGGATCTCAGCGATCACTGCCTCATTGCCTGCGTGCGAAATGGGTCCGCAGTCAAATGATCACCCCTCATCACTGACAAACACTCGCTAACACACTTCAGTGAACAGGCCTTTCTAATCGACCTGACCCGGGTATCCTGGAAGGATACTGACCTCATCCCATCAGTAGAGGATGCCTGGTTGTTCTTCAAAAGTGCTTCTTAAATAAGCATGCCCCATTCAAAACAAAATGTAGAACTAAGAACAGATATAGCCCTTGGTTCACCCCAGACTTGACTGCCCTTGACCAGCACAAAAACATCATGTGGCGTTGCATTAGCATCGAATAGCCCCCGCTATATACAACTTTTCAGGGAAGTCAGGAACCAATATACTCAAGTCAGTTAGGAAAGCTAAGGCTAGCTTTATGAAACAGACATTTGCTTCCTGTAGCACTAATTCCCAAACGTTTTGGGACACTAAAGACCATGGAGAATAAGAGCACCTCCTCCCAGCTGCCAACTGCACTGAGGATGGGAAACAATGTCACCACCAATAAATCTACGATAATCGATTATTTCAATAAGCATTTTTCTACGGCTGGCCATGCTTTCCACCTGGCTACCTCTACCCCGGCCAACATCTCAGCACCCCCTGCAGCAACTTACCCAAGCCCCCCTGCTTCTCCTTCACCCAAATCCAGACAGCTGATGTTCTGTAAGAGCTGCAAAATCTGGATCCCTACAAATCAACTGGGCTAGACAATCTGGACCCTCTGTTTGTAAAATTATCTGCCAAAATTGATGCAACCCCTATTACTAGCCTGTTCAACCTATCTTTTGTATCGTTTGAGATCCCCAAAGAATGGAAAGCTGCCGCGGTCATCCCCCTCTTAAAAGGGGGAGTCACTCTAGACCCAAACTGTTACAGACCTATATCCATCCAGCCCTGCCTTTCTAAAATCTTTGAAAGCCAAGTTAACAAAACAGATCACCGACCATTTAGAACCCCAAAGAACCTTCTCCACTATGCAATCTTCCGAGCTGGTCATGGGTGCACCTCAACCATGCTCACGGTCTTAAACGATATCATAACCGCTATCGATAAAAGACATTACTGTGCAGCCGTCTTCATCGACTTGGCCAAGGCTTTCGACTCTGTCAATGACCGCATTCTTTTATTTATTTTTTTGCATTTTCCAATTAAGAACATTCAAAACAAAAGTGAAAAGATATTAGATAACGATAGGACAAAGTGACAGTAACAGACGAGCGTATCAAAAAAATAATCATTATAATTATATATACAAACATACAATAAAAAAAATTATGAGACATTGGATCATGGAGACATGGGTCACCTGCCGTAGGCTACATATTATACATTATGTGTGAAACATTATGTGAGGATTATATAGAGATTCAAACAATGAGATGTGGGGGGAAATTCTCCATAAAGTCCAATCACCGCATTCTTATCGGCAGACTCAATAGCCTTGGCTTCTCAAATGACTGCCTCGCCTGGTTCAGCAACTACTTGTCAGATAGAGTTCAGTGTGTCAAATCGGAGGGCCTGTTGTCCGGACCTCTGGCAGTCTCTATTACAGGTCGAATGATTATGATTCTTCAACGCCGATAACGATTATTGGAGGACCAAAAAAAAGCAGATACCGATTAATTGGCAGATTAATTAATTTGTAATAATGACAACTACAACAATACTGAATGAACACTTTTATTTGAACTTAATATAATACATAAGTAAAAATCAATTTAGTCTCAAATAAATAATGAAATGTGTAAAATTTGGTTTAAATAATGCTAAAACACAGTGTTGGAGAAGAAAGTAAAGTGCAATATGTGCTAACGTTTAAGTTTCTTGCTCAGAACATGAGAACATATGAAAGCTGGTGGTTCCTTTTAACATGAGTCTTCAATATTCCCAGGTAAGAAGTTTTAGGTTGTAGTTATTATAGGAATTATCGGACTATTTATTTCTATACCATTTGTATGTTATATACCTTTTGACTATTGAATGTTCTTATAAGCACTATAGTATTGCCAGTGTAACAGTATAGCTTCCGTCCCTCTCCTCGCCCCTACCTGCGCCTTCTTCACGATGCTGTCTGTGGGTGGACCAATTCAGTTTGTCTGTGATGTGTATGCCGAGGAACTTAAAACTTGCTACCCTCTCCACTACTGTTCCATCGATGAGGATAGGGGGGTGTTCCCTCTGCTGTTTCATGAAGTCCACAATCATCTCCTTAGTTTTGTTGACGTTGAGTGTGAGGTTATTTTCCTGACACCACACTCCGAGGGCCCTCACCTCCTCCCTGTAGGCCGTCTCGTCGTTGTTGGTAATCAAGCCTACCACTGTAGTGTCGTCCGCAAACTTGATGATTGAGTTGGAGCGGTGCATGGACACGCAGTCGTGGGTGAACAGGGAGTACAGGAGAGGGCTCATAACGCACCCTTGTGGGGCCCCAGTGTTGAGGATCAGCGGGGTGGAGATGTTGTTACCTACCCTCACCACCTGGGGGCGGCCCGTCAGGAAGTCCAGTACCCAGTTGCACAGGGTGGGGTCGAGACCCAGAGTCTCGAGCTTGATGAGGAGTTTGTAGGGTACTATGGTGTTAAATGCTGAGCTGTAGTCGATGAACAGCATTCTCACATAGGTATTCTTCTTGTCCAGATGGGTTAGGGCAGTGTGCAGTGTGGTTGAGATTGCGTCGTCTGTGGACCTATTTGGGCGGTAAGCAAATTGGAGTGGGTCTAGGGTGTCAGGTAGGGTGGAGGTGATATGGTCCTTGACTAGTCTCTCAAAGCACTTCATGATGACGGAAGTGAGTGCTACGGGGCGGTAGTCGTTTAGCTCAGTTACCTTATCCATCTCTAGGCTTCTAGCTACATGCCCCCTGGCAGTGCATGGGCTATGTGGATCTATCTATTATCAGCAGCTTGGTGCACCCCATACCTCCAAGCTATAGAGGGATGACATGGCCTGTACACAGGGAGCTGCTGGGTTCCCACAGCATGGCTGTGAGGTGGCATTCCACTCAATAGAGGCACCATGCAGAGAGCAGGTGGTTGAGGTTACGAGAGCCAACTAATGCACCCACATACTCCTTTTCACACGCTAATGGGTGTGGACAGTGCATGCTTGCACACACACTGAAAGAGCTCCATGCCATACACACACACACACACACACACACACGGGCTATTTTATAGAGCTTTAAAAGATGGAACAAGTAAAACATTAACCTATTTTTAGTCATGTTTGGGGGTTGTGTGAAAGAGAACTGCTTAACAAAAGGGGGAAAAACCTGACTTCTCCTTTTACTTCTCAAATGGCAGGTACTGTATCAAAGCAGACAGACCTTTAAGCATGGCTCTCTCTTTGCCTCTGGTTAACCAGTTCCGGTTGCTGCTTCTGACACAACACTAAGACTGGCATAACACTTCTGTTGTAACAATGGATAACATTGACTAGTTCTGACAGAGCATGACTACTGACATACGAGAGCAGGAATAACCCAAAAACTTTTTCAGGGATGAAAACCCCCCCACATACCAACCACTTGGAGGGACCACATATAACCACCCACTCACCACTTTATCCTCTTTCTGGTTGTCAGAGGCCAGCAGGCTCCATTCGATGTCCAGGGGGCCAGAGTCCTCGGGGGCCAGAGAGAACTGGCAGTCCAGCTTGACGCTCTCACTGCTGGCCTTCTCTATGGACGTGGGCCCCTGGGACGTAATCTCCAGGCAATGGGCTACACCTGGACACACAGAGGGAGGAGAGAGAGAGATGAAGTCCACTAGCCTAATAGCGCACACTGATTGCATAGCATTCCCTTCATGAGCACCTAGGGGCTACTCATAGAATTAGAATGTCTAATTCTAAGTCTGTTATTTCTAAAATGAAAATCAGGATTTCATCTGACAGTGCCTCTGTTCACACTCTGTTCACATTAGCAGTTGGAGATTTCAGTTAAGGTTTTTAACAGTGTTTTGGTTAAACAGGATTATGGAAGCAGCATTTCAAATCTTCGAAATAGAGCCTTCATAAAACTACACATTTTTAGGAGGTCAAGTGCTACACATCAGTAAAATGTGAACCACACAGGAAAAAACAGCAGAAAGAATAGGTTGACACATAAAAAACTGACACTGTTGCTCTGCTCATCATCCAACTGGAGCATCATATTCTCAAGGAGTTATTCTTAGAACGAATAAACATAATTTCCTTGGGACATCAACGGAGCTAAAGATTCTCTCCATTCAATTCAATAAGCGCTTTAAGCCTCCGCATGGAACTACAGTCCATAGAGAATGGAGTTGTCACATGCTGCCGCCACAGAAAAATCCTTTTGACAGTCAGTCGCCTTGCCGTCAAAGAAAAATGCTGCTTTTTTAAAGTTTTTTTTTTTTAAACTAGGCTGCCAGGCTATATCCCCTTGATGTAGCATTGTGTGCTGAGGAAAGTGTTCAAAATCCTCTCAGACGACTATGTGTAAAATGCAATACCACTGAAATTATCTATACGGTTTACTACAGCCTGGTTGTACCAACACATGAAAATCCATGAAAGCCAAGATGAAACTATCTGAATTATATGGAACAAAATTAAAAAGCATACATACAGTGGGCGCACGCACGCACACACACCACACACACACACACACACACGAGAGAGACAAGAGCCTGGGCTGAAACTGCATTCTGTAATCTAAAGTAAGCAGAGGCTGGAGCAGGTTGGCCATATGGGCAGTTCTCAGACCCACTGAGCTACATCAAACGAACCCCTCTGCTGCATGTTCTGCCAGCCCAATATTTTAAAGTAATCTGCTCGTGTAATTTGATGGTGGGGGTCTGTCGTACTGTGGGTAGGCTTGAGCGATATACCTTATAACGGGGTATTTTTAAATACAGACCGCAAGATTGTCAATACGGTTTAAAAAAGTATAATTTTGAAGTCTAAGATGTGACAAATAAATTATATCAGTTCAGGACTCCAGCTTTGCATTTGGTTTCTTAAATTGCTAGCTAAGCAGCTAGATGTCTAGATCAAACTTCTTGGTTACAGCAGAGACATTCTAGCCTGAGTACCAGTCTCTTTAGCTAACATTCCACTCCTTGTCATTGCCAGGGACTACATTTACATTACATTTAAGGCATTTAGCAGACGCTCTTATCCAGAGCGACTTACAAATTGGTGCATTCACCTTATGACATCCAGTGGAACAGTAGTGCATCTAAATCTTTTAAGGGGGGTGAGAGGGATTACTTTATCCTATCCTAGGTATTCCTTAAAGAGGTGGGGTTTCAGGTGTCTCCGGAAGGTGGTGATTGACTCCGCTGTCCTGGCGTCGTGAGGGAGTTTGTTCCACCATTGGGGGGCCAGAGCAGCGAACAGTTTTGACTGGGCTGAGTCGGAACTGTACTTCCTCAGTGGTAGGGAGGCGAGCAGGCCAGAGGTGGATGAACGCAGTGCCCTTGTTTGGGTGTAGGGCCTGATCAGAGCCTGGAGGTACTGATCAGGCCCTAGCCTTTCTGCCATCTTCAAATATGAACATTACCATAATGAGCTTGCGGAGAACAGAGGAGATGATCCTGATTCGAAAAGCCTCACAGCTATCCTCCAATCACAACAATTATCCAAATATTGGATCTATCACTTTTTTTTCTCCCCACAGAACATGTTGGTATCCGGTTGCTAAGCAACAGTTTGTTTTCCCAGAAGAAACCAGTCAGTCAAAAGTTGCTGGCTCATGTCTAAATACTCAAACTAAATACACACTGCAATTCCAAATCAAGAAACCACTTTGCTTTGATTTTAAGCCTCAAAAAACAACAACTTGCTAACAGCTACATTTTTATTTTTGACTTTATGATTCTAGTTCTATTTGAGGCGCCACATGGAAAATGTTATTTCCAACAACCAATGAGAAACTCTGCCGTAAACCCAGCTGCATATTGAATGTTGAGATTGCCAAAGAGACTGACCTTAAGGCAATGACATGGAGTGGCAAGGAGTTGAATGTTAACTAAACATACTAGTACCCAGACTAGAGACATTCAAGATCCCTGTTGCTTAAATTGTTTAGTGCGTTTTCTTTGGGGGTGAATAGCACCCCTTGTGTGCACTTCCGGTAATACCGTGTACCCCGATATGGTACAGAAACCCTAGCTGGGGGGCACTCGGCACCCAAGACCCCTCACAGAAGACCGAACTTCCACAGAACATACATCTATAGATAGGCTGAAAGTCTTCTCTGTTCTCATCTCATTTGTCTGTTCAGTCGGTAGTATGGTGGGATATTCTATATGTTGCAAATGTTTCTCCACCCTAGACAGCCAGAGGATATCATATAACATACACAAGCTCCCCAATTATACACTAATATAAAACACAACATGTAAAGTGTTGGTCCCATGTTTCTTGAGATGAAATAAAATATTCCAGAAATGTTCCATACGCACAAAAAGCTTATCGCCATCAAATTGTGCACACATTTGTTTACATCCATGTTAGTGAGCATTTCCCCATTGCCAAGATAATCCATCCACCTGAAAGGTGTGGCATATCAAGAAGATGATTAAATAGCATGATCATTACACACGTGCATCTTGTGCTGGGGACAATAAGAGGCAACTCGAAAATATGCAGTTGTGTCACACAATGCCACAGATGTCTCAAGTTGAGGGAGTGTGCAATTGACATGCTAATTGCAGGAATGTCCACCAGAGCTGTTGCCAGAGAATTGAATGTTCATTTCGCTACCATAAGCCACCTCTCCAAAGTCATTTTAGAGAATTTGGCAGTACATCCAACCACCCTCACATCCACGTGTAACCACGCTAGCCCAGAACCGATTTCAGTGGGCAAATGCTCACTTTTAATGGCCTTTTGAAGTGTGTTCTTCACAGATTAATCCCGGTTTGAACTGTACCAGACAGAAGGCAGGCAGTGTGTATGGCGTCGTGTGAGCGAGCGGTTTGCTGATGTCAACGTTGTGAACAGAGTGCCCCGCGAAGGCGGCGGTTATGGTATGTGCAGGCATAAGCTACAGACAACACAATTGCTTTTATCGATGGCAATTTCAATGCACAGAGATACCGTGACGAGATCCTGAGGCCCATTGTCGTGCCATCACCTCATATTTCAGCATGATAGTGCACGGCCTCATGTCACAAGGACCTGCATACTCACAAGACATGTCACCCATTGAGCATGTTTGAGATGCTCTGGATCGACATGTTCAATGGAGTGTTTCAGTTCCCGCCAATATCCAGAAACTTCGCACAGCCATTGAAGAGTGGGACAACATTCCACAGGCAACAATCAACAGCCTCATCAACTCTACGTGAAGGAGATGTGTCTCGCTGCATGAGGTAAATGGTGGTCACGCCAGATACTAACTGGTTTTCTGAACGCATGTCGCATTGATATTTTTGTTCAGTGTAATTTCCATGGTGATGAGAAAACTCATACACACTCACTCACAAATAGTGTATTCCTCCATACATAATGGTTCACAAACAATAGGCATGTTGAAAAAGAATGAAAAGCACAACAATGGAAATAAACTCAGCAAAAAAAGAAAAGTCCTTTCACTGTCAAATGCGTTTATTTTCAGCAAACTCAACAAGTGTAAATATTTAAATTAACATAACAAGATTCAACAACAGACAAACTGAACAAGTTTGAACAAGTTCCACAGACATGTGAATCATGTGTCCCGCCACTGCGAGGACGATCAGTTGTCTGTCCTGTCTCCCTGTAGCGCTGTCTTAGGCGTCTCACAGTACAGACATTGCAATTTATTGCCCTGGCCACATCTGCAGTCCTCATGCCTCCTTGCAGCATGCCTAAGGAACATTCATGCAGATGTGCATGGACCCTGGGCATCTATCGTTTGGTGTTTTTCAGAGTCAGTAGAAAGGCCTCTTATGTGTCCTAAGTTTTCATAACAGTGACCTTAATTGCCTACCATCTGTAAGTTGTTAGTGTCTTAATGAACATGCATCTGTGGAACGGTTGTTAATTGTTTATGGTTCATTGAACAAGCATGGGAAACAGTGTTTAAACCCTTCACAATGAAGATCTGTAAAGTTATTTGGATTTTTATGAATTATCTTTGAAAGACAGGGTCCTGAAAAAGGGACGTTTATTTTTTTGAGTTTAGGAGTGGAATTCCTTTCAATTACACTTGAAACATCCCTTTTGTCAATCTTTGAATTG
Source organism: Oncorhynchus nerka (assembly GCF_034236695.1). Lineage (NCBI taxonomy): Eukaryota > Metazoa > Chordata > Actinopteri > Salmoniformes > Salmonidae > Oncorhynchus > Oncorhynchus nerka. The sequence continues at coordinate 67,533,216 of NC_088405.1, read as the reverse complement.
AATACACATTCTGTTTGTGATGACTTAGTTCGAAGTGAGTGTCATCGGCACAATGCTGCTGCCTGACCGACGGGCAGAAACTCCTAGAACCTGTTTGTCTGGACCTGGAGGTAACATTAGTTAGTAATACAGGTGCACCACCCTCACTGCTCATCGGTCTCCAACTACCTCACCTCACCTCCCTCTGGAGCATAACAGACTGCGATGAAACACACACAGCCCAGTCTCAGTCACATGCTATTGTGGCTGTGAGCAGGCAAACAGGCCCCACCCCCTCTCACACAAGCCCAAGCCAATGGCATGTATCTGATGCTCAGCAGGCTGTGCTCTCACTTACTGGTCTGAGGTAAAACCACACAACTAATATTAGACACGTCATGGAACACAAAACCATCACTCTCTCATCCCAGAATATCCAAGACCTGAGGTCATCTGCCTTTGGCCGAAATAGTAGGAACCTAGACTGGACCAAATAAATTAGAAATTCAAAAACATGGTATTGAGGAGATGGACCCACTGGTTGTCCTCTAGGTTACAGAGAGCTGGTTGTCCCATCCACTAAACTACCAGGTGTGAAACAGGAAAGGGAGTATGCTAATTTGGTATAGAGCACAACACTTAAATGAATCAAAACAGGAACATTTTACCTCCCCTCATTCTTGGGTAGGCCAATCCTCCGAGTGCTCGGAAAATTGCCTAAACAGTACCCACAAATATTTAAAAAAATATTTATAAAAGTAGTCAACGGTCCTTTAAAAAAATGCTGCTCTGCCTCAGATTTTTGATTAGCCAGTAATAGCCACATAAAAATGAAGCTAATGGCATCTGAGCCATTACTCTGTATTCGCCACTGTTCAAGTCCCTTGGTAATGAATGTAGAAGGGATATTCAGGATATCCGCCACACTTTAACACTGCTCAAAAAAATAAAGGGAACATTAAATTAACACATCCTAGATCTGAATGAATGAAATATTCTTATTAAATATTTTTTTCTTTACATAGTTGAATGTGCTGACAACAAAATCACACACAAATTATCAATGGAAATCAAATTTATCAACCCATGGATGTCTGGATTTGGAGTCACACAAAATTAAAGTGGAAAACCACACTACAGGCTGATCCAACTTTGATGTAATGTCCTTAAAACAAGTCAAAATGAGGCTCAGTAGTGTGTGTGGCCTCCACTTGCCTGTATGACCTCCCTACAACGCCTGGGCATGCTCCTGATGAGGTGGCGGATGGTCTCCTGAGGGATCTCCTCCCAGACCTGGACTAAAGCATCCGCCAACTCCTGGACAGTCTGTGGTGCAACGGTGGATGAAGCGAGACATGATGTCACAGATGTGCTCAATTGGATTCAGGTCTGGGGAACGGGCGGGCCAGTCCATAGCATCAATGCCTTCCTCTTGCAGGAACTGCTGACACACTCCAGCCACATGAGGTCTAGCATTGTCTTGCATTAGGAGGAACCCAGGGCCAACCGCACCAGCATATGGTCTCACAAGGGGTCTGAGGATCTCATCTCGGTACCTAATGGCAGTCAGGCTACCTCTGGCGAGCACATGGAGGGCTGTGCGGCCCCCCAAAGAAATGCCACCCCACACCATGACTGACCCACCGCCAAACCGGTCATGCTGGAGGATGTTGCAGGCAGCAGAACGTTCTCCACGGCATCTCCAGACTGTCACGTGCTCAGTGTGAACCTGCTTTCATCTGTGAAGAGCACAGGGCGCCAGTGGCGAATTTGCCAATCTTGGTGTTCTCTGGCAAATGAAAAACGTCCTGCACGGTGTTGGGCTGTAAGCACAACCCCCACCTGTGGACGTCGGGCCCTCATACCACCCTCATGGAGTCTGTTTCTGACCATTTGAGCAGACACATGCACATTTGTGGCCTGCTGGAGGTCATTTTGCAGGGCTCTGGCAGTGCTCCTCCTTGCACAAAGGTGGAGGTAGCGGTCCTGCTGCCCTCCTACGGCCTCCTCCACGTCCCCTGATGTACTGGCCTGTCTCCTGGACACTACGCTGACAGACACAGCAAACCTTCTTGCCACAGCTCGCATTGATGTGCCATCCTGGATGAGCTGCACTACCTGAGCCACTTGTGTGGGTTGTAGACTCCGTCTCATGCTACCACTAGAGTGAAAGCACCACCAGCATTCAAAAGTGACCAAAACATCAGCCAGGAAGCATAGGAACTGAGAAGTGGTCTGTGGTTGCCACCTGCAGAACCACTCCTTTATTGGGGGTGTCTTGCTAATTGCCTAAAATTTCCACCTGTTGTCTATTCCATTTGCACAACAGCATGTGAAATTTGTCAATCAGTGTTGCTTCCTAAGTGGACAGTTTGATTTGACAGAAGTGTGATTGACTTGGAGTTACATTGTGTTGTTTAAGCGTTCCCTTAATTCTTTTGAGCAGTGTATAAAAACACCCAGATGGCTGTGGCTTTTATACACCATGCACATTACTGTAATGGCTCGTGTTCACTAGCACACGGTAAATTACCGTGTGCCGCTTAGGCCGCCCAGAGTAGCTCGCTTGTGGGAGTGCTGGCAGCACATTCAATTGTGCGTCAAGAATTCAGTATAGCAGATTTGTATGAAGGTCTGGTTATTAAATGGGTAAATAGTTAAATAGTAGTATTCTCTAAAACTCTCTGGTGACAAACTTTGCTGTTTCCAAATCATCCCTATGGCCGGGAGAACTTATTCAAGTAAGTAAATATATTTTTAAAATGTATTTTTATTTTATTTTTATTATTAGCGAACTAGCTACACTGCTGGCTAACTCAAATGAGCTGCTAGCTAGCCAACTTTACATAGCGTATAGAAAGCTAGCTAAGTGAATTACATATCACCAGCTACCCAATGTCATATTAGCTAGCTATCATAAAGCATTTATCACTGTAAAAATAATGCATTTGTAGGTAGCTAGCTAACAGCCATGGAGGATGGTGAAAGGATAGCAGCCCCAACTGTCAAAGTGAGAAAGTAGGCTGTTCTGGATAGGGCAGGTACTTTGTGTAGTTCCAGTCCCTAGAAGTGAGGACAGAGATAGTAACATAACATTCAGTGCGGTCTAATTTGAGTATAATGCAGTCTGTTTCATGTGAGGTTTTCTGTCCTCAGATAGAGCTGTGAAAGCCTGTCTGCAGATGAAGAGGTCCCAATGAAGAGCAGTGGGTCTCAATCCTGGTCCTGTGGACACAAAGGGGTGCACATTTTGTTTTTGCCTTAGCACTGCACAGCTGATTCAAATGATCAACTCATCATCAAGCTTCAAGTGTTTTTTATATATTCATTTGTGATGCTATACTTGTTGTGACAATTGCAGGATCATATGCATCAATCAATCCAATGGGGATATTATACTTCAGTAATCCACAATGACCTTGTGATGTAAAAGTCTAATAATGATATTATCATCCATATTCCTACAGATACCTTGTAACTGGAGATTCCTTCTAAACGATTGCCTACAGTTACCGTGTAGGGCACTGCAAGGTTGGGTGTCCAGGTCCATCTGGGACTGCCTCCTGGAGGAATTCAGGCGTGTGAAGGCTACCTGTGTCCTGCATAACTTCATGAGGATAGACACGAGGACCAGGAGGATATCTGCAGCTCGCTATCGTGTGCGAGCGAAGTCTGCTGCTCTGTAGGATGTTTCAAGGATGGGGTCCAACAATGCAGCAAGAGGAGCAATCAGTGTGCGGGAGATGGCAACACCATAGACTATACTATGCACAACCAAAGGCTATTTTAAGAGCCACCCAATTGCAATTAGAGTAATCTTCTATTTACCTAGCCATGTCAACTGCAGTTACTCACTTCCCAGTTTCTATCCCTTTCATTTCTACTTCTCAGATGAGGGTCCTGTTTAGGTATGGGTGTGATGTCTGTACAAAAACAGGCTATTCACCCATATTGAAAAAAGGTAGAACAATTAGACACCCTATAAGCCACACCAACACACTCATGTATCAATATGATTGATGGATTGTGCACCAAGCAGGCTCAGGTGTATAACGGTGGCTCCTTCCACCTTCCAAGAAGAAGCAAGAGGGCCAACTATGGAGAATAGTAAGACACTTCATTATTTCTATAGTTAAGCTATATTGTTTGTGTCTGTGCATCTTTTTCAGCATAAAGTACTCTGCAGCCCCTTAAGGCTGGACACCGGGTGAGGCCAAACGCACAGATTCCTGTTAAACACTGTCTATTTAACGACCTTATTTTCTGAATAACAGTCTCTGTCCTTCACTTCATCCCGCTCTCCCCTTCTCCAGAAATCCTCTAGGTTATATCAGCTATGTCGGTGAATCCCTCCCGCATCTGAACTGGCTACAGAGGGCACAGCATGATCAGAAGTGAGAAGTCACGTGGTCAGGCCAACAGGAAGTATTATTAAGGAGATGCTTTACATTGAAATACAGATAGAGATGTAGTAGTCCCAGAGTTAATGATCCAAGGTCAGTTTTGCATTTCACCTCCTGATGATGACTGACAGTGTTAAAAAAAAAGAGGCTTAAACAGGCTCTCTCATCTGCAGGTATGTTGATGTGAGAGAGGTTGTCATCCCCAGTCCCGTCATCGCCACCTCATCCGCTCTTAAGATTATCTTTGGGCCAACTGGGAGCCCAAGGCTGGTTAGGAGACACACTATTATGTAATTGTGATGAACTGAGAGAGTATTAAGGTAGCACTGTGATTCATTAATCATATGCAACCTTCCCTGCTCCTCTGTTCTAATCACTTTCTTTTCTTTCTCCCCCCACCTTTAACTAGGTAGGCTAGTTGAGAACAAATTCTCATTTGTACACCTCTTTCTTTCTCTGTTTTTATAATGCACACCAGATGTGCATTGAAGTACAGATTGAACTTGCATTTATAATATATTACATACTTATAAACACTTGGACAATGAACTTGTCAATAAAGTGTTTCACATTCTCTACTGGTTGAAAGTAAGTCTCATTTGATGAAATACTACACCTATCCTGTGTTTACCAGATCAGTGCAGATGAAGTAAATTAGATGGAGATGAACCGGTTTTACAGTATTTACATGATGCATAGGAAGTGTAGGGTACGGTTTCTTAAATCAGCCTTTAACTAGTTTAATCATGTTTCTAGTCTATCGCATAGACACAATGTGTAAGCATTGATGTCCCAGGACCAAGATTGGTAAACACTGTTGAAGTGTATAATTGTAATACACACATGCAGACCGAGCATCATTCAAAGACTGGAATTTGATACTCCTGGTATTGAATATGACTGAAAAATAATCTGAAAGATGTTCATACCTGAACTGCACCTGTATTTGCCAAGATAGAGTACATGATCAGCGAATATATTAAAATGTACAAGCTACAATGTGGGGATCTCATGCATGGTAATAACTAAATGTATATACAACTTGCATCCTTGGCACAAAATATATTCTACTCAATCCATAGGCTTCATTAAGGTCATTCAGACTGTTTTGAAGTTGATATAGCTGAGGTTCATAGCTAGGTTCTGAACTAATATGTATTCCAAATGTTTTAGGATCCATACACAGATCGGCTACATGGATAGCTACACATCCACAGGTATTTTTTTAATCCTCCACTGCACAATAAGAAAAGTTAGCTAGCTATGTTACTTCATCTGCATTGCATATCAAATATTAGCAAGGCAACCTTAGACAATGTAACATTCAATTTGCAGTAAATGCCTTAGCTAGCTTGATTCTTTACATCCACTGTTTCACAAGACAGCAGCCTGGTTTGCTGGTTGTTTCAGGAGTCCCTAACAATCAGAATTACAATTTCATACTCATGTCACAACACTAGGGGTGCACCAACATGACATTTTTGGCCAATACGATATCCGATATTTTCTTTGGCAAAAAAACAATACATATACCTGATATTTAACATTTGAGTGGCCTTTTAAGCATTCTAGTACAGTTAAATAGTTAACACACACACAGCGGTCTAAGGCACTGCAAGAGGCGTCACTACAGTCTCTGGTTTGAATCTAAGCTCTCACATCCGGCCGTGATTGGGAGTCCCATAGGGTGGTGCACAATTGGCCCAGCGTCATCAGGGTTTGGCCGGGGTAGTCCGTCATAGTAAATAAGATTTTGTCCTTAAAATGTTCTTAACTGACTTGCCTAGTTAAATAAAGGTTACACACACACACTACACTGACCAAAAATGTATTTTGTTGGCATTTACCTATGTCCCCATTACCAGTAAAACATCATCAAAACCTATTTCTTTCACTTACTTGCTGTGCTGTTCCATTGTTAATTTGTTCAGTAGTTTCATTCTCAACCAGGATTTCATCATACATGTCAAAAAGTGAAGTTTCAGCTGTCTGTCCGTGGCCTCTCTTCCACTGTCACTGTGTCCGTTTTCATCTTGTCCAGCTGTATCTAACATTTCACGTAAACCCTGCTTGTCGGCATCGAAGTAGCGGTCCTAACTAGTATCGAGCATGGTGGCGACACAGTGAAGAGGCTCAGAGAAAACAGCACCAAATCGTTTGTCTCTACATTAACATATTACTCTCAAATGTAAATGTTTTTGCATGATTGATTTATAACGTCATAACAACTTACATTTGATCCATCCTAGTATTTTTGTCAGACGTCTTTACTGAAGACAGTCTCCAGCCTTGGATCGCATAGCGTCAAACTCGTCATGGGAACCAATCGATATGATTGGTCATTGCCCAGCGGTCGCCGCTGGCGATTTGCATAAGGTTGGGAAAATATGAACTTTTTCCACCACCGCCTAAAGGCCCCCTGCACTCTCTCACCGCTTTCCTTCCATTGAAAATGAATGGGAAGTGGTGTTTCACCGCACAGCACCGCTTGCTAGTGAACACGGAGCATATTGGAGATGAGTACACAAATATAATAATTAGTCATTTAAAAAAAAAACTAGCATGAAAAGGAGTTCGGACAAAATATGATCTGCTAGATAGACCAATGGTAAATCAATTGCTGGGAAGTAAATAATGATGAAACACAAAATGGAAAAAATATACAGTACCAGTCAAAAGTCTGGATACCTACTCATTCCAGGGTTTCTTTATTTGTACTATTTTCTACATAGTAGAATAATAGTGTAGACATCAAAACTATGAAATAACACATATGGAATCATGTAGTAACAAAAAAAAAGTGTTCAACAAATCAAAATAGATTTGAGATTCTTCAAATAGCCACCCTTTTCCTTGATGACTTCGCACACTCATGGCATTCTCTCAACCAGCTTCATGAGGTAGTCACCTGGAATGCATTTCAATTAACAGGTGTGCCTTGTTAAAAGTTACTTTGTGGAATTGATTTCCTTCTTAATACATTTGAGCCAATCAGTTGTGTTGTGAGAAGGTAGGGGTGGTATACAGAAGATCGCCCTATTTGGTAAAAGACCAAGTCCATACTATGGCAAGAACAGCTCAAATAAGCAAATTACTTTAAGACATGAAGGTCAGTCAATGCAGAACATTTCAAGAACTCTGAAAGTTTCTTCAAGTGCAGTCACAAAAACCATCAAGCACTATCATGAAACTGGCTCTCATGAGGACCACCACAGGAAAACCCAGAGTTACCTCTGCTGCAGAGGATATGCTTATTAGAGTTACCAGCCTCAGAAATTGCAGCCCAAATAAATGCTTCATAGAGTTCAAGTAACAGACACATCTGGTGTGCTTGGGTAGTGGTTTCTTTGCAGCAATTCAACCATGAAGGCCTGATTCACGCAGTCTCCTCTGAACAGTTGATGTCGAGATGTGTCCAACATCAACTGTTCAGAGGAGACTGCGTAAATCAGGCCTTCATGGTCGAATTGCTGCAAAGAAACCACCACTAAAGGACACCAATAAGAAAAAGAGACTTATGGTTCCAACCGCTGTGTCTTTGTGAGAGTAGGTGAACGGATGGCCTCTGCATGTGTGGTTCCCGCCGTGAAGCATGGCGGTGTAATGGTGTTTTGCTGGTGATACTGTCAGTGATTTATTTACAATTCAAGGCACTTTAACCAGCATGGCTACCACGGCATTCTGCAGCGACACGCCATCCCATCCGGTTTGCGCTTAGCTTACTATTTATTCTTCAACAGGACAATGACCTAACACCTCCAGGCTGTGTAATGACTATTTGACCAAGAAGGTGAGTAATTGAGGGCTGCATCAGATGACCTGCATCAATCACCCGACCTCAACCCAATTGAGATCGTTTGGGATGAGTTGGACCGCAGACTGAAGGAAAAGCAGCCAACAAGTGTTCAGCATATGTGGGAACTCCTTCAAGATTGTTGGAAAAGCATTCCTCATGAAGCTGGTTGAGAGAATGTCAAGAGTGTGCAAAGCTGTCATCAAGGCAAAGGGTGGCTATTTGAAGAACCTCAAATATATTTTGTTTTGTTTAACACTTTTTTGGTTGCTACATGATTCCATAGTTTATGTCTTCACTATTATTCTACAATGTTGAAATAGTCAAAATAAAGTTAAAAATCTTGAATGAATGAACCTGTATATTTAAGAACAATGTAAGTGGTGGTGGATAGATTATGCTAGATCCTTTCACGCGACAACTACAAAATCAAGGACAACAAATCTGATTAAATAGGTGGAACCCAGTGCTGCCAGAGAGCTATTCTTTGATGTGGAACATAATTAGTCAATGCTATAAATCACCTCGCTACTACATTCACTTATAGCAGACTAACACAAAACGCAACCCTGCGTAGCACTGACAGACAGGGAGGTTGCTAGATTCACACACGCAAGTGATTGGGAAATGGCCTTTATTCTACGTGCTGTTACTGGGCACTCGGTGAGATCGAGCTGTGTGTGTAATCCCGTTGTTATATTATGGGATGTCCCTTTAGTCTTTATCCAGAGTCATGTCAGCCTGGCCCAGGAAAATGGCACCGCTATCAGAAAATAGAGGATGATAAGATAATAGGTTATGGTCCCAGGAAAAGGACCACAAATATGATTCACCTGCTGGTCAATGTGGGTAAATGCGCACGCATGCGCACACTGTACTATTCTTGAAAAATGTTTGACCATGTTAGTGGGTAACTGCCCGTCTACCTCCTGTTGCGGTGTGTTGAGTGTGTGGAGTGGGGCAGGTAGCCTTGCGTTTAACGTTGGCCATTCAAGGTCACTGGTTTGAATGCCAGAGCCGACTAGATGAAAAATCTGTGTGTCCTTGAGCAAGGCACTTAGCACTAATTGCTCCTGTAAGTCTCTCTGGATAAAAGCGTCTATCAAAATGTGTAATGTAAATGTCAGGGATGCAAAAAAGTGACACTTTTTTGTGTGCACTGAAACATGCAAAAAAAAATCCCTGCTAGGGGGAAATGCAGGTTTTAACTAATTAAACAAAAGAATATGATCTACAGGATCAGTCTGTGTAAAATAAAGTGGTTAATGTGAACCTAACTCACAGGTAAAAGATGTAAAGAAAGCAATCCAATGTTATTTATTGCCTAGACTAAACTGAAAATGACACTCAAGTATTGAGAAAAAAACAATACACTAATATTGCAGTTAGTCATGACAGCCTTTATAATAGAACACTTGTGACCACACATCTAAATAAACATCTTAAAGTAGAAATAGAATGAAACAGGCATTCTATTTTTGCTTATAGTGGAAATTGTAGTAGACATTGATCAAGTGCACAAGGCTACATGTGTGCAAAAATAACACTCAGAGCAACAAAAAAAAAATCCCCGTCACACACGTTACCTTCAAAAACAATATATTTGGGCTACACTGCACATTATTACATTGTACACTTTCTGACTGTGGACATCGGTTCTACAATATGCCAGCAGAGCATGATACCCTTCGTGGACATAATTGATCTCTTTCAGGCAGCGTGTACACCTGGCATACCCCATTATATCCACTCTATTGAATAAGTGAGAAAGAGGGAAGTGTGTGCTGTTCCTTTCACCATATTGGCATCCAGCTTAAGCCAGGCCCACACTTGATGCCTGAATCCACTTGTTTAAACAAGAAACTCCTCATTTTCACCTAATTCTCCCTTTTGAAAATGAACCACATACTGTAGAGGGAAAACATTAGTTCACAGATAGCAGTTAACTAGCTAACAAACTTACATTTCACACCGATTGCCAGGGTCCAGTAAGCAACTAACAGGTATAACTTGAGTAACAGCAAGGAGCTGTAATGTTATACCAGTTGGTTTGGTTACTAACGTTAGCTCATCTGATTTTGTAACTTAAGCTAGCTAATGTTAGCCATCTGCCTTTATTTGCCAGCTAATTTTCACACCATAAACTCAATTGTTTGATCAGTTAAGTTTGCGAATGTTGCTCAACATTTCTCAGGCTAGCTAACGGAGAATTCGATCCAGCTAGCAAGATACTTAACACTAACAATACTTGTTCCACCACACTTTCTCCCTCACCTCAAACTTTCCAAATGCCAGTTGTTTTCGTGTTACAGCACATGAAGTACGCTTCTTCACCTTCTCACCTAAGTCTCCGTCGTCAGGTTTCTCACCGACCCCTTTGTTATCGTTCAGGGGACGTCCCTGTGCCCCAGAACACTAAGGTAACCTGCCTAAATATGACCACCGACCCGTAGCACTCACGTCTGACAACTTGAAGTGCTTTGAAAGGCTGGTCATGGCTCACAGCAACACCATCATCCCAGAAACCCTAGACACACTCCAATTTGCATACCGCCCAAACAGATCCACAGATGATCCAATCTCTATTGCACTCCACACTGCCCTTTCTCACCTGGACAAAAGGAACACCAATGTGAGAAAACTATTCATTGACGACAGCTCAGCGTTCAACATCATAGTGCCCTCAAACCTCATCACTGAGCTAAGGACCTTGGGACTAAACACCTCCCTCTGCAAATGGATCCTGGACTTCCTGACGGGCCACCCCCAGGTGGTAAGGATAGGTAACACATCCGCCACGCTGTTCCTCAACACGGGGGCCCCTCAAGGGTGAGTGCTCAGTCCCCTCCTGTACTCCCTGTTCACCCATGACTGCATGGCCAGGAACGACTCCAACACAGTCATCAAGTTTGCAGATGACAACAGTGGTAGGCCTGATCACCGACAACGATGAGACAGCCTATAGGGAGGAGGTCAGAGACCTGGCCATGTGGTGCCAGGACAACAACCTCTCCCTCAACGTGATCAAGACAAAGGAGATGATTGTGGACTACAGGAAAAGGATGACCGAGCACGCCCCCATTCTCGTCGGCAGTGCTGCAGTGGAGCAGGTTGAGAGCTTCAAGTTCCACCAACAAACTAACATGGTCCAAACAAGAGGGCACAACAAAACCTATTCCCCCTCAGAAGACTGAAAAGATTTGGCATGGGTCCTCAGATTATCAAAATGTTCTACATCTGCACCACTGAGAGCATCACTGGTTGCATCACACTCTGCTCGGCCTCCGACCGCAAGACAGTACAGAGGGTAGTGCATACGGCCCAGTACATCGATGGTGCCAAGCTTGGTGTCAGAGGAAGGCCCTAAAAATTGTCAAAGACTCCAGCCACCCCAGCAATGGACTATTCTCTCTGCTACCACACGGCAAGCAGTACCAGAACGCCAAGTCTAGGTGCAAAAGGCTTATTAACAGCTTCTACCCCCAAGCCATAAGACTCCTGAACAGCTAATCAAATGGCTCCGCAGACCCCTCTTTTACGCTGCTGGTACTCTATTATCTATGCATAGTCACTTTAACTCTATATACATGTACATATTACATCAACTAAGCGATGCCCCCGCTCATTGACTCTACTGGTAACCCCTGTATATATCCTCTGTATTGTTATTTCAGCGCTGCTGTTAATTATTTGTTACTTTAATTTTCAATTATATACTTAACACTATTTTATTAACTTATTAAAGCATTGTTGGTTAAGGGATTGTAAGTAAGCATTTCACTGTAATGTTGTACTCGGCATGTGACAAATAACATTTGATTTGAATTTCGCCAAAAGGTGACTAGTTGTGTGTTTGCTGAGTGTGTGTGTGTGTGTGTTGAGGGGGAGGGGAGTGAACAGTGAGAGCAGAGGTACACTGACTAGCTATTTAAAAAGTCTAATGACTACTAATGCCTGCTTCGCTCCATGTGACTGAATGACTGGCTCCTCTTACACACAAATTGTGTATGTCTGACATGGCACATCCAAGCATTGTTACCTGGCGACCAGCACTGTCTGATAGGAATGTGTGTGTCAGAGTCCTCCAAACTCCACAATGTTGCCCATGTCCCCCCAGCAGCCCTCCAACCTACACCCAATTGTGGTGTGTGGGTCCCCAGGGGCCCAGATTTTTCCCAGTCGTGCTGATTGTAGACCCCCTTTGTCAGAGCACAATGAGGAAAGAATCACGTCTCCTGGCAACAGATCCTACTGAGAATGCTGCTGTTGCTAAAGCACTTGAGATACGGAGAGTAGAGGGGGAAGGAGAGGACAGAGAAATGCTGAGCAGGAGAAGAATGTGGATTTGTGAAAGAGGGAAATTACATGTTGCTCAAAGGTTTAATATTTTTGTGGGAAAGTAAGGACCAGTCATCAGACAGAATCCAGTCAAGGGAGTGAGGTGCCTATTAAGACAGACATCATCCTAAACAAGGGCCTCGAAGATCGAGCGCAATGAAAGAGAAATTTAAGTACCGTTAGGTGACAACAATTAAACCATGTTTTCAGTTGTCCTTCAACTACAACCATGCTTAACGTTATCGTCAGTTGAGAGGTTATGCTTGGAGGGGTACAAATAGTGCATACTTTCCCACACATTCCAGATAATATTTTCTGCGTCTACGCACTGCACCCTGTTAACCTGTTTGGGATAGGGGGCAGCATTTTCACATTCGGATGAAAAGTGTGCCCAGAATAAACTTCCTGCTACTCAGGCCCAGAAGCTAATATATGCATATTAGTAGATTTGGATAGAAAACATTGAAGTTTCTAAAACTGTTTGAATGATGTCTGTGTGTATAACAGAACTCATATGGCAGGTGAAAAAACCTGAGAAAAATCCAACCAGGAAGTGGGAAATCTGAGGTTTGTAGTTTTTCAACTCGTTGCCTTTCTAATATACAGTGTAAATGGGGTCATATTGCAATCCCTAAGGCTTCCACTAGATGTAAACAGTCTTTATAACCTTGTTTCAGGCTTCTACTGTGAAGGGGGAGAGAATGAGAGCTGTTTCAACCAGGTGTCTGGCAGAAGGCCATGAGCTGGTCACGCGCATGGCCGTAAGAGCGACCTGCATTCCATTGCATTTCTAAAGACAAAGGAATTGTCCGGTTTAAACATTATTAAAGATTTATGTTAAAAACATCCTAAAGATAGATTCTATACATCGTTTGACATGTTTCTACAAACTGTAATATAACTTTTTGGACTGTTCGTCTGAACTTTCGCCTGGACTTTCCCGCGCCTCGTGAGTTTGGACTTATGAACTAAACGCGCTAAAAAAAAGGAGGTATTTGAACCTAAATTACGGACTTTATCGAACAAAACAAACATTTATTGTGGAACTGGGATTCCTGGGAGTGCATTCTGATGAAGATCATCAAAGGTAAATTAATATTTTTAAAGCTTTTTCTGACTTTTACTGACTCCACGGCGGGTATCTGTATGGCTTGTTTTTGTGTCCGAGCGCTGTATTCAGATTATTGCATGGTGTGCTTTTTCGGTAAAGCTTTTTTGAAATCTGACACACCCTGTTGCATTAAGGAGAAGTATATCTTTAATTCCGTGCATAACACTTGTATCTTTTATCAAAGTTTATGATGAGTATTTCTGTAAATCGATGCGGCTCTCTGGAAATTCCCCACTCCAGCCCCAGCTGTGCCCTGGACACAATTTGTGAATTGATCGCCCCCCATCTAGCTTCAGAGTTCGTTCTGTTAGGTGACCTAAACTGGGATATACTTAACACACCGTCAGTCCTACAATCTAAGCTAGATGCCCTCAATCTCACACAAATCATCAAGGAACCCACCAGGTACAACCCTAAATCCGTTAACATGGGCACCCTCATAGACATTATCCTGACCAACTTGCCCTCCAAATACACCTCTGCTGTTTTCAATCAGGATCTCAGCGATCACTGGCTCATTGCCTGTATCCGCTATGGGTCCGCGGTTAAACGTCCACCCCTCATCACTGTCAAACACTCCCTCAAACACTTCTGCGAGCAGGCCTTTCTAATCGACTTGGCCCGGGTATACTGGAAGGATATTGACCTCATCCCGTCATCTTAGATAAGCATGACCCATTCAAAAAAATGCAGAACTAAGAACAGATATAGCCCTTGGTTCACTCCAGACCGGACTGCCCTTGACCAGCACAAAAACATCCTGTGGCGGACTGCAATAGCATCGAATAGTCCCCACGATATGCAACTGTTCAGGGAAGTCAGGAAAGCAAAGGCTAGCTTTTTCAAGCAGAAATTTGTGTCCTGTAGCTCTTACTCCAAAAGGTTTTGGGACACTAAAGTCCATGGAGAACAGGAGCACCTCCTCCCAGCTGCCCACTGCACTGAGGCTAGGTAACATGGTCACCACTGATAAATCCATAAAATCGAAAATTTAAATAAGCATTTCTTAACGGCCGGCCATGCCTTCCTCCTGGCTAATCCAACCCCGGCCAACAGCTCCACCCCCCCGCAGCTACTCGTCCAAGCTTCCCCAGCTTCTCCTTGACCCAAATCCAGACAGCAGATGTTCTGAAAGAGCTGCAAAACCTGGACCCGTACAAATCTGCTGGGCTAGACAATCCGGACCCTCTCTTTCTAAAACTATCCGCCGCCATTGTTGCAACCCCTATTACCAGCCTGTTCAACCGCTCTTTCGTATCGTCCGAGATCCCTAAAGATTGGAAAGCTGCCGCAGTCATCCACCTCTTCAAAGGGGGTGACAGTCTAGACACAAACTGTTACAGACCTATATCCATCCTGCCCTGCCTATCTAAAGTCTTCGATAGCCAAGTTAATAAACTGTCCATTTCGAATCCCACTACACCCACCAGTAGCACACGTTCCAGCAGGTATATCTCACTGATCATCCCCAAAGCCAACACCTCATTTGGCCGCCTTTCCTGCCAGTTCTCTGCTACCAGTGACTGGAACAAACTGCAAAAAAATAAAATAAATAAATAAAAAAAACTTTAAAAAATCGCTGAAGTTGGAGACTTATTTCACTTACCAACTTTAAACATCAACTATCTGAGCAGCAAACCGATTGCTACAGCTGTACATAGTCCATCTGTAAATAGCCCACCCAATCCATCTACCTCATCCCCATACTGTTTTTATTTTATTTTATTTACTTTCCTGCTCTTTTGCACACCAGTATCTCTACTTGCACATCATCATCTGCTCATTTATCACTCCAGTGTTAATCTGCTAAATTGTAACTATTCGCTCATATGGCCTATTTATTGCCTTCCTCCTCATGCCTTTTGCACACACTGTATATAGGCTCTTTTTTCTACTGTGTCATTGGCTTGTTTATTGTTTACTCCATGTGTAACTCTGTTGTTGTCTGTGTCACACTGCTTTGCTTTATCTTGGCCAGGTCGCAGTTGCAAATGAGAACTTGTTCTCAACTAGCCTACCTGGTTAAATAATGTTGAAATAAATCAAATAAAAAATGAATTAATAAAAATTTGCCTGAGGTTTTCAAGGCACAACATTACTGAACATAACGGGCCAATGTAAACTGAGACTTGGATATAAATATGAACTTTATCGACCAAAACATACATGTATTGTGTAACATGAAGTCCTATGAGTGCCATCTGATGAAGATCATCAAAGGTTAGTGATTAATTTTCTCTCCATTTCTGCTTTTTGTGACTTCTCTCTTTGGCTGGAAAATGGCTGAATGTATTTTGGTGACTAGGCTCTGACCTAAAATAATCATATGGTGTGGTTTCGCTGTAAAGCCTTTTTGAAATCGGACACGATGGGTAGATTAACAAGAAGTTAAGATTTAATTTGGTGTATTGCACTTGTGAAAGTTAAATATTTAAAAAATATATTTTTGAATTTCGCACTTTTCAGGGGATGTTGTCACTAGCGGAACCCCTAGCCTTAAGAAGTTTTAAGCAACAATATTAAAAAGACAACAAATGACAGTGTCCCTGTGTGATATGTCTGAAGCATAATAATCTATCACTGTGGCAGGTAGATTAAAAAATATATACCAGCCACTCAGATTACCAGCCAAATTATAATAAAAAATAGAACAAATGATTGGCTGAGATAATCGATGGGCTCGAAATGCCGAGAGAGGAGTTTGGATTGGTCTGCTATGTAGCATGCTTCTGTCTATAACATGAGCTACTCAGTATGTGTAGGTAAAGGGAGTCGAATACAGAACACACAGAAGGTTGTTGTACAAAACCATGGCATCTGTGACAGCAGGATTATTACCAATTATTGGAATCTTATTTTTTAACTGGTAGCATAATCAATAACCATCAGCGGATATGGGCAATGCAAGCATTGCACATAAAGGTTGAGAGGGGTTGGGGGTGGCACAGTCAAACAGATATTAAAAGGTGAAGTACACTGTCTGTTAAAAATGCATAGTTCAATGCTGAGACTGGAGCAGTCCATGTATGCGGGTAAGAGAGCCTAGTGTGACGACCCTCCCACTCTGTCTGCCGTATTCTGTCTTTGTTCTTGTTTCCTTATTAGGATGCCGGTGGGCGGAGTTGGGAGGGTCGTCAGCTACATGGGAAACACCTGGGCCAGGTGTCTCCCAGGATAAATAGACCTCTTCCACATTCATGGAGGAGACTCTCTCCATGCAGACACCTTTGTAGATTGTGGTTCTTGGTGGCCTTTTGTTTGTTTGCTTTGGCACCTTTCATCACCCTGCATTATCACATTCATGCATGCAAAACACTCACACTACTGATTACACACACCATTGTATATTATACTTAGTTACTTATTTAATAAATATATATTTTGCTACGCCTTATCTCCACGTTGTCTCCCTTTGTTACGG
This sequence comes from Oncorhynchus nerka, assembly GCF_034236695.1. Lineage (NCBI taxonomy): Eukaryota > Metazoa > Chordata > Actinopteri > Salmoniformes > Salmonidae > Oncorhynchus > Oncorhynchus nerka. The sequence continues at coordinate 67,516,171 of NC_088405.1, read as the reverse complement.
GCTTTGAGCCGGTTCGTGACAAGTGGGGGCTCATCCGGGATCTTTGAACTATTGGTTTGGGAGACCGTGGAGGTACGTGTTTGGTTTGAATATTGTGTTTGAGTGTGATCGGCCCAGTATTGGTTGCCTTTGTTGTATGGTTTGTGTGCTGCGTTGGAGAGAGTATAATGGTTAGTTTACAGGCCCTGCCTAGCCTGAACTCTTGTTCTACTTTCTGTTGGGACGTCAGTCTGAGGTGAGTAATCTGCTGTGTACCTCGGTGGGAGATTTGGGTAGGGTAGTGGAACTTGCTACCCGGAGCTATAGCCTTTTTCCCTGATAGGTTTAGCGACGTGTTTCATTTTTTGGAATATGTTGGGCATGGTTAATGTTTGTTATTTTTGTGTGGTGTCTGTGGACTGAGCAGTTGTCTCGGGGGCACATCCGTGGCTTGGTGGAATTTGCCAGCATGCTGGGGAGTTCTATTTCCTTGCCAGCGGGATACAGTGCGTAAATTCCCACCGCAAATCTGCACGAAGACTAGGGTTGAGTTATTGTAGGTTTTGGGGAAGCTCCGTATCTCATCTCTCTTCTGTGGTGCTCAGGGTGATTGTCAATTCTCGGGTTGTGGTCTGGTGTGCTCAGCAGAAGGGAAGAGCGAGAATTTTTTTTGTGTGATTATGGAGTCTTATGTAGATAAGTTCATTCGCTCTCCATCAGAGGAATTGTTAGATTTAGGTACGAAAGAACAGCTGTTAAAGGTCGCGGAACACTACAAGGTTGAGATTAGTGATAAACGTCTAAAGAATTCTATTAGGTTGATATTGAAGGCCAATCTGATGGAGAGTGGTATTCTTGAAGTTACCACCGGGCCAGCCTCTGCTGAGGATTTGTCGTCTCCCCATAACGTTACAATGGCCATTCCATCGGTTAGTCCTAGTAGCCTTCTTTTTGAACAGCAGAAAGAACTGCTTTTGTTACAGCTGGAGCATGATCGTGAGAAGAGAGAGCATGATCGGGAGCATGATCGTGAGAAGCTAGAGCATGATCGTGTAAAATATGAAAAGGAATTGGCATTTAAACAAGAAATGGAGCGTGCTAAAATCAAGTTGCAACAAGAACGTATAGAGTTGGTTAGGGAAGGAAAGATCTCAGGGGAGAGTTTGTTTTGGGAAGGTGACCCAGATTTACCTAGGGGTAGTTCCGCTTTTGGTCCTGCCCCAGAGACATTTGATATTGTTGGGAACTTTTATTGCCTCGGTTTAATGAAAGGGACCCCGAGACATTCTTTTCGTTGTTTGAGCGGGTTGCTGACGCTAGGAGTTGGCCTGATTCTGACCGCACTTTAATGTTGCAGTGTGTGCTGACTGGTAAAGCGCAGGAAGCATATTCAGCTCTTAGTGTACACGACAGTGCCAGTTATGATAAAGTTAAAACAGCTGTGTTACAGATTTATGAATTGGTCCCTGAGGCTTACCGCCAACGATTTAGAACTTTAAAAAGGGATGATAACCAGACTCATGTTGAGTTTGCGCGACAGTTATCTTTACAGTTTAATCGCTGGTGTTCCGCCTCTGCAGTTGTGACTTTCCAAGGGCTGTGTGATCTGATTATGTTAGAGCAATTTAAGGACACAATTCCTGATCGTATTGCCACGTATATTAATGAACAGAAAGTAAAGAATGTTGCTGAAGCTGCGGTTTTGGCGGACGAGTATGTGTTGACTCACAAAAGTGTCTTTGCAGAGCCCCGTATTCGGAAAGAGTGGGGGCGTTCGGATAGATTTGGGCTTCGCTCACCGAGATACTTTGGTTCTCCGGCAGAGTTCTATTCAACTAGGGTTGAACCTGACTCCCATGGTAAAGCTGACTTTGGGCAGGAGTGTCACTACTGTCAAGGTTCAGGTCATTGGAAAAACGAATGTCCACTTCTCAGGTCAAAGGGTGCTTACGCTAAATCTAAGCCTACTGCGTTAGCTGCACCTGTTCCACATCAGTTCATTCATGACTCATTTCCTCAGGCCCAGGAGAATGTGAAAGTCCACATTGATCCAGACTATTTACCTTTCATTACGGAAGGTTTTGTGTCTATGTTAGGAAGTAAAGACCTAGTGCCAGTGAAGATCCTGAGAGACACAGGTGCCTCTGAATCATTTGTGTTGGAGTCTGTGTTACCCTTTTCTGCTGAGACTGATTCGGGGAATAGTGTTCTAATTAGGGGAATAGGGTTGAACACTCTGTCAGTTCCATTGCATAAACTGATGTTGGATTGTGGGCTGGTGCAGGGTGAAGTTGTTGTGGGTGTGCGTCCTTCGTTGCCTATTGAGGGTATCGATGTTATCCTTGGGAATAACTTGGCTGGTGAGCGTGTATGGCCTGTCGTGTTTCCATCTCTAGTGGTTTCCACTAAGCCGTCATTTGTTGGGATTCCTGATGAGAGTGTACAGAGTTTCCCCAGAGGTGTTCTCTGCGTGTGCAGTGACACGTTCTATGAGCCGTGGCGAACTGGTCACTGCGCCGACTAATGATAAATATACAAAGTATGTCACTGTTTTCCCTGTTATCCCGTTATCTGTAACCCGCTCAGATCTAATCAAGGCGCAACGGGATGACCCCACGTTGGAAGAGTTGCGTGATCAAATTGTGCCTATAGAACAGTTGGGAGATGTCGCCCATGGCTATTTTCTCAAAGAGGATGTCCTGATGAGAAAGTGGGTGTCTCATGATAGTGTTTTTCTGGGGGAGGCAATTAGTCAGGTTGTTGTACCAGTTAAGCTTCGTGAGTTGGTGTTGGAAACTTCTCACAGCGACGTGGCTGGACATATGGGGGTGAGGAAAACCTACAATCGCATATTAAGACATTTCTTTTGGCCTAGATTAAAGAGGGATGTTTCTGATTTTATCAAAACTTGTCACACCTGTCAATTAACTGGTAAGCCTAATCAAGCTATTAAACCAGTACCATTGTTTCCTATTCCTGTACTCAGCCAACCTTTTGAGTATCTGATTATTGACTGTGTGGGTCCTCTGCCTCGTTCTAAAAGGGTAGCAGTTACCTGTTCACTGTGATGTGTCAGACCACTAGGTTTCCTGCTGCCTATCCTCTCCGATCTATCACGACTAAATCGGTGTTAAAAGCTTTGACTCAGTTTCTCTCATTGTTTGGAATCCCTAAGGTCATTCAGAGTGATCAAGGATCTGATTTTACCTCTAATCTGTTTGGTCAGGTTCTTCAACAGCTCCATATTAAAAACAATTTGTCTAGCGCCTATCACGCGCAAAGTCAAGGAGCACTGGAACGTTTCCATCAAACACTTAAGTCTTTGTTGAGAGCTTATTGTACTGAGATGGATAAGGATTGGGAGGAGGGGTTGCCTTGGTTACTGTTAGCCGCTAGGGAAGTTTCACAGGAGAGCACAGGTTTCAGTCCAAATGACCTTGTGTTTGGACATAGGGTGCGTGGACTTTTATCTGTTCTCCAGGATGACTGGAAGTCTCCCGAGCCTCCTCAGTCCCTGTTATCGTATGTGTGTGATTTCCGGCGACGGCTGTACGCCGCTGGTGAAATGGCTAAAGAGAAGTTATCATCTTCACAGGAGAGGATGAAGGGCATATTTGATCGCCGAACTGAGCCTCGTCACTTTAGTCCAGGTGACCAGGTTCTTGCTCTGCTGCCAATTGTTGGTTCTCCTTTTCAAGCCAAGTTTCAAGGTCCATATACAGTGGTGCGCCAGTACACTGAGCAAAATTATCTAGTTGCCACTCCAGAACGGAGGAAAGCACACCAGCTGTGCCATGTAAATCTGTTAAAACCCTATTATGCACCTTCCTCTGAGACTGAACAGTGGGATTCTAGAGGACGGTAAACCTGTTATTTTGGCTGATACCGTTGTTTCCTTGGGTTCTTGTCGTGCTAGATCTGTGCATGAGGAGGAAGATGTTCCTGGTCCTGACGATTGTATATTGCAGGGTAGATTGAAAAATTCAGAAACACTGGATATTTTAGACAGTCTTCTCACTCACCTACCTGTTGATGGGCGGAAAGAGATGGTTGGTCTGATTCAGAGATTTCCAGGTTTGTTTTCTGATACACCTACACGTACAAACTTAATAGAACATGATATTGACATTGGAGGTGCTGACCCCATTCGTCAGTGGTTCTATAGAGTTTCTTCAGAGAAACTACGTTGTCTGGATGCTGAGGTCAAGTACATGCTGGAGAGTAAGATAGCAGAGCCTTCTTTCTCCAGTTGGGTTTCTCCCTGTATCTTGGTCAGTAAACCGGATGGAACAAACCGTTTTTGTACGGACTACCGTAAGGTAAACAGTGTCACAAAGCCAGATTCATTTCCTCTTCCTCGGATGGAGGACTGTGTTGATCAAGTCGGTGCAGCTAAGTTTGTGAGCAAATTTGACCTGTTAAAAGGCTATTGGCAGGTGCCACTGACGAGTAGGGCACGTGAAATCTATGAATCGTTGGAAGTGACTATGAATCGTTGGAAGTGACTATGAATCGTTGGGAGTTGTAAAAATTAAGAAGGACCCTGATGTTCTTTTCGTTGGAGTTTGTAGCTGTTGGTCTTTTGTGCCATGTTCCTGAATGTTTACGTGACTGACCATTGTTTCGGGTTGTCATGTTCTATCTTTCCTGTCTGTTCCCTCCTGGTCTTGTGTTCTTCTTTCCTCTTAAAATATTGCTTCCTATGCACAAAGGTTGCTGAGGTCTGGGGAGGAGGAGGTTGGTTGGTGCAGGTGGAGGTGTGAACACAACCCCTCGTCAATTTGGGACGCAGAGGCCTGTGTCAATTTGGGACGCGGGAGGCCTGTGTCAATTTGGGACGCGGGAGGCTGGTATGTTGTTCCGGGGTCCTTGTTGGTCCCCGGTTTTATGGGGGGGAATGTGACGACTCTCCCACTCTGTCTGCCGTATTCTGTCTTTGTTCTTGTTTCCTTATTAGGATGCCGGTGGGCGGAGTTGGGAGGGTCGTCAGCTACATGGGAAACACCTGGGCCAGGTGTCTCCCAGGATAAATAGACCTCTTCCACATTCATGGAGGAGACTCTCTCCATGCAGACACCTTTGTAGATTGTGTTGTGGTTCTTGGTGGCCTTTTGTTTGTTTGCTTTGGCACCTTTCATCACCCTGCATTATCACATTCATGCATGCAAAACACTCACTTACACTACTGATTACTGATTACACACACCATTGTATATTATACTTAGTTACTTATTTAATAAATATATATTTTGCTACGCCTTATCTCCACGTTGTCTCCCTTTGTTACGGGCTTTGAGCCGGTTCGTGACACTAGCTAGCTACATTTTCAGATATACAGTTGAAGTCGGAAGTTTACATACACCTTAGCCAAATACATTTAAACTCAGTTTTTCACAATTCCTGACATTTAATCCTAGTAAACATTTCCTGTTTTAGGTCAGTTAGGATCACCACTGTATTTTAAGAACGTGAAATGTCAGAATAGAGAATTATTTATTTCAGCTTTTATTTCTTTCAACACATTCCCAGTGGGTCAGAAGATTACATACACTCAATTAGTATTTGGTAGCATTGCCTTTAAATTGTTTAACTTGGGTCAAACGTTTTGGCCCATTCCTCCTGACAGAGATGGTGTAACTGAGTCAGGTTTGTAGGCTTCCTTTGCTCGCACAAGCTTTTTCAGTTCTGCCCACAAATGTTCTACAGGATTGAGGTCAGGGTGTTGTGATGGCCACTCCAATACCTTGACTTTGTTGTCCTTAAGCCATTTTGCCACAACTTTGGAAGCATGCTTGGGGTCATTGTCCATTTGGAAGACCCATTTACGACCAAGCTTTAACTTCCTGACTGATGTCTTGAAATGCTGCTTCGATGAATCCACATAATTTTCCTCCCTCATGACGCCATCTATTTTGTGAAGTGCACCAGTCCCTCCTGCAGCAAAGCACACCCACAAAATGATGCTGCCACCCCCGTGCTTCACGGTTGGGATGGTGTTCTTGGGCTTGCAAGCCTCCCCCTTTTTACTCCAAACATAACAATGGTCATTATGGCCAAACAGTTCTATTTTTGTTTCATCAGACCAGCGGACATTTCTCCAAAAGTACGATCTTTGTCCCCATGTGCAGTTGCAAACCGTAGTCTGGCTTTTTTATGGCGGTTTTGGAGCAGTGGCTTCTTCCTTGCTGAGCGGCCTTTCAGGTTATGTCGATATAGGACTCGTTTTACTGTGGATATAGATACTTTAATACCGGTTTTGTCCAGCATCTTCACAAGGCCCATTGCTGTGGTTCTGGGATTGATTTGCACTTCACGCACCAAAGTATGTTCATCTCTAGGATGAACATCTCCTTCCTGAGCGGCATGATAGCTGCGTGGTCCCATGGTGTTTATACTGGCGTACTATCGTTTGTACAGAGGAACGTGGTACCTTCAGGCGTTTGGAAATCCCAAGGAAGATCTAGACTTGTGGAGGTCTACACATTTTTTTTCCCTGAGGTCTTGGCTGATTCCTTTTGATTTTCCCATGATGTCAAGCAAAGAGGCCCTGCGTTTGAAGGTAGGCCTTGAAATAAATCCATACGTACATCTCCAATTGACTCAAATGATGTCAATTAGCCTATCAGAAGCTTCGAAAGCCATGACATAATTTTCTGGAATTTTTCAAGCTGTCTAAAGGCACAGTCAATTTAGTGTATGTAAACTTCTGACCCACTGGAATTGTGATTGTGATATAATTATTCTGTCTGTAAACAATTGTGGAAAAAATTACTTGTGTCGTGTACAAAGTAGATGTCCTTATCGACTTGTCAAACTATAGTTTGTTAACAAGAAATTTGTGGAGTGCTTGAAAAATGAGTTTTAATGACTCCAACTTTAGACCATGTAAACTCCCGACTTCAACTAAGTTTGTTTGTCAAAATGTTTATCGCAGGTTAAAGCACCCTGTTAGCTAACGTAAACTCACTCACTTTTGTACATCGCCTTGGTCCATACAAATTACCTTATTTTAGTGAGAAGAGATGTGTGGAAAAAATGTTTCACTCAATCTGTCCAACTTATCACCTTATCGCCTCAAATGTAAATAAAACACTATAAAGAGTTTATATAATGTGTGATTACATACCTATTTGAAAGTTTGTCGAATTTGAATCAGGTTTTTAGGACAGTGCTAAAGTGATCTTCAGAAGTAAACTGTTTTTTTGAGAGTCTTGAGTCTTGCAGTGACGATGCAAAACGACAGTTTAAAGCACCGAGCTGACAAGGTACAAATCTGTCGTTCTGCCCCTGAACAGGCAGTTAACCCACTGTTCCTAGGCCGTCATTGAAAATAAGAATTTGTTCTTAACTGACTTGCCTAGTTAAATAAAAGGTTATAAAAAAAATATATAAAAAAAATCCCCCCCTTACCACCGTCACTGTCCATTTCTTGTTTCTTGAATGTTGCAGTTTGTACGGAATGGGGAGAGTTTACGTTAGCTAGCTAACATTAGCTGGTTGGCTAGCTAGCTAACGTTACGTGTATGATCTATGTATCAATATTATTCGTATCTCAGAGCCATTTGCATTGCTAGTTATAGCTTGATGTTAGCATATTCATGCAGGGTACTAACGTTATGAGTTGGGATTATGGTTCATTGTTTAGCTAGCATTTCTAAACAAAAGACTCCACTATGCAAGTAACCATTTCACTGTACTGTTTACACCTTCTGTGTCCTCTGCATATGACATATACACATGATTTTATTTGATAAAGTGTGTTTACCAGAGACGGACAATATGACCTGCACCAAAGTCAAATAAGAATATAACGTTAGGCCAACGAGACGGTGTCCAAGTAAAAACAATATACGGTAGAATGCCCCGCTTTTACTTCGTCACACATTTGGACCACCAGGCTGCTGATGTCATGCAGCCTGTCGTTTTTGTGTTTATACTGGTCTTCTCTCTTCAGACGACAATAGAATATTCATGATGTCACTGCGACAACTGTCTACAGGCATGTCGATAGACGTAGTATTAAACCAGCCTTTAGTCTTAATCTTTGGTTGTTTAGCACACTACCATACTCACTGTTTAGCACATGACTTCACATGTGAATCATTAGAGATGGGTGAGGCTAAAGCTTAAGAGGGTGTGAACGATGCTGAATGAGTGTAGACAAAGCTCTCCAGTAGGTATACCAAAACATTCAAGCAGGTGAAGCGCAAACATTGACAAACAACCTAGATTGGTTTGTTCGCAATGTACTGTGCCTTCGGAAAGTATTGACCACTTGACTTTTTCCAAATGTTGTTATGTTACAGCCTTACGCTGGGGAAATGTATTACATTTTTTTGCTAATTTAAATTTAAAAAACAGAAATACCTTATTCAGATGAAGTATTCAGACCATTTGGCTAGGAGACTCGAAATTGAGCTCAGGTGCATCCTGTTTGCATTGATCATCCTTGAGATGTTTTTACATGAGTCCACCTGTGGTAAATTCAATTGATTGGACATGATTTGGAAAAGATATATAGACAGGTGTGTAAGGTACCACAGTTGGCAGTGCATGTCAGTGCAAAAACCAAGCCATGAGGTAGAAGGAATTGTTTGTAGAGCTTTGAGAAAGGATTGTGTCGAGGCACAGATCTGGGAAAGGGTAGCAAAAAATGTCTGCAGCATTGAAGGTCCCCAAGAACACAGTGGCCTCCATCATTCTTAAATGGAAGAAGTTTGGAACCACCAAGACTCTTACTAGAGCTGGCTGCCCGGCCAAACTGAGTAATCGAGGGAGAAGTGCCTTGGTCAGGGAGTTAGTTGCCCAAGAACCCGATGGTCACTCTGACAGAGCTCCTCTGTGGAGACAGGAGAACCTTCCAGAAGAACAATCACATAAGCAGCACTCCACCAATCAGGCTTTTATCCTCGACAGGATCAGTGTCGTTCCCCCCCACAGGATAGTTGAGCTAACGTGCGCTAATGTGATTAGCATGAGGTAGTGAGTAACAAGAACATTTCCGATATGGACAGAAAGCTTAAATTCTTGTTAATCTAACTGCACTGTCCAACTTACAGTAGCTATTTACAGTGAAATAATACCATGCTATTGTTTGAGGAGAGTGTACAGTTATGAACTTAAATGTATTAATGAACCAATTAGGCACATTTGGGCTGCCTTGATACAACATTTTCAAAAAAAGAAATACAATGTTTCATTGGATCAGTCTAAAACATGGTACATACACTGCTTCCATCTAGTGGCCAAAATCTAAATTGAGCATAAACTGGAATAATACATTGTGAACAAGAAAAACTCATGTTGTTTTCTTTGTATTACCTTTTACCAGATCTAATGTGTTATATTCTCCTACATTTATTTCACAATTCCACAAACTTCAAAATGTTTCCTTTCAAATGGTATCAAGAATATGCATATCCTTGCTTCAGGTCCTGAGCTACAGGCAGTTAGATTGGGGTGTCATTTTGCGCGAAATTTAAAAATAAAAATAATTGAAAAGTCTAATCCTTAAGAGGATTTAAGGTATAATGGCCAGACGGGTGCCACTCCTCAGTAAAAGGCAAATGACAGCCCGCTTGGAGTTTGCCAAAAGGCACGTAAAGGACTCCAAGACCATGAGAAACCAGATTCTCTGCTCTGATGAAACCAAGATTGAACTCTTTGGCATGAATGCCAAGCGTCATGTCTGGACAAAACCTGGCACCATACCTAAGCATGATGGTGGCAGCATCATGCTGTGGGGATGTTTTTCAGTGGCAGGGACTGGGAGACTAGTCAGGATCGAGGGAAAGATGAACGGAGCAAAGTACAGAGATCTTTGATGAAAACCTGTTCCAGAGCGCTCAGGACCTCAGACTGGGGTGAAGGTACACCTTCAAGACAACAACCCTAAGCACACAGCCAATACAGGAGTGGCTTCGGGACAAGTCTTTGAAGGTCCTTGAGTGGCCTAGCCAGAGCCCGGACTTGAACCCGATCGAAGATCTCTGGAGAGACCTGAAAATAGCTGTGCAGCGACGCTCCCCATCCAACCTGACATAGCTTGAGAGGATCTGCAGAGAAGAATGGGAGGAACTCCCCAAATACAGGTGTGCCAAGCTTGTAGCGTCATACCCAAGAACACTCGAGGCTGTAAGCGCTGCCAAATGAGTCAAAGTACTGAGTAAAGGGTCTGAATACTTTTTTATTTCACCTTTATCTAACCAGGTAGGCTAGTTGAGAACAACTTCTCATTTGCAACTGCGACCTGGCCAAGATAAAGCGTAGCAATTCGACACATACAACAGAGTTACACATGGAATAAACAAAACATACAGTCAATAATACAGTAGAACAAAAGAAAAAAGTCTATATACAGTGAGTGCAAATGAGGTAAGTTAAGGAAATAAATAGGCCATGGTGGCGAAGTAATGGGGCTTTAACTAGCAGAGACTTGTAGATAACCTGTAGTAGGTGGGTTTGGCGACGAGTATGAAGCGAGGGCCAAACAACGAGAGCGTACAGGTAGCAATAGTGGGTAGTGTATGGGGCTTTGGTGACAAAACGGATGGCACTATGATAGACTGCATCCAGTTTGTTGAGTAGAGTGTTGGAGGCTATTTTATAGATGACATCACCGAAGTTGAGGATCGGTAGGATGGTCAGTTTTACGAGGGTATGTTTGGCAGCATGAGTGAAGGATGCTTTGTTGTGATATAGGAAGCCGATTCTAGATTTAATTTTGGATTGGAGATGCTTAATGTGAGTCTGGAAGGAGAGTTTACAGTCTAACCAGACACCCAGGTATTTGTAGTTGTCCACGTATTCTAAGTCAGAGCCGTCCAGAGTAGTGATGCTGGACGGGCGAGCAGGTGCGGGCAGTGATCGATTGAATAGCATGCATTTAGTTTTACTTGCGTTTAAGAGCAGTTGGAGGCCACGGAAGGAGAGTTGTATGGCATTGAAGCTCGTCTGGAGGTTAGTTAACACAGTGTCCCAGGAGGGGCCAGAAGTATACAGAATGGTGTCGTCTGCGTAGAGGTGGATTAGAGAATCACCAGCAGCAAGAGCGACACCATTGATGTATACAGAGAAGAGTCGGCCCGAGAATTGAACCCTGTGGCACACCCATAGAGACTGTCAGAGGTCCGGACAACAGGCCCTCCGATTTGACACACTGAACTATCAGTGACGTAGTTGGTAAACCAGGCGAGGCAATCATTTGAGAAACCAAGGCTGTCGAGTCTGCCAATAACAATGTTGTGATTGACAGAGTCGAAAGCCTTGGCCAGGTCAATGAATACGGCAGTACAGTAATGTCTCTTATCGATGGCGGTTATGATGTCGTTTAGAACCTTGAGCGTGGCTGAGGTGCACCCTTTTCGACTTATGTAAATGTGAGCTGTAATACATTTGCAAAAATGACTAAAAACCTGTCTTTGCTTTGTCATTATGGGGTATTGTGCGTAGCTTGATGAGGGGGAAATGCATTTTCGAATAAAGCTGTAACACAACAAAATGTGGGAAGTCTGAATACTTTCCGAAGGCACTGTAAACAGCCAAGAAACACTTGAGTAGACTTTCGTTTCAAGTAAATTAGACCAAGTTTTATACCTGTGCGCAGCACTTCTAAAAAGGAATCTTTTACTCAGGTCTTCACGTGCGCACAGCCCCCAGCCAGGGAGGGATGCAGCGCGAGGTGGGATCGGCTATATAGAACTCGTAGTTCTTATACTTTGTGCGATTAAACTTACCCACTGTGAAACCGAAACAGCACAAATACTTTGAAAACAGCGACCGCATCATTTATTTTAATATAAATGTGATCATACTTTACTATTTTTATTCACAAATGTTCACACTGTGAAGCCTTGACCACCAGCAAGTGAAATAGACATCCTACATGCCAATGCTAAAATCGACCCGCATTTGGCAGGTGTTGATTTTAGGCTCTGGTCCTCACAGCAGAACAGATTCTAGCAGTGGTGTAATGTTGTCTTATCCTCCTTTTCGACTTACAACATTTCATAATGGCATTGGCTGGCATCTAAGTAATTGAACCGGTTTGATCCTGAGAGGTCTTAGAGCAGAATGTGAGTTTAAGCAGTGCAGCAGAAGCAACACAAGACCCAACAGATACTAATAAACCCTAAAGGTTAAAGCCCAATGACAGAGAGTCTGTATCCGTGTGCAAACCCCTGACTCTGTTCTGGCTCATCTAGCCAAGCTAAAGAACCTCTCCGATCAACCGTTGGCTGCATGGCTGGCCGGGGTCACCGCAGACTATAAGCCTCTTTCTCAACACGCCCTTTGACCCCAAAGAGCCTCTGTGTGTTATAGAGTGGAGGCTATATATTTCTAGGACCAGGCTATTTCAGGCTCTGGGGCTAACAGCAAAATGTAAACAAGAAGTAGAGAATTGTTGCATGTCAGGCAGGGTGAGTTTGTGAGATGTCGATTTGTTGAGGTAGCCTGTATATCTCAGTAAAATTGTCAGTTTAGGTCAAATTCCAAGTTAAAGCCCTATTACCTTGTTTGAGAGAAAATACTTGCTGTGTAAATGGATAGCAACAAATCTTCAGATTGACAACAAAGATGTGTGTGTTTGAAGGAGAACAGGCTTGTGGATCTGGCAGGACGACAACCGCCTGCGCCTCACACTGACATTTTAATTAGCCCGTTACTTTTGGAGGACAGCATATCACTTCAGTTTCTCAAAAACAGTTTGTCTTCCTTCTTTTACAGAACAATTTTCAAAACATCCATCAAAACAGAAAGGGAGTTATTTTAGGGCCGCGATATAAAAGGAGGCAACTTTCTTGGCTGAATAGAACAGGGCTTTTGAAGAGCGAGTGTGGTGGACGGGACAATATTTTTCATGGGTGGGCTGTGAGTCTGTTGTGTCGCTGCTCTGTGCTGGTGGGATTAAGCTCTCGTGGCTCATCATTAGAAATGTACAGTCTGGGGCCCCTGTAGCGAGCAACTGATAACACTTACCTTTCATTAAAGCTGTGCTGCCTGGCCTGTGCATTACGGAGATGACTTGATGGCAATAGAACGGTTTCAAAAAGAATAAATGTTCATATGAACGCTGCTCCACCAACCCACAACCAGCTCCCCAGAGTGTGTTCAGTGTGCGCGGGTTGCAGTTTGTTTTCCGGAGTGGAGAGCAGGAGGTTGGGCTGGCTGTTGAACCATACACAATGCACTATAATGCAGCCTGAAAGCTCACCAGTCAGCTTCCCACATGGCATGGTCATCAATTATCTGAGCTGAATGACCTGAAGGCTGTTTGGACATAATTGAACGTTAACAGACAAGCGTGACAAATGACAGGCGGTTTACTTCCCCACTACAGTACAGTAAGCAGAGCACTGAGGAATGCATGCCTATGGGAGTGTATGAATTTAGTGCCACTGGCTTGAATTAGCAACCATTTGGAAACATCCAGACGTTGTTATCCAGAGTTACATTACAGGGCTGACAATGAGCCTGAAATTATTACTAGCAACAGCTTGTCTAAGGAATAAGTGTGTGTGATCATAGTAGTTAATGAAGTAGTAGCAGGACCACTTCAGCTCTCAGCTTCAGCTCTGTTAAAGGGCACAGCTGTATGTAGCCTAGCTACTTCACTTCAGAATACATTTGCTGTAATGGGGGAATACGCAAATCAGACATGGACACCACACGCTGAGTAAATAAGCAACGAAAAATACAAGATGTCTCCCCAACACACCCCCCAACGGACATATTCTCACTGCCTGGTTTCCTTAATGATCCGTTAATCAAAGGAGAAATGGCTTTATGACTTCTTATTCCTTTGTCTCTCAGACCACAGCATTAGGCAGAATTGCTGCTTATTTACAGGCTGCACTGCATTATCATCTTACAAGGCATCAGAGCTGTGGACTTTCAACAGCAGCTGCTTGTCTAAACCTCCATCTCTGGTCTGGAGACAGACCACTACTACACCACCAACCTCTCTCTCCCTCCACCCCCCTCTCCTCTTGCCATCCCTTGAAAATTATCCAAGCACCCTGGACAGTCAGATAACAGCGCACCCTCAAGTCTCTCCTCCCCACCCCCCTGTGCCCTCAGTGGACAAACACACACACCTTAGGGACAGTGTGTGCTGGCTGACAACAAGATGGGGGAGGCAGTCAGTCAGTCTCTGGAGACGGGCTGATAGGCAGCAGGCCAGGCCAAGCCCAGGGAGCCCTGATAACACCTCCATGGGGAACAAACAGCCAGTTGGGGCCAGAAGGAAATTAAAAGAAGAGTGTTGAATGCTGAATTAATTCAGAGGGGTCTCTGTACACTCCAGTGCAAATCAAATGTTATTTGTCACATGCACCAACAGTTGTATACCTTACTGTGAAAAATGATTACTAACAAGCCCAACCTCTTGGTGTTAGGGGGCAGTATTTTCATTTTTGGAGAAAAAAAACGTTCCCGTTTTAAACGGGATATTTTGTCAGGAAAAGATGCTAGAATATGCATATAATTGACAGCTTTGGATAGAAAATACTCTAACGTTTCCAAAACTATAAACTAAGATATTGTCTGTGAGTATAACAGAACTGATGTTGCAGGCGAAAGCCTGAGAAAAATCCAATCCGGAAGTGCCCCAGGTTTTGAAAGCGCTGCGTTCCAATGACTCCCTATATGGCTGTGAATGTACCATCAACGAGCTTACGCTTTCTACGTATTCCCCAAGGTGTCTACAGCATTGTGACGTAGTTTTACGCATTTCTGTTGAAGAATAGCCGTATGGGGGCACATTGCGTAAGTGGTCACATGCTGGCTCCGAGAGAGATTCTCACGTAAAGTGCAGAGGTAGCCATTATTCCAATCGGTCCTAGAGAAAAAAGAATGATCCCGACGGATATATTATCGAATAGATATTAGAAAAACACATTGAGGATGGATTCTAAACAAAGTTTGCCATGTTTCTGTCGATATATAATGGAGCTAATTTTGAATATTTTTCGGCGTTGTGGTGACCGTAAGTGATTTCTCAGCCAAACGTGAAGAACAAACGGTGCTATTTCGCCTACAAAAATGAACTTTGGCTGTCTACCTGGGAGTCTCATGAGTGAAAACATCCGAAGTTCATCAAAGGTAAACATTTTAATTTGATTGCTTTTCTGATTTCCGTGACTAGTTTGCCTGCTGCTAGCAAGGCATAATGCTATGCTAGGCTAGGCTATGATAAACTTACACAAATGCTTGTCTAGCGTTGGCTGTAAAGCATATTTTGAAAATCTAGGATAACAGGGTGATTAACAAAAGGCTAAGCTGTGTTCCAATATATTTCACTTGTGATTTTCATGAATAGGAAGATTTGTCTGTTGCGTTATGCTAATTAGTGTCAGATGATGATAACGGTCCCGTTCACGGGCTGGGCGTCACTACAGGTTAACCAACAATGCAGTTCAAGAAAAAAAGAGTTAAGAAAATATTTACTCAATAAACTAAAGTAACAAAATGTAATAAAAAGTAACAAAATATTAATGAGGCTATATACAGGGGGTACCGGTACCGAGTCAATGTGTGGAGTTACAGGTTAGTCAATGTAATTTGTACATGTACAGTCGTGGCCAAAAGTTTTGAGAATGACACAAATATTAATTTTCAAAGTCTGCTGCCTCAAATTGTATGATGGCAATTTGCATATTCTCCAGAATATTATGAAGAGTGATCAGATGAATTGCAATTAATTACAAAGTCCCTCTTTGCCATGCAAATGAACTGAATCCCCAAAAAACATTTCCACTGCATTTCAGCCCTGCCAATAAAGGACCAGCTTATTACATCACGTCAGTGATTCTCTCGTGAACACAAATGTGAGTGTTGAATGGCAGCAGGCAGGTGTGAGTGCATCTGCATGCACAGTGAGGTGAAGACTTGGATGGCCTGGTGTCAAGAAGGGAAGCAAAGAAGCCACTTCTCTCCAGAAAAAACATCAGGGACAGATTGCAGAATATCAAACGGTACAGGGATTGGACTGCTGAGGACTGGGGTAAAGTCATTTTCTCTGATAAATCCCCTTTCCGATTGTTTGGAGCATCCGGAAAAAAAGCTTGCCCAGAGAAGACAAGGTGAGCGCTTCCATCAGTCCTGTGTAATGCCAACAGTAAAGCATCATGAGACCATTGATGTGTGGGGTTGATTTTCAGCCAAGGGAATGGGCTCACTCACAATTTGAATAAAGAATGGTACAAACACATCCTCTGAGAGCAACTTCTCCCAACCATCCAGGAACAGTTTGGTGACAAACAATGCCTTTTCCAGGACGATGGAGCAGCTTGCCATAACGCAAAAATTATAATTAAGCAGCTCGGGGAACAAAACATTGATATTTTGGGTCCATGGCCAGGAAAATCCCAGACCTTAATCTCATTGAGAACTTGTGGTCAATCCTCAAGAGGCAGGTGAAAAAAAAGAAAACACAAATTCTGACAAACTCCAAGCATTGATTATGCAAGAATGGGCTGCGATCAATCAGGATGTGGCCCCAAATTTAATTGACAATTGATACTTATTTCCCTCATTAAATTGCAAATCAATTTATAACATTTTTGACATGCGTTTTTCTGGATTTCTTTGTTGTTATTCTGTCTCTCACTGTTCAAATAAACCTACCATTACAATTATAGACTGATCATTTCATTGTCAGTGGGCAAACGTACAAAATCAGCAGGGGATCAAATGCTTTTCTCCCTCACTGTATGTACACACACACACACACGGGAGAGATGCAAGTCAAATTTGAATCGATGTACTTTAAAAAAAATTCAAGCTGGTGGATATTTTTTACATTTGATTTAACTAGGCAAGTCAGTTAAGACTAAATTCGTATTTACAATGACGGCCTACCCTGGCCAAACCCGGACGACACTGGGCCAAATGTGTGCCGCCCTATGGGACTCCCAATCACGGCCGGATGCGACAGCCTGGATACTGGATAGCATGGCACAATGAGGTAATTTAAAGTCAAAGGAATGGTGTGGAGTTAAACCTTACCTCATCTAGTGGACAACTGTGTGGCAAATAAGAATGTTTCTTAACAGACTTGTCTTGTTAAAAATAAAAAATAAAATAGTAGTTATTTTTATTCACTGTGTATTTATTTCTTCCATCACCATTCCTATTTTGTATCTTTAACTCTGCATTGTTGGAATAGGATCCGAAAGTAAGCATTTGATAGTTTACACCGGCTGTTAGCAAAGCATGTGACAAATAAAAAAATATATTTGATTTGGAACGGTACGAGTTAAATTGTAACTCATCAGGGTTAAAATAACATTTGTTGGCAGGCTCCAGTACATTTTGTAGTGGACAGCGTCACTGACCGGAATTCTGATATCTCATGAGACCAACAATGTGTCCTGTGTAAGCTGGGCCATTGTGAGAGCAGTGCGTTGGAGTCACACACACGACTACGGATGACGGGACCGTTTTATAGGCTGTCATTCTTCAATCCCGTCGTGTCTGCTGATGTATAAGGTCACTTGACGCAGACCACTAGCCTGTGGTTTCACATCTGTACCACAGTCTCTACAGTATAAGCAATCTTCCCCAACAAGTGAAGACGGAGCTAAAGCAGCGTTTTCCAATTATTTAAAAATGGTTTTATATACATTTGATAAAGGATCCATTTTTTAAATTGGAGATTAAAAAACAAGAAAAATAAAAGGAATGAAAGACACAGTGAGCAAAATAAAAAGAATCCATGGAACCTTCAGACTCACGCTCCGACAATTCAAACTGGAGCAGAAATGCAACATGGGCTTTTGGGCTGTATCCCTTCAGACACAGGAAGAGCTATAGACAGGGTAAAATACCCCAGCCCTATCCACCAGCCTTCGGCCGGGCCTTAGGGCACAATGCGCTGTTGATCTGGGGGCAGCGTCACTGATCAAACACAGAGAGCCATACTGCTGAGTGCAGTCACTTCATTCAGACAGCCAATGGAGTCACACACCATCACCCTACATTATGGAGGGAAACGCATGCCGTTTTGGAGATGAAAATAACAGGCACAGTTGACGAAAAGCCTACACATATGCACATAAAAAACAAGCACACAACACAGTAGGACAGGGGTCAGAAACAGGCGGCCTGGAGATTGATTGATTATATATATATATATATATTTTTTTAAACACTACATGACCAAAAGTATGTGGACACCTGCTTGTCGAACATCTCATTCCAAAATCATTGCCATTAATATGGAGTTGGTCCCCGCTTTCCTGCTATAACAGCCTCCAGAATCGTCTAGAATGTCATTGTATGCTGTAGAGTTAGGATTTCCCTTCACTGGAACTAAGGGGCCTAGTCCGAACCATGTCCCAGACCATTATTCCTCCAGCACCAAACTTTACAGTTGGCACTATGCAGTCGGCCAGGTAGCTTTCTCCTGGCATCCGCCAAACCCATATTTGTCCGTCGGACTGATGGTGAAGCGTGATTCATCACTCCAGAGAACACGTTTCCACTGTTCCAGAGTCCAATGGTGGCGAACTTTACCACACTTCAGCCGGTGCTTGGCATTGCGCATGGTGATCTTAGGCTTGCTCAGCCATGGAAAATAATTTCATGAAGATCCCGAGGAACAGTTCTTGTGCTGATGTTGCTTCCAGAGGCAGTTTGGAACTCCGTATTGAGTATTGCAACTGAGGACAGGCGATTTTTACACGCTTCAACACTCGGCGGTCCCGTTCTGTGAGCTTGTGTGTCCTACAACTTCGCGGCGGAGCCGTTGTTGCTTCCAAACGTTTCCCCTTCACAATAACAGCACTTACAGTTGACCAGGTAGTTCTTGCAGGGCAGAAATTTGACATCCTATGATGGTGCCAAGTCACAGCTCTTCAGTATGGACCATTCTACTACCAATGTTTGTCTAGAGAGATTGCATGGCTGTGTGCTCGATATTATACACCTTTCAGCAACGCGCATGTGGCTGAAAATCAGCGAATCCACAAATTTGAAGGGGTGTCCTTACACGTTTGGCAATGTAGTGTGTGTGTATAGTTCATTTAAAACAAAAAAAATCAAATATAATCTCTTTTTGGGCTTACTTGGTCAATTTGTAGTGGAAAAAATTACTACAATTATGTTCCGGCCCTCGGATCATCAACTCTGACAAAAAGCGTCCCATGGCTAGATTTAGTTGCCCACCCATACAGTGGGAGAATTGGTACCCCCGCTACAGATTTGCGTCATAATAGCTCAATAAAAGCTTAATTTAATTTAGAGGAATAGGGAAAGTGGACCTTTATTTGAAAGTTGTGTATAGTCTGTGGGTTAATTTGAAAATGGAACGCAGTGAAAATAAATTCTCACGACAGTCCATAATGATGTCGGAGGACGAGGGAGGCGGCACACCAGAAGTAGCAAGCTTAGACTGGAGAAGCGTGAATATCATACCAGAACATTCTCCCTTGAAATGCAGGGCTCAATTAAGGATTAAGACTCCTCGCTAGCACTCCTAACAAGCTTGGTTCTCAAACTCATTAGTAACAGGAGTTTATAAAAAAAGTGAACAGACCGAAGGGCTAGCTGGCCTGACATCTTCGCAGCTCAGACAGACAGAGTCTTCGCAGCTCAGACAGACAGACAGACAGTCTTCGCAGCTCAGACAGACAGAGTCTTCGCAGCTCAGACAGACAGAGTCTTCGCAGCTCAGACAGACAGAGTCTTCGCAGCTCAGACAGACAGAGTCTTCGCAGCTCAGACAGACAGAGTCTTCGCAGCTCAGACAGACAGAGTCTTCGCAGCTCAGACAGACAGAGTCTCCGCAGCTCAGACAGACAGAGTCTCCGCAGCTCAGACAGACACTCTTCGCAGCTCAGACAGACAGAGACATCTTCGCAGCTCAGACAGACAGACAGACATCTTCGCAGCTCAGACAGACAGACAGACATCTTCGCAGCTCAGACAGGTCAGCCATGTCTGAAATTAGCCAAATTAATGTACTATTTGCTCTGATAGACAAAGCAGCAAAAAGGCAATTGTTCAGTTTTTGAGATCAGTTTCTTCCTTGTACACCAGGCACAAATACCTGACATGATAAACAGTGCGGGTATGGCCCAGTTTCTGTCTAGATGACCCATACTTAGAGACAGGGCTTTCAGGTTATATGTCCAGAAGACCCTACAGTTTGACTTAAGCCCAGAGTTATGAGGAAGTCAACACACAGAGGGCTAAAGACTGGTGGCTGGATGCCAAACACTCAAAGGAAGTGTGGGGGGCGGTGCCCAGACAGTACAGTTAGCTTCTGCAAAGACTTCTGATGTATTAAGCACAAATGGTTCCCTCTGTGTACTAGAAAACTGGGATACTCCCTAACCTAAGGGAAGAGACGAGGAATCAACTAGAGACTACAACAGAATCTTCCTCTTCCATCTAGCATTATTTTTTAAGAAAACATATCTATGGAACAGTCAGTTTTCCAGGACAAATCTAAATTGTTTAAATTTATAACAGAATTTAGGGCAACAGAAATCACATTTGTTTCATGTTCAGACACACACATGCGCATATTTCATGCAGATTAAGTCATTCATTTTTTAGAGTGTAAGACGTTGGAGGATGGGGGGTGCTAAGCTGACATATGGAATTGTTTTAAGATGGTCATTCTATGGATCATTTAGTTTTTTATTTTGAAATTTACCAGCCTTTGTCCTTTACCACTATAGCCCATAGAAACACATTGAATAACAAATGGAAAAACAAAGTCAAAAAAAGGTTTTGAAGTGTCTGTCCTATATCTAGGAGATATATTTAAAAATTAAAACAAACCTCTGGAAATATATATATTTTTTACACGTTTAACCCCTTTTTGGGGTATTTTTTTCTTAGTTTCATTTTTACAGGTACCGGTTACCTTCAGAGGAGTCCTGTGATACTTGTGTGGGTCCTAGAGCAAAACGGAGAACACCATTGTTTTTGTGAGAATCTCTCCTTACACGCAGATCAAGGTACTAACATGTATTCTATGCATTTTTTACATGGTAACCTATTTTTACACTGCACAGGAGCGTGTATTACTATCAGCTAGTTTGACTAGGAGCAGTTGATGATGAATCCGTCTTACTCATGCTTCATCCTCCCAGGTTCTGGTCTAAATATAGGTCCACACCCCAGGTTGTTGCATGGTGGTCCTCTGGACACATTCAGACAAAATACACATCATGAATGTGTGTGTCCATGTGATGTTGGCTAGGTAGGTGGTCCATGACTGGTATGGGCAACACAATTATATTTAAAATGATTGTGTTTCCAATGAAAGGGCTTTAGGGACATTGGCAAATAGAGTATTGATAAAGTACATTCTAAGCACAAAAGATTAATATCAGTTCAACATGGCCCTGGATCCCTTTCAAAGCCCGTCTCTCTCCACCAGGGAGAATGCATGCTTTGTGGACCTGGACTAACACAGAGAAGTCTTCCTGTCCTCTGTGGAGGCAACGTACAGCAGGACATCAAGGTCTCTGTCAAAAGATAACAGGCCTGCTTTATGCCCTCCTGATAATCATTGTTTGACCTCAGCAGCATCCCTGTTCTCTCTTCTGAGGCAAGGAAACCCAAGCCCCCTGTTGAGTACAATAGTATCATCACTCGGAGGACTCAAAGGCAGCAGCCAGCCAGGTGGACTAAACACACCGGAGTGTTCAGGCTTGTTAGGTAGAGCTGCAGAGTCTATCAGTTACTATTACAGCTAAGCTGAGACCACTGGGTATATTCATCCCTCCACCAGTTCTCACAGTCAGCCTGAACATGAGAAAGCCCGAATGGACCACCCCCCACCCGCTAATCCTTGCCAGGCCTATTCAATAAATGAGTGACAAGAAGTGATCGGGAATAGAGAAAGAAAATACATCTCAACAGCTAGAGTTTAAGTTACGGAATCTCGCACAAAGAGACGATATTGCAAAAGATTGACCCGCTCTCCCCTCCCTTCACGATACTGACATAAAATCTTTAGTCTTGGAGGAGGCATTTATTCTTGATGTTGCTTGTATTACAGTGTGTCTGAGATGAGGCTTGTCAGACTGATATAAAGAGGAGCTGGGAGAGAGTCTGAATTGTCGGGATAAATGCTGTAAACCCCTTAAAGCTGCAGAACCCAGAGCCTGAAGGGAGCACAGGAGTCCAGGGTATGACCGGTGAATGGTTACATGGTCTTGATCCCAGTCTTCACAACCCTTAGTCAGCAGGTCCAATCTCAGCGGCTCAAAGCGCCTGTGGAAACACTGTTAAAGGCTGGCCATTACCCTTTAGCTGCAGAGGCAACATATTCAATGACAAATACACAGAAAGTAATATTCTGCAAAATAATGTACAGTAGACATTTCAAACGGACCCAGAGCATAAAATTTGCTTTGAATTGCCTTTGAAATGAGGAGCTGTAGCAATGCTATTTTGTGATTTATAATAGCAAAGCGGAACTGACACTAGTGGATAGATGAGGGAGGAAATGGCGAAGCACCCGAGCCCAAAAAAGTCTGATACATTTGAAAGTGCACCACTGTCTGGGCATGAGTCTCTGCACAAGACAGTTGGGAAAATCTGTGACCTCTTTCCAACTCACTCTTATAGGCTGACCACACCACTCGTGTCACGTGTGCGTGCGAGTGTTGCAAAAATACATTTAGAAATCTATATGATTCAATTATTGCGCGCACCAACGAGCATCTGCGTTGCCAAGGGCTAAAATAGAAGTCATTCCTATTTCTGATGCAGATTGCCCTGCAAGTCCTGCCTCCCATCTCCTCATTGGTTTATAGAAGCAGGTACCCACGTGCTATCTCCTCATTGGTTATACCCACGTGGGTGATTGAAAGATGAACTGTTGCCGGTTGTCGTGGTAATACTATGAAAGTTTAGATGCCAATCACCATATAAGTTAAACGATGAAAAGGCCTGGAAAGAGGAGAGATGCCTAGAAAGGATTCGGTTGACTGTTTTTATGTGTGGATTAATTGTCGGAGTAGAGGACCTTGTGCATTTCATGTAAAATAACAACCTTGTGTTTATATCCCAGGACAAATTAGCTAGCAACAGCAAGCTAGCTAAATAGGACAAATTAGCTAGCAAGTGCAAGCTAGCTAGCTAAATTGTCATAAATGTTTAATACTTTGACCGGTCCCAAATTAATGTCAATGGTTCAGAGTTTGTTTTGATATTTTAACCTGCGTGTCATGATCGCGTTTGGTGTAGGGGGACAAAATATATTTATGCACGAAGGCGCACACGCGCAGCTGGTTTGGGTTCCGTGTTAGCCTCCTGGATTGTGATGTCATCTTCAGCTTCAACAGCTGACAATACTTTGGAAAGAAAGGTTACAGTGTCAAAGCGAAGGCTACAATATTCTCTAGGAGGTGAACAGTTGTCAGCAGTTCTGGATTCAATTCCTCTAGTCCAGAACATTGCCTTAAACCGGGTCAAACAGTGACTACATACCTATGGATAGGCTATGCCAAGCCTGACAAAGCTGCAGAATCCAAGACAGACAAGGAAAACAAGCTTGACCTTTCACAGCCGCACAATGAAATATTACTCACTAAAAATACCACCGCCATGACCTGAATTACTACTAGCCAAATAATGTCAAAGACCCAGGGAACATGCAGGGCCATTGGTGTTCATCACAATTCAACAATGTTAGCCTACCACTTATCAATCATTGCTCAGACAGACATGGCTACCCACTTCATTAGGTTGCAGCACATGGCAACAACAAAAAAAGTCAGTCTGACAAGCACATAATCCCAGGGAAAGTGATGTAAACATAGAAAGCAGACAGAGGATCTCATAAGACAGAACTAAGTCTGTTGTCAGGTAGCAAAGGAGCATTAACACACAAGGCTATTATACAAGAGATGAGAGCATGTAGCAAATTTAAATTGATCAATGTTATACAAATGTCAAATGTGTAATGTACGTGTAGCACATGTAATCAGCTGTCCTAGTGTTGACCGTGGCCATTTTCCCACAGCTCCATCTCCCAGAAATAAAAAGACATTCTAAAAGAAAAGTGTCTCTACCACTTAAGTGATACACTGAATTTACTCAAGGGAATATCTGTCAGGTACTCCTTTTTCATTGTTGGGCATATTACCATAATAAACAGTATTGCATGTTGCGATAGTAACACCCTGAATTCCAATAACTATTTTTATGGAAGTGAACATTTGATCTCCAGCATTGTGGAATATTTACTAACTGCTGTTCTGAGTTTGGACTTCCAAGGGAGACTTTTTTCTACCTGATCAATGTCATAACGACAGAGTCAGATGTTTCCATCCAGAAGAGCTTGTTTTGACAGAGCACAATTCCATCTAATCGTTGTGCTGTTCTGTAAGAACTGCTCCTGTAGTCAACTTTAGCTCCAGCAATTCCCTCTAATAGCAGCCAGCTCTGTGTCCAGGAATTACAGCGCATTTGGAAAGTATTCAGACTTAATCCATATTTTGTTACAACCTTGGATTAAAAATGGTTTCTCTCCCTCACCACACAAGTTAACAAAAATCAAATCAAATCTTGTGTCACATGCGCCGAAATGCTTACTTTCAAGTCTTGAAAATATCACCTGTACAGACCCTTTGCTCAGAACTTTCTTGACGCACCTTTGGCAGCGATTACAGCCGAGTCTTATTGGGTTTGAGCTACAACCTTGGCACACCAATATTCCGGGAATTTCTCACATTCTTCTCTGCAGATCCGCTCAAGCTGTTAGATGATTGGATGGGGAGCGTCACTGCACAGCTATTTTCAGGTCTCTACAGAGATGTTCGATCAGGTTCAAGTCCGGGCTCTGGCTGGGCCACTCAAGGACATTCAGAGACTTGTTCCGAAGCCACTCCTGCGTTGGCTGTGTGCTTAGGGTCATTGTCCTGTTGGAAGGTGAACCTTCACCCCAGTCTGAAGTCCTGAGCGCTCCGGAGCAAGTTTTCATTAAGGATCTCGCTGTACTTTGCTCCTTTCATCTTTCCCGACTAGTCTTCCAGTTCCTGCTGTTGAAAAACATCACCACAGCATGATGCCACCACCATGCTTCACCGTGGGGATGGTGCCAGGTTCTCCAGACGTGACGCTTGGCATTCAGACCAAAGAGATCAGTCTTGGTTTCATCAGACCAGAGAATCTTGTTTCTCATGGTCTTGGAGTCATTAGGTGCCTTCTGACAAACTCCAAGTGGGCTGTCATGTGCCTTTTATTGAGGAGTGGGTTCCGTCTCACCACTCTACCATAAAGGCCTGATTGGTAGAGTGCTGCAGAAATGGGAGAACCTTCCAGAAGGACAACCATTTCCACCGAGGAACTCTGGAGCTCTGTCAGAGTGACCATCAGGTTCTTGGTCACCTCCTTGACCTCGACAATCCTGTCTCGGAGCACTACGGACAATTCCTTCGACCTCATGGCTAGGTTTTTGCTCTGTCATGCACGGTCAACTGTGGGACCTTATATAGACAGGTGTGTACCTTTACAAATCATGTCCAATCAATTGAACTTACCACAGGTGGAGTCCAATCACGTTGTAGAAATATCTCAAGGATGATCAATGCAAACACGATGCACCTGAGCTCAATTTCGAGTCTGAGTACTTATGTAAATAAGGTATCAGTTTTTATTTTTAATACACAATTTGCTGTTTTGTAGCCTGTTTTCGCTTTGTCATTATGGGTTAGTGTGTGTTTTTATTTATTTAATGCATTTTAGAATAAGGCAGTAACGTAACAAAATGTGGAAAAAGTCAAGGGGTCTGAATACTTAAAGCACTGGCTTCATTAAGACACTTAACAGCTGCTTCCTAAAAGGAGCATACTACATACAGTACATATGAGCCAGGGCAGCAGACCACCCAGTCACCCGTGTGCCTAAAAGTGTCTGCGAAGTGGAATATCATTATGTTACAAAACAGGAGCACATGCATGCGATTAAGGTCATACAGTACTAATATATACCATACACCTGTTCCTCCTCCTGACCACCATAACCCAACCTGTCGCACAACAGAGTGACCGACCTGGATGAGCTGCTGATCCCCACACATGGCGGCCGGTGGCTGTGAGATGCACTTCAGTAATTAAATCAGTGTTTGATGTGGCCTGTTGACCTTCCTGTAGTTCATGCACTCAGCCCTCACCACAGAGGACACAGATGTCTCGTTCGTCATCCCCTTACCCATCAGCCCATGGTCATAAAAAGGTGTGCGTGTAACAGCAGGAGAGGGCCCTGCTCTTCAAGGTTAAGGACAAAGAGAGAGGGCAGGTGGTGGTGGCAGATTGAGAATGTTTTCAAACACCTTGATGTGCTGGATGTTGGCATAGTCAGGGAAATAATGAAAATCATTTTAAATGCACTGAAGACCCATTATGTGGTGAAATGAAACATTTATAACCAGGGCTGTGTACTTCCATACTCGTTCTGCTCCTCTGCCACTGAAGACCCATTATGTGGTGAAATGAAACATTTATAACCAGGGCTGTGTACTTCCATACTCGTTCTGCTCCTCTGCCACTGAAGACCCATTATGTGGTGAAATTAAACATTTATAACCAGGGCTGTGTACTTCCATACTCGTTCTGCTCCTCTGCCACTGCAAAGCAAACCTCCTTGAATTAAAGGAATCAGAAATTGAAATATAATGCCCTTTGACAACGGAACATGAAAGCCCTGCCTGATGTATTTATACTCCCAAGGCACAACAGATTCGGTCTTAACAAAATTCATGAGAGTGTTAACCAGCTTTGTACATTCACAGCTAAAGTGCGAACTCAATCATACTCGTTGAGTGTTCAGCATAAATAACACATTTTTTAATATTTTTAAATCCTATGCATATTAATACTCATCTTGGGAAAACAAATCACTTTTCCGTGCACACAGGGTTCATTTACATATGTATACACCATGTGGCGCTGGACATTTGACCGGCATCATTTTAATTTACCGGACATTTCAGAAATGTACCGAACCCATATGCATTGGGTATGTAACCTGATCAGGGCGACCACCCACAAAAAAATTACCTTTCACATTTAGATTCTGGTAATTCATATTAACAGAACAAGTCGAGGATGCAACGATGTGTGGTCCCTTCTAACCTAATTCTGATTCAAACATCTTCAAAGTGTGCATAACTGTACACATTTACTTTTCCAACACCACGAGTAACAAAAAAGCGAAATCCCTAGCCTGTCAATCTACTATAACCGTAGTAGAAAAGTTGACTTCGTCTATTGGTCAGCTTGTCGAGAAAGAAATGGCCTATTCCAAACAGACTCTGGGACAGCTAAGGGACGACAGATCCCTAATACATACAAGCAGTAGGCCTAGGCTACATAAAACAAATAACAAAACATTAACAAGCAATGAGTCTGATGCAACAGATGAGAAGGATTAGCTTAAAATGTTGTTAAACTATTATTTCTTCACATTATAACCGCAGCAATGCACACAAGGCAGTAGGCTGCGCGCTAACGTTTGTTCGGTAATGCAATTAGCGGGAAAACAATGCTGTCAAAAGCGTGAGTGTTTTCATATGACAGACATGTAGAAAGAGGGGAGATCTAACATGCAACAACTAGCTTGGGTTATTAATATGACTAGGATTGTGCCCAACTTTGTTTCATTGTCAAGTAGCCAAACAATTATATGGTCTCATATTGGCGAGGCTACTTTGAAGCAAGGTAAGACATGCCTCAATATGTAGTACAAATGTTCCATTTTCAAACAATTAAGAATGTTTTCAAAAAATGCATACTGCCTCCAGTTTACTGCAAAGTGGTGTGCCGAACTGATGAAGCCTGCCTTCCGTTGCCTATGCATTTGCTGTTTGAGATGTTGTCTGACACATTTTCCGCTCAAAGGCTCTGTATGCGATAAGGTACATAACTAATATATACTGTACACGAGCCAATTTAATTCCACTAAATTATGCAAATTAACCAATAGGCCGATAAGCATGACCTGACAAATGTATTTACATCGACTATTATTTAAATCAATGAATGGCTAGCATTATTTCGCAATGGGATTTTTTCTTCTCCTGGATAAATGCCAGGGACAATTTTAAACATTATCGTTTCTATTTATTTATTTTATCGGCCAAAAGCCGGCTATTACCAACTAACAGAAATCCTGGTATACACGCAATTATAATGTGCCTTGATTTAACACTAGACAAGGAATAACTACGCCAGAGGCTAGCAGAGGGAGAGCTTTAAATCAAGGAAATAGTTCAGGCTACAGTCTGTGCATGTTTGCTTTTCCCCCCACGTGCGTGCTGGCAGTCGACAATGCGTAATGTTTCTCAATGAGATAAAGGCTCTGAAAATGGCTTCACCAACAGCTGCTTCAACTCCCCTCCTAAATCCAGCCCCACCTTCTGCCTGTGCTTCTTATTTTCTGAGCCATAATATTTTTTAAGATGAACTAATGTTCTTAGTGAGAGGGGGTGGGGGGCTTAATGCTGGAAGAGACAGAGTATTATCATATTCTAATACCAATGCCTGTAACAATACACATAATTGATCAAGCTGACATCTCTATTGAAATATTGTGGGTGTTGCAATCGCCTCAAGGCAGACGGACTCTGCTCAAATGACTGCATGGCAGGGATTCTTGCTTTGAGTATGCCAGGGAATAGATGGGGTCCCATTTTATTCCACCTTTATTTTTCAACAAAAAATAATTGTGCAAGAGAGTCAGGAGCTAGCTGGCAGGTAGGACAAAGCTGACTGCATACACACACCTGCAGATGCAGAACCCTGTGGCCAGGCCTGTCGCATTGTGTACCATCACACTGTGGTGGTCCAACATGCACAGCGAAGGAAGAGACATGTATTAGCTTAGAATTCTAGAATTATGGACATTCATGTCCTTAATAAGCTGAATAACCTGAGTTAAACAAAAGAGAAATATGGTTTACATAATAAGGAGAACAATCTTAAACAGGTTCGGATCAAGGAAATAAAACGTTTAAGCTTTTGGGCCGAAGGTATGTTTACAAATTAACCCTGCCCAAAGCAGTGAGTCCTGATCCCTTTCCTCATCTGAAGACACTTCATCCAGACTGTTTAACGTCAAAAACTTCAGAGGAGCAACATTCCCTGAGAGAGGATCAAACAAACTCAAGAGCCTTAAAATGACAGATAGCTGGAAGCCTTATTTATCTGTTGGCTTGTAAAATCACTTCTTTAGGCAGGAATAAAGTACATTTCAAGTTGTATTGATGTTTGACGTATTGTCTCAGACTTAGCACTCATAATTTGTAAAGATTTATGTTCCTCTCATTCCACAAGCCACTAATGGAATGTATCTGAAAGGTGCAATATGTAACTTTTCAGGCAATCTGACCAAATTCACACAGAAATGTGAGTTATAGATCTGTCATTCTCATGGAAAGCAAGTCCAAAAAGCGGTTATTTCTATGATTCTCATTAGGGGACGCACAATATTAGCTTTAAAAAAGTCTAGTTTAACGCCCATATGTGCAAAACCGATGTCAAAGCTGACGTGCATACCTATATAAAGTAGGTACATGACGTAATGACGCCACGCAAAATGTTGCACTATACTTACAACACAGCCCACAATGTCTGCTGTGTGGATCGAGCAGTCATTTGAAAGAGTAACAAAATACCAGCGAGACAGCTCAAAAAGGCGAAATCCATTAAAGCCAAGATAATGGAATTCATTGCCCTTGACAATCAACCGTTCTCTGTCGTGGGCGATGTTGGCTTTCGCAGACTGGTCGAGCACTGGTACACACTACCAAGAGCGGTATTTTTGTTCTTGTTAACAACCTATAGGTTTTGGGAAGTCGGTTAGGACATCTACTTTGTGCATGACACAAGTAATTTTTCCAACAAACAGTTTACAGACAGATTATTTCACTTATGTATCACAATTCCAGTGGGTCAGAAGTTTACATACACTAAGTTCACGGTGCCTTTAAACAGCTTGGAAAATTCCACAAAATGATGTCATGGCTTTAGAAGCTTCTGATTGACATCATTTGAGTCAATTGGAGGTCTACCTGTGGATGTATCTCAAGGCCTACCTTCAAACTCAGTGCCTCTTTGCTTGACATCATGGGAAAATCAAAAGAAATCAGCCAAGACCTCATAAAAAAATGGTAGACCTCCACAAGTCTGGTTCATCCTTGGGAGCAATTTCCAAAAGCCTGAAGGTACCACGTTCATCTGTACCGACAATAGTACGCAAGTATAAACAGGTTGTCTCCTAGAGATGAATATACTTTGATGTAAAAAGAGCAAATTAATCCCAGAACAGCAGCAAAGGACCTTGTGAAGATGCTGGAGGAAACCGGTACAAAAGTACCTCCATCCACAGTAAAACGAGTCCTATTTTGACATAACCTGAAAGGCCGCTCAGCAAGGAAGAAGCAACTGCCGATGAATACCATCGCAACAGTGTAGCACGTGGGTGGCAGCGTCACGTTGTGGGAATGCTTTACTGCAGGAGGGACTGGTGCACTTCACAAAAGAGAGAGCATCATGAGGATGGAACATTTTGTGGATATATTGATGCAACATCTCAAGACATCAGTCAGGAAGTTAAAAGCTTGGTCGCAAATGGGTATTCCAAATGGACAATGACACCAAGCACACTTCCAAAGTTGTGGCAAAATGGCTTAAGGACAACAAAGTAAAGGTATTGGAGTGGCCATCACAAAGCACGAATCTCAATCCCATAGGAAACTTGTGGGCAGAACTGAAAAAGCATGTGCGAGCAAGGAGGCCTACAAACCTGACTCAGTTACACCAGCTTTGTCAGGAGGAATGGGCCAAAATCCACCCAACTTATTGTGGGAAGCTTGTGGAAAGCTACCTGAAATGTTTGACCCAAGTTAAACAATTTAAAGGCAATGCTACCAAATACTAATTGAGTGTATGTAAACTTCTGACCCACTGGGAATGTGATGAAATAAATAAAAGCTGAAATAAATCACTATTATTATTCTGACATTTCACATTCTTAAAGTAAAGTGGTGATCCTAACTGACCAAGACATGACATTTTTACTAGGATCAAATGTCAGTAGTTGTATTTGGCTATGTAAACTTCAACTGTACAACCTATGGAACGTTTGGGTCTTTGCGTGTCAAAAATAATACAGTAGCACTGTCAAGCTGTACAAACATGCAAACACCGGCCACGAACGTTGTGTTTACAATACAGTGTTGGTAATAAATCATAAATTTGTTCAACAGCAACTTCTGGGGTAGCTTTAACTTGGTACCTAGCTTGTGCCAATACAACCAGCCTGAAAACAATAACCAGTAGAAACTGTAGTCATTTGCCTTATTCTTAGCAATGATTTGGGAATCCTTGTGAGTAAATATTAGCTAGGTACCAACTTGTTGTTCGCCTATTGAAATTGAACTTCAGTTCATGAAAATAAATAGCTAGCCAGCTACTTAACGCAACCGCTGTGTCAGATTTCAAAAACAATTTACGAAAAAAGCAAACCATGCAATAATCTGAGTACGGCACTCAGACAACAAATCAAGCCATACAGGTATTTGCCATGTTGGAGTAAACAGAAGTTAGAAATAGAGTTATAAATAGTAATTTACCTTTGATGATCTTCATCAGAATGCACTCCCAGGAATCCCAGTTCCACAATAAATGTTTGATTTGTTCGATAAAGTCCATCATTTATGTCCAAACACCTCCTTTTGTTAGCGCGTTCAGTTCACAAATCCAAAAACAATGCAGGGGCAGGTCCAGGCGAAAGTTCCGAAATAAAGTCGTATTACAGTTCGTAGAAACATGTCAAACAAAGTATAGAATCAATCTTTAGGATGTTTTTATCGTAAATCTTCAATAATGTTCCAACTGGAGAACTCCTTTGTCTTCAGAAATGCAATGTAACGCAAGCTAACTCTCACGTGAACGCACGTGACAAGCTCGTGGCACTCTGCCAGACCACTACTCATTCAGCACCCATTCCCCCCTCCTTCACAGTAGAAGCATCAAACAAGGTTTAAAATACTTGACATCTAGTGGAAGCCTTAGGAAGTACAATTTGACCCCAAAGACACTGTATATTCGATAGACAAAGAGTTGACAAACTACAAACCTCAAATTTCCCACTTCCTGGTTGGATTTTTCTCAGGTTTTTGCCTGACATTTGAGTTCTGTTATACTCACATACATCATTCAAACAGTTTTAGAAACTGTAGAAGAGTTACACAAGTCAGAAATAGAGATAAAATGAATCACTTACCTTCGATGATATTCATATGGTTGCACTCAGAAGACATTCATTTATTCAATAAATGTTCCTTTTGTTCGATAAAGTATATTTTTATATCCAAAAACCTCAGTTTTGTTTGTGCGTTTTCTTCAGTACTCCACAGGCTCAAACAAAGTCACAACAGGCAGACAAAAAAAATTGTATCCATAAAGTTCATAGAAACATGTCAAACGATGTTTATATTCAATCCTCAGGTTGTTTTTAGCCTAAATAATCGATAATATTTCAACCGGACAATAACGTTGTCAATATAAAAGGTAAACAAGAAAGGCACTCTCGGTCGCGAGCATGAAAAAGCTCTGACACGGCAGGGTCCACTCATTCCGACTGCTCTTACTCCCTCATTTTTCAGAATACAAGCCTGAAACAATTTCTAAAAATTGTTGACATCTAGTGGAAGGCATAGGAACTGCAATTTGAGTCCTAAGTCAATGGATACTGTAATGGCATTGAATAGAAAACTACAACATTAAAAATCCTACTTTTTCACTGGTTTTCGCCTGCCAAATCAGTTCTGTTATACTCACAAATACTATTTTAACAGTTTTGTTAACTTTAGAGTGTTTTCTATCCAAATGTACCAATTATTTGCATATCCTATCTTCTGGGACTAAGTAGAAGGCAGTTTAATTTGGGTACACTTTTCATCGAAAATTCCAAATACCCTAGAGAAGTTAACCCTGTTGCACAAAGCTAATGTTATAAGCAGCCAGCTAGTTTCATCTGGCTAGTGAGGCTGGACTGAAGCGGGTTGTGTTGTGAAGCTAGGCACAATAAGGATTAGGCACAATAGTGAAATTTGCCGTTCGCCTTCAAGATAAAAGTACGTCATTGACAGTGATGCAAATGAATACAAACAGAATTGTGCAAAGTCCACTATTGTGGTTAATCCTTATTGTGCTAGCTTCACATAGATAGGTCACCCCACCATTAGTCAAATAAGTACTGTTTTATAAATGAGGGTTATTTTAGGCGACACCTAGCTAACTATAGTAACTGAAACAGATGTGTTATTTGACATGCATCTTTGACACGCAAAGACCCAAACGTCGTTCCATACAAATCCTGGATGAGAATGAAACGACTGAACAAATGAACAACGAAACAGAACAGCAAGTAAGTGTAAGAAATAGCTTTAGATTATATTTTACTGGTAAGGGGGACATACGTAAAATACATTTTTGGTCAGTGTGGTGTGCGTAAACTATTTAACTAGGCAAGTCAGTTAAGAACAAATTCTTATTTATAATGATGGCCGGACGACACTGGGCCAATTGTGCGCCGCCCTATGATACTCCCAATCACAGCCGGATGTGATACAGCCTGGATTCAAACCGGGACTGTAGTGACACCTCTTGCACTGAGATGCAGTGCCTTAGACGCCTGCGTCCATGTGGGTGTGTTAACTATACTAGAACACTTAAAAGGCCGCTAAAATTGTAAATATCGGTTTATCGTTGTCAGTTTTGTTGGCAAGGAAAATATTGGATATTGGTATCGGCCAAAAATGTCATATCAGTGCATCACTACTTCTCATTCTTAAATTTCATTCTTGCATCTTATACTTTTGTACACCAACTTCAAACAGCTGTAAACAAAATATTTTTGGTTATGGAAAACATTTCACAGCGGTGTAGATGGTACAATAATTCACCACAGATGTACTCTTCCAAGATGGCGTAGCAGTCGGACGTGTTTTTGTCTTGTCCCGTCCTGTATAGTGTAAATATAGTTTTTTTCCTCGTTTTTTTTCTGTATATATTACGTACATATTTTAATCTCACTTTTCAACTACAGGCTGAATATACTCTCCTGCAACCCGCATCCCCCAATGTGGTACGGGTCTGCTTTTTCTATACTTTAGAATCTGAACCCTCATCAGAAGCTAGCCGCTAACTAGCTACTAGCTAGCCACTGCTAGCGGTCTTCAACGCTAACTAGGACACCAGCGCGACATCTACCCAAAGCATATCAGACTGCTTTTTCTCTACCACATCTCCGGATTCCTACCGCAAGCTCTGAACCTTTATACCGGATCATCGTAAATAGCTAGCTGCAATCCGAGTGGCTACTCCTGGCTAACGTCTCTGTCCCAGAGCAAGCACCAGTTAGCCTGGAGCTAGCCTGGAGCTAAGCCCATCTCCCGACTTGCTGAAGAGGTCCAAAAATACCTAATTTGCCAATTGGCCTGGACCCTCTACTGACCCTCTACTGCCGACACGGAGCCCCGCCGATCCATCACGACTGGTCCGCCGACATAATCGTCCGAGGGGGTTTCAACAGGCTTTTCCGCTGCGACATCGCCAAAGATCCATCTGCTGGCCAAGGCCCGCGAGCTTTCTGAATCGCTGTATCTCCAGCTCACCGCATGAAGAGGAATAAACAGACTCACCCCATCGCGACGTCCCCAAAGGTTAACTCTCTAGCCCTCGCTATCTCCCTGCTTGCTAATTCGGCCTGCTAACGGCTAGCTTGTCAAGCTCCGGTCCGCTAACTGCTACCTTGTCTAGCTCGGGCCTACGAACTGTTAGCTTGTTAGCACAGGCCTGCTAACCGTCTGAACCACCGCGTCCCAATCACTCTCTGACCCCATTTACTTTCTATCTCTTTTTGATTTTTAATTTGTTTATACCTTCCGGAAACCTGCCTCACCCAATGTGATACGGAATCGCTGTTACTTTTACTCTTATTTTTATTTTTATGACACAGTCAAGAACCTCCAGACGCTAACCAGCTAACTAGCTACAAGCTAGTTAGTCATTGTTAGTTTTTTAAAAAAAAACCTGGATAACACTCGCCAGCCCAGCCCCCCTGCCCATCCACCGCTGCCCCCTGGACACTGATCTCTTGGCTACATAGCTGACGCACGCTGGACTGTCCATTAATCACGGTACTCCTTTCTGCTTGTTTGTCTTACCTGTCGGCCCCGTTGCCTAGTCAACGCCATTTTACCTGCTGTTTGTTGTGCTAGCGGATTAGCCTCGCCTACTGTTTTTAGCTAGCTTTCCAAATTCAACACCTGTGATTACTGTATGCCTCGCTGTATGTCTCTCTCAGATGTCAATATGCCTTGTATACTGTTGTTCAGGTTAGTTATAATTGTTTTAGTTCACAATGGAGCCCCTAGACCCACTCTGCATACCCCTGTTACCTCCTTTGCCCCACCTCCCACACATGCAGTGACCTCACCCATTACAACCAGCATGTCCAGAGATACAACCTGTCTCATCATCACCCAGTGCCTGGGCTTACCTCCGCTGTACCCGCACCCCACCATACCCCTGTCTGCGCATTATGCCCTGAATATATTCTACCATGCCCAGAAACCTGCTCCTCTTATCCTCTGCCCCCAACGCTCTAGGCGACCAGTTTTGATAGCCTTTAGCCGCACCCTCATACTACTCCTTCTCTGTTCCGCGGGTGATGTGGAGGTAAACCCAGGCCCTGCATGTCCCCAGGTACCCTCATTTGTTGACTTCTGTGATCGAAAAAGCCTTGGTTTTATGCATGTCAACATCAGAAGCCTCCTCCCTAAGTTTGTTTTACTCACTGCTTTAGCACACTCTGCTAACCCTGATGTCCTTGCCGTGTCTGAATCCTGGCTCAGGAAGGCCACCAAAAATTCAGAGATTTCCATACCCAATTATAACATCTTCCGTCAAGATAGAACTACCAAAGGGGGCGGAGTTGCAGTCTACTGCAGAGATAGCCTGCAAAGTAATGTCATACTTTCCAGGTCCATACCCAAACAGTTCGAACTACTAATTTTGAAAATTACCCTCTCCAGAAATAAGTCTCTCACTGTTGCCGCCTGCTACCGACCACCCTCAGCTCCCAGCTGTGCCCTGGACACCATTTGTGAATTGATCGCCCCCCATCTAGCTTCAGAGTTTGTTCTGTTAGGTGACCTAAACTGGGATATGCTTAACACCCCGGCAGTCCTACAATGTAAGCTAGATGCCCTCAATCTCACTCAAATCATCAAGGAACCCACCAGGTACAACCCTAACTCTGTAAACAAGGGCACCCTCATAGACGTCATCCTGACCAACTGGCCCTCCAAATACACCTCCGCTGTCTTCAACCAGGATCTCAGCGATCACTGCCTCATTGCCTGTATCCGCCACGGAGCCGCAGTCAAACGACCACCCCTCATCACTGTCAAACGCTCCCTAAAACACTTCTGTGAGCAGGCCTTTCTAATCGACCTGGCCCGGGTATCCTGGAAGGACATTGACCTCATCCCGTCAGTTGAGGATGCCTGGTCATTCTTTAAAAGTAACTTCCTCACCATTTTAGATAAGCATGCTCCGTTCAAAAATGCAGAACCAAGAACAGATACAGCCCTTGGTTCACTCCAGACCTGACTGCCCTCGACCAGCACAAAAACATCCTGTGGCGGACTGCAATAGCATCGAATAGCCCCGTGATATGCAACTGTTCAGGGAAGTCAGGAACCAATACACGCAGTCAGTCAGGAAAGCTAAGGCCAGCTTCTTCAGGCAGAAGTTTGCATCCTGTAGCTCCAACTCCAAAAAGTTCTGGGACACTGTGAAGTCCATGGAGAACAAGAGCACCTCCTCCCAGCTGCCCACTGCACTGAGGCTAGGTAACACGGTCTCCACTGATAAATCCACGATTATCGAAAGCTTCAATAAGCACTTCTCAACGGCTGGTCATGCCTTCCGCCTGGCTACTCCAACCTCGGCCAACAGCTCCGCCCCCCGCAGCTCCTCGCCCAAGCCTCTCCAGGTTCTCCTTTACCCAAATCCAGATAGCAGACGTTCTGAAAGAGCTGCAAAACCTAGACCCGTACAAATCAGCTGGGCTTGACAATCTGGACCCTCTATTTCTGAAACTATCTGCCGCCATTGTCGCAACCCCTATTACCAGCCTGTTCAACCTCTCTTTCATATCGTCTGAGATCCCCAAGGATTGAAAGCTGCCGCAGTCATCCCCCTCTTCAAAGGGGGAGACACCCTGGACCCAAACTGCTATAGACCTATATCCATCCTGCCCTGCCTATCTAAGGTCTTGAAAGCCAAGTCAACAAACAGGTCACTGACCATCTCGAATCCCACCGTACCTTCTCCGCTGTGCAATCTGGTTTCCGAGCCGGTCACGGGTGCACCTCAGCTACGCTCAAGGTACTAAACGATATCATAACCGCCATCGATAAAAGACAGTACTGTGCAGCCGTCTTCATCGACCTCGCCAAGGCTTTCGACTCTGTCAATCACCATATTCTTATCGGCAGACTCAATAGCCTCGGTTTCTCGGATGACTGCCTTGCCTGGTTCACCAATTACTTTGCAGACAGAGTTCAGTGTGTCAAATCGGAGGGCATGCTGTCCGGTCCTCTGGCAGTCTCTATGGGGGTGCCACAGGGTTCAATTCTCGGGCCGACTCTTTTCTCTGTATATATCAATGATGTTGCTCTTGCTGCGGGCGATTCCCTGATCCACCTCTACGCAGACGACACCATTCTATATACTTTCGGC
The DNA here is from genome assembly GCF_034236695.1 of Oncorhynchus nerka. Classification (NCBI taxonomy): domain Eukaryota; kingdom Metazoa; phylum Chordata; class Actinopteri; order Salmoniformes; family Salmonidae; genus Oncorhynchus; species Oncorhynchus nerka. The sequence goes on along the minus strand of NC_088405.1, from coordinate 67,478,408 downwards.
CCGTCATTGGACACTGTGCTATCTAACCTCCAAACGAGCTTCAATGCCATACAGCACTCCTTCCGTGGCCTCCAACTGCTCTTAAACGCGAGTAAAACCAAATGCATGCTTTTCAACAGATCGCTGCCTGCACCCGCATGCCCGACTAGCATCACCACCCTGGATGGTTCCGACCTTGAATATGTGGACATCTATAAGTACCTAGGTGTCTGGCTAGACTGCAAACTCTCCTTCCAGACTCACATCAAACATCTCCAATCGAAAATCAAATCAAGAGTCGGCTTTCTATTCCGCAACAAAGCCTCCTTCACTCACGCCGCCAAGCTTACCCTAGTAAAACTGACTATCCTACCGATCCTCGATTTCGGCGATGTCATCTACAAAATGGCTTCCAACACTCTACTCAGCAAACTGGATGCAGTCTATCATAGTGCCATCCGTTTTGTCACCAAAGCACCTTATACCACCCACCACTGCGACTTGTATGCTCTAGTCGGCTGGCCCTCGCTACATATTCGTCGCCAGACCCACTGGCTCCAGGTCATCTACAAGTCCATGCTAGGTAAAGCTCCGCCTTATCTCAGTTCACTGGTCACGATGGCAACACCCATCCGTAGCACACGCTCCAGCAGGTGTATCTCATTGATCATCCCTAAAGCCAACACCTCATTTGGCCGCCTTTCGTTCCAGTACTCTGCTGCCTGTGACTGGAACGAACTGCAAAAATCGCTGAAGTTGGAGACTTTTATCTCCCTCACCAACTTCAAACATCAGCTATCCGAGCAGCTAACCGATCGCTGCAGCTGTACATAGTCTATTGGTAAATAGCCCACCCATTTTCACCTACCTCATTCCCATACTGTTTAAAAAAAAAAAAATATTTACTTTTCTGCTCTTTTGCACACCAATATCTCTACCTGTACATGACCATCTGATCATTTATCACCCCAGTGTTAATCTGCAAAATTGTATTATTCGCCTACCTCCTCATGCCTTTTGCACACATTGTATATAGACTGCCCTTTTTTTTTTTCTACTGTGTTATTGACTTGTTAATTGTTTACTCCATGTGTAACTCTGTGTTGTCTGTTCACACTGCTATGCTTTATCTTGGCCAGGTCGCAGTTGCAAATGAGAACTTGTTCTCAACTAGCCTACCTGGTTAAATAAAGGTGAAATAAATAAATAAAAAACAGTATAGTTGCTTGTTGTGTCACAAATTTAAATTATGCGAACTATTCGAATTTTAGCAAACAGATAATGGGGGAGCGATTTCTGCATGGTGCATCTTTAAGTTTCAGATCCATTGCTTAGGACTCATTTGTGAGAAAGAAAAAAAGAGGCAGACTTAAGGTTTTTAGAGACCTGCACACCAGGAGTAGCGTTAACGCAGAATTCAGTGTTTTTCACGCAGGAAAAAAATATATATATAATATGTGTTGTGTTTTATAAACACAGATTTAAAATGCAATTTTTTTGTCATTTCTGCTCGGCATCAGACTAATGTGTAGTTAATTTCCTCCAGTGATTGTCTTGGTGTAGCCTAATTTTCTCTAGTAAAATTTCAGAATAATTTCAAGCATAACATTAGGTCATGTACAGGAATGCAAACTGGTGAGGACCTAAAAAAGGTGACACTTTTTTTTGCACAGAAACACACACACAAAAAATCCCTGCTAGGGGGAAATGCAGGTTTTTAACTAATTAAACAAAATAATATGATCTACATGATCAGTCTGTGTGTGAAATACAAAGTGGTTAATGTGAACCTAATTCACAGCTAAAAGATGTAAAAGAAAGCAATCCAATTATTTATTGCCTAGACTAAACTGCAAATGACTCACGCATTTAGAAAAAAACAATACACTAATATTGCAGTTAGCCATGACAGCCTTTATAATAGAACACTTGTGACCACACACACACACTGCACTTGGGGAAAAAAACATCTTAAAGTAGAAATAGAATGAAACAGGCATTCTATTTTTGCTCTATTATAGTGGCCACTATAGTAGACATTGATCATGTGCACAAGGCTACATGTGTGCAAAAATAACATTCATCCACTCTATTGAAAAAGTGAGAAAGATGGAAAGTGTGTGGTGTTGCTTTCAACTCTGTGGCCTTCAGTTTAAGCCAGGCCCAGCTCCAGCTACACTTGATCCCTGAATCCACTTGTTTCACAAGCAACGCCTCATTTTCACCCAATTCTTTCATTCTGAAAATGAACCACATATTGTAGAGGGAAAACATTAGTTAACTAGTCAACATTTCACACCGATTGCCAGGGTCCAGTAAGCAGCAACTAAAGTGTTATAATTTGCGGAACAGCAAGGAGTCATAACGTTATACCAATTAATACTATAGCTAATTGGTTAGATTGCTAACGTTAGCTCATCTGATGTTGTACCATTAGCTAGCTAAAGTTAGCCGTCTGCCTTCATTAGCCAGCTAATTTTCACACCATAAACTCAATTGTTTGATCAGTTAAGTTTGCTAATGTTGCTCAACATTTCTCTGGCTAGCTAAGGGCGAATTCGATCCAGCTAGCAAGATACTTAACACTAAAATTAACGTTACTTGTTCAACCACACTTTCTCCCTGAACTCAAAACTTTCCAAAATGCCAGTTGTTATTCGGTTACAGCTCATGATGTACGCTTTCGTCACCTTCTCACCCCCGTCTCCGTGGTCAGGCTTCTCACCGACCTGTTATCGTTCAGGGGACGCACTGCTGTAACTGGCAAACAGCCTTTCTACTCTCTGCGGTCTTTCCAGAGCCTGCGCTAATGCTGCAAATAGCAAATTGGTTGTCTCCTCTCTCTTCAATCGCCTGCTGCATTCTGTTATGTGAACGATTGGCTGAGCCTTAGATACAGCCAGTATTGCTCCAAACGTGCATCACACGTTCGCTTACAGCCAGTAATGTGATCCAAACCCCCCGTTTTTTTTGCAAAAAAATACCTTGCTTTTTCATTGTAGGCACATTTCCTTGTGTGGCTGCTTGCCAAATAGTATTGCACTTCGGATGAAAATGAAGTTATTTCCTACCGAATGTTTTGCACTAATGTATTTTCTGTGAAAAAAAACTAGCTGCGGACCTTGACTTTCAATATCAAACGCAGGTGGAATGGTTTACAACGCACATTTTTGGATGGCCCGCATTTTGAAAAAGCAGATTTCTTAACTCTAACGCGACCTCTGGCACACTTGACCTTAAGATTCTGCCATTGACTGTAAATCCATGCTCCAAATGAAAGTTTTCATTTAAATGTTTTATTTAATTTAATAAGAGATAAGTGGAAAGAAAGAACAAAAGATGGCCCAAATTTGGCAAAGAAATCCCTCATACCATGCATGATAAACGCTCCTTGGGTCCTTTAGCCTAGTCATTCTTCTACAGGAGCAGGGCAGTTGAGCGATCAAACAGGTGAATTTGAAAAATTATATTTCCGTCACAGTTAGCCATTTATCCATCAGGGACCATTACTCCTTATTTGGGGATGGAGGGCGTTGCAGGGCTGTGCGTATGTGATCATCGAGTGACCCAGTGATGGATGTGGTGTGGTGTTCATCATCTTAACAGACCGTCGGCCTGATGACTGATGGGAGGGGAGAATCAGCAGCACCGTAACCTTTTTTTTGTTATTGAAAGGTTAAAACACACCACACAAACACAGAGACAATTCCATTCAATAGTGCACATCCACCAATATTTTATGGCACATCTGCATTGTAATCATTAAGCAAGCAACATACGTTGTGCAACGAGTCAAATTAAAAATTACATTTCGTATTGGACAAGCCCAGGTTCCTAATGAACACAACCCTGCACCAATCCCACCTTACATATCTTTACCAGTCACAATTCACTTTATTCCCTCATTAAAACATTGATGGGCTAGCCCAGGGATTCAGAAACGTTTTAACTCAGGCCCCCTTTCAGCATTGAAAGGTTACTAATAGCTCCTCCCTGTGTAGGCTAGTGCTTTGGCACTGCATCTCAGTGTTAGAGGCGGCACTACAGATCCTGGTTCGATTCCAAGCTGTAACACAACCAGCCGTGATTGGGAGTCCCATAGGGCAGCGCAAAATTATCCCAGCATCGTCCGGTTTAAGGTTTGGCCGGGGTAGGCAGTCATTGTAAATAAGAAACTGTTCTTAACAGACTTGCCTAGTCAAAAAAAAATTGTGAATAAGGAATTAACTCTGAATACAGTGGCATCCCCGCCAGCTTGTAAACGAGGCTTGAAAACAAGAGCTACTATTAATCTATTAATGGAATGCAATCGGCACGACTTAATGGTCCACTCACTCTCCAAACCGAAAATGAAAGGATGACATTTTTAAAAAGGGAGGGGGTTAGCGAGTGTGTTTCGGGTTAGGGATCAGCGTCGTTTCGCACTCCGGGGCAGACGAGGGAACAAGGCGTCACTCGATGCAGGGCCTGTATGACTCCAGCATGTTAAAATATTTAAGGTCCGCCTGGGTCTCTGAATATTCATGGGCTGTCGTCCTCATCATGAGATTGTGAAGGACACAGCAGCATCGTCCCCGGAGTGTAATCCAATTCTACATGTTCTTGCTTTATATTCCAAGGACGAAACGGGGCCTCGGGCAGAGTGAGTAAGTGAGTGAGTGGGGCCGAGCGGGCGGATGTTGGGTTGGAGGTGAAGCTCGCTGCTGCCAGAATGAGAGGAGGGATGCAACCGTTGCAGCCATGTCACGAGAACTGAATTTGAAACGATGACCTCAAGCCAACACTGCCCGTCTACATTGGGCCCATGCATGACAATAGCTCAGGTTGAACAGTTCATGATGCCTTCTCTTATCGCTCTTGCTTTGTGTCAGTTTCTAGATAAAGGGCAGACTTTCCAAACAGTGAAATATAGAAATAAACTGATATGTTCTAGTGCAATATGGATTATCACCTGAGCAAATAAATCTCGATTTATTTCAAACAGGGTAACTGAAAACTAGGCTGGCTGCCTGAAACTCCACTCTACTTTGAGATACTACAATATGATATTCTTGTTTGAGTCAAAAGGGTGTGTTTAAGACAGGACAAAATAACCTCACCCTGGCCGTGATCAGCTAACAATAGCCTAAGACCATTTATAAACCAGGTGGTGCGAGCCCTGAATGCTGATTGGCTGAAAGCTGTGGGTATGACTAAACAAAGATTTTTACTGTTCTAATTAAGTTGGTAACCAGTTTATAATAGCAATAAGGCACCTCTGGGTTCTGTGGTATATGACCAATATACCACGGCTAAAGGCTGTATCCAGGCACTCCATATTGGCTATATACCACACCTCCTCCGGGCCTTATTGCTTAATTATACAACGGGTGGTTTGGAATTCCCATTGTTAGAGTCTATCCCGCTCCTTTTTATACTCGACAACATACACATGGTCATGTTCATAAAAAGTGCCATCGTTTACATCATTACCTAGCAACGCACTACTTTTACAGATCAACTGCCTCATCTGCCAAGCCATGAAACTTACAAACAAGAGCGCCACTGTAAAAAGCATATAGACATCTGACATTTGCAAACAATGTTACAATATTGAAATTTGATATCCACTGTGTCCCATAATAAAGAACATGTTGGGAGTCGGGAAGAGACAGACGTAAGGCTTTTCTCAGTCAGTCGAAATCATAAATCAGCATAATTGTTAAGGATATATGCAAAGAAAGGCAGCTAGTTTGCCATCTTCCCTGCTTCAATCTGAAGTGATTGAAGTGATGAGCTGAGTAGTTGGCTAGCTAGCAGGGGGGGGTGGCATTTTTGTTTGCCACAGCAACCTGCAAAGTTATGGAACTATCAACCAGTGCTCGGGTAGTTTTGCTTTACCTGACAGTCACAATTAATAGAACTGACCAGAGGACACCTAAAATTGCACTTGATAACCAGTGTTAGTGAATGTAGCATTGCGGTTTGTTGAAAAATGGATTGTTTGGGAATAACTTAGCTTTTTAATGCTGGTAACTCGCAGTACAAAAAGCAATAATACACTTGAGTCCATGTGTTATGACATTTTTATTATACCATGTCACAGTCATGATAAAGATTTGACATGGCCTCTAAATGTATTATTGCTTAAGTGAACAAATAAAAACATTTGTGAAAGAATTTAGTTTATGAGATTGACTCAAAGGAGTTCTTTCAGACCCACCAATACAATAGAGAAAGGCTTCATTTGAATGAGACCCAAACCCAATCACACTCCCAGGATCTACTTGCTTGTTTTCACAAGGTATCCTAGCAACAAGCTTCCAGCTGGCACAGTGGAGTGCAGCATGCTTATCAGGTAACAACATCCAAGGTCTGCTGCACCCTTAGTCTCTCTGCGTTTAGGTCCCCAGCTTCACTCAGCACTGACCAGTCCACAGCCAGCTCTACAGGAGACCTCATCAGGTTTCTGTGAAAATAACTGGCCAGGCCCCACAACTTAAACCAACACAGTCAAGTGCTGACTGGCTGGAGGATGTTTACTGGCATCTGCTTATTGTAGCCAGGACCGTGGAGAAGATATTGAGAACGCACCTCTGACAGAACAAACACAGAAAGCGCCTTAGACACAGCCTAGACACAGCTTTGACACAAGCCTCGGAAAGAGGAGAATCACCTTTGACGTTGAGCTCCCTGTAAAAGCTCATTTGTTTCAGTTGGCAAAGCTAGCCTATACGAAAACGGTTACATCTCAGAAGTCCAACTATAACCCTCGACACCCTTTACTTTATATTCTTGCAAATTATTTGTGAAGCACTCATGTAGGCCTAGGCCTTATACAATAATATAATCTTCATTAAGCCTAACTTATAGGCTAGACATAATTCATTTAAAGAAATGCCCAAAGTTGTGTTGAATCCCAATTGTGAAGAGGCTGCCTATGCATCATTGTGCCATGTCAGATGAATGCTATGATAAGTATGGTAAAAATGCCATGCTTGTCTACTCTGCTGAAGTGGGACAGTGCCCCAAATGATGAGCTCATGAAGCCATTATAATGGTAATGAGCCTCTCCACTAATGTACAACAATGTACAGCATGATCAAAAACCACATTGTTGGGCTAGTAGAACACCCCTAACCAAACCTTTAACACTGCAGAAAGAGATGTGCCTGCCTGTGTAAACAAAGCACTTCATTATTGCAGGGCTTTTATCTGTAACCAGTGGAGAGGAACGACATTGCTCTGCCCGTGGCTCTTCGCGGTCAGAGCGATATTTTTTTTTTGTTTCTTATTCAATATGCCGTCCAGCTGCTGGCGGTAACGCACCATTAACATTGGATGTCAACTGCCGTTAAACCCCATGGAAGATGTAGAATACAGTTTAGCAATCTGCTACGGACGCATCTTTGCCAGAAGAATAGGCTACCTGGCGACTTCATTGATAATTTTCATATAGGTCTAGTTTGGGTGGGTCAATTATATACCCCAGTATCTAGGCCTAATGGCTATGTCTAAAGATAGCTGTAACATCGTAATGCCTTCCATACTTATGGGATGAAGATTTAACATTCTGACAAAGTAATTACGATATTTATGAGCAAGAAAAAGGTTAGACAGATCATGCAACCGCTGCATACAGGTAGGCCGTATGATCCTGCTTTCTGTGGACTCCAGAGAAGTGACATGATATCCCTAGATGATATTGACTGCTAACATGAATGACTAAGCTCAAAATGCAGGAGTAAAACAGTTCATTTCTGTATCTTGCTTTTAAAAAAATGCATGAATGGCAGGCTACATTTGTTCAGGGATTGTGTGCGAGGTCAAAAGCTTTGAACCACTTCTTTTTGGGGGATGTGGATCAAAAGGTTTTTGACCTACAGTACCATGGTTTCATTTCTGTGGTGAGAGAGGAGGAGGAATGGGCTGATTTCAGTGTAAATTCCAGGACAGCAACAAGGACACAAAGTGTGAGGGGTGCAAGAAATTATTAACAGGCAGTCAGTCAGAAGAAAATGGACCTCAACAAATCCCTCATACATTTACTGGTGAAGGATTGTGAATCAAAGCTAATTAGGCTCTGTTCTCTATCTATAAGGCTAAAGGAAATATTAAAACGGGCTACACTAAATATAGGCCTAATGGTTGAAATGACACACTCACAGTATCATCAACATATTTCATGGACATAAATCTGGTCGATAACCAGCTAACATGTAATTAATTTCTCTCTGGGTTTAAAAAGCACACCCTTGGCGCGGGAGGGGGATAAAGTTTACATGGTATTGGCAGATGGCTGACAGAAACTGCAGCACTTTGAAGCCCTTTACAGGTTCTAAGGCAGATCAGGCTATTGTGTGTTAACTAACGTTATGCACTAACTAATGCAAAACAAAAACATTGCTTGATAGGTAGCGTTCAAAAATGCGTTGCAGAATGAACCAATTTCTCCCACGACGTAACAGCTAGCTCAGGCACATGAAATAACCATAAAATAAACCATGTGTTCGAAAAATTACATTCTTGAAGTAAAAAATAATTTCCAGTAAATTGAAGAATAATAGGCTCTAGTATGGAATTTCAGAATTCCTGCATGGAATTTGGGGTGATCACACATTTTGACCAGTGATGCAATTTGGAATTCTCAGCTAACGCTAGCTAGCAAAACTATGTTAAAGAGCTATTTTCAATATTCTTTCAGTGAAAACAGGAGTAACCAAGTGAGTATAATCAGAAGTAAAGTTACGTCACATGTAATTCCATAAAGCAGCCTACCAGATCGTTATTTTAGTCGCAAACATCTAAAAGTTAACTTTTTAGCATGTTGCTCGCCAGCGCAACGAGTGAGACGACCTGTGTAACGTTGCATACTCACCACTCCATTTTCGATCGCTCTTTTGAAAATTGCGGATTAAAAAAAAAGTACCCGGTGGAAGCAAAACTTACCTGCAATGAGAATAATCAATACAGAGCAGAGGTGGGATATCGAGAAATCCATTCCTTTCTGTCTATTCCAATACTTTTCCTTTAAAACTCGGTTGAAAAAATAACTTCTGCGGCGCTCCTGACAGACAGACCACTCTCCCGAAGCATCAAAACTCTCCGATCCTTTTTCGCCTCAGCAGGTGCATAGGAGAGCAGGAGTCTAGACACGTGATTTCCGGAGGGTAACAACGTCGAGTGTACCAAGATACTTTCACGCCCCCTACCGTATTAGGCTATTATGCCGCGTTCAAGTGCTGTCAGAAACTCCTAGTTCCCAGTGGGAAATGTCACTTGAATGACCCAAGTCTGAATTACAGGAGGAAAACTACTCGGAGAAAATGTTAGCCGAGTTGCGACGTTTCACCAGACCTTTTACCCCAAAATTAATCCGCTTTTGACAATTACAACCTTATCAATATGGATAATGTAGCTAGTCTGACCATACTGTGAATGCTTAATAAGCCAGCTAACTTTATTAGCAATGTTAGCAAACTTTTCATGCTAGCTAAAATCGTATTGGTTGAATAGTAATTTGATTTCCAATTTGTAAGTCGCTCTGGATAAGAGCGTCTGCTAAATGACTTAAATGTAAATGTAATTTCCAACGGCTTGAACACAATCATGTTGGACTTACCTCTTCCCAGTTTCCTACAATATTTCGCCCGAGCACGTGAAGCCAGCAATACAACAATAAACACAGCTTCCCAATAGTTAAATTGTAATTTTACTGTTCAACCATTTGAAATACTGTAAACCAGACAAGCTATAAGAATGTTCGGAAAAGCTTTAACACGTAGCCTATGACATTGCAAACATGCTTTTGAACAGCATCAGAAAGACTGAATTGAACAGGTGTCATCCACATACCTACATGCTTCTTTTGATTGTGTGTACTGTAGGCCTACAGGTTGTTCAAATATTAAGTTATTTAATATTTACCAGATATGGCCTCTGATGGTGTGAAGGCAATAAGTATTAGAATTACAGAATAGTCTAATCAAAACAGCATTGAGGTAGGATTAGAAAATGTGTTTAATGTCTTAGAATTTAAGTGGTAAGCGCAATTCATAATACTAATACACTGAATAAATAAAACAATTTCTCATTGGAACATAACTGATGGACAGCACAGTAGGAGGTAACATACAATTAACCAATCAAAAATAAATACAGTACATATATCTTCATAGCTATAAAATACACATCAAATTCCTATATTCCTTATCCATTACAACTAATTATTTTACTCACACGAATACAAATTCTCTCAAGTGTAAAGAGTTAATGTTCTTACCATAAAAATAACAAATTCCAGTGACTATCTCACTACAAAAATACATTAAAAAAATGTGGTCAAACATCTTGGTGGACTTTGTTTGCCACTTCCTTCCCTCTAACATTTCAGTCACTTAGCAGACACTTCTCCAGAGCGACTTACAGGAGCACTAAGGGTTAAGTGCCTTGCTCAATGGCACATCAACAGATGTTGTACCTAGTCAGCTCAGAGATTCAAACCAGCAACCTTTCAGTTACTGACCCAACACTCTTAACCGCAAGGCTACCTGTCACCCATGAACTATTGCTTGCTCAGGGAACCTGGAACAGGCTAATACTAACGTCAACACTTGCTACAGTGGTCCCTAACAGTAAGCCAGGCCTGGAGTGCCACCCCAGTATCCGAGCCCCCCTCTCTGGCCAGGCAGAGCCAAGCCTTTGTGTCTGAAGGGCTGGGTGGGTCTGCCTTGAGGTCTGAAGCCATAGTGAGAAGGACGTGGAGGGACGTTATATCCTTTACCAGGCCCCATCTTCTTTCGCTTGGGCACTTGACACCACAGAGGAGCAGCTGGGTAGATTACCTTTGAACAATAAAACATGTGGGAAATATAATTTAAATTGACCCATTGTCAGTGCTGACCAAGGAGGTATTCTGTATGGAAACACTACATTACTGGTTGTACCTGGTATGTGTGGTAATTTTGGGGGCAGGTAGTGGATGGACGGGTTTCCCTGAGGCCACTATCCTCCTCTGAAGATGAACCGGAGTGGTAGTCAGACGTCACCCTCTCCACGGCACTGGTGACCTTCTTAGTCACAGTCTCATCACCAAAGAAACTGGCCACCGTGAAAGCATGGTTTTTCTCTCCATACCTGCACGATAATGAAAGGAAGAAGCCAACAAGACTTGTGATGCTCGATCACTGAATGTATATCAACAATTTAGTTACTTGACTGGTAAACAATGTAACAACTGAGGCTGCATACCAATTGTCTACCCATCTCCCAAAGTGTGAACTTGCACACTCTCCTGTAAATTATTTAACGCCTTCCAGACAATAGGTACAAAAATCCAAGTTAAATAAGACAGACTGACCTGCAGCACACCTCACCAGGGTCTACCCACAGAGTGAGTTCTCTGGGCAGGCCAAGGTCCTTGTACTGAACTCCACTCTCCTGGCAGGCACGCAGCAACTCTGGATCCTCCTTCTGCAACCTGTTCAGCCGAATACACCTGCGAAGTAGAGTATACAATACATTGATAACTCCAATCATACAAATCACTGCATATCAAAAACACACCTTACTCATGATGCCCTAGACTGGAGGTTCATAAAACTACTGGTATGAATGTCAAAATAGTGAGAGCAAGGCAACAGACTGGGGTCATATCAGTAGTTAAGTTACCTGAAGGCCTGTCCTTTGCTGGGGTTGTCAGGGTACCAATGCCCCCTGAACTTCTCCTGCAGGGCAACAGTCAACTGCTCCACAAACATGTCCACTTTCTGGGTGTCCAACTTTTCCACCTTTTTGATCAGTCTTTTCAGGAACAACACCAATGCTGCAATCTCTTTTTTCATGTTTCACTGATGTGCTGTAATGATGGTCCAAATTCTAAAGATATAAGAGCGTGTCTTTTGTCAGATTAGTAGCTAGCTACCACATTTGACAACAAACAATCAACTTTAGCCTATACACAAGTTAGCCTAGCTATAATAGGAAGCAACATGTTACCCCCATGAGTGGTTTCATCCATCAATGAATCTCAATGCCCTTGAAGTATGTAGCAAGCAAAGCCTACCTTACAACACAAAACAGGCTGCCAAGAACTCGTTGCATGTAAACATTAAGCTAATTTAGCAGGTTAACTATTGTTAAAGCCAAAGGGCATTACAGTCTGGCGGGTCTTCGTCCAGAAAGGCGCGCTGTGACGCATAAATCCAGTTTAGCCATGTGAGTCATAGCTGGCTAGCGCACAACAAAACCTTTACAAATTATGTAGTTGGACATGCATTATGTATGTATTAATTGCAGACATTTTTGTTACAACTTTTCAGGTGAAGCTAGCTAAGAGAAAAGTTCACAAACAGCATGATTCAAGAACTTGATTTGTGATAGCTAATTTAGCTACTAGACTAACCTTACTGTAGCTAGCTATATTATCTAGCTAAAAAAACGAGCAAGTTATAAATAATGTTAAAGAAGCAAACTTTGTAAACTACATTGCAAAAGTTGTCCGATTTCACAAAATTACAACAACAAAAAAAAAAAGCAATCATATACCGTATTTGCTGCTCATCAACATGTGGACAACTGTTGCCAGCTCGACTCATGAATGTTTGAAGCTCATTAGTATTCTGCCAGCGCCACAAACGATGACGTCACGTCCGTATGGCAATAAGTATTCAACCCCTTTGTTATGGCAAGCCTAAATAAATTCAGGAGTAGAAATAAGCATAACAAGTCACATAATAAATTGTATGGATTTACTCCTTGTGCAATAATAGTGTTTAACATTATGAGTCTCCTTCCAGACTCATATCAAACATCTCCAATCGAATATCAAATCAAGAGTCGGCTTTCTATTCCGCAACAAAGCCTCCTTCACTCACGCCGCCAAGCTTACCCTAGTAAAACTGACTATCCTACCGATCCTCGACTTCGGCGATGTCATCTACAAAATGGCTTCCAACACTCTTCTCAGCAAACTGGATGCAGTTTATCACAGTGCCATCCGTTTTGTCACTAAAGCACCTTATACCACCCACCACTGCGACTTGTATGCTCTAGTCGGCTGGCCCTCGCTACATATTCGTCGCCAGACCCACTGGCTCCAGGTCATCTACAAGTCCATGCTAGGTAAAGCTCCGCCTTATCTCAGTTCACTGGTCACGACCCATCCGTAGCACGCGCTCCAGCAGGTGTATCTCATTGATCATCCCTAAAGCCAACACCTCATTTGGCCGCCTTTCATTCCAGTACTCTGCTGCCTGTGACTGGAACGAATTGCAAAAATCGCTGAAGTTGGAGACTTTTATCTCCCTCACCAACTTCAAACATCAGCTATCTGAGCAGCTAACCGATCGCTGCAGCTGTACATAGTCTATTGGTAAATAGCCCACCCATTTTCACCTACCTCATCCCCATACTGTTTTATTTATTTACTTTTCTGCTCTTTTGCACACCAATATCTCTACCTGTACATGACCATCTGATCATTTATCACTCCAGTGTTAATCTGCAAAATTGTAATTATTCACCTACCTCATGCCTTTTGCACACATTGTATATAGACTCCCCCTTTTTTTTCTACTGTGTTATTGACTTGTTAATTGTTTACTCCATGTGTAACTCTGTGTTCTCTGTTCACACTGCTATGCTTTATCTTGGCCAGGTCGCAGTTGCAAATGAGAACTTGTTCTCAACTAGCCTACCTGGTTAAATAAAGGTGAAATAAAAAAAATTAAAAAATGAGTCATTCAAAAATCATCGCTGTACCCCACACATACAATTACAGTGCATTCGGGAAGTATTCAGACCCCTTCACTGCAAATGTATAAAAAATAATTAAAATACATTCTTTACATAAGTATTCAGACCATTTGCTATGAGACTCAAAATTGAGATCAGGTGCATCCTGTTTCCATTGATCATCCTTGAGATGTTTCTACAACTACATTGGAGTCCACCTGTGCCAAATTCAATTGATTGAACATGATTTGAAAAGGCACACACCTGTCACTATAAGGTCCCACAGTTAGGATTGGGTCGAGGCACAGATCTGGGGAAGGGTGCCAAAAAATGTCTGCAGCATTGAAGGTCCCCAAGAACACAGTGGCCACCATAATTCTTAAATGGAAGAAGTTTGGAACCACCAAGACACTTCCTAGAGCTGGCCGCCTGGCCAAACTGAGCAATCGGGGGAGAAGCACCTTGGTCAAGAACCCAATGGTCACTCTGACAGAGCTCCAGAGTTCCTCTGTGGAGACGGGAGAACCTTCCAAAAGGACAACCATCTCTGCAGCACTCCACCAATCAGGCCTTTATGGTAGAGTTGCCAGACGGAAATCCCGCCTCAGTAAAAGGCACATGACAGCCCGCTTGGAGTTTGCCAAAAGACACCTAAAGACTCTCAGACCATGAGCAACAAGATTCACTGGTCTGATGAAACCAAGATTGAACTCTGGCCTAAATGCAAAGCGTCTCGTCTGGAGGAAACCAGGCACTGCTCATCACCTGGCCAATACCATCCCTACGTGAAGCGTGTTGGCAGCATCATGCTGTTGGGATGTTTTTCAGCGGCAGGGACTGGGAGACCAAGCAAAGTACAGAGCTCCTTGATGAAAACCTGCTCAGGACCTCAGACTGGGATGAAGGTTCACCTTCCCACAGGACAATAACCCTAAGCACACAGCCAAGACAACGCAAGAGTGGCTTCGGGACAAGTCTCTGAATGTCCTTGAGTGGCCCAGCCAGAGTCCGAACTTAAACCCGATTAAACATCTCTGGAGAGACCTGAAAATAGTTGTGCAGCAACACTCCCCATCCAACCTGACAGAGTTTAAGAGGATCTGCAGAGAAGAATGTGAGAAATTCCTGAAATATAGGAATTAGAAGTTAGTAGGGATTTTATTTTCATGTTAGTACAGAATTGGGCACACCATGATTGATCATACATTCCAGCACAGTAGGCATGCAATTTAAACGTTTGTTTGCGGACCACCATGAGATCATAGAATAATCCAATCAAATGTATTTGTCACATACACATGGTTAGCAGATGTTAATACGAGTGTAGCGAAATGTTTTTTGTTGTTGTTTTTTAAAAGTTCTTCCCGACTGTATGTAATAAAACCTAATATTTCCCGGGGTAACAATGTAAGAAATAACACATAAAAACAAAACAAAATACTGCATAGTTTCCTAGGAACGTGAAGCGAGGCGGCCATCTCTTTCGGATTCGGAAGTACAGAATTAGCAGAAGAAGAGGAGTGATTTTTTTTATTTTTTAGGAGTGATCTCTGGGCGTTCGAAAATTCAGAGCGTTGTCAGATTGTCCGTTTGTAAATTCAAAGCGGTTCGCCCATCGGGCGCACACTGATGAACGCTCTGACTGGGGAATAGGGTTGATCCGAGCGTTTTGAACTCACAACGGCAGTTAAGCACCAACAATTTAAAAAAAAAAAATCGCACCTTTACTGACGACACCTGTAATATTCAACGGGGTGTTGCGCGTTAGTAAATTCATCAGTTATACTGCGCTCCGGCACACTCATAAGAGTGTACTGAAATTGTAGTAGATAGACGCATTACATTTACGAGCGCACCATACTATGGCCAAAATCCACATCGCTCGGTCTTCTCCGACTGCTGTCCACTAGGCCATTTGGTGGTGAGTGAAAATTCCAACTGGAAGCTTCAGATTTACATCCGGTGAAACATCTGGCTCATTGAGCATGGTTACACGCACACAGTAATACGATTATGTGGATAGTCAGATTAATATAGTTTAAAACGTGTACATTCTTTGCAACAAAGATTAACCTAATCAATCTTGTTTACATGGACACACTGAAATTAGGCCACTGATGGGACTTTCAATAAATGCAGAAAATCTACCATCCAATTAAAAGTTCTACCACAGTGACCATGTTCCTTTTTGGTCCGTACATAACGTTTGTGTGAAAACTATTAAGATGCATTCTTTCAGTTTTCCGAATTCAATTCACGCAAAATAAGAGGGCATCACGAACAATGTACAAAAACAATATAGAAACATCACACATAACAAAATACGCCCCAAAAAGTAAACAGCAGGGTGACACAAAACAAGTATTACACTTTAGACAAGTTCCATTTTGACAAATACTGTATACACTTATAATTAGCTATTTCCGGAATTCAGATGTGAAGTCTGAGCACCAACTTTTTAACTACGGCGCGCGGCCTGGTTCGATGTGCCTAAAAATCATGTTTCAAATTGCCGCGGTCTTGGAACTAGAATTGTGATCATGTGTATACTGTGCTAATGCGGAAACAAAAAAATAATAAGGGAGAGAGAGCACTGTGAACCAAAATACAGTTGCAATATTTCTCCACAGGGCGGTGATCAACCTCCATCTAAATCACTGGCAGGTATGTAATCAAATTAGAGTGGTAGAATCCAATCATTTGTATATACACTAGATTACATTTTGGGGGTGTTGAACAAGCATGGGAAACAGTGTTTAAACCATTTACATTGAAGATCTATGAAGTTATTTGGATTTTTACAAATTATCGTTGAAAGACAGGGTCCTGAAAAAGGGAGTTTACAAATAAAACATTTTCCTTAAAGCATAATGTACTGTTACTGTCCCCAATACAACAACAAAAAATGTAATTTTGTCCTTGAAACATTCCTACGGAGGACTGCGTCTTCTGGGGAGTGCCAATATGGCCGACCGGTGGCTTTGAAGCCCCTCATTGGCCAATACATAGCATCAGCAATCCAGGGTTTATATACAGTGCCTTCGGGAAGTATTGGGACCCCTAGACTTTTTCCACATTTTGTTAGGTTACAGCCTCATTTTAAAATAGATCACTTTTTTCTCTCATCAATTTACACACAATACCCCACAATGACAAAGCAAAGACAGGACTAAAATTTAAACTGAAATATAATTTACTTAAGTATTCAGACCCTTTTCTCAGTACTTTCTTGAAGCACCTTTGCAGCGATTACAGCCGAAAGTCTTGGGTATGACGCTACAAGCTTGGCACAACTGTATTTGGGGAGTTTCTCCCATTCTTCTCTTCAGATACTCTCTGTCAGGTTAAATGGGGAGCATTGCTGCACAGCTATGTTCAGGTCTCTCCAGAGATGTTAGATCGAGTTCAAGTCTGAGCTCTGGCTGGGCCACTCAAGAACATTCAGAGCCTTGTCCCGAAGCCACTCTTGCGTTGTCTTGGCTGTGTGCTTAGGGTCGTTGTCCTGTTGGAAGGTGAACCTTCTCCCCAGTCTGAGGTCCTGAGTGCTCTGGAGCAGGTTGGCTCCCCATCCAACCTGACAGAGTTTGAGAGGATCTGCAGAGAATAAATGGGAGAAACTCCCCAAATACAGGTTTGCCAAGCTTGTAGTGTCATACCCAAGAAGACTCAAGGCTTTAATTGCTGCCAAAGATGCTTCATCAAAGTACTGTTTTGGCAAGTGAGTTAGGACTACTTTGTGCATGAAACAAGTAATTTTTCCAACAATTGTTTACAGATTATTTCACTGTATCACAATTCCAGTGGGTCAGAAGTTTACATTCACTAAGTTGACTGTGCCTTTGAACAGCTTGGACAATTCCAGAAAATGTCATGGCTTTAGAAGCTTCTGATAGGCTAATTGACATAATTTGAGTTAATTGGCGGTGTACCTATGGATGCATGTCAAAGCCTACCTTCAAACTCAGTGCCTCTTTGCTTGACATCATGGGAAAATCAGCCAAGACCTCAGAACAAAAATTGTAGACCTCCATAAGTCTGGTTCATCCTTGGGAGCAATTTCCAAATGCCTGAAGGTACCACATTCATCTCTACAAACAATAGTGTGCAAGTAAAAACACCATGGGACCACGTAGCAGTCATACCGCTCAGGAAGGAGCCGCGTTCTGTCTCCTAGAGATGAACATACTTTGGTTTGAAAAGTGCAAATCAATCAAAGAACAACAGCAAAGGAACTTGTGAAGATGCTGGAGGAAACAAGTATCTATATCCACAGTAAAAACGCGTCCTATAATCGACCTAACCTGAAAGGCCGCTCAGCAAGGAAGAAGCCACTGCTCCAAAACCGCCATAAAAAGCCAGACTACGGTTTGCAACTGCACACGGGGACAAAGATCATACTTTTTGGAGAAATGTCCTCTGGTCTGATGAAACAAAAATAGAACCGTTTGGCCATAATGACTATCATTATGTTTTGAGGAAAAAGGGGGAGGCTTCAAGCTTAACACCACCATCCCAACCGTGAAGCACGGGGGTGGCAGCATCATGTTGTGTGGGTGCTTTGCTGCAGGAGGGACTGGTGCACTTCACCAAATAGATGGCATCATGAGGTCGGAAGTTAAAGCTTGGTCGCAAATGGGTCTTGATATGACAGAGCATACTTCCAAAGTTGTTACGAAATTGGCTTAAGGACAACAAAGTCAAGGTTTTGGAGTGGCCATCACAAAGCCCTGACCTCAATCCCATATTAAATTTGTGGGCAGAACTGAAAAAGCGTGTGCGAACAGAGAGGCCTACAAACCTGACTCAGTTACACCAGCTCAGTCAGGAAGAATGGGCCAAAATTCACCCAACTTATTGTGGGAAGCTTGTGGAAGGCTACTCAAAACGGGTGACCCAAGTTAAACAATTTAAAGGCAATGCTACCATATACTAAGTGAGTGTATGTAAACTTCTGATCCACTGGGAATGTGATGAAAGAAATTAAAGCTGAAATAAATCATCCTCTACTATTATTCTGACATTTCACATTCTTAAAATAAAGTGGTGATTCTCACTGACCTAAAACAGGGAATTGTTGCTAGGATTAAATGTCAGGAATTGTGAAAAACTGAGTTTAAATGTGTTTGGCTGAGGTGTATGTAAACCGCCGACTTCAACTGTAAGTAAATGTCATATCAGTTATTTATTTGTAATATATTAGCAAAAATTTCTAAAGTCCTATTTGTCCTTTGTCATTATTGGGTAGTGTGTGTAGATTGAGGGGGGAAAATGATTTAATCCATTTTAGAATAGTGCTATAACCTAACAAAATGTGGAAAAATGTCAAGGGGTCTGAATCATTTCCGAAGGCACTGTAAGTGCAAACATACGTCAAATCTCAAAAACCAAGAGTTAGGGGAAAATGAGAATGTGTATGATAAAATTCGTACAACATACCAGCTGTACGAATTAGGGTGACACTAAACTCACGCTCAGAAGAATACACATTTATTAATCCAAACAAAAGCAGGATAAGTTGAAAGCAGAGCTAAAACCTTTCTTGTAAACCCCAAAGGGGTCAAACCTGATCTCTTATAAAGAGAGACTGACATTGGAAGATTCAAATACATCAACCTGAATATATTTGTTTCTTTCTACCCAAAATATACACATTCTTGTTGGGCCAATGATAGAGGGTCCACTTCAGTGATTATAACCTCTACAGCTGTTTCAAACCACCAGAGTATGCCTAAATGTCACATGCAGGTCTAAGTATTGACCAGAGACATACTAAAATCCATTTTCTTAATACATCTGTGTCCCAAATATTCATGAAGGCTAGTTAATTTGTATGTCTCCTTTTCTTCAAAATCACTGATCTGACCAGACTGGATAGGTAAAATTAATCATTATTTGGCCTTTCCATCATATTGCTTTCTTTTCACCATTCAGATCAGTGCCTTTAAAACTAAATGGACACATCGTATTAAGAGAAAACCGGACTCGGCAGTTTAGATATCATTTGAACTCCACACAGCATAGACCTGCCACCAGAAAATTATTAGCTAAAATAAAACAAGTAAAAACCAAAGCACACTTGAAACACACAACCACAAAATAATTTAAAAAATATATACGAATAATTGCTTGAATAAACTCACACAACCTAACATCAACTTGACAGACAGTGAAACCAGGAGAGATTACATTTACGTCATTTAGCAGTTGCTCTTTATCCAGAGCGATTTACAAAAGCAACCTGTTCCCCGCACATGGACTCTGTACCTGTACCCCCTGTATAGAAGTTACGCTATTGTTATTTTACTGCTGCTCTTTAACTGCTTGTTACTTTTATTTCTTATTTGTATTTTTTGAACTGCGTTGTTGGTTAGGGGCTTGTAAGTAAGCATTTCACTGTAAAGGTCTACACCTGTTGTATTCGGTGCATGTGACTAATAAAATTAGATTTGAAGTGCCTTGCTCAAGGGCACATTGACAGATTTTTCACTTAGTCGGCCCGGGGATTTGAACCAAAAGCTCTTAACCGCTAGGCTACCTGCTGAATTGTGGTGAGCAGTTCATAACGCAGGACATTACAGCTAAACCAATTTTATAGAGTCACAAGTTTATCATTGAGCCACATTTCAAGTGAATTTGGTATCAGTGTATTCTATTGCGTTTCATATCAATTCTAGTTGGTCTAGCGAGGCCTATACTTGTAGTTTACAAGTGAAATAATAAATACTGATATTTGCTGCCTTGAAGCAAATAAAGGCTTTGGTTTGGCAAATGGACAATATAATGCTTACTTAGTTAGGCCTTTTCTATCAGCACACATTTCATGTCCCTCCCTTGTTCAAATACATGAGCTCATCAGCCTTACCACAGGCTACCATAAAATACCTTACCAGTTGAAATCAAGAGGACTCAAAGTTAAGAATAGCAGAAAACAGCAATTGCAGCATGCCACTAACAAAACTCAAAACAAATAAAAATACAAACAAGACATCAAATTCAAATCAAAAACTGGAGAAATAATAAAAGCAACAAAACTGTAACCTCTGGACTTAAAATCCCACCTCTTAGATGTAACAGACTTTATTCAAACCGCAAGAGTGTTTCACTGCACTGAATACAAAATAACCTCTCATTTAGTAACAGTTACCACAGCAACAACAGAATCAGTCAACCAAATATTTTCTGGAGGAGCGAGGAAATGGGTGTGATTAAAATAACCAAAAGAAAACTAAATGTAAAAGAGTGTGAGGAAATTCAATAAATGAAAACTGATTGTAAAAAGAAAACTGCAGCTAGATACAGGTAACTGCCAAAATAAAAGAAATGCCAACAAAATGCCTTAATAGGGCATTGGGCCACAACGAGCTGCCAGAACAGCTTCAATGCCCCTGGGCATAGATTCCACAAGTGTCTGAAACTCTATTGGAGGGATGCAACACCATTCTTCCACAATAAATGCCATCATTTGGTGTTTTATTGATGGTGGTGAAAAAGGCCGTCTCAGGCGCCGCTCCAGAATCTCCCATAAATGTTAAATTGGGATGAGATTAGAGGGGTATACTACAAAGCAGGATCAATGAGATAGCCAGCTAACTTTTATAAACAACCAGAAATAACCATTGGTTTTCTGGTTCATTAAGACAGCTAAACTTAGATATGAGTTTTTGGTTGTTGAGTCAATTAGACCATGCGCATATCAAGCTTATCTTTCTAAAAAATAAAGTTATTTCAGAACATTTAGGCAAGTTAGCTGGCTAACTCCTTGATCATGCTTTGTAGTATACCCTTCTGGTAACTGACAGACACACCCACCCACACTAAACCCCCTACGCATCTTTGACACCCCTTTTCTAGCCATGTTAGCCAAAGTACTGGTCAACTGGGATTGTTTATACATGGATGGGATGTTAATTGCTTAATTAACTCAGGAACCACGCATGTGGAAGCACCTGCTTTCAGGGCTCGAAATTCAAATGTTTCATTGGTAACTTAAAGTTGGGAGCACCAAATTAAATTTAGGAGCACCAGAAAAATTGATTGAGATTGGGCCTATACATTTTCACAGGCAGATAAATTCTGATATTTTTTCCACCTATTGTTCTTTTGATCAACCACATAGGATCTTTTCAAATCAGATATTTTTCAGAGCTGATCTGATTGGAAAGACCAAAGACCAATTAGTGAATTTAAAAAAAAAATCAGAATTGGGCTGCCTGTGTAAATGCAGCCTACGAATTCTAGCTACTTCTGAAGCACGTTGTGGCCTAGAAACCAATATGGAACACTGTAAGCGCATTTGTTTATTATAAAAGCTAAAATGATGATACGAATACCTGTCATTGAAATAAAGTAATTTGTGGAACATTTGGTGTAAAAGCAGCATTTTCCTATTGAGATGCATTACATAGAAAATTGTACACGGTCTCCTTAAAAACATCAGGTTTGTGATGTTGACATGCAAGAGATCATTCATTCACTGCTATGACCACTGATCTCCTGAAGAAGCTACCCCTTTTCCTTTCTTTCTGTTACCAGGTTGTTAGCTAGCTAGCGAACAAGGTAACATGACTGAACAAAGTGTAAACAAAAGGTTGTTGACGCGTGAGTAGTTTTAGAACGGCCCACGACATGGTTTATGAATCTAAAATGCGGTCCCGGCGATCCGCTCAGCTATAGGAAGATACAAATGTTTTGCCGGTAAAATTGGTCAGATCTTTTGACCTGGTTGAGCTAGAAGCAAGCTGTTTTCACTGTAGTAATAGTGCAACCATGATGCTAACCAATCTAAATGTGGAGCCCTGCCTGCTTTCAATATACTTTATTTAATTTACTCAAGTGTTTCCTTTATTTTGGCAATTACTAGTATTCGCTCATGTCATTCTGTATTAAATCTGAATAGATATTCTTTCAAAAATACTTTGTCTGCATAGGCAACAGGTCCACCGACAGCGGGGCTCAACAACTCAGTTCCCATGTGGAAGTCAGTGGATCCCAAGATCCTTTCATTTTATTGCCTTTCTCTGAGCCCCTTCTTCAAAGTACTGCAGTCAGAAAGCTATGGAGCACCAGAGGAGGCCATGTCCATTCCTCACTCTTCTGAGAGAAACCACACCACGCAACAAGTCTTTTACAATATAAAGGGCACAGGCCACAGTGGCCATCCTGTCTGTCTGTCTTTTAGCCCTGGGAGTGAAACAGTCATCTCCCTGAGAGAGGCAGCCAAGCCAGGTAGGTACCCCCAGACTCCCCTCACTCCACAGAGGCGTTGCTGCTGGCCTTGACCACGGACCCGGCTCGGCTGATCTGCAGCCAGGGCAGCTTGGCACAGTTCTTGAAGAGCTGCTCGATGGCGATGTGGCGAACATGCAGTTCCGACGCCAGTGAGTCTTTTTCCTGCACAGCCACTGTCAGCTCCTCAAACACCTCTGTAGGGGAGAGGAAACAGAGCAGAGATTAGTACAGTGCAGGGTCTCTCTCTTAGGGATGTTACAGTGACCGTATTACCTCCACACCGACGGTCACGAGTCATGTTAACAGTCAAATTCCACATGACCGTTTACTCAGGGTAACTAGGCTTCTCCAAGCTCTGATGCTGCTGATGGTCATTAGTAGCCTACCAAACTTACTAACTGCCTGGTACATAGCACTCCATTGTCCCTCTAATCACTCTGACATCAATGCAAATGTAATCAGAAAATCAAATCAAACACTTCATAAAAGCCCATGAGCTTACGTTGCGCAACATTTCTATAGGCTATGCAATTGCGTGAGAAAAAAAAAGTTGATGGCCTGTATTAAAAAGGAAGAGGATCCATCAGCTTTCTGTAGGCTATGCCTCCTATATTTATTTCTCAATATTCCTAATATTAAGCACATTGCTTCGCTTGTAACATTTTAATTTAACAAGGCAAGTCAGTTAAGAACAAATTGTTATTTACAATGACGACCTACCGGGGAACAGTGGGTTAACTGCCTCGATCAGGGGCAGAACGACAGATTTTTACCTAGTCAGTAACCTTTTGGTTACTGGCCCAACACTAACCACTAGCCTACCTGCGGCTTTACAACAGGAGTATAGCCTACCTAGATGGCATGAAAATTAACCACAGGAAAAGCGTACTCCATTCACTATTTAAGTCCATATATGACATATTTGTTCCCCCTGACCCTGTTTTCCGAGACAGGTACATGATAATGGTAAATTTTTAATCAAAACTAATTTCAGATATATGTAAAGACTAGATTAAATTAAGAATAATCTGATGGGTGTCACTATTAGCCTATCACTTGTTAATGATGTATATTCACTTATGAATGATGCCCAGCGTGTGCAGTAAGGCAAGAAACAGTGCATGCCTTTTTTTTTCTAATCATAGTTGCACACCTCATATAGCCTATCCCATAGGCCTATATGTTTTGACAAGCTTTGTATCACAACTAACGTGGTCAAATAACTTCTTAAAATGAAGCACATTAATCCGCTTTACAACAGGTGGGTGTAGAGCCTACCTGGTATACATAGGCGGCGCATGAGTGAGCTTCAAGTTTGGGGAAGATAATTAACCATAAAAATGCACCTTTGTAATAAAGCATTACACGCATAATTGCATTTGTGGTCACATTTAAGAATGGTGGTATCCCGCAGTGTGCTCATTGCTCCGCTTATAATGTGAATAAATAGCCTAATAGTTTATCAACAGTTTAAGCTAAACGTTCTGATCGGTTGCATCAGCCTCATTGCTTTAAAAACATTTTTTTAATAAGAGTGGTTGAATTAATTTGGGATCTATCGCATCCCACAACTGTCCCAGACTATATTTGTAATATTTATTTATCTATCACATAGAAGAGAATAGGTCAAGGTTTGTACTATGGGGGATAGTAAATTGACATAGGCTAGAGCTTTTGCTGTTTGGTAGGCCTACTCATCTTGTTGGCTGACAAAAAATAAATGTTTACAGTTCTTCTAACGTCTTCATTATGTGCCTCGGAATTCGATAGGCACATGCGCAGTTGCGTCCCCAATGTGTCGGTCTTCACTTGCAGCCTACTTTGGAGCTGACATGCCTGTGAGAAGGTCGCGATCACGTGACGGGCATTGGCTAATGAGAATTTCGATATGAGAGAGCCATGTGAGTGAGGTACTTCGGAGCACCGCAATTATCAGCCGGGAATTATAATTATTATATTCAGCCCAGGGGCACAGCGGCCAGTGGCCACAAAAGGCATGGAGGTTGCCGCCGGGAAATTCGAGGATTTATCAAGTTCCTGTCAAATTGTGAATAAGAGACTAATGGAGTGTAGTCTGTGCAAGAAACAAAGCAGAGCTCATGCCTTTCATGCAACTTTTTTCCAAATCATCATTAGTCACATCATGCAGCTTTACAATGTATTAAAAATCAAAACATATAGCCCAACATTTGTATCACAACTAAAGTTACATAAATAAATAGTAGTACCTGTTTCTTTGTTAACCACTCAACACAGAATAGCCACATGTGCACATTCCCTCAAATCGTTTGGAGAAAATGTATACTTTCTATTTTATTCAGCTATGTTCAATTGTATTCTTCATACTACAGAATAAAATAAAAGAATGCTACAGAATTCTAAGCAAATCTTGTCTGCTAAATTAATTAGTGTAGCCCACAGCCATATGGCATATCCAGATCAACTCAGAGGACGCAATCTGCTCTTCTGAAATAGACATTTTTTTTCACATCATGTTTTTTTAGACCGGTCTAAAATAAATCGTTGATTTATTGTGATGGTGTTGTAGGTTATATTAAATTGATTTATACTTTTAAATGTAGATGTTCCAAAGGTCTGCATCAGTGGCTTGTAGGCTATGCGTGGAAGCCAGGAGATGCTAAACATGTTTATGTTAATTTACAGTCAATTACAGTGAGACCGGCAGTTACAGTAGAAATCTACATACACCGTAGCCAAATACATCTTAACTCAGTTTTTTTTTTTTTTTTTTTTACATTTGATCCTCGCAAAAATTCCCTGTCTTAGGTCAGTCAGGATCACCACATGTGAAATGAGAATGTGAAATGTCAGAATAATAGTAGAGAGAATTATTTATTTCAGCTTTTATTTCATTCATCACATTCCCAGTGGGTCAGAAGTTTACATTCTACCAAATACTAATAGAGTGTATTGCCTTTTAATTGTGTAACTTGGGTCAAACATTTCGGGTTGCCTTCCACAAGCTTCCCACAATAAGTTGGGTGAATTTTGGCCCATTCCTCCTGACAGAGCTGGTGTAACTGAGTCAGGTTTGTAGGCTTCCTTGCTCGCACACGCTTTTTCAGTTCTGCCCACAAATGTTCTATAGGATTGAGGTCAGGGCTTTGTGATGGCCACTCCAATACCTTGACTTTGTTGTCCTTAAGCCATTTTGTCACAACTTTGGAAGTATGCTTGGGGTCATTGTCCATTTGGAAGACCCATTTGCGACCAAGCTTGAACTTCCTGACTGATGTCTTGAAATGTTGCTTCAATATATCCACATCATTTTCCTACCTCATGATGCCATCTATTTTGTGAAGTGCACCAGTACCTCCTGCAGCAAAGCACCCACACAACATGCTTCACAGTTGGGATGGTATTATTTGGCTTGCAAGCCTCCCCCTTTTTCCTCCAAACATCATTATGGCCAAACAGTTCTATTTTTGTTTCATCAGACCAGAGGACATTTCTCCAAAAAGTATGATCTTTGTCCCCATGCGCAGTTGCAAACCGTAATCTGGCTTTCTTATGGCGGTTTTGGAGCAGTGGCTTCTTCCTGGCTGAGTGGCCTTTCAGGTTATGTCGATATAGGAGTCGTTTTACTGTGGATATAGATACTTTTGTACTGGTTTCCTCCAGCATCTTCACAAGGTCCTTTGCTGTTGTTCTGGCATTGATTTGCTCTTTTCACACCAAAGTACATTCATCACCAATTTGTAAGTCGCTCTGGATAAGAGCGTCTGCTAAATGACTTAAATGTAAATGTAAATCTCTAGGAGACAGAACACGTCAACTTCCTGAGCGGTATGACGGCTGCGTGGTCCCATGGTGTTTATACTTGCGTACTATTGTTTGTACAGATGAACATGGTACCTTCAGGCATTTGGAAATTGCTCCCAAGGATGAACCAGACTTGTGGAGGTCTACAATTTTTTGGGAAGTCTTGGCTGATTTCTTTTGATTTTCCCATGATGTCAAGCAGAGGCACTGAGTTTGAAAGTAGGCCTTGAAATACATCCACAGGTACACACCTCCAATTGACTCAAATTATGTCAATTAGCCAGAAACTTCTAAAGCCATGACATTTTCTAGAATTTTCCAAGCTGTTTAAAGGCACAGTCAACTTAGTGCATGTAAACCTCTGACCCACTGGAATTGTGATAGTGAATTATAAGTGAAATAATCTGTATACAATTGTTGAAAATATTACCTGCGTCGTGCACAAAGTAGATGTCCTAACTGACTTGCCAAAACTATAGTTTGTTAACAAGAAATTTGTGGAGTGGTTGAAAAATAAGTTATTGACTCCAACCAAAAGTGTATGTAAACTTCAGACTTCAACTGTATTTGCTTGACAACCACCAGCCACAACCCTACTCTCGCACAAAAACACACACACAGAGCAACGAGATCAATGCAGGCCAGGGACCACACACCCAGAAATCAAATCAAACAGATTAAGCAGAGGGTGCAGACAGAGATGACAACGCAGTACTACCAATACATATCACCACCTCACAATCTCAAAAACACAACGTCACATCAAAGACACACCAGCATAGAAGAGATGCAAGAAAACACTAATGAGGCACATTCAGTTCCATCTATTTATGGACATTTACAAGCATTTAAAACAAGAGACTTAAAACCAATGCATGTGCTAAAGCACTCCTCTATAGATGATTAATGCAAAGGAATAATTTAGACATCTGTTCACAGTTCACTTCAAATCGATGGCTATGAAAGTGTCTCTTACTTTGAATCTGTAGCAGCAGCTGCCCATTCAGCTGGTGGAGCTCGTCCACACTCATTTTAATCACTGGAAGATAAAACACACAGATTGGGTCACAAAACAACACAGCATGGCATGTTTGATCAAATAAATGAACCAACTAAAGCAACTTAAGGCACTGGGGGGGATCCGAGTTAAGCATGCATAAATGGAACGCAATTCCCCTTTTATGCACTTTTCACTCTACACGTATTCTGAACTATTAGTTTGGGGTGGATATCAAATAAATTAAGAAGTCACAGAGGTGTTTACAGATGAACTGTATTCTGACCTTGACTTAATTCCCTCATAATTCCACCACCTTCACGTGCAATAAAACTATGAACAAGGTGGGGCAACCTGTCGGTTCCACATCTACTTACATTTTTTTACTGATAGAAATAACACCATTCTCCATGCACTAATTTACCTTTTTTTTTTATTTTTTTACCTTTATTTAACAAGGCAAGTCAGTTAAGAACAAATTCTTATTTTCAATGACTGCCTAGGAACAGTGGGTTAACTGCCTGTTCAGGGGCAGAACAACAGATTTGTACCTTGTCAGCTCGGGGATTTGAACTGAGTTATTGATAAGAGCTAGCTGAATGTGTGAGCCGTTTGGATAAGCGGGTTGAAAATATAAATTACAATTGTTGATCTATTTTACCTTTTGATTGCTAGAGACAAATGTGAAACCAATAATGTGGCAGCAAACTGAAGCATATCAACATATCAGCTTTTTAACAGCAAAGTTTATGAAATGCTGGTATTATAACCTGAAGGGAAGGAATTTGGAGACCCAAGCTATAGAGCCTCACAGTGGAGGTGTCATAATACCCATAAAACCTAGCGGGCAAACAGGGAAATGGTTCCAATCGTTTTCCTACCATACATTTCTTCCATACACTTAAAATAAGGGCTGTGTTTCGTGAAGGCTTAACCTGGCGTGACGTTTTGATAACCATGTAAATCTCTCTCGGACAAGGTGACTTATCAATATATTTGGCTCTATTTACCCAGATTCAAAAATGCTAATTCCTGCAAGCTTCATCTCTAGCTGGCACCTTTGCTAACAGATATGATGTCACAGTCTGGCTTTTTATGGCGGTTTTGGAGCAGTGGCTTCTTCCTTGCTGAGCGGTCTTTCAGGTTATGTCGATATAGGACTCATTTTATAGGACTCATAAGGACAAGGTCCTTTGCTGTTGTTCTGGGATTGATTTGCACTTTTCGCACCGAAGTACATTCATCTCTAGGAGACAGAATGAGTCTCCTTCCTGAGCGGTATGATGGCTACGTGGTCCCATGGTGTTTATACTTGCGTACTATTGTTTGTACAGATGAACGTGGTACCTTCAGGAGTCTGGAAATTGCTCCCAAGGATGAACCAGACTTGTGGAGGTCTACCATTTTTTTTCTGAGGTCTTGGCTGATTTTCCATGATGTCAAGCAAAGAGGCACTGAGTTTGAAGGTAGACCTTGAAATACATCCACAGGTACACCTCCAATAGGCTAATTGACATCATTTGTGTCAATCAGAAGCTTCAAAAGCCATGACATAATTTTCTGGAATTTTCCATGCTTTTTAAAGGCACAGTCAACTTAGTGTTTGTAAAATTCGGACCCAATGGAATTGTGATACAGTGAATTAAAAGTGAAATAATCTGTCTGTAAGCAATTGTTGGAAATATTACTTGTGTCATGCACAAAGTAGATGTCCTAAACGACTTGACAAAACTATAGTTTGTTTACAAGGAATTTGTGGAGTGGTTGAAAAACGAGTTTTAATGACTCCAACCTAAGTGTATGTAAACTTCCGACTTCAACTGTATGCCCAGACTTTTCACTGTATTTAACAAAAATTGATAGTGTGTTAAATTGGGAGTCACCGTCAGTTATTGCCGTATACATTTATAAACTGTCACTTTAGTGTTAGTTTCCTTACATTTTGCATCATTCCATTGTTAGTTTACCTTTCTCTCCTCTCTCACGTTCGTGTGGTTGTTCCTGAGGATCGCTAGCAATAGTGGATCATATTAGGCTAACATATTACAAGTTGTGCAATAATTTGGGACATGTAGCCGATTTTAATCATTATGGAACGCAGACCATATGTAGCAGCAAACCTGGAGCATGTTTAACAATGGCTGGACTGTTGTCATCGCAGTTCCATGATTAGTGCCAATTATTCAGGTAGATTTTTAGGACTACTGATCAAACCCTATTGTACACTTCTCACCTAATATTTCATGGATTGAACTATTTAATACAGCAACTTTCAGGATGAATCAAACTACTACTTTTGATTCACCAATATATTGTGTGCAAAGGCTCTCCAAACTGTGAAAAACAACATTCTATCCCTAAATAATATACATGAGTATTATTTATTTTTTATCTACCAATTGGTGCGGAAAAGGACACGAATGTGTGTATTACATGGCTTTCTTTCATTGATCCGTAATATTCGGAGGAATTGAGAAAAGTCTGTCGAGACAATTAGAATTAAAAGGTAAACCAAATTTAAAAAGGGGATGGCTTTAGCGAAATGTACCAAAAACCCTATAGAATGAAAACACCACTAAATAATCTTTGTACAGCAAAAGTATGAGGGTTTTCAGCTGTTAAATTACATTTATTCAGCGTGCAGAAGGGAACCACGCCTGCAAAGCCCATTACGCACCTGCATAAGGTAAGTCTGAATACCAACTACTGAGAAGTGCATAGAAAAGGCGTACATTTCTTAAGTCTGAATCGGGCCTTTGTTGCATAGCAACAACAAACTATGCAGAAAGCGAGAGAAAAGCTAAGGGTCTGAAAGTTACTGTCATAATTTACAAAGGAATGGAATTCTATAAACGACCTGAAAGCGCCAGCGTCTTTGAGAGAGATTCATCATCTCTCCAAGAGGGCGTGTAGCAGACACAAACAAACTTGGTGCTGTGACAGGGCATGGAGAACCCAAGAACACTTTATAAGGTAGGACTAAGAATAACTTTTCTCTGGACAAAGATATGTGGTGGTGTGGGGAAAGGAGTGAGAGTGGTGGCTGAGGAGGAATGTGTGAGGATGCACTAAAACCTGGGCCCTTGCCTGCGCCACTAAATTGTTTGTCCGCCATTAATGAGTAGGGGAAATGGAAGAGATAGCAGACTCCATATAACAAAGATCACAGAGAACAGATAAAAGGAGAGAAAGGGGTGCGTTGCATCCCATCTGTTTTCCTCCCTCCCTTTTCAACATCCCTCCTCCCACTCAATGCCACTCTTCAGAGGCTCTAGTCTTGCGTGGTCATATCTTCAAAATCACGTCGTTGTCATGCCTCCCTCGGAGGTCTGAGGAATTTTTTTATTGCAAAAACATGTGTAATGGACCGCAGCAAGATTTTGATTGGATGCTATCTTTAAAGAACCCTCCCCCACACGCCCGTAGAAGGGGTGCTGTGTGTTATGTGCGTCACTGTTCTCCGTCCGGATAGTTGTCTATTCTAGTTTAAAGTCATCAAGTGTGGCCGACAGTCTGCGATTTATATTTATTGAAATTGAAAGTGGATTACACTGGTAAAGTCAAACGTCACAAAACGTTCTAAGCCACTCTGGTGACAAACACTTCTCCATTCGTCTTTGTTCTGTCCACATGGCTGCGCGTTGCTGACACTGAAAATATCTTGAAGATTGCCCATTACTTAGTAAGGACCCAAAAAAACAAGGCAGTGGGAGTACCTATTCAAGTAAGTAAATACATTTAGAAAGCGTTAAACTATTCATTATTAGCTAGATAGCCTACAAAGGGACCCTATTGTAGTCAGCTAAATGTCATCAGCTAGCTAACTAACGTGATATAATCATTTTAAATTAAAAAACAGTCTCCAAATGCATTTCTAGATAACAGTTCTAGAAGTAGTTGTCACAACACCAAAATTTTGACTTCGATACCGCTACCAGGTTTAGTATCACAATACTCCATACCAAAACGATACCACGCCAAATAAAGGCACAAAATGCAAATTGGTCCAGACAGATAAACTTAGCTACTGCTCTGTTCAACTGTCTTGCATCTTTTGAGTTCAATATCATTACATTAAAAAGACAGTCATGTGTGCATCAATTAATCAATTATACTTTGTTTTTACCAAATCTAACTACATAATGGTAATCATTTATTTGAATGGTAAATCTCTATTGATAAACTGGGTAAATCAAGATGTAACCTAGGCCTGTCCACAATACAGATGAATGCATATTCAATAGGTGTGTGCATGCATTGAGTTGAGCTTGTTTTGGCAGATTTCATGGGGCTACAGATGAAACAACCTTTTTCCCTTCCAGTTGAGACTTAATTTCATTGTACTGATCAACAACATTTGCATAAAAGTAAAAGATCAACTTTGGGAGAGACTGAATAAGTGTATGAAAAGTTTGTGGGCAATCAACTTTGAAATCAGCATATTTTGCATTATGGTTAGCAAGGAAAGTTAGCCTACAAAGCTGGAAGCTACCAGTATCTTCTTCCATTGTAAAGTATTTTAGCCAATATAGACATTGTTTTGCGAACAGTAATTAACAGTTCCAACATTTCTACATGCCGTGTCACATAATTCAAGACTTAGCTCCCCTCACACTGCACAGAAGTTAACATGATGCAGCTCAGATTCCCAGTGCAGGCTAGCAATGTGTAAGTGGGGCATGCACGGTGCAAGCTATAATAAGGGGTTGACTGCTCTGATAGACAGGCTTGAGCTGTGAGACATATTTGACAGAAGTACCTGAAGCAACAAAAATTCTCGTACCGAACCGCTTTTCATGTTCTAGTATCAAAAAAGTACAGAAGTTTCGGTATACCGTGCAACACTACATGAGAAGGTGAAATTGCAGCTCCAGCTACAGTAAAGGGAGAGTGTAGGCTACTGGAAAGGGCAGGTCACTTTGTGGGAGGATATTATGAAAAGATTCTCCAGCTCCAGTCCCTAGAGAGGAAAACTTAGATAATAGCAACATCATATTCAGTGCTGTCTAATTTAAATAATGAAGACTGTTTCTTGTGATGTTTTCTGTCCTCAGACATGGAAAGCTGTAAAAGCCTGTTTGCATATGAAGAGAGGTCCCAATTAATTTCACAAGAAACTAAGGGTATATCCTATATGCCATGGGTTATACAGTGGGGAGAACAAGTATTTGATACACTGCCGATTTTGCACGTTTTCCTACTTACAAAGCATGTAGAGGTCTGTCATTTTTATCATAGGTACACTTCAACTGTGAGAGACGGAATCTAAAACAAAAATCCAGAAAATCACATTCTATGATTTTTAAGTAATTAATTTGCATTTTATTGCATGACACAAGTATTTGATACATCAGAAAAGCAGAACTTAATATTTGGTACAGAAACCTGTTTGCAATTACAGAGATCATAGGTTTCCTGTAGTTCTTGACCAGGTTTGCACACACTGCAGCAGGGATTTTGGCCCACTCCTCCATACAGACCTTCTCCAGATCCTTCAGGTTTCGGAACTGTCGCTGGGCAACACGGACTTTCAGCTCCCTCCAAAGATTTTCTATTGGGGTCAGGTCTGAAGACTGGCTAGGCCACTCCAGGACCTTGAGATGCTTCTTACGGAGCCACTCCTTAGTTGCCCTGGCTGTGTGTTTCGAGTTGTTGTCATGCTGGAAGACCCAGCCACGACCCATCTTCAATGCTCTTACTGAGGGAAGGAGGTTGTTGGCCAAGATCTTGCGATGCATGGCCCCATCCATCCTCCCCTCAATACGGTGCAGTCGTCCTGTCCCCTTTGCAGAAAAGCATCCCCAAAGAATGATGTTTCCACCTCCATGCTTCACGGTTGGTATGGTGTTCTTGGGTTTGTACTCATCCTTCTTCTTCCTCCAAACACGGCTAGTGGAGTTTAGACCAAAAAGCTATATTTTTGTCTCATCAGACCACATGACCTTCTCCCATTCCTCCTTTGGATCATCCAGATGGTCATTGGCAAACTTCAGACGGGCCTGGACATGCGCTGGCTTGAGCAGGGGGACCTTGCGTGCGCTGCATGATTTTAATCCATGATGACGCAGTGTTTTACTAATGGTTTTCTTTGAGACTGTGGTCCCAGCTCTCCTCAAGTCATTGACCAGGTCCTGCCATTTTTTTTATTTTTTATTTCACCTTTATTTAACCAGGTAGGCTAGTTGAGAACAAGTTCTCATTTGCAACTGCGACCTGGCCAAGATAAAGCATAGCAGTGTGAACAGACAACACAGAGTTACACATGGAATAAACAATTAACAAGTCAATAATACAGTAGGAAAAAAAATGGGCAGTCTATATACAATGTGTGCAAAAGGCATGAGGTAGGCGAATAATACAATTTTGCAGATTAACACTGGGGTGATAAATGATCAGATGGTCATGTACAGGTAGAGATATTGGTGTGCAAAAGAGCAGAAAAGTAAATAAATAAATTTAAAAAACAGTATAAAAACAGTATGGGAATGAGGTAGGTGAAAATGGGTGGGCTATTTACCAATAGACTATGTACAGCTGCAGCGATCGGTTAGCTGCTCGGATAGCTGATGTTTGAAGTTGGTGAGGGAGATAAAAGTTTCCAACTTCAGCGATTTTTGCAGTTCGTTCCAGTCACAGGCAGCAGAGTACTGGAACGAAAGGCGGCCAAATGAGGTGTTGGCTTTAGGGATGATCAGTGAGATACACCTGCTGGAGCGTGTGCTACGGATGGGTGTTGCCATCGTGACCAGTGACCATGTAGTTCTGGGCTGATCCCTCACCTTCCTCATGATCATTGATGCCCCACGAGGTCAGATCTTGCATGGAGCCCCAGACCGAGGGTGATTGACTGTCATCTTGAACTTATTCCATTTTCTAATAATTGCGCCAACAGTTGTTGCCTTTTCACCAAGCTGCTTGCCTATTGTCCTGTAGCCCATCCCAGCCTTGTGCAGGTCTACAATTATATCCCCGATGTCCTTACACAGCTCTCTGGTCTTGGCCATTGTGGAGAGGTTGGAGTCTGTTTGATTGAGTGTGTGGACAGGTGTCTTTTATACAGGTAACGAGTTCAAACAGGTGCAGTTAATACAGGTAATGAGTGGAGAACAGGAGGGATTCTTAAAGAATAACTAACAGGTCTGTGAGAGCCGGAATTCTTACTGGTTGGTAGGTGATCAAATACTTACGTCATGCAATAAAATGCAAATTAATTACTTAAAAATCATACAATGTGATTTTCTGGATTTTTGTTTTAGATTCCGTCTCTCACAGTTGAAGTGTACCTATGATGAAAATTACAGACCTCTACATGCTTTGTAAGTAGGAAAACCTGCAAAATCGGCAGTGTATCAAATACTTGTTCTCCCCACTGTATGTGTAGGCCTATGTTAGCAAATGTTGTATACAAAAATATAGTGAAACATCACACACAATGTATAAACCTATTTCAATTGGAGCAGGACAACCCTGCTGGAGGTCTGCTGGGTGTAGCAGGGTTCTGTTTCAGCCCAGCATTAACACACCAGGATTCAACTTATAAAATCTAAAGAGTTCATAATCAAGTGTGCCATTGCTGGGCTGAAATAGAAGTCTGCTCACCCAGTAGATCAGGGATCAGTGGAGCAAGGTTGGCCACCGCTGGTATGGAGTTTTTTGGTTCACCTGAAATTATTCTTTAGTAATAATAGCTTACATGTTACTACTCAATTATCCATTGTTATTTAGACTAAGATGTCTCATCTTTACATACAAGTTCACATATGTGTACATTTTGAAGCGATGAAGTGTGGATTCTTTGAAGTGAAGCGAGTGTTTGAACTTGTTTTAATTGTTAAACTATTATTCAAAATGAACTAATGTCAATGTTGATTAACCACATCACAATCCTGCAATAAAGAAGGGAAAGGGTTCTGTCTCTAACGTGTCGGTGTTGTATTCGAAAATTAGTCTAGTTGTAAGATCTCCAATCTGTTTTATTTGATTGTCACTCTCTCTCAGTATATCAGCTCTGTGAATCCAATCTGCAGCTTATCATATGGCATGCATCAATAAGCCTACAGTATGATGACATTACTGGCCTTATGGGCATCTGAAGCAGAGAATAGCTAAACTCACACATTGTTTACAAGTTAAACTAAACTAAACTCAATTTCAACTGATACCATAACAATAGACAATGTATAGGAGGCCAACCATATACCAGACGCTGTACATGCCTTTTAAGCACTGACATAATATTCAGTGCCAATCCAATCCTTGTAATTTAGTTACAGTATATGAAAATAAGGAGATGACAATTAGGCTACTGGAGATCAGCATTACAGGTAACATTTAATGAGGTTCATTTAATTGAATTCATTTGAGCAAAATTGCATTTCCCTTATGGACACAGTACATGGTTGCTCTATGTATCACTGACCCTGGATAAGCTAGCAACTGGGCTAACGCAGCTAACCTTTCAGATCAATAATATGCTTATTCACATTTTGTTGGCTATATAGTAGCTAGCTAGCTAGTTATACCTAGGTAGTTTACAAGGTTGGCTGACTTTTCTCAAAACGAACCTCATCGTGGCTAGCTACTTGTCCCTCATGCTAGCCTTTACAGCCAAATATCACTTGAGAAAGGTCAAAATATTGATATGGCCAGCATTGTAGACCATTTCTCCCCTCTTGCTGCAGCTTTAGCTCATCTCGAAATAAAAGTCTGTGAAAATCAGTGTGCTGCAAAAACGTTCTGAAATGTTTTGTCACCAGTGCTCGTTTTGTTGAAAATGTTTAGTCCTCACACACTGTTGCTCCTACAGCACTAATCTGGTGAGCATCTTTGGAGCACCACCCAAACAAGACATTTGATTGGTTTGACGTGTTGCAAGACGTCACATATTTACGGTGGGTTCTGTCCCCTCTTTAGAGGATTTCTTCCATGGAACTTCCCCAGGCTTCCCATTTTAGGGAAGCCTAGTTCACGAGGAGCCTATAGAGGCTCAGAAACCAGCTAAATAACAATCTGGCTATAGTCGGACTTATCTACCCTTCTCCTAAAATGGTGCACTCTTTCCGCGAGGCTCCATCTAGCCACGTTTATGCTACACCAATACAATACTTTTAATCCTTGGGGGAGTGAACGAGAACACACTTCTGGAGAACAGAGGAGTAGAGAAAATCTGACTTTTAGGAATGGAGGAAGGCTATTTACTGTTAGTGGTGTAAAGTAAATGAGGCTGACTGCGAACTCACACTCGTCTCTGCTGTGACCATTGTTTGAATGCAGTGTCTGGTGGTCTCCTCCAGAAGACTGGCTGTGGCTGCGGTGAAGATGGCTCCTCCTCCCTGTGACCCCCCACAGGGCCCCGAGGCCGCGCCCGTCCTCCAGTAGCCCCAGCTCCTCGGCCGAGTGGCACTCCAGCATACTCGTGGCGTAGTCCGGCAGTCCTCCTGCCCCAATCCCCTGGTTCCAGCGTGGGGTGTAGCGGGGCACCTGGGC
This sequence comes from Oncorhynchus nerka, assembly GCF_034236695.1. NCBI lineage: Eukaryota > Metazoa > Chordata > Actinopteri > Salmoniformes > Salmonidae > Oncorhynchus > Oncorhynchus nerka. The sequence goes on along the minus strand of NC_088405.1, from coordinate 67,441,222 downwards.
ATCCGCCTGGGGCAGTAGTTTACGGTCTCCATTCTGGCTGTAGCAGAGGAGCTGGTGCTTGCCCCCCCGACGGCCAGGACTCCCCTCTGAGCTGACAGAGTCTTTGTTCTGGGCGTACTGCACAATGCGGCTGATCTTCTGGCTAAGAGCCAGCTTCATGCCCTCGTAGGGACTGCGGGAGACCTTGGAGCGGGACAGCTTCTGGTTGGCAATGAGGTGGTACTTCTCAAAACACTCCCGGTGGCCCCGTAGGGATTTGGTGTGCAGGAGGGTGGCATGAGACACACCTGGAGGGAGTGAGCAATCAGTTAACGAAGACAGTTACATGTTCTGTTTAGCAATCAATGAAATATGTATATCAAAGCATTGGATACATTTCTAGGAAACAGATGACTAAGAACTGAAATGAGGTACTGTTGGCTTTGCTCTTTTTTGAAATACAAGCCACTAAAGGTAAATTTTTACCCCCTTTATTGCCCCAAATTTGTGATTACGATCTTGTCTCATTGCTGCAACTCCCCAACGGGCTCGGGAGAGGCGAAGGTCGAGGCCTGCACTCTCCGAAACATGACCCGCCAAGCCGCACTTAACACGGAAGCCAGCTGCACCAATGTATTGGAGGAAACAGCGTTCAGCTAACAACCGGAGTCAGCCTGCAGGCACCCGGCCCGCCACAAGGAGTCTCTAGAATGCAATGAGCCAAGTCCCCCTGGCCAAACCCTCTCCTAACCTGGACGACACTGGGCCAATTGTGTGCCAGCCAGTGACTCCCTGGGATCGAACCCCAGGCTGTAGTGACGCCACAACACTGCGATGTAGTTTTATTTATTTTATCTCACCTTTATTTAACCAGGTAGGCAAGTTGAGAACAAGTTCTCATTTACAATTGCGACCTGGCCAAGATAAAGAAAAGCAGTTCGAAACATATAACAACACAGAGTTACACATGGAGTAAAACAAACATACAGTCAATAATACAGTAGAGATATAAGTCTATATACAATGTGAGCAAATGAGGTGAGAGAAGGGAGGTAAAGGGCAACAAAAAAAAGGCCATGGTGGCAAAGTAAATACAATATAGCAAGTAAAACACTGGAATGGTAGATTTGCAGTAAAAGAATGTGCAACGTAAAGATAGAAATAATGGGGTGCAAAGGAGCAAAATAAATAAATAAGTTGGGGGAGAGGTAGTTGTTTGGGCTAAATTATAGATTGTCTATGTATAGGTGCAGTAATCTGTGAGCTGCTCTGACAGCTGGTGCTTAAAGCTAGTGTGGGGGATTAGTGTTTCCGGTTTCAGATTTTTTTCAGTTTGTTCAAGTCATTGGCAGCAGAGAACTGGAAGGAGAGGTGGCCAAAGGAAGAATTGGTTATGGGGGTGACCAGAGAGATATACCTGCTGGAGCGTGTGCTACAGGTGGGTGCTGCTATGGTGACCAGCGAGCTGAGATAAGGTGGGACTTTACCTAGCAGGGTCTTGTAGATAACCTGGAGCCAGTGGGTTTGGCGACAAGTATGAAGCGAAGGCCAGCCAGCGAGAGCGTACAGGTCGCAGTGATGGGTAGTATATGGGGCTTTGGTGACAAAACGGATGGCACTGTGATAGACTGCATCCAATTTATTGAGTAGGGTATTGGAGGCTATTCTGTAAATGATGTCGCCGAAGTCGAGGATCGGTAGGATGGTCAGTTTTACAGGGGTATGTTTGGCAGCATGAGTGAAGGATGCTTTGTTGCAAAATAGGAAACCAATTCTAGATTTAACTTTGGATTGGAGATGTTTGATGTGAGTCTGGAAGGAGAGTCTAACCAGACACCTAGGTATTTGTAGTTGTCCACATATTCTAAGTCAGAACCGTCCAGAGTAGTGATGTTGGACGGGCGGGTGCGTGCAGGCAGCGATCTGTTGAAGAGCATGCATTTCATTTAACTTGTATTTAAGAGCAATTGGAGGCCATGGAAGGAGAGTTGTATGTAAGCTTGTTTGGAGGTTAGTTAACACAGTGTCCAAAGAAGGGCCAGAAGTATACAGAATGTGTCGTCTGCGTAGAGGTGGATCAGAGACTCACCAGCAGCAAGAGCGACATCATTGATGTATACAGAGAAGAGAGTTGGTCCAAGAATTGAACCCTGTGGCACCCCATAGAGACTGCCAGAGGTCCGGACAACAGGCCCTCCGATTTGACACACTGAACTCTGTCTGAGAAATAGTTGGTGAACCAGGCGAGGCAATCATTTGAGAAACCAAGGCTGTCGAGTCTGCCAATAACAATGTTGTGATTGACAGAGTCGAAAGCCTTGGCCAGGTCAATAAATACGGCTGCACATTATGGTTTCTTATTGATGGCGGTTAAGATATCGTTTAGGACCTTGAGCGTGGCTGAGGTGCACCCATGACCAGCTCTGAAACCAGATTGCATAGCGGAGAAGGTATGGTGGGATTCGAAATGGTCGGTAATCTGTTTGTTGACTTGGCTTTCAAAAACTTGAGAAAGGCAGGGTAGGATAGATATAGGTCTGTAGCAGTTTGGGTCAAGAGTGTCCCCCCCTTTGAAGAGGAGGATGACCGCAACTGCTTTCCAATCTTTGGGAATCTCAGTTGACACGAAAGAGAGGTTGAACAGGATAGTAATAGGGGTTGCAACAATTTCGGCAGATCATTTTAGAAAGGGTCCGGATTGTCTAGCCCGGCTGATTTGTAGGGGTCCAGATTTTTGGACAGATGGGAGGAGGTGTTCTTATTCTCCATGGACTTTACAGTGTCCCAGAACATTTGTTGCAGAGTTTGTTTGTTACAGGAAGCAAATTTCAGCTTGAAAAAGCTAGCCTTTACTTTTCTAACTGCCTGTGTATATTGGTTTCTAGCTTCCCTGAAAAGTTGCATATCACGGGGGCTGTTCGATGCTAATGCATTTGTGTTGGTTAAGGGCAGTCAGGTCTGGAGAGAACCACGGGCTATATCTGTTCCTGGTTCTAAATTTCTTGAATGGGGCATGCGTATTTAAGATAGTGAGGAAGGCAGACCTGATTCTACTAATTATCTGCTCAACAAGACCTTAACTAGCTGAATCAGATATGCTAAATTAGGGTTGGACCGAAAACCTACAGGACAGTAGTTCTCCAGGAAAAGCGTTGGGCAGCCCTGGTCTTGGGGATAGTGGGCTTCTGAACCAGGGATAGAGCAGAGTTGGGATAGATTTACCCATCTTAAATGGACAGATACCCACTAGGCTGAATTTTGTCTCACAATCTACTCAATATCTAAAATGGCTTTTCAAAGATAGGCCAACACTGCATTTTAGGTTCACAGAATTTGTCAAATAAGACCAGAGTCAAGTAGGCTACCATGTTTGCAAAAATAAAAGCTTTGACCCTCCTTTTTAAGGATATTACTTAAAATCCTTCTGAAGAATCTCATTGAGTAACTATTTAAGAGAAGTTGCTCTGCTGTGGTGTGTGCGCTCCAGAGTGAGGGTATTTGAGTCGTAATAACAGAGCCTCCAGCTTACTCAGATGGAGAGGATCACCTGGGATACCACAACATTTCCTAAACTCAGACTGCAAGAGGTCATTCACTCTCTAACCCACTTAACACAGAAGAAATGCAGGAGAATTTACCACATATACCACACCCAAAGTAAAAAAAATCATTTAAAAAATCACCTTAAAGTAACCTGGGGCAGTGTTATGGACTGACAATGGTGTAAACACTGAATGCAGTGTGTGAGAACAAGTTAGCAAGCAAGCTAGTGGGTGTGTTTGTACAAGCATTGTCTTCAGTCTTTTTCCTCCTGGCCTACATTTCTATCACGCAGACAGACATACTGGAACATGAAACTAGGGGATTAGTCAACATCAAGACACAGTGAGAGGCAGTAAAGCAGATGCTCGTTAGGTAGGTTCACCGCAAACACACCTCTAGGAAAGAGAGATGTAAAAAGGCATACGGCCACCAAATGACTAGCCTATTGCACTAGGCCTATACAATAACTCTAAATATGCTAAGTGAGAATTCAGTCCATATCAGTCATCAGAAAGCATTAGCCTCAACTTTAAGACATTTTTTTATTTTTAAAGTGAGAGCCCAAACTAAATCAGGTCAACATGATCAGGCCATTTCCTGGTGTGTTACATTAATGTCAGGGCCAACAACAGGAAGACACACTTAACTAAAGCCATATCCCAGACAAAGAGGAAGACCTTCAGCCAGCCTAGCTCACTCGCACGCACAGCGAGCAGCTTGGCTGCCTGTAACAAAATATAGAGAAAAGCAAACAGGAAAGCATCAAGTTGTTCAACGCCGTAAGATTTAAGACACAATAGCTGACTTGCTTGTGTTAAACCAACCCCATGACACACAAGGTAAAGTAGAAAAAAAATAAACAAGCATACTGTGTTTAAGAACAATTTGGCCTATACAATCATTCTGTGTGTGTGTGTGTGTACCCTGAGCACTGAGAGACAGCTCTGTGGTGGATTAGTTTTATATACTTGGAAAGCTGACCTGGGACAGTGTTGTGTCTGTCGCTGGCTACAGAACATTCCTTAAAAACCCAACCTGCTCAGCAGTTACCAGGGTCTCCATAAGCCGTCCAGACAAGAGCAATGCCTTAAGCCCAATCAGATAAATCAGGCATTGACTACTGACAGGCTTGTCCCATTTAAATTAAAAAATAAAATAAATAAAAACAGTCAAATCACAGGCCCACAACCAGAGCAGTGTACCAGCCCAGAGCTAAGCAGCTTAGCAGCTATGGATATTGGCTGCAATACTCTTTGTCACACAAACACCATTCAGCGGTGAATAAACGACTCAGACAGTGGCAGTCAACTCGTCAGGGAAATAAGCAGCAGCATAACACTGCAGTTGATAAGCAACAGGCTTTCGTGAACACAGAACACTGGCCTGTGAATCATCCTTTTGTTAGCTTTAGCACATCTCCGGTTCAAGCCATTTACCTGGCCTTCAGAGAAACAAAGCCACAGAGCAGCCTCATCATCCAAGCATTGTGCAAAAGATTCACCATGCCGTCAGACTTCTGTTTTGAATGATGTCTGAGCAAAAGCATAGATAGCAGAGGAACGATCAGTGAGTAACTCCTGTTTGGATTGAACGCTGTCTAAGTAAAAGCTAAAAAGGAACCATATTTAGGGCAGGTAAATATAACATGAGGAACGATCTGTCATCATTCTATATGGTGAGTAAGTAACTCCAACCAGAAATGCTACAGCTAATCCCAGAGGCTAAGGAAGCAGAGAGAGACATGATCCATTCAGAATGCAGAATTGTGCGTTTTTACACACTGGATTTATTTATTTTTTACACAGGAAAAACAATGTGTTGCATTCTGAAAAACGCAGGTGTACTGACCATGACACTCAATGTTATTATTTAAAATAGACTCGCTGTGATTATTTGAAAAGTTTCATCCAAAACACTCTTTGGTCTCTGCGGCAGTGCAGGACAGGAGTGTGTGGCGGAAGATATTGTCAGTGGCATTTTCGTTGCTAGGTACTGTATGTTTAAAACCGCTGGAATTCTGAAGAAAAAAAAGCTTGAATAATTGGAATGGCTAGCCAACAAACAATGACAAGTCAATTAACACAACAAAAAAACATAAAAAGTTTCTTTAACACCTCCGCAAATTGAAATGAAAGTGAGGCAGAGTGCGACAGACGGAGAGGAGACTGTGACCGAGAAAGTGACAGATCACAGCAACAGAAACAGCTAGGGTAGAAGAGAATGCTGTAGCTAATGCTAATCTCCCACAGAAAAGGAAAAAGTAGTACATGTTTATGTGAGAAGTGTGAGAAAATCATTCCTTCACCACAGGCTGTGCAACCTATTAGAAAAGTGCATAAAAACGCCATACAGATCGACCACAGGGATGCAGTATTGCTTCAGACCGTAAATGTTTTGTAGTAACATTGGAAGAGGCAGAAAAGTAAACAGACGACTCCAAAACTGTGCAACTGCGGACTGTATACTGTACGGCAAAAGAGGAAATAGCAGACAGCAAGTTTCCAGTGTTGATAGAGCTACAAAAATAAAAGTGTCTGCCCTGCCATTCAGTCGAGTACCACCTACACACATCACTTCAGCATTGCGCAAATGCAAAATGCCATCGGTCAAACTAACTGAGAAGGGCATTCAGGAAATACAGAGTCCGTAAGTTGGAATAATCAGAGTTAAAATCTGTGACAGTTGCAGTCAAGAAGAAACTTGTGATGTTTGTGAGGTATGTGCATGAGGGCCAGGCGAAGACTGTTCTTAGCAAATGTAATGATACCGCATGGAGATGCCAAAACAATCACAAATGCTGTCCTAGCAACATTCCAATCAAAGGTTATCGATTTTAAAAAGGTGGTGGGACTGAGCAGCGACAGGTCAAGTTTCATGACTGGAAAAGGCACAGGGGTGGGTCAGAGAATGCGGGAGAGAAATCTGTACCAGCTCAAAGTGCACTGCGGTGCACATCGTGTTGCACTTGTGTCCTCCCACACATCAAAAGGCACAGAAAATTGCCTGACAGCTTCACAGCAATAACCCATTTCTTGATGGATTTGCTTCCAATCGTGGACAAACTGAACCTGTTTTCCATAAATAAAATGTGTCTCTTGCCCACATCAAGCCGATGGTTGCGGAAACCAGGACCGCCCTACCATATACCTCAGACAAGATGAGACTGCTGCCAACCCCGGTTACTACAAAAGCCACAAACTCCTCTTCAGCGGGGATGGCAAAGTGTGCACGCAAAGACTCACACCTGATCCACAGCCTTAATGATAGATTCGCAGAAGATGATCTAAGACATCTCTTGCATGGAAAAACTTTTGTCTGTCTTGAGATGTTGCTTCAATATATCCACATCATTTTCCTCATGATGCCATCTATTTTGTGAAGTGCACCAGCCCCTCCTGCAGCAAAGCACCCGCACAACATGATGCTGCCACCCCCGTGCTTCATGCTTGGGATGGTTTTCTTTGGCTTGCAAGCCTCCCCCGTTTTCCTCCAAACATAACAATGGTCATTATGGTCAAACAGTTCCATTTTTGTTTCATCAGACCAGAGTACATTTCTCCAAAAAGTACAATCTTTGTCCCCGTGTGCAGTTGCAAACTGTAGTCTGGCTTTTTTATGGCCGTTTTGGAGCAGTGGCTACTTCCATGCTGAGCGACCTTTCAGGTTATGTCGATATAGGTCTCGTTTTACTGTGGATATAGATACTTTTGTACCGGTTTCCTCCAGCATCTTCACAGGGTCCTTTGTTGTTTTTCTGGGATTGATTTGCACGTTTCACACCAAAGTACGTTCATCTCTAGGAGACTGAACGCATCTCCTTCCTGAGCGGTATGACTGCTACGTGGTCCCATGGTGTTTATACTTGCGTACTATTGTTTGTACAGATGAACGTGGTACCTTCAGGAGTCTGGAAATTGCTCCCAAGGATGAACCAGACTTGTGGAGGTCTACAAAAAAAAAGTCTGAGGTCTTGGCTGATTTGTTTTGATTAACCCATGATGTCAAGCAGAGAGGCACTGAATTTGAAGGTAGGCCTTGAAATACATACACACCTCCAATTGACTCAAATGATGTCAATTAGCCTATCAGAAGCTTCCAAAGTCATGACATAATTTTCTGGAATTTTCCAAGCTGTTTAAAGGCACAGTCAACTTAGTGTTTATAAACTTCTGACCCACTGGAATTGTGATAGTGAATTATAAGTGAAATAATCTGTCTGTTAACAATTGTTGAACAAATCACTTGTGTCATGCACAAAGTAGATGTCCTAACCGACTTGCCAAAACTATAGTTTGTTAACAAAAAAAATGTTGGGGGAAAAAAAGAGTGGTTGAAAAACGTGGTTTAATGACTCCAACCTAAGTGTATGTAAACATCCGACTTAAACTGTATGTGGTAGTGGAGTAGGAGCCTGAGGGCCCGAGGAATGGGGATCCATAATAAGACAAATATAATAAGGCAAATGTCAACTAGAATGTGGTAAAAAATGTGGCTGTTTGAAAGGGAACCATAAACATTTTCCAATTCCTTTTTCAGGCAACACACCGCATATCCTATGTGAATTAGGTATTAGTAATACACTCCCTTGGTCCCAAAGAATCAGACTATGCCCATAATGACAAGCTATAGGTAACTGCTTTCCTTTCTGCATATTGTTTCACTCAACCCTGTTTGTGTCTGTGTGTAGGCCTACATTAGGCAAGGACATTAGATCCTTGACACAGTTTCGGAGTTGTCGGGGTAGGAGGTTGGTAGTGAAAAATGGTGCAGGGGTCATGTTGATCTGTCTAAATAGAGCTTGCACGGCTGTCAAGAGAGCTAAACCTGGAGAACAGACAGAACTCACCTGTGTACAGTACACCATACATACTGGTCACACTTTAGTCCTGCTGCTACACTACTGAGTGGTGGAGGGGGAAGATGAGGACCTTTTAACCAGTAGGGGTGAACAGAAACTACTTGTTAATACGGTGAGTTAAGCAGTTATTACCTTTTTAAATTCTGTTGCATTGCCTTCATATAAACTGAGTATGCAAAACATGCTCTTTCCATGAAATAGACTGACCAGGTGAAACTATGAGCCCTTATTGATGTCACTTGTTAAATCCACAGGTTAACCTTTCTGACGCAGGCGTTCCGCTAGCGAACCCCCTCGACAACATCCAGTGAAATTGCAGAGCGCCAAACTCAAAATACAGAAATAGTCATAATAAACATTCATAAAAAATACAACTTCTTGTTAATCCAGCCGCTTTGTCAGATTTCAGAAACGCTTTACGGCGAAAGCATACCATGCGATTACCTGAGGACAGTGTCCCGCATACAAAATCATGAAAAACATTTTCCAACCAAGCAGATGCGTCACGAAAGTCAGAAATAGCGATAAAATAAATCACTTACCTTTGAAGATCTTCATCTTTTTGCAATCCCAAAGGTCTCAGTTACACAATGAATGGTCCTTTTGTTCGATAAAGTCCTTCTTTATATCCCAAAAAGTTGGCGTGTTTGATTCAGAAATACACCGGTTACAACTCGCCGAACATGCCTACAAAGGATCTAATAAGTTACCTGTAAACTTGGTCCAAACATTTCAAACAACGTTTCTAATCCAACCTCAGGTACCCTAAAATGTAAATAATCGATCAAATTTAAGACGGAATAAACTGTTCCCAATACCGGAGGAAAACAGGGTGCACACTCATTCACGAGTACCAAAAGACCTGAGCGACACTTAGAAAGAACACAACTACTTCTTAATTTAAATGTAAAAAAACATTGAACAATTTCTAAAGACTGTTGATATCTAGTGGAATCTGGGTCCTAATAATTTGGCTTCCCCATAGAAAAGCATTGGAAATCCTGGATGGACTGTCCTCGGGGTTTTGCCTGCCAAATCAGTTCTGTTATACTCGCATAGATTATTTTAACAGTTTTAGAAACTTGAGTGTTTTCTATCCAATACTACCATGCATATGCATATCCTGGCTTCTGGGCCTGAGTAACAGGCAGTTTACTTTGGGCACCTCAGTCATCCAAACTTCCAAATACTGCCCCCTATCCCTAAGAAGTTTAAAGACAGATTTTTAAGCCTTCAGACAATTGAGACATGGATTGTGTATGTGTGCCATTCAGAGGGTGAATCAGCAGGACAAAATGTTTGGTAGTAGGTGCCAGGCACACCGGTTTGAGTGTCAAGAACTGTAACGCTGCTGGGTTTTTCACACTCAACAGTGTATCAAGAATGGTCCACCACCCAACATGACACAACTGTGGCAAGTAATGGAGTAAACATGGGCCAGCATCCCTGTGGAATGCTTTCAACATCTTGTAGAGTCCATGCCCGGATGAACTGAGGCTGTTCTGAGGGCAAAAGGGGAAGCAACTCAATATTCTTAAGGTGTTCCTGACATTTGGTATACTCAGTGTATATGGCTATATATTTAGGCAGGTCAATCTAGATAGAGCTGAACAGCATATGGTGCAAATTATTAATGAATTAGCCTAAATATTACTGTATTCCCAAAACATAGGCCTATTAATGCTTTCATGAAGGCCTTTTGTCCAAAACTGGAATTAGCGCTGAAAGCTGTAGATTACTTGACCACTCCAAAATAAATACCCCAAATGCCAAAACTGAAAGTCATTTGTGCTCAGTGGGGGGTGGAATAGTGGCTCTGGGATCAGCTATAGCAAAGTCAGCACGTTTCTCTATCTCCAACACCCCTGTTCAGATCGGCTACACGGAGCTGCCAGGCTGCCACAGCCCTTAACATAATCAGAGCTGTTTGCACCTCGAGGTGAGGAGTTCAGCCACAATGAGCAGGCCGTTTAGACCAGAGAGCAGCACAATGACCCCTAACAGCAGCACAGTGGCAGCTTCAACTTCATCATTCCACTGCATTGTGTCTGACTCAGATCTGCTGAGCCCCTCTCTTCGTTCTCTGGAATTTCCCCCTGCCCTTTTTCATTCTCATGATGCCAGCTGTGTGTGAGTGTGTAACGTCACTAGCCTCAGCAAAAATTTCATCTCCGTTATGTAACTGAATGAAGTGGAAGGAATGCTGCGGTTTGCCTTGGACCGAATCCTGCTGCTGTTCATCTGAACCGCGGTCTGCTTTCTATGGTCTTTGAGAGAAGAGACTGAGGTCACATCACACCTGTGTGATAGACAGGAGGACAGGACACATAACAGCCCTCAGGTTAGATAGGGGGACTCCGAGGTGGTTACGCTGTCTCAACAGCCTGAGGCCTGTTGGCTCCAGGGAAAAACAATCTCTGGTGTGAAACTGATGTATTCTGACTCAAGAGCATTGGGTTAAATCTTCAAAGAATATTGGATACGTATAGCCGTCTCCTGAAACAGCCCCAAGGGTCGCATTACAGTTAAAAATCTGCATTTAGATAATGCAGACCATCAGAAAATCTGTGTTTTAAACCATTTCACCTGTACTTTATATTGATAGAGAACCGGTTGTGTTTTTTTTGTTGCTTTAGAGTGATCAGGGGCATGCAACTATAGTTTTCCTTCACAGAAAATACATTAGTGCAACATTCGGCAGAAAACAACATTTCATCAGATGACAACAGAACTGCAATTTGGCTAGCAGCCGCACAGGTAAATGCCACTTTTTTTGTTGTTTTACTAATGTTTAGAAAGAACGCAGCTAGCTATATTTCCTAATGTTTTGCTTGAAGTTAATCTAGCATTTTACCAGATAAAAGTAAGCTACATAGAGAAATGTACAGGCGAAAAGTAGCTACACATCAGTCAGAGCTAGGGCTCGAAATGAAGGGTGTCCTGTCGCCAAAACAGAATTTGGGACAGTTGAGGGACAATAAATGGTTCCATACTAAAATGTTTAAACACAAAGACGAGGCTGATGAAACAGATCAAAACATTTAGCTTAAAAGTTGATAAACTATGATTAGCTCACATTACAAGCGCATCAATGTGTTCACTCGTCTCAGCCATATGAGTGAATATTACAAAATGCTATTACGGGAGAACATTTCTAAAACGCGCATCCGATGCGAGCAGTTTTTAATAATGCAACAGAGACGGATATACAGCCTAATGGTAGAAACTTACAAAGAGTGAATATCTGAAGATGCAACAATAGGATTGTGCCTTCATGCTTTTAGACAGTAGAATAATACATTCTGGTTTCAATGGCATATCAGGAAATCTTAAAGAATTTGCATTTTTTTATCATCTGCTTTTTTCTATTTTGGCTGTAGGCTATTAAAAAGCAAGAGAAGATAAACTACGTAAAACATCCAGGTTTCAAACAATGATATGGCTGACTAGACATCACATATGTAATTATTTATGTTATGGAAATGTATAATATTAGAATATCATTCAAATGTTGGGAAAATAGACCTATTAGAATGCACATTTTACTATCTCCCAGTCTGTGTGTGAGCTGAGGTTGCGTGTGCCTGGAATTGCTGTGGTATTTGCATTGTCTGTAGGCCATGGCTAGTTACTATGGTATTCTAGAGAATATGGTAATCTCTCCCTGGCCACGAACCGAATGTACACTGTAAAATGTGTAAATTATTTTGGCCTCCCGCTGCAACACTGCCTGGCTGGGGCTGGGCGTGCGCACGTGAAGAGCTGAGTGACAGATACATTTTTAGAAGGCATAAAAGTTAGTTAAATTTACTTGAAACGAAAGTCAACTGAAGTGAGACTTTGTTTTGTTCACAAGCTAGGTTGTAGGTTTAATGTTTGAGTTTCAACTGCTAGGGAAGAGAAGCAACGTGGATACTAGTCAGACTCAATCTCACAAGCACAAACATGACTTGTTCCCACGCTAACCTATCAATTTTTGTCTCATCTGTGATATTTTGGTTAAAAGACCCTGGTCACAAAAAAACTAAATTAAACAATATACCACATTACGTCTTACTTGTAATTAGGGATGCACAATATATTGGTGAACATATCGGAATCGGACGATATTAGCTAAAACTGCGTAGGTACATGACGTAATGACGTCACGTAGCATTCCTAACCTAGCCCACAATGTCTGCTGTGTGGATGGAGCAGACAACAAGTCGAGCAGTCATTTGAAAGAGTAAGAAAATTTCAGCGAGACAACTCAAAAGGTTAAAGCCAAAATAACGGAATTCATTGCCCTTGACAATGAACCGTTCTCTGTCGTGGGTGATGTTGGCTTTCATCGACTGGTCGAGCACCGGTACACACTACCAAGTACGCTATTGTTCAGATGTTGCCCTAATGGAGTTACACAGTAATAGTGTCACTGCTATTAACTTCTTTGAGATAGGGGGCAGCATTTTCACTTTTGGATGAATAGCATGCCCAGAGTGAACTGCCTCCTACTCAGTCCCAGATGCTAATACATGCATATTATTATTAGTATTGGATAGAAAACACTGAAGTTTCTAAAACTGTTTGAATGATGTCTGAGTATAACAGAACTTTATATGTCAGGCTTCTCGTGTGAAGGGGGGCTGGATGGGAAATGTTTGACTAAGGGGCCTGCCAGCAATCTCATTCTCAGTCATGCGTATTTCCCATGAGAGGTATCTCTCATTCCATTGCTTTTTTACAGACAATGGAATTCTCCGGTTGGAACATTATTGAACATTTATGATAAAAACATCCTAAAGATTGATTCTATACTTAGTTTGACAAGTTTCTTCGACCTGTAATATAACTACCTTTTTGTCCGACTGGAGCTGAACGCAATTTTGGATTTGTTTACCAAACGCCCTAACAAACGAAGCTATTTGGACATAAATTGACAAATGGACATTATCGAACAAAACAAGCATTTATTGTGGAACTGCGATTCCCGGGGAGTGCATTTTGATGAAGATTATTAAAGATAAGTGAATATTTATAATGCTATTTATGACTCATGTTGACTACCCAACATGGCGGATATTTCTCTGGCTGTTTTGGAGTCTGAGCGCCGTTCTCAGATTATTGCTTTTTCCGTAATTATTATTATTTTTTAAATCTGACACAGCGGTTGCATTAAGGAGAAGTGTATCTAAAGTTCCATGCATAACACTTGAATTTATCAACATTTATAATGAGTATTTCTGTGAATTCATGTGGCTTTCTGCAATTTCACTGCATGTTTTGGAACTACTGAACATAACACGCCAATGTAAAATAAGATTTTTGGATATAAATATGAACTTCACCGAACAAAACATACATATATTGTGTAACATGAAGTCCTATGAGTGTCATCTGATGAAGATCAAAGGTTAGTGATTCATTTTCTCTCTATTTGTGCTTTTTGTGACTCCTCTTTGGCTGGAAAAATGACTGGGTTTTTCTGTGAGTTGGTGGTGACCTAACAATCGTTTGTGGAACTTTCGCTGTAAAGCATTTTTATTTTTTTATTATCAGACACTGTGGCTGGATTAAAGAGAATTTTATCTTTAAAACGGTGCCTAATACTTGTATGTTTGAGAAATTTGATTTATGAGATTTGTTGATTTGTATTTGGCTGTTGGCGAGCAGGCGGAACCCCGACAGGTTAACTTCATGGCATACATATGTCATGACGTTGGCCTGGAGGTAGGTTTATGACAGTCATAAATACCTCCTTCCCCCCTTTTTCCTCCCCCTACCCTACTGATGTGACATTTGAAAATCCCTTGGTTAACAGAGATTCTGGAATCATCAGAAGGTGGAGGGAAATTAACTATATTCTGGTAATCTGACCAATTGAACATATGCGGTGGTACTTAATGAATATGATGTCAGTTCGGTTGTCATCTGAAACATTCTCATCAATGATAGGATGACCAACTCTACAGTGGAATGTCTGCCCAGTGTAGTTATCGGATTCACATGGAATTGTGGTTCAATTTAAATGCTTGAATATAAAATTATTGGTGAAGAGCTGAAATGTAATTTTAGCTTTCAAATGAGAGATTTGGGTTTTCATAAGGTTAGGGCTCTGCTCAATCAGTGGCCCGCCCCTGTGAAGAGACATGGGTTATAAAACTTTTCAAACACACCCTTCTCGCTCCACTATATAAAGCCTTGACGAAAATGTAACCTCCTGTTCCAAGTACGTGAGGTCTGCAGCCTCTGCGTTAAAAGGACTAACATGTCAACTACAGAACTAAGCCAACCACAGCGTGAGCTTTGGTTGCGAATGGTATGAACTTTGAAGTCTTATTCACTACAGAAGTGATACCTCCTAGCCGTTGAGTTAGCAACAGCAGCTGCAAACGCGGGCTAGGAAAGACCAGAGAGTATCCCGTCTACCACACAACGACGTTACTACAACGTTACTAATTGACCACCGGAGACATTCTTCAAAGGACAGAGGACTCGGTTTGGCAACACGGCCTTCCACCAACCTACCGAAGCGCAGCTCAGAGTACATATTTATTGCATTTTTGGTGGTAATTTAAAATGCATAAGATACTGTATTTACGATAGAACAGCTTCTCCCTTTCTTCCTCAGTCTTCCCGCCCTTTCACTCAAACCCAGCCCCTTTTCTTGTGTGTAACCAGCTGTCATATCTGTTCCGCCCGCTAGGGACGTGTTCCTTTATGACGCTATTTGTAATCAAGGTATAATTCATTGTGTATATGTAATTCTGTGTGATTAGTTAAGTATTTAGTAAATAAATAATTAAACCCAATTGTGTATTGCTGATTCAACTTGTCAGCCAGGGTTCGTGAAGAGAACCAAGAATTTTAAACTTTCAGATGAGACTGAATTAAAAGGTGACGATTAATTTTCACTGCTATTGATGTAAAATATTACTAGGTCTTTAAGAGTTTATTCGGAAGATAACAGCTCTATAAATATTATTTCGTGGTGCCAGACTCTCTAGTTAATTACATTTACATGATTAGCACAATCAGGTAATATTAATTATGGAGAAAGGATTTTATAGAATAGCATGTCATATCACTTAATCCGGCATAGCCAGACACGACACATACTAAGGAACGTCCGGGTTTTTGTGTGTCAAAAAAAATACAGTAGCACTGTCAAAGCTGTAGAAAAAGTCTGCAAACAAGCAAAGACCGGCTACAAACTATGTGCTTATAATACTGCGTTGGTAATATAGCATCATTTGTTCGCCAGCAACTTCTGGGGTAGCTAGCTTTAGCTTGGTACCTAGCTAACACCAATACAACCAGCCTGAAAACAATGACCAGTAGAACTTGCAGTCATTTTCATTATTCTTAGCAATTATTAATTATTATTAATTATTCTTGTGAGTAAGTATTAGCTAGGTTGCCACTTGTTGTTTGCCTATTGAAATTGAACTTCAGTTCATGAAAATAAATAGCTAGCCAGCTACTTAACCCTGTTGCCCAAAGCTAATGTCATCAGCAGCCAGCTAGCTTCTTCTAGCTAGTGAGGCTCGACCGGACCGGGTTGTGTGTTTGCCTTCAAAATAAAAGTATGTAATTGACAGTGATGAAAATGAATACAAATAGTAGAATTATGCCATACTTTTATTTTGAAAGCTAACAGCAAAGTCCACTATTGTGGCTAATCCTTATTTGGCTAGCTTCACAGATGGGCCTAACCATCATTAAGCAAATAAGAACCATCTTTTAAATTAGGATTATTTTAGATGACACCTAGCTATATAGTTAGCTAGCTAACTTTAGTTACTAAAACAGATTGTGTAGTTTTGCTATGTTTTTGAGGAAGAACATTGTTTGCATCCGTGAGCTAGCTAGCTTTATTTTATGACCAGCACTGTTGGTGCGTGAGAACTTTACCAGTATCATAGCACACGTATCGATGACTTGTTGTGGCATATGAAATACGAGTGAGTGTAACCAATGTGTAATAATTACATTTAAAAATGTTATGAACGCATTCAATTATTATGTGACGTGCAGTCATATTCAGGTCCTGATTGGTCAAATAGTGTTATTTGATGTGAATCTTTTTTGACAAGCAAGGACCCACGTGTCCTTTGGACACTGTTAACTAACCTCCAGATGAGCTTCAATGCCTTACAACACTCCTTCTGTGGCCTCCAACTGCTCTTAAATGCAAGCTCTTCAACCGATCGCTGCTCACACCTGCCCGCCCACCCAGCTTCACTACTCTGGGCGATTCTGACTTAGGTATTTGTAATTGTCCACATATTCTAGGTGTCGGGTTAGATCGTAAACTCTCCTTCCAGACTTACATTAAGCATCTCCAATCCAAAATTACATCTAGAATCAGCTTCCTATTTCGCAACAAAGCATCCTTCACTCATGCTGCCAAACACACCCTCGTAAAACTGACTCTCCTACCGATCCTTGACTTCGGCGATGTCATTTACAAAATAGCCTCCACTCTACTCAGCAAATTGGATGCAGTCTATCACAGTGCCATCCGTTTTGTCACCAAAGCCCCATATACTACCCACCATGGCTGGCCCTCGCATCATATTCATAGCCAAACCCACTGGCACCAGGTCATCTAAGTCTCTGCTAGGTAATGCCCCGCCTTATCTCAGCTCACTGGTCACCATAGCAGCACCCACCCGTAGCACATGCTCCTGTAGGTATATTTCACCGGTCACTCCCAAAGCAAATTCGTCCTTCGGCCGCCTTTCCTTCCAGTTCTCTGCTGCCAATGACTGGAACGAACTGCAAAAAAAATAAAAAAATCACTGAGGCTGGAGACTCATATCTCCCTCACTAGTTTTAAGCACCAGCTGTCAGAGCAGCTCATAGATCACTGCACCTGTACATAGCCCATCTGTAATTAGCCCATCCAACTACCTCATCCCCATACTGTTATCCATTTGATTTATTTAGCTCCTTTGCACCCCAGTATCTCTACTTGCACATTTATCTTCTGCACATCTATCACTCCGGTGTTTAATTGCTATATTGTAATTATTTCGCCACTATGGCCTATTTATTGCCTTACCTCAGTTATCCTACCTCATTTGCACACACTGTATAGACTTTTTCTATTGTATTATTGACTAGGTTTGTTTATTCCATGTGTAACTGTTGTTTGTGTTGCACTGCTTTGCTTTATCTTGGCCAGGTCGTAGTTGTAAATGAGAACTTGTTCTCAACTGGCTTACCTGGTTAAATAAAAACATGTCGTTCCATAGAAAACCTGTTTGAGAATGAAACGACTGAACAAATTAACAAAGCAGCACAGCAAGTAAGTGAAAGAAATGTCAAACTTTTTGTTTAATTTAACTAGGCAAGTCAGATAAGAACACATTTGTATTTACCATGACGGCCTGCCCCGGCCAAACCTGGACTCCACTGAGCCAATTGTGCACCACCCTATGTGACTCCCAATCACGGCCGTTTGAGATACAGCCTGGAATCTAACCAGGGTCTGTAGTGACGCTTCTAGCACTGAGATACATGCCTTAGACCGCTGCAGTTTATTCAGTAACCAGTTCACAATAACATTGTTCTCTCTTAAATATGTTGTATACATATGGTTGACATGTTCAATTAATCAATTATAATTAATAATGTAATGGATGTTTGTCTGTTTTAATTTTGGGACAGTTGAAATTGCACTTCTGGACAGTGAGGCAAAAAAGTTAGTCGCGACCCCTGGTCAGAGCACTGTCTGCTGATAAAATGCCGGTTTGTGAATTATCATCCGAGTAGAGAAGTGCAACTGAAGCACAAAAGGGATGCTGTGGTGAATAACACTCAAGAGGTGCAAAAGCACAATTCAAAAATCAAATGTCCCCTAAACTCAAATATAAAAAGGCAAAACATCAGTTTGGCTTGGACAGAGACCACAAAACATAGGCTAGGCTAATAGCCAACCATAATTACTTAAAAAACAACCCTCTCTCTCCCACAGAGAAACATCAAACTTTAAAGCCTGTTTGGCCTTGGAGTGTGTTGTGGTGTGGGGGTGCGAGTGAAGGACTGCAATAACAGTCACAATCCAATGTTTGCACTGTGGTGATACTCTGGGCCCTGCAGCCACCAAAATCACCACACACAGCTGGTGTAGGAGGAACAGGGAAAGAAATAACCAGCTAATGCTGCAGTAGCGGTGTAAAAATAGCCACTACTATTACTGCTGTAGCTCCTGACAGCTAGAAGCACATGGACACACAAACACACTACACATCGGGTTAGAGCCACGTAGGGACGTTTTTTCCCCATCGATAGCTAGGATACGGGCCGGGCATTATTTTCAAGAATGACTAAATTGATCAAAAACATTGAGGCAGAGCCACTTGCTTCTGCTCTTCTGTGCATCTCTGTAAAGTTATATCTTACTAAGATCATAACATGGTGACCAGAACATTGTCGATGTTGACAGGAGAGATTGTTTCACATAAAAGAACAATGTTCTGTGATTTTTGTTGGAGTTAAGAGTGACGAAAAGTAGCTCTCACACAACTCAATGTTCAGCCCAAAGCGGAGCCTTTGCTGATAGGGCTGGGAATTTCCAGGGACCTCATAATATATCATCACAATACTTAGGTGCCGATACCATAAGTATAGCAATTCTCATAAGTATTGCGATTTGATACTGCAGTTCTATTGCAATTTGATGTACCAAACATATGGATAACTATATGTCTGCGTGAGAAAGACAAAAGAGAGCATGAGAACATTTGCTTTGATCAGTCATGGAAATAAAAGTGATGAAAACATACTCACTATTTAAAAAGGAAGATGGAGAACAACCTTATAGGATGAAAAATACCTGCGTTTTGGCACACGAACAACCGACTAGCGCTAGTCAACAATTACAAATCCATACCTGGAGTCAAAGTATCAATAGAACATCGACCAAAATAATATTGCGATATGTAACTAGAAGGGCTCGTGCTTCAATTCCATGTCCGTGCAGGGCTCCAACACACATACACGTTCCTACTGTAAGTCCTAAAGACTAGCCTGGTGATGAAAGGAGTATGAGGAGCATTGTACAAAAACAACGTCATCAGCAATTGGATCGTATAAAAGCTAATTAATTTTTTAACTGCCGCTTTACCCACGTGTGTTCTGGCTCTGATCTAACCCATCGGTTTTTGGACCAGACGGCCTCGAATGTGTTCACATTCATTGAAGGATCGTTGGGGAGGTACCCAGCTCCAGACTCATTCCGGAGATTAAACTAACGTCTGTGGACGTGGCGTAGTGTATGGCCGGAGCAAGGAGTCTGGGTAGCCAGGCAAAAATAAGAAGACCTCCAAGACTGAACATAAGCAAGCACATTCAAACACGGTATAATTATGCAATAATATGAGGCCATTTTTGTCATGATAAAAACGCCAAACTCATGGACTCAAGTGTATTATTGCTTTCATACAACTTGTTACCAGCATTAAATAGCACAATTCTTTCCCAAACAATACATTTTTCAACAAAACATGATGCTACATTCCCTAACACTTGTTGTCAGGTGCAATTTTACACGTTTACTGGTCATTAGTCCTATTCATATTGACTGCCATGTAAAGCAAAACTACCCAAGTGCTGGTTGAGTTACAAGTTGCTATTGCAAACAAAAAAGTATGACAAACATAAATGGATACTATGGAGGCTCCCCCCCTCCCCCCTTGCTAGCTAGCCAACTACACAGCTAACACAATCACTTCCGACTGAAGCTGGAATGACAGCAAAGTAGCTGCATTTTGTTTCGTTTTTACTTGTTTTTCTATTGACATTTCTCATCCCGATGGCACTTTTAGAATATGGCCATGTGTATGTTGTCTAGTATATCATGGGAGGGATAGGCTCTAACAATTCCAAACCACCCGTTGTATAACAGAGGTTGTTCTTCCTATCCTTCACACTGAAGGGGCCAGGCAGGCTGCACAGTTCTCTCTCCCCATTCAAAACAACAGACTGCTACTGGTCCTACAGGACCTGCCCTGTTGTCTATGGACAATCAACAATAATAGAAAGTCACCCCCCCCCCCCCCCCCAAAAGAAAAAAAGTGTGTCAACATCAGCCTCTTTTTTAGATGAGGTGATATGCCTGAATATCCACGCCTCATGTTAACCTTGGGCTACGTTAGGGAGAAGCTCTGAGTGTGGAGTTGAAAGTGGGTAGGGACACAGAAACAGCCTATATGCATGCCCCCCACAGCAACAGTGCACTGCTGGGCTATAGGCCTACACTCTGGACTAGCAAACAGTCTGAGAATGAAGGCCTGGATAACATCGCAGTCTTGAACTATTGAGTGTAGCCTAGTAGAGAAAATGTGTGTTGTGTGGCTCCTCTTAAATATTCAGAGCGCAGTGTGTCGCGTTGATGAATATTCAGCGATAGAGGCAGAGAGAGAGAGCAAAGAGGCAGAGAGAGAGAGCAGAGAGGTAGAAAAAGAGCAAAGAGAGGCAGAGAGAGAGAGCGAGAGACTTCTGCATGGTCGATTCTCCTCTGAGCAGTGTGGACAGAGAGCAGTTGAAGTCAGGAAGAATCAGATCAGCCGTGGGCATTAGCCTAGATGATCAGTGGGCATGTAACGTAGCCTGGCCACGGAGGGATTTGACTGTAAGCAGGGCCTGGAGATGCTTGGCTCCCTCTCATATATCACTATTACTAATAATGTCTCACACACACACGGGTTGACATTTAGCGCTCAAAAGGCACTTGGCCATACAGCAAGAACAGTTCTTTGAAGTATTACTTCAAATCAAAATGTATTGGTCACCTACACGTTTAGCAGATGTTATTGCCTTAAGGTCAAAGGTACTTGGCCCAAAAATGCAAATGGTCCATTGCACACACAAATGGTTAACATTTCAAGTAGCATACCTTTCATTTTAACGTTGTTTGAATGCGTCAACATACTTGACAATATTCTAACTCCCTTTCTTTACATTACTTGCATGTTAATTCTGTAAGGCCTTTCCTTATTCAGCCAGAAATCTGTTGAAAAGGGTTAGTGTGTGTTATAGTGATAAGTATGAAACAAAGTAATGATCACAGATGTGAAACATATTAATGAAGATCTATTTCAAATGTTATGTAAACATCAACATAGTACGCTGTATCATATGAATCATTAACAACTGTTACAGCAGCCCAACTGTTTTATTCCCCATCAATAGCAAGGGGTATTGAAATTCAGCTCCTTAATGGCACTGACCAAATCTTCTACCAGACCGAAAGTAGTAAATGTTGATGCCAAGTTTCAGTTCCAACGGGTCATTGCTGTACAAAGTTATTAGATAAAGAAACATGATTGAAGGATTCACAGCGAGAATAAACTATTAAAGGACACTGCAGCATGACACACACGCAAGTTCCTTCAACCTCATGGCCTGGTTTTTGCTCTGACAACTGTGGGGCCTTATATAGACAGGTGTGTCTCTTTCCAAATCATGTCCAATCAATTGAATTTACCACAGGTGGACTCCAATCAAGTTGTAGAAACATCAAGGATGATCAATGGAAACAGGATGCACCTGAGCTCAATTTCAAGTAATCTGCTTTTATTTTTAATACATTTGAAAAAATGTCTAAAAACCTGTTTTTGCTTTGTCATTATGCGGTAGTGTGTAGATTGAGGATTTATTTATTTTATTTTTAAATCCATTTTAGAGTAAGGCTGTAACATAAAATGTGGAAAAAGTCAAGTGATCTGAATGCTTTCCGAAAGCACTGTAAATGTCACCTGCCCATAAAGGCAGCCAACAAAGCACATCCCACCTGCCCGACTGTTCTGCTTACTTCATGGACAGTGGCCACACAGGCTGTATCACAATCTCTGCAACAATAGCCGAAATAGGCTAGGCTTATCTAGACACAAAAGACACAGTGGAGCAACAAAGACAACGGTAACACAGACTGGGGCATCTGCCCATTCCACTCACAATAAATCCCTGCTGCAGTACAATAAACAACTCAGCCTGGAACAAACAGGATATATTATTATACATCATTCCTCAGTCAGGATATATTCCCTTAGTTCCAGGATTCGATAACTGCTCAATGCACAGCACATAAATCCTTGATGCATATGAATTTCCCTTCCTGTCAGAATTACATAATACTATACCCAAAAAATTATTCAGTGATGGATCATTGGGCTCCCAAATAGCACAGCGGTCTAAGGCACTGCATCTCAGTGCAAGAGGCGTCACTGCAGACCCTTGTTCGAGTCTAGGCTGTATCACAACCACCCGTGATTGGGAGTCCCATAGGGCGGCGCATAATTGGCCAAGTGTAGTCCGGGTTTGGCCGGGGTAGGCTGTCATTGTAAATAAGAATTTGTTCTTAACTGACTTGCCTAGTTTTATTTTTTTTATGTAGTCTGCTCTGCTATTAGCTGCTTCAATAGGATGATTCTCCTTTCATGTGGAGATAAATGCACGACTCTCCCTCACAAAAGAGGGACCCTTGTACAGTTGCTCTGTCTGTCCATGAGATGACAAACGCTGAGAGCCACACAGCACATCAAGACCCTCGGCGGTAGCGTTCTCTTTCATTCAAAATAGGCCAATCATTAACTAAAAATGGAAAAAGGCACTTCAAACACATTGCTGCACCTCGTATTGGAGTGGCAAAGCATGAGGAGGAGGCTGAGCAGCAGTCTGTCTACCGTGTTCTAATGAAAGGGTTGGGGGTGAATTAATGAATGAATGGATGCTCAGCTCGCCTCTTATGGGCCCTTCAGACCCATTCTGTCCACTGCATGGGGAAATTACATAAGGTCCCTGATGAAGACATGGGCAGAGCTTGAATAGACACCAAAACATATCCTCTCAAAGGACACACATCATCAATCTGAATAACATCAAGCTTCCATTAGGGCTTTCACCTAGAGACAGGGAGCAGATTCACTGGGACAGGTGTTAAGACAGGTGGTGGGAGGGAGGTGATTCAAGCCATTACACCCCCAACTGAACCTGCTGTGCCCACAGCTTACACACACAGAACACAAACCACACTGTGGTTAACTTGCCGTGCAGACTTTTCTCCTATAAGCCAAAGCTGTTGGAAAATTATACTGGCAAGGCCTTATGCCCAGGGTTGAAAATTAACACCCACCACCTGCCAAATGCGGGTAGATTTTGTCACTTGTGGGTAAGCATGTCTATTTCAATCACAGACAAGCAAGTGCCCAAGTCACCACGGTAACAGTTTGTCCCTTAAAGGGGCAGCTGAAAATGTTTGTCTCACCTAATGATTGAGGATGGATCACTCCTTAAAACTACTTTTAGTAATTTCGCATCATTTAAACATTCAAATAATTTTTCTCCGAGATCTATATGTGTGTGTCAACATTTGTACTTGGGGCACATGTACTCCTTGTAAAACATGTCAGCAGGGCCTGAAACAAACATTTTTTGTATACCAGCCACTGTGCCAGGTACACAAAAAAAACAATACCAGCCTCTTCAATTCTTCTTCACATTTTGGGGGCTATAATTACACCCCAAAAAACAGATGCGCATGCTTAGTAAAGTTTCTAAAACAAGAAATGTATTACTAGTAGATGTATTGGCGCCAGAGGGGATGGCTGCCATTTTAAGGGCTATTAACCAACCGTGGTATTTTGTTTGTTTTTTCACATCGTTTGTCATTAATTTTGTACATAATGTTGCTGCTACCGTCTCTTACAACCGAAAAGAGCTCCTGAACATCAGAACAGGGATTACTCACCTTGAGCTGGACGAATCATTTTTCTTGAATGAGTCGGAAGAGAGGGATTTACTCCAGACACACGACGAGGCCCTCATCCCAGTCATTCGCAGGAGAAAAAGACGGAGATATCGCGGAAGGAGATCATGGTGGCCTGTAAGGATACGGTGAGGAGTGGCTAATCTGCCTTTGCCATCGGTATTATTGGGCAACTTACAATTGCTGGATAATAAAGTGGAAGAACTACAATCACGTATATCCTACCAACAGGATATTAAAACTGTAATATCTTGTTTCACCGAGTCGTGGCTGAATGGCGACATGAATAACATACAGCTGGCGGGTTACACACTGTATCAGCAGGATAGAACAGCAGCCTCTGGTAAGAAAAGGGGTGGTGGTCTATGTATATTTCTAAACAACAACTGGTGCAGAATATCGAAGGAAGTCTCAAGGTTTTGCTCGCCAGAGGTAGAGTATCTCATGATAAGCTGTAGACCACACTATCTACCAAGAGAGTTCACATATATTCTTCGTACCTGCCTATTTAACACCACAAACCGATGCTGGCACTAGGACCGCACTCAATGATCTGTATACGGCCAGAAGAAAACATGAAAACGCTCGTCCAGGAGGCAGCGCTCCTAGTGGCCGGGGACTTTAATACAGGCAAACTTAAATCCGTTTGACCTAATTTCTACCAGCATGTTAAATGTGCAACCAGAGGGAAAGAAATTTGACCACCTTTACTCCACAAAGACGAGTACAAAGCTCTCCCTCACGCTCCATTTGGCAAATCTGATCATAATTCTATCCTCCTTATTCTTGCTTACAAGCAAAACCTAAAGCAGGAAGCACCAGTGACTCGGTCAATAAAAAAAGTGGTCAGATGAAGCAGATGCTAAGCTACAGGACTGTTTTGCTAGCAGACTGGAAAATGTTCCGGGATTCATCTGATGGCATTGAGTACACCACATCAGTCACTGGCTTCATCAATAAGTGCATCGATGACTTCGTCCCCACAGTGTCTGTATGTACATGCAGTACCCCAAACAGAAGCCATCAATTACAGGCAACATCTGCACTGAGCTAAAAGGGTAGAGCTGCCGCTTTCAAGGAGGGGGACTAACCCAAACGCTTATAAGAAATCCCACTATGCCCTCCGACGAATCATTAAAAACAGGCAAAGCGTCAACACAGGACTAAGATCGAATCGTACTACACCGGCTCCGACGCTCATCGGATGTGGCAGGGCGTGCAAGCTATTACAGACTACAAAGGGAAGCACAGCCGCGAGCTGCCCAGTGACGAGCGAACAAGACAAGCTAGATTACTTCTATGCTCGCTTTGAGGCAAGTAACACTGAAACATGCATGAGAGCATCAGCCGTTCCGGACAACTGTGTGATCACGCTCTCCGTAGCCGATGTAAGTAAGCCTTTAAACAGGTCAACATTCACAAGGACGTCGGGCCAGACGGATTACCAGGACGTATGCTCAAAGCATGCGCTGACCAACAGGCAAGTGTCTACACTGACATTTTCAACTTGTCCCTGACAGTGTGTAATACCAACATGTTTCAAGTAGACCACCATAGTCCGTGTCCAAGAACACTAAGGTAACCTGCCTAAATGACTACAGACCCATAGCATTCACGTCTGTAACCATGAAATGTTTTGAAAGGCTGGTCATGGCTCACAACACCATTATCCCAGAAACCCTAGACCCACTTCAATTTGCATACCGGCCTAACAGATCCACAGATGTTGCAATCTCTATTGCACTCCACACTGACCTTTCACATCTGGACAAAAGGAACACCTATGCTATTCATTGACTACAGCTCAGCATTCAACACCATAGTGCCCTCAAAGCTTATCACTAAGCTAATGACCCTGGGACTAAACAACTCCCTCTGCAACTGGATCCTGGACTTCCTAATGGGCCAGTAAGGGTAGGCAACAACACATCTGCCACGCTGATCCTCAACACGGGGGGCCCTCAGGGGTGTGTGCTTAGTCCACTCCTGTACTCCCTGTTCACTGATGACTGCACGGCCAGGCATGACTCCAAACACCATCATTAAGTTTGCCAATGACACAACAGTAATAACCGACAACGATGACACAGCCTATAGGGAGGTTAGAGACCTGACCGTGTGGTGCAAGGACAACAACCTCTCCCTCAACGTGATCAAGACAAAGGAGATGATTGAGGACCGAGCACGCCCCAATTCTCATCGATGGGGCTGTAGTGGAGCAGGTTGAAAGCTTCAAGTTCCTTGTTGTCCAAATCATCAACAAACTAACATGGTCCAAGCACACTAATACAGTTGTGAAGAGGGCACAACAAAGCCTATTACCCCTCAGGAGACTGAAAAGATTTGGCATGGGTCCTCAGATTATCAAAAAGGTTCAAGGGGTACACTATTGAGAGATATTAAACCTGACTGGTTGCATCACTGCCTGGTATGGCAACCGCTCAGCCTCCGACCGCAAGGAACAACAAAGAGTAGTGCGTACAGCCCAGTACATCACTGGAGCCAAGCTTCCTGCCATCTAGGACCTCTATACCAGGACATGTCAGAGGAAGGCCCTAAAAAAAAAAATCCAAGACTCCAACACCACCCTAGTCATAGACTGTTCTCTCAGCTACCGCACAGCAAGCGGTACTGGAGCACCAAGTCTAGGTCCAAAATACTTCTTAACAGCTTCTACCCCCAAGCCATAAGACTCCTGAACATCTAATCAAATGGCTACACAGACTATTTGCATTGCCCCCCCACTGCTACTCTTTATTATCTATGCATAGTAATAACTCGACCAACATGTACATATTACCTCAAATACCTCGACTAACCGGTACATTGACTCTGTAAAAGTACACCCTGTATATAGCCTCACTATTGTTATTTTACTGCTGCTCTTTAATTATTTATTATTTTTGGGGGTAATTTTCTTAAAACTGCATTGTTGGTTAAGGGCTTGTAAGCAAGCATTTTCACAGTTAGGTCTACCTGCACCTGTTGTATTCAGCGCATGTGACAAATACAATTTCATATGATAGTAAGATGTAATGTGGTATATTGCTCAAATTAATTTAACATTCTGTGAGTCTTTTATCCAAAAGATCAGAGAGAAAAAAAAATGTTGCTGCCAAATTCTCTAAAACAACATTGAAGGAGGCTAAAAGTAGAGAAATGAACATTCAATTCTCTGGCAACAGCTCTGGTGGACATTCCTGCAGAAGCATGTCAACTGTACGCTCCCTCCAAACTTGAGACAACTATGGCATTGTGTTGTGTGACAAATCTGCACATTTAAGAGTGGACTTATTGTCCCTAGGACAAGGTGCATCTGTGTAATGATCATGCCATTTAATCAACTTCTTCATATGCCACACCTGTAAGGTGGATGGATTATCTTGGCAAAGAATAAATGCTCACTAACAGGGATGTAAACAAATGTGCACAACATTTTAGACAAAAGCTTTATGCGTATGGAAATAAGTAATCTTGTGAAACATGGGACCAACACTTTACATGTTGCGTTTATATTTTTATTCAGTATAAATAGCCAAGAAACACGAGGACAAAGTCTCACTTTAGTAGACTTAAGTAAATTAGACCACAGTTTATGCCTGTACTCATTGCATTTAAAACAAATCTTTCAGCACTTCACTCAGTGCTCACAGCCCTCCAGACAGGCAGTATTGCTGCGCAAGGTGGGCTACGTTACCGTTATGATTAAGATTTTTGTGCATTACCAGATATAAAACAAAATGGCAGAAATACTTTGAAAAACAGCATGTATTATTCTATAAATCACAACTTGCACTGGTGCCCATACTTGAGTTTTTATGAAACGCTTGCCATGAGTGTGACCAGCCGCCAACGTGGCTGGCGAATTAGACATTCTTACAGGCTGACTAAATCGCTCGCGTCACGTACGCAAGTGTTGCAAAATAAATGTAGAAATCTATATTATTCAATTATTGCGCGCGTCTGCATTGCTAAAATAGAAGTCAGTTCTATTTGTGACACAGATCGCGCTGCCAGTCTTGCCTCTCCCATCTCCTCATTGGTTTATAGAAGCAGGTACCCACATGTCATCTCCTCTTTGGTTATACCCACGTGGGTGACTGAAAGACGAACTAGGTCAGTGGGGGTAATGCACCAAATTTATGAAAAGTTGCCAATTGCAAAATAAAGTCTAGAGAAGAAAAAGCCTAGGAGGAGAGATGACTAGAAACGATTCAGTTGACCGTTTTGTGTGGATTAATCATCGAAGTAGAGGACCTTGTGCATTTCAGGTAAAATAACTCAATATTTATATCTCAGGACAAATTAGCTAGCAACAGCAAGCTAGCTAAATAGTACAAATTAGCTAGCAAGTGCAAGCTAGCTAGCTAAATTACCATAAATATTTAATGCTTTTCAACCTGTCCCCAAATTCACATAATTGGTTGAGTTTGTTTTGATATTTTAACCTGCGTGTTGTGATCGCGTTTGGTGTGGGGGGACAAAATACATTAATGCACGAAGGCACACACGCGCAGCCGGTTTGGATCCCATGTTAGGGAGTGAACGTTATTTATAATAACATGGAGAGAATCTGATCTCTGAAATTAAAAATGGATGGCCCTCCCTACACCGTCCCTGAATGCTTTATAAAAAAAAAAAATAACATTTAAAAAAGAGGAGAGAACACAAATTGGACAGACTAGAACTTTAGATATGCAGGTTTAGAAACGGTTCATCCAGTAAGCATTACATGGCAACACAGGAATTTTTACAGGGCCAGAAGGTTGTGGATTCACAGACCACCGTGAACAAGAGTAAGGGTGAAAAGATGGCCTTTCAATTGAGTGACAGAATTAGATTACTACCCAAGAAAAGTCCATGTTTTTGTCTCCTCGTCTATTGAAGGTTGTAGTTCAGCCTCAGAATGTCAAAGAACCTAAACAATGATATTATTATATGCATCGGAGTCACGTCTTTGACAGGTATTTTACAGCTTGCTTATAGTATAAAGCATAACAGACCAAAGCACTGTTATAGATCACTACATCAAATCAGATCCAGTGGCCTAGTTAGTGGACTTTTTTTTTTTATTAAAAAAGGTCTTAAATGTATGGCAAGACGTGAAAATGGCTGTCTAGCAATGATCAACAACCAACTTGATAGAGCTTTTAGAATTTAAAAAAGAAACATGTGCAAAAAGAGGCTTACCCAGAAAGATACACAGCTGTTATAGCTGCCGAAAGGTCATTCTAACATTTACTGAAATCAGGTTGTGAATCCTGACGTAAATGAGATCTGCATTTAATTTGATACATTTGCTAATATTCCAAAAAACATGTTTTCACTTTGTCATTATGGAGTAGTGTGTAGATGACTAAGGGGAAAAAAGCAATTTAATCCATTTTGAATTCAGGTGGTAACACAACAAAATGTGGAATAAGCCAAGGGGTATGAATACTTTCTGAAGGCTCTGTATAGCCTAGCAATTAACCAAATCTAAAACACTGACAACTATTTAAATCAATTACATGACCCTCCTCTGGACAAGGTAAAAAAATATATATTAAACCCTTCCATTGACTGAAATTTTAAAAGCATGACCCTCCCCCATTTCCTCCAGGTAACCATTACGTACATTTCGATACACCCCTTACCCGCAAATGCCAAAATAAACCCGTATATGGAAGGTGGCGGGTGTTAATTTTAGACCCTGGTGGAACCCTAATAAATAAGCCATTTCACTCTGCCTTTTGCGGCAGGGTAGGCACTTTGTTGATTCTTGATGTTCTGTTGTAGAACTGTTTACAGTACATTTGGAAAGTATTCAGAACCCTTCCCTTTCCACATTGTTACGTTACAATCTTATTCTAAAATGGATTAAAAATGAATGACAACACGAAAACAGTTCTGAAAATGTTGCCAATTTACTCAAAATAAAGAACATAAATACCTTATTTACATAAGTATTCAGACCCTCTGCTATGAGACTAGAAATTGAGCTCAGGTGCATCCCGTTTCCATTGATCATCCTTGAGATGTTTCTTCAACTTGATTGGAGTCCACCTGTGGTAAATTCATTTGACTGGACATGATTTGGAAAAGACACCTGTCTATATAAGTTGACACATGTTATTGCAAAAACCAAGCCATGAGGTCGAAGGAATTGTCCGTAGAGCTCTGAGACAGGATTGTGTCGAGGCACAGATCTGGGGAAGGGTACCAAAACATTTATGCAGCATTGAAGGTCCCCAAGAACACAGTGGCTTTCATCATCCTTAAATGGAATAAGTTTGGAACCACCAAGACTCTTCCTAGAGCTGGCTGCCCAGACAAACTGAGAAATTGGGAGATAAGGGCCTTGGTCAGGGAGGTGACCAAGGTGACCAAGAACCCGATGGTCACTCTGACAGAGCGCTAGAGTTCCTCTGTGGAGATGGGAGAACCTTCCAGAAGGAACACCATCTCTGTGAGATGACAGAGCTTGAGAAGATCAGCAGAGAAGAACAGGAAAAACTCCCCAAATACAGGTGTGCCAAGCTTATAGCGTCATACCCAAGAAGACTCGAGGCTGTAATCGCTGCCAAAAGTGCTTCAACAAAGTACTGAGTAAAGGGTCTGAATACTTAAGTGAATGTGATTTCAGGTTATTATTTTTAATCAATTAGCAAAAGTGTCTAGAAACCTGTTTTTGCTTTGTCATTATTGGGTATTGTGTGTTGATTTGACTATTTATTGTTGACTATTTATTCCATTTTAGAATAAGGCTGTAACTTAACAACATTTGGAAAGAGTCAAGGGGTCTGAATACTTTCCAAATGCACTGTATCCATTTCTACTATTGTATCGAAAATATTCATTTTAACATGTATTGGATAAAAGCAATATACCCCATTACTTCTTACTAGTAATACATTTATTGTTTTAGAAAAACCGAAAGCATGGTCATCCGTTTATTGGTTTTATTTTTGTTGTGCAATTATGGGGAAACTATTTTGGCTTGTAAAAACATCTCAGTGGATGGTAGATTATCATTTCTTTCTACCTACCTGCCACAGTGGCTGGTGGACCAAAAAGTGAATTTCAAACCCTGCTAAGCCTCATTCACATTCCAATTGTGCTGCGCCGGAAGTCATTCATTTCAATTGGGACAACCCGCACCAGTGACATTGCAGTGCCCCCTTGCGTCCAAGGCTCTGTTGCGAGACGCATACTTTGCATCATCTTCAGTCCGACCAGAGTCCGTCAATAGAACAGGAAGGTAGAAAAACCACAGAACAAATGTGTAGTTTTCCACAATGGCTTTATAGGATAGCTAGCAACTTGTTAACAATGATCCAAACGAGTACTATTTTAATAGTAATGTTGAATAATACATTGGCTGTTAAGTCAATTATATGACTGTAGCCTCCCATTTTAAT
Organism: Oncorhynchus nerka; assembly: GCF_034236695.1. Classification (NCBI taxonomy): domain Eukaryota; kingdom Metazoa; phylum Chordata; class Actinopteri; order Salmoniformes; family Salmonidae; genus Oncorhynchus; species Oncorhynchus nerka. The sequence continues at coordinate 67,409,688 of NC_088405.1, read as the reverse complement.
TCCGAAAATGTTCTTGATGGTATTCATGACATTTTTTTATGATGATAATTATTAGGCATTGGGTTAGCTGGCTACATTCAACCTAGCTATCTGCTCTGTGTAAACTAGCTGGACTTGATAGAAAGTAAACGAAAAAAGTTGAGGAAAAAGTCAATAAAATAAACATGTTTTAATATCACCTGAAACAATACTTTTAAGACAGGAGAAACATAAAAGGTCATATTTTGCAATCTTCCAAAAATAAATGCGACCTCTGACGAGAGACCCTTCCATCTTGCGTTATGACACACTACACCTGTCCGACCAGTAGCGGAGCAAGACTATGTTTAAAGGACGTATGACCAACGGAATTCAATTCATTTTTGAACAACGCGTTACTGTGCTGTTGTGTGCTATCCTGCCACTGACTAACACCAGTACTGTTCTAGGCCACTGTTCTTCCCAGGCAGCAGATGGCCAATAAGAGTTGAATGAAAAATGTGATAGCTGATATCCTCCCCCCTACTTCACTCTCTCACCTTCGATGCTGAGCTCAAAGCAGACGTGGCAGAAGGACATGGTCCCCGTGTCGGTCTCTAGCTTGCAGACACTGCAGATGTTGTCGTCGTTTAGGTCGATGTTGACAAACTGCTCCTCTTTGTCCATACTATCTCTGAGGGAGAAACACAAAACACAGAGATAAGAGGACATGAAAGGAAATGAGACTAGCACAACTTCCATTGACCTCTAAGAGTTCTCCCTCATTCTTGAACAGAGAAACTCTTTCAAATTTACATCTTGGCTTGTACTAGTCAGACGGAACGGGAAACTTTCTGATGTAAATTGCTCATCATGAATGGGACTGTCATTACCATGCTGAGAGGTACAGTTTGTTCAAGGCAGTGCACTCAAAGCATGTCTGATGAAATATCAAACAGCGCAGAAGATAGAGATCACCCTTTTTGAGAAAGGAGAGAGATGACCTGATTTTTAAAACGATGGAACACATTTTAAAAAGCTCATGAAAAAGCCATGTAAACGAGGACCCAACAGTGATCTCACAGAGAACAGAAACTGTGTTTCTGGTGACCCATGTTTACTCTCGGTAAATTAACTTACCCCGGCTTACATACAGTGGGGAGAACAAGTATTTGATAACCTGCAAAATCGGCAGTGTATCCTACTTACAAAGCATGTAGAGGTCTGTCATTTTTATCATAGGTACACTTCAACTGTGAGTCACTGTCCCCTTTGCAGAAAAGCATCCCCAAAGAATGATGTTTCCACCTCCATGCTTCACGGTTGGGATGGTGTTCTTGGGGGTTCTACTCACCCTTCTTCCTCCAAACACGGCGAGTGGAGTTTAGACCAAAAAGCTCTATTTGTCTCATCAGACCACATGACCTTCTCCCATTCCTCCTCTGGATCATCCAGATGGTCATTGGCAAACTTCAGACGGGCCTGGACATGCGCTGGCTTGAGCAGGGGGACCTTGCGTGTGCTGCAGGATTTTAATCCATGACAGCGTAGTGTGTTACTAATGGTTTTCTTTGAGACTGTGGTCCCAGCTCTCTTCAGGTCATTGACCAGGTCCTGCTGTGTAGTTCTGGGCTGATCCCTCACCTTCCTCATGATCATTGACGCCCCACGAGGTGAGATCTTGCATGGAGCCCCAGACCGAGGGTGATTGACCGTTATCTTCTTCCATTTTCTAATAATTGCGCCAACAGTTGTTGCCTTCTCACCAAGCTGCTTGCCTATTGTCCTGTAGCCCATCCCAGCCTTGTGCAGGTCTACAATTCTACCCCCCCATGTCCTTACACAGCTCTCTGGTCTTGGCCATTGTGGAGAGGTTGGAGTCTGTTTGATTGAGTGTGTGGACAGGTGTCTTTTATACAGGTAACGAGTTCAAACAGGTGCAGTTAATACAGGTAATGAGTGGAGAACAGGAGGGATTCTTAAAGAATAACTAATAGGTCTGTGAGAGCCGGAATTCTTACTGGTTGGTAGGTGATCAAATACTTACGTCATGCAATAAAATGCTAATTAATTACTTAAAAATCATACAATGTGATTTTCTGGATTTTTGTTTTAGATTCCGTCTCTCACAGTTGAAGTGTACCGATGATAAAAAAAAATTACAGACCTCTACAGGCTTTGTAAGTGGGAAAACATGCAAAAACGGCAGAGTATCAAACACTTGTTCTCCCCACTGTAGGTGACCATTTTGGAATTTGACAACCAAGCAGGTCATTTCATTACAACTTGAAAATAATTGTCTCTCTCTCCCCCAGGACCCTTTTCTTCCTTGCATTGATCTAAGGAATTACATAAGTAAACTGCACAATGAGAAGGTGCACATATTCAAGGTTCCCATTATTTTATACTGTTCCTAAATATAGCCTATAGTGACATTTGAAAACAACTCCCAGTAAAAGCACAAATAAAAATAAAATATGCGCAATATGACAAACCAAATGGAAAGACAACCTTTTTTTTTTTTTTTTTTTTTTATTACATTTTTTTTATCCAAGGCCCCTGTCCCTGCAGGAGGCCTTTTGGTATGCCTTCAGTGTAAATAAGAATTTGTTCCTAACTGACTTTCCTAGTTAAAACCAGACAGGAGAGCATAAAGCTAAATAGCTAATGTTGTCAAAATACTTTAGGTACTTAATAAAAAAAACATTGGTTACGAAGTATGTGACAGATAACAGGTTTAGACTAACAATGAAATGCTTACTTATGGGCCCTTCCCAACATTGCAGAGAAAGAAAAGAGAGAAATAATAAAAGTAATAATGAATACACTCACCAAATCAGGAGTTTCGCAGAACAACTATCGTCATTACTGCCGTTACGATATGTACTTACAATAAAAATAATTACATTGTTTTGACTAAGTGCGATGCGCCAAATCCAATCAAATCAGTCACCTAGCAGCAGAACAGTGTCCCGAAAGAGAGATCGTATTTTCAGTTAGACCCTTTTCAGAAGTACATACCATGTGTAGCAGCAGTAATGATAAAAAAAATAACTTAATTAGGCTACATATGCAGATATTACAGTAACAGCACATTACGTGTTTTAGACAGAATACTGCAATACTAAGTCTTTTTTTTTTTTTTTACTAATACTGTGCCCGTCAAGAGAGAGATCTGCTTGACTGGCTGGCAGAGTGTGTACCCATGGGAGAGAATGAGAGATTTGGTGAGTGAGTTTTTTTGTATGCATGTGTCAGAGAGATATGAAAGAGGCCTAGGCTAGATGTTAGGGCATTGTGTTACCAGGTCACCTGCTCATAATTATTATTATTATTATTATCTTTATTTTTAGAACACACTCAAGAACCTCCAGAAGCTAACCAGCTAGCTAGCTACAAGCTATTTAGTCATTGTTAGTTTTCTTAACCTGGATAACACTCGCCAGCCCAGCCCCCCTGCCCCATCCACCGCTGCCCCCTGGACTCTGATCACTTGGCTACATAGCTGATGCACGCTGGACTGTCCATAAATCACGGTACTCCATTCTGCTTGTTTGTTTTATCTGTCGGCCGAGTTGCCTAGTCAATGCCATCTCACCTGCTGTTGTTATGCTAGCTGATTAGCTGTTGTCTCACCCACTGTTTTAGCTAGCTTTCCCAATTCAACACCTGTGTTCACTGTATGCATCGCTGTATGTCTCTCTCAAATGTCAATATGCCTTGTATACTATTGCTCAGGTTAGTTATCATTGTTTTAGTTCACAATGGAGCCCCTAGTCCTATTCCTCACACCCCTGATACCTCCTTTGTCCCACCTCCCACATATGCGGTGACCTCACCCATTACAACCAGCATGTCCAGAGATAAAACCTCTCTCATCATCACCCAGTGCCTGGGCTTACCTCCGCCGTACCCGCACCCCACCATACCCCTGTCTGTGCATTATGCCCTGAATATATTCTACCATGCCCAGAAACCTGCTCCTCTTATTCTCTGTCCCCAACGCTCTAGGCGACCAGTTTTGATAGCCCTTAGCCGCACCCTCATACTACTCCTTCTCTGTTCCGCGGGTGACGTGGAGGCAAACCCGGGCCCTGCATGTCCCCAGGCACCCTCATTTGTTGACTTCTGTGATCGAAAAAGCCTTGGTTTCATGCATGTCAACATTAGAAGCCTCCTCCCTAAGTTTGTTTTACTCACTGCTTTAGCACACTCTGCTAACCCTGATGTCCTTGCCGTGTCTGAATCCTGGCTCAGGAAGGCCACCAAAAATTCAGAGATTTCCATACCCAACTATAACATCTTCCATCAAAATAGAACTGGCAAAGGGGGAGGAGTTGCAGTCTACTGCAGAGATAGCCTGCAAAGTAATGTCATACTTTCCAGGTCCATACCCAAACAGTTCGAACTACTAATTCTGAAAATTACTCTCTCCAGAAATAAGTCTCTCACTGTTGCCGCCTGCTACCGACCCCCCTCAGCTCCCAGCTGTGCCCTGGACACCATTTGTGAATTGATTGCCCCCCAGCTAGCTTCTGAGTTTGTTCTGTTAGGTGACCTAAACTGGGATATGCTTAACACCCCGGCAGTCCTACAATCTAAGCTAGATGCCCTCAATCTCACACAAATCATCAAGGAACCCACCAGGTACAACCCTAACTCTGTAAGCAAGGGCACCCTCATAGACGTCATCCTGACCAACTGGCCCTCCAAATACACCTCCGCTGTCTTCAACCAGGATCTCAGCGACCACTGCCTCATTGCCTGTATCCACTACGGTGCCGCAGTCAAACGACCACCCCTCATCACTGTCAAACGCTCCCTAAAACACTTCTGTGAGCAGGCCTTTCTAATCGACCTGGCCCGGGTATCCTGGAAGGACATTGACCTCATCCCGTCAGTTGAGGATGCCTGGTCATTCTTTAAGAGTAACTTCCTCACCATATTAGATAAGCATGCTCCGTTCAAAAAATGCAGAACTAAGAACAGATACAGCCCTTGGTTCACTCCAGACCTGACTGCCCTCGACCAGCACAAAAACATCCTGTGGCGGACTGCAATAGCATCGAACAGTCCCCGATATGCAACTGTTCAGGGAAGTCAGGAACCAATACACGCAGTCAGTCAGGAAAGCTAAGGCCAGCTTCTTCAGGCAGAAGTTTGCATCCTGTAGCTCCAACTCCAAAAAGTTCTGGGACACTGAAGTCCATGGAGAACAAGAGCACCTCCTCCCAGCTGCCCACTGCACTGAGGCTAGGGAACACGGTCACCACAGACAAATCCATGATTATCAAAAACTTCAACAAGCATTTCTCAACGGCTGGCCATGCCTTCCGCCTGGCTACTCCTACCTCGGCCAACAGCTCCGGCCCCCCCGCAGCTCCTCGCCCAAGCCTCTTCAGGTTCTCCTTTACCCAAATCCAGATAGCAGATGTTCTGAAAGAGCTGCAAAACCTGGACCCGTATAAATCAGCTGGGCTTGACAATCTGGACCCTCTATTTCTGAAACTATCCGCCGCCATTGTCGCAACCCCTATTACCAGCCTGTTCAACCTCTCTTTCATATCGTCTGAGATCCCCAAGGATTGAAAGCTGCCGCAGTCATCCCCCTCTTCAAAGGGGAGACACCCTGGACCCAAACTGTTACAGACCTATATCCATTCTGCCCTGCCTATCTAAGGTCTTCGAAAGCCAAGTCAACAAACAGGTCACTGACCATCTCGAATCCCACCGTACCTTCTCCGCTATGCAATCTGGTTTCCGAGCCGGTCACGGGTGCACCTCAGCCACACGCAAGGTACTAAACGACATCATAACTGCCATCGATAAAAGACAGTACTGTGCAGCCGTCTTCATCGACCTTGCCAAGGCTTTCGACTCTGTCAATCACCATATTCTTATCGGCAGACTCAGTAGCCTCGGCTTCTCGGATGACTGCCTTGCCTGGTTCACCAATTACTTTGCAGACAGAGTTCAGTGTGTCAAATCGGAGGGCATGTTGTCCGGTCCTCTGGCAGTCTCTATGGGGGTGCCACAGGGTTCAATTCTCGGGCCGACTCTTTTCTCTGTGTATATCAATGATGTTGCTCTTGCTGCGGGCGATTCCCTGATCCACCTCTACGCAGACGACACCATTCTATACACTTTCGGCCCGTCATTGGACACTGTGCTATCTAACCTCCAATCGAGCTTCAATGCCATACAACACTCCTTCCGTGGCCTCAACTGCTCTTAAACGCTAGTAAAACCAAATGCATGCTTTTCAACCGATCGCTGCCTGCACCCGCTTGCCCGACTAGCATCACCACACTGGATGGTTCCGACCTTGAATATGTGGACACCTATAAGTACCTAGGTGTCTGGCTAGACTGCAAACTCTCCTTCCAGACCCATATCAAACATCTCCAATCGAAAATCAAATCAAGAGTCGGCTTTCTATTCCGCAACAAAGCCTCCTTCACTCACGCTGCCAAGCTTACCCTAGTAAAACTGACTATCCTACCGATCCTCGACTTCGGCGATGTCATCTACAAAATGGCTTCCAACACTCTTCTCAGCAAACTGGATGCAGTTTATCACAGTGCCATCCGTTTTGTCACTAAAGCACCTTATACTACCCACCACTGCGACTTGTATGCTCTAGTCGGCTGGCCCTCGCTACATATTCGTCGCCAGACCCACTGGCTCCAGGTCATCTACAAGGCCATGCTAGGCAAAGCTCCGCCTTATCTCAGCTCACTGGTCACGATGGCAACACCCATCCGTAGCACGCGCTCCAGCAGGTGTATCTCATTGAGCATCCCCAAAGCCAACACCTCATTCGGCCGCCTTTCGTTCCAGTACTCTGCTGCCTGTGACTGGAACGATTTGCAAAAATCGCTGAAGTTGGAGACTTTTATCTCCCTCACCAACTTCAAACATCAGCTATCTGAGCAGCTAACCGATCGCTGCAGCTGTACATAGTCTATTGGTAAATAGCCCACCCATTTTCACCTACCTCATCCCCATACTGTTTTTATTTATTTACTTTTCTGCTCTTTTGCACACAAATATCTCTACCTGTACATGATCATCTGATCATTTATCACTCCAGTGTTAATCTGCAATATTGTAATTATTCACCTACCTCCTCATGCCTTTTGCACACATTGTATATAGACTCCCCTTTTTTTTCCTCTACTGTGTTATTGACTTGTTAATTGTTTACTCCATGTGTAACTCTGTGTTGTCTGTTCACTCTGCTATGCTTTATCTTGGCCAGATCGCAGTTGCAAATGAGAACCTGTTCTCAACTAGCCTACCTGGTTAAATAAAGGTGAAATAAAAAAAATAAAAAAAAAATAATAGACTAGTTAAAATGGGATACATTGTTTGATTGTTAATAATTGTAATTCTTATGCTAAATAGTCATAATTGTTTATACAGTTCAGTCAACTATACTGAAGAAAAATATAAAGGCAACATGTAAAAATGTTGGTCCCATGTTTCATGATCTGAAATAAAAATGTCTGGGATATTTTTTTTCATATGTACAAAAGTAGTATTTCTAAAACAAAAACAAAACAAACTTGGCGCACAAATTAGGTTACATCCCTGTTAGTGAGCATTTCTCTTTCGCCAAGACAATCCATCCACCTGACAGGTGAAGCAAAAGAGCATGATCATAACACAGATGCACCCAGTGCTGGGGACAATAAAAGGCCACTCTAAAATGTGCAGTTGTCACACAACGTCACAGATGTCTCAAGTGGAGGGAGCATGCAATTGGAATGTCTACCAGAGCTGTTGCCAGAGAAATTAATGTTCATTTCTCGACCAACGTTGTTTTAAAGAATTTGGCAGTACATCTAACCGGCCTCGCAACCACATACCACGTGTAACCACGCCAGCCCAGGACCTCCACATCTAGCTTCTCCACCTGCAGGACTGTCTGAGACAAGCCACCGGACAGGTGATGAAACGGTGGGTTTACACAACAATAATTTCTGCACACTGTCAGAAACGGTCTCAGGAAAGCTCATCTGCGTGCTCATCGTCCTCACCAGGGTCTTGATTTGACTGCAGTTCGGCTTTGTAACGGACCGCAGTGGGCACATGCTCACCTTTGAGGGCCACTGGCATGCTGGAGATGTGTGCTCTTCACGGATTAATCCCGGTCTCAAGTGTACCGGGCAAATGCAGTGTATGGCCAATTGTATGCCATTTGTATGCAATATGCCAATTGTCATGCCATTCATCCACCACCTCATATTTCAGCATGATAATGTCGCAAGGATCTGTACACAATACCAAGAAGCTGAAAATGTCCCAGTTGTTCCATGGCCTACATACTCACCAGACATCACCCATTGAACATGTCTGGGATTCCCCCACCAATATCCAGCAACTTCGCACAGCCATTGAAGAGAAAGACAGCATTCCACAGGCCAAAATCAACAGCCTGATCAACTCTATGTGAAAGAGACATGTCTCACTGCAGGAGGTAAATGGTGCTCCCACCAGATCCTGACTGGGTTTCTGATACACTCACCTACCTTTCTGGAGTTTTTTAAGCTGTATTCCCAGTCATGTGTCATCCATTGATTAGGAACTAATGAATTTATTTGAATTGCATTTTAGATTTATGTCTATATTCAATGTTAATGTAAATTCATCCCATCTTTTTCCAGGTCCTGTGGTGTCTATATTAATCACACAATACGCACACACACGTACTACCTCACACACACCAACTCAAACTTTGTGCTGTTAAAAAGAAAAGAGAAAAAAAAGGTTTGATGTCTTCCTTAAAAGGTGTAAGAGCAGAAGCTTTTAAAATGTTCCCAATTGAAGTGAATGGAACGTTGCAATTCACCAGCTAATTAACATAATTCATAAAAACAATTATATTAATAATTTGGTATCGCTTTATTAAATAGTTACCTCCCAGTTCTGCATAAAACATCAATATATGTTAACAATATGACCACCCTTCTATAAATGAATGACCTTGACATGCTGTACATACTAATTAGCATATTACGCATTTAATTTACATGAAGTAGTAAAAGTTTAATTTTATATCATAAGTTGTTTCAAACTCTGTTTGCATAAAACATAAAGATTTGTTCATGCTTTATACAAACCCTACCTTAACATTTCACACATACAGGTGTGATCATTCAGAGTTCCTCTGTCCAGTGTCTGTCTTCTTTTGCCCATCTTAATCTTTTTATTTTATTGGCCAGTCTGAGATATGGCTTTTTCTTTGCAACTCTAGAAGTCCAGCATCCCGGAGTCGCTTCTTCACTGTTGACGTTGAGACTGGTGTTTTGTGGATACTATTTAATGAAGCTGCCATTTGAGGACTTGTGAGGCGTTCGTTTCTCAAAATAAACACTAATGTACTTGTCCTCTTGCTCAGTTGTGCACCGGGGCCTCCCACTCTTTCTATTCTGGTTAGAGCCAGTTTGCGCTGTTCTGTGAAGGGAATAGTACGAGATCTTCAGTTTCTTGGCAATTTCTCGTATGGAATAGCCTTCATTTCCCAGAACAAGAATAGACTGACGAGTTCCAGAAGAAAGTTCTTTGTTTCTGGCCATTTTGAGCCTGTAATCAAACCCACAAATGCTGATGCTCCAGATACTCAACTAGTCTAAGGCCAGTTTTATGCTCCTTTTTCTGAAAAAGGTTTTTCTAATGATCAATTAACCTTTTAAAATGATAAACTTAGATTAGCTAACACAACGTGCCATTGGAACACAGGAGTGATGGTTGCTGATAATGGGCCTCTGTAGGCCTATGTTGATATTCCCTAAAACAGCCATTTCCAGCTACAATAGTCATTTACAACAAAACATTTCTACAGTGTATTTCTGATCAATCTGATGTTATTTGAATGGACAAAAAAAATGCTTTTCTTTCAAAAACATGTAAATTTCTAAGTGACCCCAAACTTTTGAACGGTAGTGTATGTTTGTTCTTATATCATCAACACAGCGCTAAATATAAAGCAAGTGCAAGCAAATGAGGTGTGACATGGTAGGCCTAATCGTTCAACACTTTAAAAATGGAATTTCATTAATTAATGCCAAAATATCAAGCAAAACAGGCTTTTTTTTTCTTTTTTTTTTGCTAAACAGGTAGAGATCAAAGCAGGTGGGGCTCTACCTGCCCTGAATGACAGGTCGCCACTGTTTGGTGCCATTATTTACTAGAGATTAACATCGACCAGTCCGCAATCTTTTCAATCATATCATAATCATATACAAAAAATATCTAGTTAACAGAAGAAAGGAAGACAAAATAAGGACAGAAGAAAAAGGAAAAGAAAAAGGACAACAAAGTGAAACCTCTAAAGAAACAAGAGACCATAATACAAGAAACAGCACTATAGAGAGATAGAACAACAACAACGCAGCCACTGCCAGCTAGCCTACTTCAGCAGTACTGTATCATTTGAATTATTTTAGTCAATAAGATTCCTGCTACGTAAGCTTAACTTTCTGAACATTCGAGACGTGTAGTCCACTTGTCATTCCAATCTCCTTTGCATTAGCGTAGCTTCTTCTGTAGCCTGTCAACTATGTGTCTGTCTATCCCTGTTCTCTCCTCTCTGCACAGACCATACAAACGCTCCACACCACGTGGCCGCGGCCACTCTAATCTGGTGGTCCCAGCGCGCACGACCCACGTGGAGTTCCAGGTCTCCGGTAGCCTCTGGAACTGCCGATCTGCGGCCAACAAGGCAGAGTTCATCTCAGCCTATGCCTCCCTCCAGTCCCTCAACTTCTTGGCACTGACGGAAACATGGATCACCACAGATAACACTGCTACTCCTACTGCTCTCTCTTCGTCCGCCCACGTGTTCTCGCACACCCGAGAGCTTCTGGTCAGCGGGGTGGTGGCACCGGGATCCTCATCTCTCCCAAGTGGTCATTCTCTCTTTCTCCCCTTACCCATCTGTCTATCGCCTCCTTTGAATTCCATGCTGTCACAGTTACCAGCCCTTTCAAGCTTAACATCCTTATCATTTATCGCCCTCCAGGTTCCTCGGAGAGTTCATCAATGAGCTTGATGCCTTGATAAGCTCCTTTCCTGAGGACGGCTCACCTCTCACAATTCTGGGCGACTTTAACCTCCCCACGTCTACCTTTGACTCATTCCTCTCTGCCTCCTTCTTTCCACTCCTCTCCTCTTTTGACCTCACCCTCTCACCTTCCCCTCTACTCACAAGGCAGGCAATACGCTCGACCTCATCTTTACTAGATGCTGTTCTTCCACTAACCTCACTGCAACTCCTCCAAGTCTCCGACCACTACCTTGTATCCTTTTCCCTCTTGCTCTCATCCAACACTTCCCACACTGCCCCTACTCGGATGGTATCGCGCCGTCCCAATCTTCGCTCTCTCTCCCCGCTACTCTCTCCTCTTCCATCCTATCATCTCTTCCCTCTGCTCAAACCTTCTCCAACCTATCTCCTGATTCTGCCTCCTCAACCCTCCTCTCCTCCCTTTCTGCATCCCTTGATTCTCTATGTCCCCTATCCTCCAGGCCGGCTCGGTCCTCCCCTCCTGCTCCGTGGCTCGACGACTCATTGCGAGCTCACAGAACAGGGCTCCGGGCAGCCGAGCGGAAATGGAGGAAAACTCGCCTCCCTGCGGACCTGGCATCCTTTCACTCCCTCCTCTCTACATTTTCCTCTTCTGTCTCTGCTGCTAAAGCCACTTTCTACCACTCTAAATTCCAAGCATCTGCCTCTAACCCTAGGAAGCTCTTTGCCACCTTCTCCTCCCTCCTGAATCCTCAACAACCTGCCCGCTTGACCCTATTCCCTCCTCTCTTCTCCAGACCATTTCCGGAGACCTTCTCCCTTACCTCACCTCGCTCATCAACTCATCCCTGACCGCTGGCTACGTCCCTTCCGTCTTCAAGAGAGCGAGAGTTGCACCCCTTCTGAAAAAACCTACACTCGATCCCTCCGATGTCAACAACTACAGACCAGTATCCCTTCTTTCTTTTCTCTCCAAAACTCTTGAACGTGCCGTCCTTGGCCAGCTCTCCCGCTATCTCTCTCAGAATTACCTTCTTGATCCAAATCAGTCAGGTTTCAAGACTAGTCATTCAACTGAGACTGCTCTTCTCTGTATCACGGAGGCCCTCCGCACTGCTAAAGCTAACTCTCTCTCCTCTGCTCTCATCCTTCTAGACCTATCGGCTGCCTTCGATACTGTGAACCATCAGATCCTCCTCTCCACCCTCTCCGAGTTGGGCATCTCCGGCGCGGCCCACGCTTGGATTGCGTCCTACCTGACAGGTCGCTCCTACCAGGTGGCGTGGCGAGAATCTGTCTCCTCACCACGCGCTCTCACCACTGGCGTCCCCAGGGCTCTGTTCTAGGCCCTCTCCTATTCTCGCTATACACCAAGTCACTTGGCTCTGTCATAACCTCACATGGTCTCTCCTATCATTGCTATGCAGACGACATACAATTAATCTTCTCCTTTCCCCCTTCTGATGACCAGGTGGCGAATCGCATCTCTGCATGTCTGGCAGACATATCAGTGTGGATGACGGATCACCACCTCAAGCTGAACCTCGGCAAGACGGAGCTGCTCTTCCTCCCGGGAAGGACTGCCCATTCCATGATCTCGCCATCACGGTTGACAACTCCATTGTGTCCTCCTCCCAGAGCGCTAAGAACCTTGGCGTGATCCTGGACAACACCCTGTCGTTCTCAACTAACATCAAGGCGGTGGCCCGTTCTTGTAGGTTCATGCTCTACAACATCCGCAGAGTACGACCCTGCCTCACACAGGAAGCAGCGCAGGTCCTAATCCAGGCACTTGTCATCTCCCGTCTGGATTACTGCAACTCGCTGTTGGCTGGGCTCCCTGCCTGTGCCATTAAACCCCTACAACTCATCCAGAAGGCCGCTGCCCGTCTGGTGTTCAACCTTCCCAAGTTCTCTCACGTCACCCCGCTCCTCCGCTCTCTCCACTGGCTTCCAGTTGAAGCTCGCATCCGCTACAAGACCATGGTGCTTGCCCTCACGGAGCTGTGAGGGGAACGGCACCTCAGTACCTCCAGGCTCTGATCAGGCCCTACACCCAAACAAGGGCACTGCGTTCATCCACCTCTGGCCTGCTCGCCTCCCTACCACTGAGGAAGTACAGTTCCCGCGCAGCCCAGTCAAAACTGTTCGCTGCTCTGGCCCCCCAATGGTGGAACAAACTCCCTCACGACGCCAGGACAGCGGAGTCAATCACCACCTTCCGGAGACACCTGAAACCCCACCTCTTTCAGGAATACCTAGGATAGGATAAAGTAATCCTTCTCACCCCCTTAAAAGATTTAGATGCACTATTGTAAAGTGGCTGTTCCACTGGATGTCTTAAGGTGAACGCACCAATTTGTAAGTCGCTCTGGATAAGAGCGTCTGCTTAAATGACTTAAATGTAATGTAAATATATCATCATCATCATAAAGTGTTCTGTGTTCCTGAGAAGATTCTCTAGAACATGGAATACAGTGTTCCCCAAGTATAACACCAAATCCACAGCTTCATTTGGAACCTTAACACCCTACTGGATAATTATGTGGATGTATTTGAAGTCTAAATTAAACCTTAGGTGTGGCAATAATAATATGGCAATAATTGTACATTTTCTTGCAACAGCCTTCAGTGAATTTGTTGCCACCTGATGCCCATGGCAGGGACAACTAGAAAACAACCGCTGTTCCCTAACTGATGTTTTTTTATGTTTGAGTAATGTTAGTTAGCTAGGTTTAATACTTGGAGGAAATGACAGTAACATCTTCACAACATAAATTTGAAAAAAACATGAAAAATCGGAAGTTAACTAGCTAGTCGTAAATTAGGCTAACACATACAACTAGCTAGTTTGCTAGCTACATTGGCATGCATCTGAATTGAGTGGCTAACTAGTTAACTAAACGACTGACATTATGTTAGCTTGCTGCTAGCAAAACCTATAACACTCGCTGCTAGCTAGCCAACATACGCTTGCTATCCAACGTTACGTTAATCGTGACCCGTTATCTGGTCGTCAAGATTAATCATTTCCAGCAGGAGCCCAACAAAATGATAGTATTAGTAGCTATCTAAACGATAAAAACAGGGTAATGACATATGATGTATTTCTTCTGTCTGACATTTACCTTGTAGCTAGCTAATCCTTTGTCAAATCGTCAAGGGAATTCACGGGTGTTTGAGTTCCCTTCACCTCGGTCCTCGAGCGCCTGTGGGGCAGTAGATTATTGTTGATGGTGGCTTGCAGACTAGCACATTTCTTTGAGCGGAGGGGAAACCCACCCACCTTTCGGGAACGAACCACTTGTAAAATCAGGGGGTGGGTTATTATATCAATATAAATTCAATACAAATCGTTCTTCATATATAATAAATTACACACTTTTGAAACAAAGCATAACATCTATATCGACGTGTTATCTCGAATCATCATTATTCGAGCTCTAGATTCCCCTTTTAAATGAATTTGTCATCATTTAACCCCGTACACTTTGGTATGGGTATATTGAAGAAACATCAACAAAACAGTGGAACACATGGAAGAGTTGGAACATCATGTATGATCAAAAATAATTATATAGGGTGCGAGAGCAAGTGTCCACATACACATGTAGTGTATTTAGAACATTGGCCTGTTGGAAACTAGAACCCACTACTATATGCACAGTTCGGACGTGATCAGATTAATCTCTAGAAAAACTGCGCAATAAACTCTGGGGGAAAAAAACAGAATAATTTAACCGATGTCTGTCGTCAATTAGTTACTAATTTGTTTTATAATGATCTGTTAATCGCTAAGCACTATTGGTCCCAGAAAGTTTGTGCCGTTATGTAAACTCCTGTGGTCAGTTCCCACTGGGCACAAACAGATTGAATCAACGTTGTTTCAACGTAAATTGACCTGGAATCTACATGGAAAATACATTTCATGTGCAAAAATGCATCAATTACAGTATGCTGTTGTTTTGAGGGTTAAATTTCAACCACAGGATTACGTCATCGTGGTAAACAATTTAACCTAGACACACCTTGTATAAAATATTTTTAATTACCTCAATAGATCATAAATGAGAGAATGTCCACAACAGTTCTGGTGTTCTCAAATTGAACGGTGTATTGACCCAGAACCCACACAGGCTACTGTCTGGCCTTAACCTACGCCAAATCAATCTGATAACAATAACAGCTATCCCGCTGGTCACCAACAACGCCTGACACGGAAGCATTTCAGGCATTCCATTGATTGGCAGAGGGCAGGGTGATTGGCATGCTGGATGCAGAGAAACACCTGAGTAACTGGTAAACGTCCCCTGATAACCACACAACAGAACGTCAGAACACATCATTTTGTAACTTTGCCCAAGAAGCATTTAACTGCAGGGCACTCCCACATCATATAAAGGAAGGTGCCTACTTGATTTAGGGAACACAGTGAACACTTGGGAGTTGGGGCCAATTTCATTGTAAAATGTTTCATTGGTGTTAATTACACTCTGTGAATTGATAAATTGATGGTTTGGATTACGGGATGACAAGGCCATATTTTCGATATTATGTTGCAGTTAAAGCCTGGTTCAGACTCAATTAGATCTGTAGACCATACTTTTTTTAATGGCTGGCTCAGAATATGACCTTTCCAAAAGTTAATATATTATAGAGATCAGTCCTTTCGGGCGACCAGGTCATTTATTTGTAAATCCTATCATTGGATGTTTGGTAGTAGGGTTTCCCAAAGTACTCCATAGCTGACCTAAATTGTATATAGAAAAACGTTTCCTGGTAATGTGTAGGTATCTTTCAAATCTTGGAATGTTATCAAACACTTACTGTCCATGATATCGGTAAGGGTACGGATTCAACATGTGGACCATTGGGGGGGTGAAAAGGGCCATCCCCCAGAGGCCACTTTGATTCCCAGTTACATTGTTTAAAAATATAAATTGTGTGAGAAAATTGTGTGAGCAATAATAGGAGCAAAGCGTGACTTACTAACATTGTTTAAGGCATATATCAGTGAAGACCACCTCTTCCAGGGCAATAGGAGACACCTTATTTTTCTCTATACTCAGCCAGGGGGCAAAATAATCATGTCTAAACCAATTTAGGATGGGATGAAATGCTAGAGCCTGGAAATACAATTTAAAGTTTGGTACAGATAGTCCTCCTACACCTTTATCTGGAATAATTTACTTTGCCATATAATTGTTGAAACGCATGATGAATTTTATCCCAATAGCCAGAAGGGGGAGCCATGGGAAGCACTGAACGCCGTGACAATATATTCATTTTGACAATAGATATTCTGCCGGTTAAAGCAACTGGGATATTATTCCATCAACTGAGGTCGGATTGAATTGATTTCAGCATTCTGTTAAAGGTTCTGGCAATTGTTTTATCTAGAGAAGGAAATATATCTACTCCCAAATATTTAAAATGGGAAACGATTGGGATTCCATAAGTAGAGATGGAGTCGTCCATCGGGGCCTTGAGAGGCAGTAGGGCTGATTTGGTTAGATACATTTTTTAACTTGAGATGAAGCTGAATTTATTGATGATCTCCAATGCGTTTGGGAGCGATTGCGATACATTGTCTAGATATCGTAAAATATAATCTGCATATAATGATATGAAATTATCCGTAGATTTGAGAGAAATTGGTGTTATTTCTTTCAATGTATTAATTGTCTGGGCCAGATGTTCCATGGATAATAAGAATAGCAGAGGCCAGACTGGATCTCCTTGTCTGCTGCGTCTAGTGATTCTGAATGGAGCAGAGCTGATATTGCCTGTTACAGGTATGGCTGAGGGATTGACATACAGTATTTTAATCATATGAATGGAATTGAAGCCAATTCCCATATGTTCCAAGAGCAGACTAGAGATATGACTATTGTAGTCAGTCTATCAAAAGCGTTTTCTGCATCGAGAGATAATACAGCCCAAGGAGCTGTTGTTTCTGATGAAGTGTCTAAGATACACAATATATACAAAAGTATGTGGACACCCCTTCAAATTAGTGGATTCGGCTATTTCATCCACACCTATTGCTGACAGGTGTATAAAATCGAGCACACAGCCATACAATCTTCATACACAAATATTGGCAGTAGAATGGCCTTACTGAAGAGCTCAGTGACTTTCAACGTGGCACCGTCACAGGATACCACTTTTCCAATAAGTCCATTTCTGCCCTGCTAGAGCTGCCCCGGTCAACTGTAAGTGCTTTATTGTGAAGTGGAAACGTCTAGGAGCAACAACGGCTCAGCCGCGAAGTGATAGGCTACACAAGCTCACAACAGGACCACCAAGTGCTGAAGCACATAGTGCGTAAAAATGTACTGTCCTCGGATGCAACATTCACTACTGAGTTCCAAACTGCCTTTAGAAGCAACATCAGCACAAGAACTGCTCTTCTTATCCATGGCCGAGCAGCCGAACACAAGCCTAGGATCACCATGAGTAATGCCAAGCGTCAGCTGGAGTGGTGTAAAGCTCACCTCCATTGGACTCTGGAGCAGTGGAAACACATTCTCTTGAGTGATGAATCATGCTTCACCATCTGGCAGTCCGATGAACAAATCTGGGTTTGGGGGATGCCAAGAGAAAGCTAACTGCCACAATGCATAGTGCCAACTATAAAGTTCAGTGGAGGAGGAATAATGGTCAGCATGACATTGCCCCCGTGCACAAAGCAAGATCTGTCCAGAAATGGGTTGTCGAGATCAGTGTGGAAGAACTTGACTGGCCTACACAGAGTCCTGACCTCAACCACATCGGAAATCTTTGGGATGAATTGGAACGCCGACTTCGAGCCAGGCCTAATCACCCAACATCAGCGCCCGACCTCACTAATGGTCTTGTGGCTGAATGGAAGCAAGTCCCCGCAGCAATGTTCCAACTAGTGGAAGGCCTTCCCAGAAGAGTGGAGGCTGTTATAGCAGCAAAAGGTGGACCAACTCCATATTAATTCCCATGATTTGGAATGAGACGTTCAACGAGTAGGTGTCCGCATACTTTTGGTTATGCAGTGTTTGTAATTGTCAACGGAGGTTATCCGAGGATAAATGCTTTTAACCAAACTCGCTTTGGTCCATGTGGATCAATTTGGGTAAGTTAGTCTCGAGACGAGAGGACAACATTTCGGAACATTTTTATATTTGTGTTTTTCAAAGATAGGGGGCAATATTGAGAACATTAGGTGGAGCCAAATTAGTGCTGTGTTCACGTCTCCCAAATTGAACCTTTGTGAACGGCTCTATGAATCATTTAGAGCAATATGGACCTCATTTATTCAAACATTATAAACAGGAGGAATATCATCCTACCCAGGTGATCTATGCCCTTTTGAGTTCATTGAGATAGATTTGGGCTTCCAGCAAGGTAGCTTCCTCTGTTGAGAGAACTTAATGATTTTAGAAAGGACAGTCTGGGTTGGTGTGGATTTACAATCCATAATGCATGTTTCTCCCACTCCCGCGGGGAAAACATCTCCATTTACGACCCTACAATGACATGCAATTACACTTGTATCAGCCCCCAGCACTGCTGGGAAATACTGGAAGACAATGAGCTGCATAACATAAGTAGTATATAAAAGAGGGCCTTGTGTTCCATTATGGAGTGGTGCTGTGAATTTCTGATCTCCTTGACAAGCAGTGATTATATCTCTGGCCTCCTCTGTTAGGCCTCCCACTACACCTTGGCCTCCTCTGTTAGGCCTCCCACTACACCTTGGCCTCCTCTGTTAGGCCTCCCACTACACCTTGGCCTCCTCTGTTAGGCCTCCCACTATACCCTGGCCTCCTCTGTTAGGCCTCCCACTATACCCTGGCCTCCTCTGTTAGGCCTCCCACTATACTCTGGCCTCCTCTGTTAGGCCTCCCTCTATACCCTGGCCTCCTCTGTTAGGCCTCCCACTATACCCTGGCCTCCTCTGTTAGGCCTCCCACTATACCCTGGCCTCCTCTGTTAGGCCTCCCACTATACCCTGGCCCCCTCTATTAGGCCTCCTACTACTCCCTGGCCTCCTCTATTAGGCCTCCCACTATACCCTGGCCTCCTGTTAGGCATCCTACTATACCCTGGCCTCTGTTAAGCCTCCTACTATACCCTGGCCTCCCCTGTTAGGCCTCCCACTATACCCTGGCCTCCTGTTAAGCCTCCTACTATACCCTGGCCTCCTGTTAAGCCTCCCACTATACCCTGGCCTCCTGTTAGGCCTCCTACTATACCCTGGCCTCCTGTTAGGCCTCCTACTATACCCTGGCCTCTGTTAAGCCTCCTACTATACCCTGGCCTCCCCTGTTAGGCCTCCCACTATACCCTGGCCTCCTGTTAAGCCTCCTACTATACCCTGGCCTCTGTTAGGCCTCCCACTATACCCTGGCCTCCTGTTAGGCCTCCCACTATACCCTGGCCTCCTGTTAGGCCTCCTACTATACCCTGGCCTCCTCTGTTAGGCATCCTACTATACCCTGGCCTCCTCTGTTAGGCCTCCCACTATACCCTGGCCTCTGTTAGGCCTCCTACTATACCCTGCCACTGGTGAGCTCCGTTCATCCTGACCATGAAGCCATGACAATATTTATGACCTACTACACCTCATCAGGGCTATTATGGTCACATTACCACACAGCGGTATCAATGTCATTAGCCCCCATGAGGTGGCGTATATAATGGGAATTACTACAGGAGCGTCACCTGAATGTATTCCTAAGCAGTTTTCATTTGACTAATTGACTGAAGTCTAATGGAAAAACACATGGAACTTCATATGCAGAGATCCACTGCAGTTCAATGACTGAATGTGGCTTAATGGTTCATCAGGTCCACAGAGACATGTTTTTCCAGTAGAAAACTGTTTACAACATATTGTTCCTCTAAAACAATGCAACCTATGTTGATTCACTGCAGCCTGCAACTGTATATATTTCAGGGCATGTTGACAACGGTCATTAAAACGTGACATGCACCAGCTTGTTCTAGTGTTTCATCTTATGCCTGCATCACGGAAACACATAGCACCTCCAATTTGGCACCAGAATAAAGAGCCGTTTTTCTGAATGATTCTGCTTGATCAAAACAGATCTGTGCTTTCCCCATTAAAATCTAATAAAATCAGATTGATGTTGAATTGCTTGTTCAGTAGCTATCCCCTTTACCTATATAATAGGGACTAAAACATAAACAGTTATAGATTCAGAGAACGGGTGTAATCGGGTAGGTTTTCAACCATAACAAATGTACCATTATGCTAATGTTCTCTCTATAAATAATATATTAAGACAAACATGACGGCAGGGTAGCCTAGTGGTTAATATATTAAGACAAAGTGGCAGCAGGGCAGCCTAGTGGTTAGAGTGTTAATGTTGGACTAGTAACCGAAAGGTTGTAAGTTCAAATCCCTGAGCTGACAAGGTACAAATCTGTCGTTCTGCCCCTGAACAGGCAGTTAACCCACTGTTCCTAGGCTGTCATTAAAAATAAGAATTTGTTCTTAACTGACTTGCCTAGTTAAATAAAGGTTCATCAAATATTTTTTTAAACATGGACATCACATTTTAAAGATAGGGTAACAGTGCCCCCTCGTGGTCAGAGAAAGTGCTACAGGTACACAATCTGAACAAAGTCTCTTATGACCTCAATAACGTGGGGTAAACTGGACATTTTGATTTTCTTCTCAATAGGCATATTAGGGGGTAAGGGAAAAGACTAGTCATGTAACCAGCTCACCAAATGGATCTCATTCACTATGAAGAAGCACTTGGTTTGGAAGAGGACTAACAACTCAAATGACTTATGCAGACATACAGTGCCTTTGGAAAGTATTCTGCCCTCATGACTTTTTCCACATTGTGTTACTTTACTGCCTTATTCTAAAATGGATAAAATAAACAATAATCCTCAGCAATCTACACACAGTGCAAGTCCCTGAATGTCCTTGAGTGGCCCAGCCAGAGCTCAAACATCTCTGTAGAGACCTGAAAATAGCTGTGCAGCAACGCTCCCCATTCAACCTGAAAGAGCTTGAGAGAATCTACAGAGAGGAATGGGAGAAACTCCCCAAATAGAGGTGTGCCAAGCTTGTAGCGTCATACCCAAGAAGACTCGAGGCTGTAATAGCTGTCAAAGACGTTTCAACAAAGTACTGAGTAAAGGGTCTGAATATTTATGCAAATGTGATATTTCCATTTTTTTTTTTTTTAATACACATGCAACAATGTTTTTTTTTTTAACTATGGGCTAGTGTGTAGATTGATGAGGGAGAAAAAAAACGAATTCATCCATTTTTAAATAAGGCTGTAACGTAACAAAATGTGGATAAAGTCAAGGGGTCTAAATACTTTCCAAATGCTCTGTACATCAAATGTGGGCATACAACTACAGAAGCAAAATATTGTACTATTTTAGTCTGTAAATAATGTTAAACTGATTGAAAATATGTACATCAATAATAAGATACACAGTAACATGTTTGTTTATCCACCGCAGGAAAGAAATAACCACGTTTATCTTTTCAATTCACTGGACATGAACCCCCTTCTCTCTCTGCCTCTCAACTCTGTCAATTAGTCACTTTTCATGAGTTCAACACGGTGCTTTTAGCATCTACATATTCAGCCATTAAATCTACAGGAATTCATCATCACTGCCTCAGTGCACCCACATTGTAACCCCAAGGCAATCTCTAGTCTACAGGTTGCTGCTTGTTCACAACCAGAGACACCAGCTCAGATCTGGTTAGACGAGTTCTGTCAGGCTAAAAAAGCTTTCAGTGATCATGTGATCGTTTTAGCTCTGAGAAGCCAGCTTGTGAGTTTGTAAAGATGTTAGGCTACTGTTATGTTAACGCTGTTTAAATGGATTGCTTTCCGAAATGACTCTTTATTTGATATATTTGAATTCAGAAGCAGTTCAGTCTACTGTATATCAGCAATGTTAGTATGACTAACAATCTTCAGTGTAACGAACTGACTAGAGTTTGTATTTGGTATTTATTATGGATCCCCATTATCTGATGCCAAGGCACCAAGATCCAGCAGAATTAAGGTAGTTGTACAATTCAGAAAACATTACAACACATTCACAGATTTCATCAGAGTTATGTCTAATGATATTACAAATACGGGGCTTGCGTCACTTCAGCCGTTCGACTCAGTGAAGTGTTCGGGGATGGGTCTCCTGCCATTGAGGTATGACTCCTCACAAAAAGGCCCTGTTGTAGCATCCAGATGAGCACAACCTGTACTAGCGTCTTCCAGGGAGGAAGTCCTGACAGGAAAAGGCCAGGCTAAAAAGATCTTCCACTGAGCTGGAGGCTGAACCCAGCCAGCAGGCTGGGGCTGAGTGTTCCGGTGCCACAGGGGATGTTGTCCAGCCCAGCAAGGTTCAGGAAGGGGTCAGTTTCCCTCCACTCTGGATCACTCCCTGGACCAGGAGGACCTAGAGGCCTGCATGCAGCATCTTGACACAATCAAAAGATGAAGTAGAGATGAACATCACTAAGAGGGAGAAATGTGTCAAAGCAGTGTTTGTTATTCCCATGAGAGATTTAAAGAGTCAAATACATTGAAATAATGTTCTCTACTTACTTTTTCATCAAACACTATAAGGGTGGGCACAGTGCAAGTAGAGGGAGTGTACCTGAATAACAAGATACTGTGTACAGTATGTAGAAAGGGTATAGTGAAGGAATGACATGATAATCGAGGAAAGATTGAGTAATGGCAGCACATGATCTTCCTCACCACTAAGGATCACTTGGCAACAGGTGAGATAGACACACACAAAACAAGGCCTATGATTACACAAAACTCACCAATCAAATTTGTGGGACTCCGCAAACATGAGCTGTAAAAACAGGGCAATTACAAGGCTCACCAGGGCTCAGCTCAGGAAGGGCTTCAGACTCGGGATACGACTCCTCAAGAGGACCAGCCCTGCAAGCGTCAACAATGGCATGTTGGTTAAGGAGAGTGAGGTTTAGGAGTTTAAGTGGTCTGTGGAATGAGCCAACAGCCTGGAAAGGCAGGCATGTTCCCCCCTCTTCACTCCACCCCCCTCCCACCTGCCTGGAATGTGATCCCCCCCGAGGGCAGTTCCCATGGCTGGTGCCAAGTTGAGCATGCTCTGTGGGGTCTGGGGGATAGGCAGGAGGCACAGATAAGAACAAAGCTGGCTGCAGATAGAGACATGCCCATTCTGCCTGGCATTGAAGATGTCATTCACAGGCGCACATGGGTACACTCACAACACACACTTGTACTGACACTTGTTTTATTAGAGAATATAACTTATGGACAGGATGAACATGCCAGCTAGAGTAAGTAGATGGGAAATGAAAATACAAATGAGCATTCCACAGATGTCAACATTCTCTTACTGTACAGAAGGCAATTAATGTAGGAATGTGCATATATGCAAAGTAGAAAAGTGACACTATTAAGGGGAAAAACGTGACATGGAGTCTATATTTAACATGAAAGGAAAAAAGTAAATGATGATCCAAAAGATCTCATGGTTCTATATACAGTGTATTTACATTAAAGCATTCCTTCCCTGACAAGATACCAAGTAAGATAACAGGGGCTTTGAGAGGCCCAAAGCACCAAATAATCATAACATCTGGCAATGAATGATCGATCAAAGACGGACATAATAATAACACACAATCAATCAAAAATACTATGTACAAAAAACAGCTGGTCTCTTTAGCTTGGACACTTCTCCCATCACATCAATGGGGAAGGGAATAGAAGAGATCCCTGACTGTTTTCAATTCAAGGACAGTTCTGTACAATCCAGTCACTGGGTGACTCCCTCCTCTCAGCGGAGGACTCTGGACATTCGTTACCCTCACGCTCCGTCAGTTTCAAGATTACAACCTTCCTCTGGAGCCGCAAGGCCAACTGGCTAGGCCTACGAGCCAGGAGCTTTGGGCAGTCCTCTGCTGTTGGATGCAGGGTGTCCTGGGGGAAGGAGTCCTGTGGTACATCCTGCAGCAGGGGTATGGAGTCCTGTTGTAACTCTTGTGTATGTTGGGAGATGGAGTCCTGTGGTACTTCCGGTGATAGTTCCACCCCCTGGGCCAGAAGCATGCTGGTTATATCTGTATAGCCTCCCCGCACAGCCAGGTGCATAGGGGTGAGGCCCTGTTCGTCTGACAGACTAATAGCCTCAGGGCAGTGGACTAGAAGCTCTTTGAAGACCTCACAGTGGCCCCCTTCTGCCGCCAGGTGGCAGGGGGTACGCAGGGTCTGATTGGTGCAGTAGGGGTCTGCCCCTTCCTCCATCAGCATCTTCACTGTGGGCAAGTGGCCGCGTTGGGCAGCGAGGTGGAGGGCGGTAAGACCCTGGTCAGTCCGGGCCTGGATGTCTGCATTGTGCTTGACCAGGAGGCGGGAGGTGCTGGTGTGGCCTGTCTCAGCCGCCACGTGCAGGGGGGTGTGGAAGCCCATGGAGGTCACGTGGACATCTGCCCCCAGCTCTATCAGGATCCTTGCCACCCTGTACTGCCCCCTTTGGGAGGCCAGGTGCAGCGGCGTGCGCCCGTCAGTGGTCTGCCCATCTATGTCCGCTCCAGCCTGCTTCACCAGCAGTTTGACGATGCCCAGGTGGCCCTGCCAGGCAGCCAGGTGAAGTGCCGTCCAGTCATCTCTGCCCTTCACGTGGACGTCTGCACCTCGGCTCAGCAGCACCCTGACCACGTTCTCTTGGCCATGCTGACAGGCGATGTGTGCAGGCGTGCGGCCCTGGGCGTCCGTCTCATTGATGGAGGCGCCGCGGTCCAGCAGCAGGCGGGTGATGGCCTCGTCCCCGTTCTGAGCAGCACAGTGTAGGGCCGTGTATTGGTCCTCGTCCCGAGCGTTGGCGTTGGTGCTCCGACGGCCCAGCAGTAGCTCGGCCAGGCCCTTCAGGTGCATCTCAGTAGCCAGGTGGAGTGGGGTGGAGCCGCGAGCGTTGGCCAGGTTGGTGTTGGCGTGGTTGAGGAGCAGGAACTTGATGGCCTCCTCGTTGGCCTGCGTGACAGCGTGGTGGAGCAGGCTGCAGCCGCCCTCCAATAAGAGGTCCACGTCCTGAGGCTGCAGGATCTTCATCAGCTTGGACATGTCTTTGGTACGGATGGCGTCGCTCAGCTTCCTCCTCTGCACCTCCCCTGAGTCTAAACAACAAGGAGATAGAAGATACAGTATAGACTCAGGGCCAAAACGACAAAGAACCTGTCTGAAAGTTAATGAGACACTCCACATGCTCCAGAAGTCATTCAGAACTGTATTACTTATATGTAGGATATATGACCCTGATAAATAAGAATTCCTGTCATCTGTTAAAGAAAACCATGGAAAATGCCACAATGTATTGACTACAATCACCATATCAGCCAGTCTTACCACAGCTATTCTCTTTCTCAAAGGAGAGGGTGATGGAGTCTTGAGAGGAGAAGGCAGAGTCTACAGAGGAGATCCCTGACAGTCTCTTGCTGGTGTTGTCTTTGCTGGGACAGCAGTCTTCTGTCACACGGTCAAAGCTCCGAGATATCCCAGAGTCCACCTGGCTCAGCAGCTCTGATAGGCTGTAGTCTTTCTCTGGCAGCATGGCTGATTTGGGCCTGACCGGTTTCTGCATTATCATAATTTTCACAATTTCACAGCATTATTCCAACCTCATAGTGTGGAAGTATATATAAAACACACAGAGAAATCACATTTTTGACTGCACTGGGCCTTTCAATAGTTTCTCTCAAACTCAGTCTTCATGCCTTTCTCCGACTGTTTATCATCACCAATATATCATCTTCACACATTGCACAATAACACCTGTAAATCCTGTCATATTTGGTCAACGGGTGTCGGTCAGTTTGTCACGTACATTGAGCACCAAACACAGAATGTGTCGCAACAGAGTTAACCAAGTTGAAAAATGCTGCTGGACAGCATTCTTATTTCATGAGGAAACTGTTTGTCAGGATCAAACATTGACTGTGTATGTATTATGGAAACAATAACAGGTCCAGTACACAGGAAAGCAATCTCAAAAATAGGCACTCAGACATTCTGACATACCAGAGGGTTTTCTAATTACATTACAGAAGAACAACAAAGAAGACTGACAGAATACTATATAGCATGGCATGTCAGGGAGAAGAAGAGGATAGAATACTATATAGCATGGCATGTCAGGGAGAAGAAGAGGATAGAATACTATATAGCATGGCATGTCAGGGAGAAGAAGAGGATAGAATACTATATAGCATGGCATGTCAGGGAGAAGAAGAGGATAGAATACTATATAGCATGGCATGTCAGGGAGAAGAAGAGGATAGAATACTATATAGCATGGCATGTCAGGGAGAAGAAGAGGATAGAAATAACAGAGGAAGAAGGCAGGGGAATAGAAGTGTAGAAGTTATACCTTGTCAGTGGGTAGTCCATGGCAGTGGTTATTCTTGAGCTCAGGAGTTTGGGTCTTGGACTCCTCTTGGGGTTTAGAACACAGCTCCTCGGTTTCTGATGTGATTTCTGCAGACAGAAAACAACAAAGGTCAGGTTTGGTTCGGTGTACAGAATAGCATCCCTTAATTGGGTTCTTACTGCTTTGAGAAACACACACCCACCCTTTAGAGACATAGGCCCCATTTGGTCTCTACTCACCCTGGAAGCTTGGTCTGGTGTCAGGTGAGGGGGCCCAGCAGCGTTGCATGAGGCACAGGAACCCCGTGCAGGCCTGGGGTCGACTCCGGGGCACAACATTGAGGTCAGGGCGCACCCCTCTTACCACCTTCACCATGATCTGCAGGATGTTGTTCTCCCCTGGAGGAAATAGAGGACATATGTTTCCAATCAACACAAGACATAAGACAAATTGATACACTTCATTCAATTCTCTACTGTTCATATGATACCTCAGTCCATAAGGTCTACTAAGGTCACATTACTCTAAATACAAATTAAATCCTTGATCATATCAATGAATTATGTCTTGATTGTGTGCTGTTGAAGGTATGGAGAAGCAACAAACTAATCTGGGTAAGACTGACACTAGTATGTACAGTTCATTATTATCATTATTATCATTCATGTGCGCTCAGATAAGGAAGGTGTATAGATGTTTTGTTTGTTTCCCACACCAGGCCTGGAAAAATCTTTTAGGCTTTCTTCTGTTAATGGTCTCTTTGTTATCATGGCGTTGGGACCAGCCAGTCAGTCAATAATTCAAAGCAAACAGAGGCAGTGGACTTAAACTCAGATCACAAGCTTCTTTGGTATCTCCGAGAGAGATTTACATGGTTATAAAAAGTCATGCCAGAGTAAGCATACATGAAACACAGCCCTTATTTTAAGTGTTTCTAAAAACAATTGGAATAATTTCCCTGTTTGACCGCTAGGTTTTATGGGTATAATGACACCTCCCCTGTGGGGCTCAATTGCAGTCCCGGAACTTTGAGTTTAAGAAATGCATTTTATAAGACAAACCCTGAAGAACTACAAGGTGTCTTTACATGAGAACAGAATATCTATACATTTCCTCAACATGTCTCACCTTGGTAAGGTTTCTTTTGTGTGAGAATTCCCCAGATGACTATGGAAAAGCTGTAACAGGCAGAGGATAACAACAGTTCAGTATCAAGGCATACTGTCAAAAGTGATACATGATTGAAAGACTGACTCACTATGGGTTTTCCAGGCATAACCTATAACTGATTAATATACACAGTGCACAAAACATTAGGAACACCTTGTAATATTGAGTTGCACCCCTTTTGCCCTCAGAAGTGCCTCAATTTGTCAGGGCATGGACTCTACAAGGTGTTGATAGCGTTCCACAGGAATTCTACCCCAGGTTGACTCCAACGCTTCCCACAGTTGTATCAAGTTGGCTGGATGTCCTTTGGATGGTGGACCATTCTTCATACACACGGGAAACTGTTGAGCGTGAAAAACCCAGCAGCGGTGCAGTTCTTGACACACTAAAACCGGTGCGCCTGGCACCTACTACCATACCCCGTTCAAAGGCACTTCAATCTTTTGTCTTGCCCATTCACCCTCTGAAAGGTACACATACACAATCCATGTCTCAGTTCTCAAGGATTAAAAATCAGTCTTCAACCTGTCTCCTCCCCTTCATCTACATTGATTGAAGTGGATTTACATCAATAAGGGATCATAGCTTTCACCTGGTCAGTCTGTCATGGAAAGAGCAGGTATTCTTAATGTTTTGTAAACTCAGTGTAAATCCAATTCAGGTTCATATTGATTAAAACAAATATTGTAAAACAAACAATGGAGGGAAGAAGTGAAAAAACAAACATCATGACTAAGCATTCAACAGACAACGTTCCACCCCTCTGGCAGACAAGGACAGAGAGAAGTGAAGGTGAAGACACTCACCTGTAGACGTCATGCTTGGTTTCTGACACCCTGTCCTTCTCGATGATGCTCTCCGGCGGCAGGTAGGCAATGGTGCCACAGAACCCATCACGGCTGATTTCATCAACCCTGGAGAGGCCGTTCCATCGTGCCAGACCAAAATCTGATATCTGAAGGGGGAGATGGGAGATACAGAACAGAACACAGCTTGTTAGGACAAGACCAACATCCGATTTCTAAGGGGGAGATGAGGATATACAGAACATATCTTATTAAGACAAGAACCCACTGGAACTCTCAGCCTTTCCCATTGTTTTTATGGTCATGGCTACCTATGACTACCGTACCCTCAAGCTGATGGCTGAGCCCTCATTGTATTCTATGCATCCAGAGCCATGATGAGGTCAGAGCCAGTCACGTCCTGTCCTAGCCTGAGGGTGCCTCCCAGCCATGTCCTGTTCTAGCCTGACGGTGCCTCCCAGCCATGTCCTGTCCTAGCCTGACGGAGCCTCCCAGCCATGTCCTGTCCTAGCCTGACAGTGCCTCCCAGCCATGTCCTGTCCTAGCCTGAGGGTGCCTCCCAGCCATGTCCTGTCCTAGCCTGACGGTGCCTCCCAGCCATGTCCTGTCCTAGCCTGAGGGTGCCTCCCAGCCATGTCCTGTTCTAGCCTGACGGTGCCTCCCAGCCATGTCCTGTCCTAGCCTGACGGAGCCTCCCAGCCATGTCCTGTCCTAGCCTGACAGTGCCTCCCAGCCATGTCCTGTCCTAGCCTGAGAGTGCCTCCCAGCCATGTCCTGTCCTAGCCTGAGGGTGCCTCCCAGCCATGTCCTGTCCTGTCCTAGCCTAACGGTGCCTCCCAGCCATGTCCTGTTCTAGCCTGAGGGTGCCTCCCAGCCATGTCCTGTCCTAGCCTGACGGTGCCTCCCAGCCATGTCCTGTCCTAGCCTAACGGTGCCTCCCAGCCATGTCCTGTCCTAGCCTGAGGGTGCCTCCCAGCCATGTCCTGTCCTAGCCTGAGGGTGCCTCCCAGCCATGTCCTGTCCTAGCCTGACGGAGCCTCCCAGCCATGTCCTGTCCTAGCCTGAGGGTGCCTCCCAGCCATGTCCTGTCCTAGCCTGAGGGTGCCTCCCAGCCATGTCCTGTCCTAGCCATGTCCTGTCCTAGCCTGTGGGTGCTTTCCTTACCCCTCGTGTCAGAAGTTGAGACCCTGTTTGACTGAGTTACATGTGTGGGCGAGTAGCCGAACACGGAGTACCTCAGCCTGTTAAGACAGGCCCAGGCTACGTGTTTACATGGAGGTATTAAAACAGACAGGTTGAAGGAAGGTTCCCACCCATTTCTCCTCCACCTCCAACCATTAGTCATGCAGGGGGAGGTTGGATATGAGGTGGGATGAAGGCTGGGCGGGAGACACCTTTCTGCCCGTAGCATATGTGTCCAACAGGACGGCCATTTAAAGCAAAATTCAAGTGAATAACAGATTCCCTCCATACCTGTCAGCTGAAATTCATCCTTGAGCAAATCCTATTAAAAGGACTTGAAGATATTGCGTTTGGGCTGTTATTTTAAAGAGTCATGATACATCATTTGGGCTAAGGTTTAGTAAATACTCACTATAAGGTCAAATCAGACTTTTCTAACATTAGACAGTGTATTGATTTGACATATTTGGGTTGTTCCATGAAATAAGTGCCTTTTGTGTCTCTGATATTTTAAGTAGAAATTGTGCACCAATATTGAAATGTAAAATCCTGTTATATTAAATGAAGTGCCCTTTAGTATAGATCACATGGAAAATTCAATAAATCAGATGTTTAATATACAGTAATGACTTTCTGAAGTGCCTGAATTCAGACGTTTAAACCCAACAAGTTTTCACCGTCATTGTAAAGCCCTAGTTACTTTGTTGCTTTGACAGTCATTTCTGAAGATTAAAAAATAACAATGTGATTAGTGATTCATTTTAAAGGTAACATTTTTTAAATAAAAACTGTTACTTGACCTAAACTGTCATTTTGATATGGTGAAACTATTCCGTTTAAAATATTTTTTCTAAAAAAACATTGAACATCTAATTGTCAAATCATAGTTTAGAAGCAGATTAGCTGGTTCTACTGTTTTTGGCCATTTTCTGTGTACCACCAATCTTCTGAACCTGTAGTAGTAGTAACAGTAACAGAAGCAGTAGCAATACTGTAGGAGTGTTTGGTTGAGTTCGCCCGCCGCACCAGGGAGGCAGAATCCCAATTTAGAACCAATGCAATGTGTATTTCAGAAACAATTGTTTCAAATGTGCAAGCTCTTCCCACACAGCGCCCTGTGCGAACTCAAATGAACAAACCAAGTAAGTCATCTCTCACCTTGACGTGGTAGTGTGCATCCAGTAGGATGTTGGCAGGTTTTAGGTCCAGGTGCAGGAGGGGTGGGCTCATGCAGTGCAGGAAGTTCATGCCCACCGCAGTCTCGTGGATGATCCTGAAGCGCAGCTCCCAGGGCAGAGGCTCAGCAGCCAGCAGGGTCTCCAGGGAGCCTGTCTCCATGTACTCCATCACCAGGCCCTGGGGGTCCCCACAGATCCCATACACTGGCAGGATGTAGCGAAACTTAGCCGCCTCCATCTTCTTAGCCTCTTCCAGCAGCTCTGCTCGCTCCCTACAGAGGACATAGCGGTCTGTTAACTTACTTACCTACTTACTTAGCCTTCATTACGCCAAGTGGTGCAGAAAGGCCTTGCATACCTGTCTGTTCAGATTGAACTACATACTGTAACTCATACTGTACAGAGTAAAGGGAATTTAGGTTTAGCTGTCCTATAAACCTGCCCATCCATCTAAATCCCTCGATTCACACCAAATTCATAAAATGCTGTTCTCTTATCTTACTAAGACAGGTATTCTAAGCCTTGTTAAAACAGCACCATCTGGAATGCCTTTTACCATTGGCCCAAATTCAAACTTCGTTACACAGTAGAATACAAGGAGACAACAAACTGAGATGCATGATTTTCCCCATGCATTAACCGGTCTCTCTGACATGATAGGCCTTAATGACATTCCTCAGAGAGAGCCCGGCCAAAGCATCGAGGTCTCTGTGGAGTTGTGAACACAACAAACCTCTTGTTCTCTGTGCACGTTGTTCAACCTTTGCACAATTTCCTATTACCTTCATCAGTGTTAGCCTGGCTAGGCTAGCAGATGCAAACAGAGCAGTGTAGCCTATCACTACTGACCTCAATAGAGAGATCTCAAGGAGAGGTCCCTTTGAAAACAAACTCAGATAAACTGCTTAATCATC
Organism: Oncorhynchus nerka; assembly: GCF_034236695.1. Taxonomy (NCBI): domain Eukaryota; kingdom Metazoa; phylum Chordata; class Actinopteri; order Salmoniformes; family Salmonidae; genus Oncorhynchus; species Oncorhynchus nerka. The sequence continues at coordinate 67,378,037 of NC_088405.1, read as the reverse complement.
ACGAATAATGAGTGTGTACGGGAGTGTCTTCACTACAAATGAGCAATGACTTGGGGTTACAAAGGATTCATTCATGTCAAAACAGCATGCTGATGAGAACACCTTAAAAAGTAGTAGAAGCAGATTAAATTATGAAGTATAGTCTGTCTCTAAGGCAGCCATTTCTTTATGTTTGGAGGTGTCAATTATGAAATCATTCAAGTTCAATAAAAGTTCAAGCTTTCTCATCAAATAAATCTGACAAGAATTAAAAATCAGTGCAAATGTATGGATTTAGGAGATTTGGGGGGGGAAGAGAGGGGCTGACAGTCATAATCACCTGGCATTACCCAGAAAACTCCTCAGCTCAGAAACCTTTCAAAACCAAACAATGACCCTTTTTATAAGGGAGAGGAGCCCAGCAAGACCGGTTCTGCAACTTCTCTTATTGTTTCCACCAAACATCGTCTGCATAGAAGGGAGTTGGGACCCAGTCAGACAAAGCTGGCTTTGAGTCAGAGGAGTGTGTGGATGCAGGGTGAAGGCAGGCAAATTACAGTTCATGTACTTTTCAGATGTTCAGAGCAGATAGCATCTTTAGTTCAGGTTTAGTGGGTGCCATGAGTCTAGCTACCACGGATTGGAGATGGATGTCAATGCTTGTCATTGGTAAAGCTGAAGAACTTCCTCCTTGTGCTGTGTATCTGACATTTTCCTTTGTAAATGTTTTGCAAAAGCAGTAGGGTAGAAGTGAAATAAATGGTCATAGGAAGTAACATAATAAAGCAATTTAAAGGAGGCAACAAATTCATGTTTGTGAGTGTCTGCTAAAGGGTGATTCAGTGCAAGTTAACCTGAGCATGCACAATTAAAAAGTTAGTCATTTCCAAATGAAATCACGTTCATAATTATCCTTTAGGTCTACATGTTGGAGTTCAGGCATTATATGACAAGTTTACGGAGGTGAAAGCATGCATTTTTACCATTGAAGAGTAGATGGCCAAGTCTCATATTTCATGGCTTTTAGAAGGGGCTCACAAAGCTTGTTTTTCCACTAACAGCTGCTCCCCAGTGTTAATTAAAAAGATGAGATGTTAATGAAGCAATACATACAAAATTGAAGTGTCTTCACTGTCTTGTAACACCCATTTGTTTTTTGTAAAACATGTGCCTTACATCGGATCATCTTGAAACGTTCTCTTTAAAGCTTTAATCAAGGTTTTATATGGTCTTTAACTGGTTTCTCTCTTTTCCTGTCTGTATCCTTTTTCAGCATGATGATATCTGTAACATCCTTAACGGTTGTGGATGTGATGGATATTGATTTATCCAATGGTGTAAAGTACTTAAGTAAAAAATACTTTAAAGTACTACTTATCTAGTTTTTTTTTGGGGGGGGGGGGTATCTGTACTTTACTATTTATATTTTTGACAACTTTTACTTTGCTACTATCCTAAAGAAAATAATGTTTTTTTACTCCACACATTTTTCCTGACACCCAAAAGTACTCATTACATTTTGAATGCTTAGTAGGACAGAAAAATGGTCTAATTCACGCATTTATCAAGAGAACATCCCTGGTCATCCGTACTGCCTCTGATCTGAAGGACTCACTAAACACAAATGCTTCGTTCGGAAATTATGCCTGCACGTTGTAGTGTGCCCCTGGCTATCCATAAATTAAAAAACAAGAAACTTGTGCCGTCTGGTTTGCTTAATATAAGCAATTTGAAATGATTTATACTTCTACTTTTGATACTTAAGTACATTTCTGCAATTACATTTACTTTTGATACCTAAGTATAAATCCAAATACTTTTACTCAATTGGTATTTCATGGGGTGACTTTCACTTCTTTCTTGGTATCTTTACTTATACTCAAGTATGACAATTGGGTACTTTTTCCACCAATGGATGTATCATACCATAGCTTCAGAAGCTTGTGCATTCAACACATTTTGTGTGCTTTTTCTGGGATGTATTCTTCAGACTTTTACTGAAACAATTGTTGATATCTTGAAAATGATGTGTTGGAAAATATATGCTGAAATGCATTTCTCATACATGGCAGTACTGTTTTTTTTAGATAGAAAGATGAGAAGTGTTTATCAACAATCTGTCAACTGTCCTGGAGTGTCTTTTTGAAATGAAAGCCCCCCAAAATATACTGACTTCGTCCAGTGTCCAGAAAAATGATTGGCAGTATATGGACGTGTATATTGTTTTATTTGACATTTTGCTGCAATATATTTAAAAAGAAATGCAATTCAACCAGTACCATTCAAAAGTTTGGGGTCACTTAGAAATGTCCTTGTTTTGAAAAAAAAGCAAATTTGTAATTAAATAGTACCCACAAAACACCAGCCTCAACGTCAACAGTGAAGAGGCGACCCGGGATGCTGGCCTTGTAGGCAGAGTTGCAAAGAAAAAGCAATATCTCCGACTGGCCAATAAAAATAAAAGATGTGCTTAAGAAGACAGACACTGGACAGAGGAACTCTGGCCTAGAAGGCCAGCATCCCGGGGTCGCCTCTTCACTGTTGACGTTGAGACTGGTGTTTTGCAGGTACTATTTAATAAAGCTGACATTTGAGGACTTGTGAGGTGTCTGGTTCTCAAACTAGACACTCTAATGTACTTGTCCTCTTGCTCAGTTGTGCATTGCAGCCTCCCACTCCTCTTTCTATTCTGGTTAGAGCCAGTTTGCGCTGTTCTGTGAAGGGAGTTGTACACAGCGGTATACAAGATCTTCAATTTCTTGGTAGTTTCTCACATGGAATAGCCTTCATTTCTCAGAACAAAAACAGACTGACGAGTTTCAGAAGAAAGTTCTTTGTTTCTGGCCATTTTGAGCCTGTAATCGAACCTACAAATGCTGATACTCCAAATACTCAATTAGTCGAAAGAAGGACAGTTTTATGCTTCTTTTTCAGCTGTGCTAACATAACTGAAAAAGGGTTTTAGCCTTTTAAAATTATAAACTTGGATTACCTAACACAACATGCCATTGGAACACAGGAGTGATGGTTGCTGTTAATGGGCCTCTGTACCCCTATGTAGATATTCCATGAGAAATCTGCCATTTCCAGCTACAATAGTCAATCACAACATTAACCATGTCTACACTGTATTTCTGATTGATTTGATGTTATTTTATTGAACAAAAAAGTTGTATTTCTGAGTGAAATAACAGTTGAAGTCGGAAGTTTACGTACACCTTAGCCAAATACATTTAAACTCAGTTTTTCACAATTCCTGAGATTTAATCAAAGTAAAAATTCCCTATCTTAGGTCAGTTAGGATCACCACTTTATTTTAAGAATGTGAAATGTCAGAATAATAGTAGAGAGAATTATTTATTTCAGCTTTTATTTCTTTCATCACATTCCCAGTGGGTCAGAAGTTTACATACACTCAATTAGTATTTGGTAGCATTGCCTTTAAATTGTTTAACTTGGGTCAAACGGCTCGGGTTGCCTTCCACGAGCTTCCCACAATAAGTTGGGTGAATTTTGGCCCATTCCTCCTGACAGAGCTGGTGTAACTGAGTCAGGTTTGTAGGCCTCCTTGCTCACACACGATTTTTCAGTTCTGCCCACAAATTTTCGACATGTCAATACCTTGACTTTGTTGTCCTTAAGCCATTTTGCCACAACTTTGGGAGCATGCTTGGGGTCATTGTCCATTTGGAAGATAGAATTTTGAACAAGCTTTAATTTCCTGACATGTTGCTTCAATACATCCACCCCATTTTCATCCCTCATGATGCCATCTATTTTGTGAATTCTCCAAAAAGTACGATCTTTGTCGCAATTTGCAGTTGCAAACCGTAGTCTGGCTTTTTTATGGCGGTTTTGGAGCAGTGACTTCTTCCTTGCTGAGCGGCCTTTCGGGTTATGTCGATATAGGACTCGTTTTTACTGTGGATATAGATACTTTTGTACCTGTTTTCTCCAGCATCTTCACAGGGTCCTTTGTTGTTGTTCTGGGATTGAATTGCACTTTTGTTAACAAGAAATTTGTGGTTGAAAAAGTGGTTGAAAAACGAGTTTTAATGACTCCAACCTAAGTGTATGTAAACTTCCAACTTCAACTGTATGTGTATGACAAAAAAATGACATATTAGGGTATGGTTTATGGCTTGTATACTATTCAGGCTACGTGTAATTATGCAATCCTAAGGTACTATGCCTTTTGCTGACATTTTAAAAACATTCCAAATGGCATGTGTTTATGATAGATATCTATAAAAAAAATCTAAGATTTGAATGTGTATTTCAGACTAATATCCATAACAGAAGGTGTAACATCTATAACAGTTATTTTTACACTAAAAAGTAATAATGTACATTTCAATATTTAAAAAAGTTTTAGTATGTGTTCAGCCATGCCTTTCCTTCAAAACAGCAATCCATGTTTTGACCTAAGACTTACAAACTCAGACTTTTGCTAATACAGTACGTTCAGTCTCCCCAAAAAGCTTGTCCATTTCACGTAACATTCATAACGCTTCTTATTTGCTTTACTTCGCCAAAATGTCAATATTTACAAGTTTGCTTTTTTGGGTATACACTCCCCCCAAGGAGTACTGTAGACACACATCAACATTTGTATTTATATTTATTCCATTCTGTGAGACATTTAAGTTCTGATTTTGTGTGCAAATGTAATGCCAATAACACTGTAATCACCTTAAATGATTAAAATGTCATTTAAAAGTGCCTGTGACAGTGAACAAATCCTTCAACAAGTTCTCAGTGGCAGAAAGTTCAGCATTCGGTCTGTGGATATAAGGCCTCAAGTGAAATTAAGTTTAGCCGCAACCTGATCCAATCATTGTCTTCAAAGCTGTAAAAGCTCTCAAATGACAGATGGTCATTATGGTTAAAGTGTTCTACATTATAAGCCCATTGAACAATCTTCCCAACCTCTTACACCTTTAGAAACATTAACTTGATATGACACCAAAAATGTACAAATGCACTAACATTCTCCACTGCTGATGAATGTAAAGCCACCAATTCTTAAGCAACAACTTTTGTGCCAAAGGAATGAAAGGACATTGTACAGATTTTTTAAACACATCCACTTCGGTTAATTTTTAAATCAAGTAGAAAGTAGGAAACTAATAATAAGAGTAAAAGAATAGCTGATAGTCCTCTTTGAGGCTCCAGGGGGGGCTCAGGTGTATACTACATCCAAGATGGTGGAGTGGAAACATCCGTTAAGAAGAGGGTAGGGTGACAGGATGGGGACAGGATGTTCTTCTGAAGGGGGCAGCTGAGCTAGGCCTCTCGTGTTTCCTCCTGCTGTTGGCATACATGTGAAAGGTCATGGGTCACCCACGCAAGAGGGCATGCCTTCAAAGCAGTCTCAATTGGTTTGGGGCATGGATTACATGGTGTTGAAAGCATTCTCCAGGGATGATGGCCCATGTTGACTCCAATGCTTCCCACTGTTTTTTTGTTGTTGTTTTATTTACATTATTGAAACATTGTGTATTTCTGGCCTTCTAAACCATGACAAAAACTACTGGCGGCCAATCTAGACCCTCGTCTATTCAGAGGGTAGCAAGGGCAACCTGATGGGGTCTGATGGAAGGTGGACCAAAGGAGAGAAGTGTGGTGTTGACATCATTTGCACATCTCTAAATACATTTTCTAGGTTGTACACTCAAGCTTTTTAAGTGCAATGACAAGAACTGCTCGTGAGAGACGTTAGCTACGCTTAGTATACCAAACATTAATTACACCTTCCTAATATTGAGTTGCCTCCCCCCTTTTTGCCCTCAGAACAGCCTCAAGTCGTTGGGACATGGACTCTACAAGGTGTCAAAACATTCCATAGGGATGCTGGCCCATGTTGACTCCAATGCTTCCCACAGTTGTCAAGTTGGCTGGATGTCCTTTGTGTGGTGCACCATTTTTGATACAAACGTGAAACTGTTGAGCGTGAAAAACACAGCAGCGTCACAGTTCTTGACACAAACCGGTGCGCACCTGGCACCTACCACCATACTCTGTTTAAAGGCACTTCAAATTTTTGTTTTTCCCATTTACCCTCTGAATGGCACACATACACAATCCATGTCTATTGTTTCAAGACTTAAAAATCCTTCTTTAACCTGTCTCCTCCCCATCTTCACTGATTTGAAGTGGATTTAACAAGTGACATCAATAAGGGATCCTAGCTTTCACCTCGTCAGTCTGTAATGGAAGGAGCAGGTGTTCTTAATGTTTTGTACACTCAGTGTATGTCCACCATCCAAGAGTCCGTGACATAAGGCTGAATAAGCATGTTGCCCAGTTCACAGCGTACCTCAAACCCTTAGAGGATCAAACTCATAATCACATAGAACTACAACTTCTTACTCTGAAGCCCACAGATGATATCAACCAGATATCATGGAGTCTAGGCTTAAATATTTGAAACAACATTCTTCATACCCCCACACACAATGAATCCCAGAATAACAGCTGTCCCACTCACTTGTCATCTACATGAAGGCAGGGAGGGCACTTGATAGCCAGCCATGTTTTCCACTGTACATGCCGGACTTTGTATACTTGTCCAAATCCGCCCGAGCCTATCTTCTCCCAGCTCCCAAACTCAGAGGAGTCAAAGGTTCTCAGTAGCCCCATATTCCCATGGGAAGGTTCCGGAACATCCATATCCATCTTTAGAAAGGCTTTAATAGTGTTGAAATCCCCAAATCCTTATTTTTTCCTCTAACACACATTCAGAAGAACTAAACATACACACACATGCCTACTGAGAGCTTCCTTCCTTGTTTTTTTCCACCCTCTTGCCTGACTCAGTCTGGCCCCTCCTTCTTTTCAGGTGAAAGCAGGGGAAGGGCCAGTAGATGTGACATCATTTCCTGGGTCTGGCCAGACAGACCAAACACCAGCCTTTCCAGGGAGCATTCAACACTGAACCAGTTTGTCAAAGAGCTCGAGTCCCAACTCTCCTATTTCTGCCCAGAAAAACAATAAGCATCATATTTGTAAATAAGATGGAATTCAAGAACAGTGGAATGTTGGCATATCACCCAACACCGTTCTCCCTCTGATAACCATAACACTAGCAAATACCCTGTAAATATCCTGAGGAGACATGGGAAATATCCTTTAAAAAATGTGTTACATGATATCACCCATATGTCTCTGATTTGGAATGTGTGGGTTCATATGAGAAGTATACTACCCTATTCATGAGGTATCCAAACCCACAAGCCTTGTCATAAACCTGCCTGATTCCTTTCCTGTCCACACTGTGTGAGACATGCCAGTGATTCAGCAGGTGTCATATACAGTACCAGTCAAACATTTGGACACCCCTACTCATTGTAAGGTTTTTCTTTATTTTTCCTATCTTCTATATTGTAAAATAATAGTGAAGACATCAAAACTAGTAAATTACACATATGGAATCATGTAATAACCAAGTTTATTTTTTATATTTTATATTCTTCAATGTAGCCACCCTTTGCTTTGATGTCACCTTTGCACACTCTTGGCATTCTCTCAAATGTTTTATTTTATTCTGGGGGAAACCCCCAAAACATCTATGATTTTTCTTACAATAGTATCCCTTTTCAATCAGAGTTTCCACAGACCCCCCTCGATCGACAGAACAACTTCTTATCCTGATTTATATTAACATAGAGGAGTGACCAGATGTAAATGGGCCATGTGGGAAATAATAATGAGATCTTAGTCGTTTGAGGGACCCTACTTCACACCACAATGATGCACATCACCACTGAGACAGAGCTAATTGTTTAATGCTTGGGGCTAGACACAACAAACACTTCACATATCTCATAGGTACATTAACATTAACAACATTTGAAGGTGTGAACCCTGAGAATGAGGGTCGTTTCAGATGATGGTCCATCTAGTCCACACCTCATGTTAACCCACCTTATTGTGGGTTTTGACACACCTTGTTCCATGACTGTGGAAAGAGACAATAGCAAGATCCATACAGACTGAAGCCCTATGATCCTTTAAACACCTTTCTTAGACAGAATATCTTTGCATCGGGGTCTCTCAGACAAATGACATTTGTGAAGATAGCACTCCCTTCTGGTTGATGCAGGTTCTGACTCCTGGTGGGAAGCTATAGGTGGAAAACAGGTGGAAAGACTGACTGGTTCTTTTGATAAACATACAGTTCCAGTCAAAAGTTTGGACACACCAACTCATTCAAGTGTTTTTCTTCATTTTTTGCTAATTTTCTACATTGTAGAACAGTAGTGAATACATCAAAACAATGAAATATCACATACGGAATCATGTGGTAAACAAAAACGTGTTAAACAAATGAAAATATATTTTAGATTCTTCAAAGTAGCCACCCTTTGCCTTGATGACAGCTTTGCACACTCTTGCAATTCTCTCAACTATCTTCACCTGGAATGCTTTTCCAACAGTCTTGAAGGAGTTCCCACATATGCGGAGCACTTGTTGGCTGCTTTTCCTTCAATCTGCGGTCCAACTCATCCCAAACCATCTCAATTGGGTTGAGGTCAGGTGATTGTGGAGGCCAGGTCATCTGATGCAGCAGTCCATTACTCCCCTTCTTGGTCAAATAGCTCTTACACAGCCTGGAGGTGTGTTGGGTCATTGTCCTGTTGAAAAACAAATGATAGTCCCACTAAGCCCAAACCAGATGGGATGGCGTATCACAGCAGAATGCTGTGGTAGCCAGGCTGGTTAAGTGTGCCTTGAATTCTAAATAAATCACAGACAGTGTCACCAGCAAAGCACCCCCAAACCATCACACCTCCTATTCCTCCGTGGGAACCATACATGCGGAGATCATCCGTTCACCTACTCTGTGTCTCACAAAGACAAAGTGTTTGGAATCACAAATCTCAAATTTGCACTCATCAGACCAAAGGACAGATGTCCGCCTGTCTAATGTCCATTGCTTGTGTTTCTTGGCCAGAGCAAGTCTCTTCTTATTATTGGTGTCCTTTAGTAGTGGTTTCTTCGCACCAATTCGACCAAGAAGTCTCCTCTGAACAGTTGATGTTGAGATGTGTCTGTTACTTGAACTCTGTGAAGCATTTATTTGGGCTGCAATTTCTGAGGCTGGTAACTCCAATGAACTTATCCTCTGCAGCAGAGGTAACTTCCTATCCTGTGGCGGTCCTCATGGGAGCCAGTCATCATCGAGCTTGATGGTTTTTGCGACTGCACTTGAAGAAACTTTCAAAGTTATCAACATTTTCTGGATTGACTGACCTTCATGTCATAAAGTAATGATGGACTGTCGTTTTTGCCTTGTAACAAGGCACACCTGTTAATTGAAATGCATTCCAGGCAGTGGTGGAAAAAGTACTCAATTGTCATACTTGAGTAAAAGTAAAGATACCTTAATTGAAAATGACTCATGTAAAAGTAAAAATCACCCAGTAAAATAATACTCGAGTAAAAGTCTAAAAGTATTTGGTTTTAAATATACTTAAGTATAAAAAGTAAATGGAATTGCTAAAATGTACTTAAGTATCAAAAGTAAAAGTATAAACAATTTCAAATTCCTTATATTAAGCAAACCAGACAGCACCATTCATTAAAAAAATTGACGGATAGCCAGGGGTACACTCCAACACTCAGACATAATTTACAAACAAAGAATTTGTGTTTAGTGAGTCCGCCAGATCAGAGGCAGTATGGATGACCAGGGATGTTCTCTTGATAGGTGTGTGAATTGGACCATTTTCCTGTCAAAATGTAATGAGTACTTTTGGGTGTCAGGGAAAATGTATGGAGTAAAAAGTATATTATTTTCTTTAGGAATGTAGTGAAGTAAAAGTTGGAAAAAATATATAAGAAAGTACAGAAACCCCCCAAAACTACTTAAGTAGTATTTTACACAACTGATTCCAGGTGACTACCTCATGGAGCTGGTTGAGAAAATGCCAAGAGTGTGCAAAGGTGTCATCAAGGCAAAGGGTGGCTACTTCGAAGAATCTCAAATACAAAATATTTTTTGATTTGTTTAATACTTTCTTGGTTACTACATGATTCCATATGTGTTATTTAATAGTTTTGATGTCTTCACTATTATTCTACAATGTAGAAAAAAGAAAAACCCTTGAATGAATAGGTGTGTCCAAACTTTTTACTGGTACTGTACATTACAGAGTTATGGAGCCTTGGGCAGTGCTATGAGAAGATGACCCCCATTCTGTAAGCAGATTAACACATCAATCTGATTAAAATGATACCAGCCAGCCAGCCAGCCGAGTTTGCCAGTTGGGTAAATCAGAACCCAGGCTAGAAATAGTCTAGAAAACAAGTACATTTGCAGTGCACTATATTTTCACATTTATTCTCCATCTAATAAACATTGATATTTAGACAGAAACAGAAATGAAAAACTGTTATAAAAAGGCTTCCAGTATTTCTTTGACAATTTCTCAAAAACAATCTGACGCTTCAATGCTTTCCGATACATTTTTTATTTTATTTTTTACATCTGATCATCTCTACCTGTTAAATGCTCTGTGTCTTGGCTGCTCGACACTCATGATCTACTCATAAAGAAGACTTAGACTATCATCTAATTGTCTTCTTTAAACCTGTTGTGCAAGGCATTCAAAGTCATGTGCCAAAATAATTTCATATTCTTCTTTTAACCCCCAATGAGTGAATCAGAGAATTCCTAAAAGTCATACACTTTTTTTTCATTTCAATAAATGAAATAATTCTGTAATATACTATATGATCAAAGGTATATGGACACCTGCCCGTCGAACATCTCATTCCAAAATCATGGGCATTAATATGGAGTTGGACCCCCTTTGCTGCTATAACAGCCTCCACTCTTGTGGGAAGGCTTTCCATTAGATGTTGGAACATTGCTGCCGGGACTTGCTTCCATTCAGCCACAAGACCATTAGTGAGGTCGGAAACTGATGTCGGGCAATTAGGCCTGGCTCGCAGTCTGCGTTTCAAATCATCCCAAAGGTGTTCGATGGGGTTGAGGTCAGGGCTCTGTGTAGGCCAGTCAAGTTCTTCCACACCGATCTTGATAAACCATTTCTGTATGGACCTCGTTTTGTGCACAGGGGCATTGTCATGCTAAAACAGGAAAGGGCCTTCCCTAAACTGTTGCCACAATGTTGGAAGCACAGAATCATCTAGAATGTCATTGTATACTGTAGCGTTAAGATTTCCCTTCACTGGAACTAAGGGGCCTAGCCCGAACAATGAAAAACAGCCCCAGACCATTATTCCTCCTCCACCAAACTTTACACTTGGCACAACAGGTAGCCTCTCCTGGCATCTGCCAAACTCAGATTTGTCCACTCCATAGAACGAATTTCCACTACTTGAGAGTCTAATTGCGGCGAGCTATACACCACTCCAGCCGATGCTTGGTATTGTGCATGGTGATATTAGGCGTGGTGCGGCTGCTCGGCCATAGAAACCCATTTCATTAAGCTCCTGAAGAACAGTTATTGTGCTGACGTAGCTTCCAGAGGCAGTTTGGAAATCATTGGTGAGTGTTGCAACCGAGGAAGGACGTGCTCTGCGCTTAATAAGCACTCGACGGTTACATTATGGGAGTTTGTGTGGCCTACCACTTCCCAGCTGAGCTGTTGTTGCTCCTAGCCGTTTCCACTTCACAATAACAGCACTTACAGTTGACCAGTGAAGCTCTGGCAGGGCAAAATTTGGTGGCATCCAATGACGGTGCCACGTCGCTGAGCTCTTTAGGAAAGCCATTCTACTGCCAATGTTTGTCTATGGAGATTGCATGGCGGTGTGCTCAATTTTATACACCTGTCAGCAAAGGGTGTGACTGAAATAGCTGAATCCACCAATTTGAAGTGGTGTCCACATACTTTTGTATATATAGTATGTAAATATTGTGAGACATGCATGTTTAAAATTCACAAATGATTCAATAGCATACTTTTGTTTATGTTGATAAGTCAACCTGTGCAGTTTTGACCAAAGAAACAATGCAGCAAAATAATTTTAACTGTACATCCATCTCTGTAAACAGCTTCCTCTATGTTTAGTTTTTTTTACACTAAAAGAAAGGAACAACTAATGTTGACGTAACACAAAGTGGCTCTTGGTTCTTGTAAATGCTATCATCCTCCATCAATGTGCTCTTGTTCCAGGGATGTATTTTGGGGGAAATGTAACATAGGCATTTCGGTGACAGCGTTCAAGGTCTCTAGTCCACATAGGCCTTCATAATAAGAACCGGCATACCATGTGTGTAGACTATCCACTATCCTTCACCTTCACCAGGACTGTGAGGTGACCAGCACCTCCCCTCTCCAGTCTAGTAGCTGAACATATGCTGTGTTGTGTTGGCCTGGTGACCTGGAACCCCTCAGCCTGCGTGACGGGCTTCCAGGCCAAGGTGGGGGCCTCCAGGAGTTGGCCCTGGATTGGGTTGACAAAGGTGGTCAAGTTGATGAAGTGGGCGACCGACTGTGGCCCAGTTCCGTCACCACCTGGCTCCACCGTCTCGGCTGTGAGCTCAGTGGGCCGGTTGTGTAGCATTGCGGAGCTAGTGACTGCGTCAAAGGTGACACGGCTACGGGCTACAGGCTGGTGAACTGGGAAGGGGCATGGGAGGTGATGGGGGTCACTGTGATGTTGGTACAGGAGGCTGAGGACACGTGGGGGTTGGCTTGCACCACCACCTACAACAACAGCACCAGTCACATTGGGTCAGATCACACACTACTAACAGTATGATAGGCTCACACAATCTCAAATCAAATTTTATTTGTCACATACACATGGTTAGCAGATGTTAATGCAAGTGTAGCGAAATGCTTGTGCTTCTAGTTCCGACAATGCAGGAATAACCAACAAGTAATCTAACTAACAACAATTCCTAAACTACAGTCTTATACACAGTGTAAGGGGATAAAGAATATGTACATAAGGATATATGAATGAGTGATGTTACAGAGCAGCATAGGCAAGATACAGTAGATGGTATCGAGTACAGTATATACATATGAGATGAGTATGTAAACAAAGTGGCATAGTTAAAGTGGCTAGTGATACATGTATTACATAAGGATGCAGTCGATGATATAGAGTACAGTATATACGTATGCATATGAGATGAATAATGTAGGGTAAGTAACATTATATAAGGTAGCATTGTTTAAAGTGGCTAGTGATATATTTACATCATTTCCCATCAATTCCCATTATTAAAGTGGCTGGAGTTGAGTCAGTGTCAGTGTGTTGGCAGCAGCCACTCAATGTTAGTGGTGGCTGTTTAACAGTCTGATGGCCTTGAGATAGAAGCTGTTTTTCAGTCTCTCTGTCCCAGCTTTGATGCACCTGTACTGACCTCGCCTTCTGGATGATAGCGGGGTGAACAGGCAGTGGATCGGGTGGTTGATGTCCTTGATGATCTTTATGGCCTTCCTGTAACATCGGGTGGTGTAGGTGTCCTGGAGGGCAGGTAGTTTGCCCCCGGTGATGCGTTGTGCAGACCTCACTACCCTCTGGAGAGCCTTACGGTTGAGGGCGGAGCAGTTGCCGTACCAGGCGGTGATACAGCCCGCCAGGATGCTCTCGATTGTGCATCTGTAGAAGTTTGTGAGTGCTTTTGGTGACAAGCCGAATTTCTTCAGCCTCCTGAGGTTGAAGAGGCGCTGCTGCGCCTTCTTCACGATGCTGTCTGTGTGAGTGGACCAATTCAGTTTGTCTGTGTTGTGTATGCCGAGGAACTTAAAACTTGCTACCCTCTCCACTACTGTTCCATCGATGTGGATAGGGGGTGTTCCCTCTGCTGTTTCCTGAAGTCCACAATCATCTCCTTAGTTTTGTTGACGTTGAGTGTGAGGTTATTTTCCTGACACCACACTCCGAGGGCCCTCACCTTCTCCCTGTAGGCCGTCTCGTCGTTGTTGGTAATCAAGCCTACCACTGTTGTGTCGTCCGCAAACTTGATGATTGAGTTGGAGGCGTGCGTGGCCACGCAGTCGTGGGTGAACAGGGAGTACAGGAGAGAGCTCAGAACGCCCCCTTGTGGGGCCCCAGTGTTGAGGATCAGCGGGGAGGAGATGTTGTTGCCTACCCTCACCACCTGGGGGCGGCCCGTCAGGAAGTCTAGTACCCAGTTGCACAGGGCGGGGTCGAGACCCAGGGTCTCGAGCTTGATGACGAGCTTGGAGGGTACTATGGTGTTGAATGCCGAGCTGTAGTCGATGAACAGCATTCTCACATAGGTATTCCTCTTGTCCAGATGGGTTAGGGCAATGTGCAGTGTGGTTGAGATTGCATCGTCTGTGGACCTATTTGGGCGGTAAGCAAATTGGAGTGGGTCTAGGGTGTCAGGTAGGGTGGAGGTGATATGGTCCTTGACTAGTCTCTCAAAGCACTTCATGATGACGGAAGTGAGTGCTACGGGGCGGTAGTCGTTTAGCTCAGTTACCTTAGCTTTCTTGGGAACAGGAACAATGGTGGCCCTCTTGAAGCATGTGGGAACAGCAGACTGGTATAGGGATTGATTGAATATGTCCGTAAACACACCGGCCAGCTGGTCTGCGCATGCTCTAAGGACGCGGCTGGGGATGCCGTCTGGGCCTGCAGCCTTGCGAGGGTTAACACGTTTAAATGTCTTACTCACCTCGGCTGCAGTGAAGGAGAGACCGCATGTTTTCGTTGCAGGCCGTGTCAGTGGCACTGCATTGTCCTCAAAGCGGGCAAAAAAGTTATTTAGTCTGCCTGGGAGCAAGACATCCTGGTCCGTGACTGGGCTGGATTTCTTCCTGTAGTCCGTGATTGACTGTAGACCCTGCCACATGCCTCTTGTGTCTGAGCCGTTGAATTGAGATTCTACTTTGTCTCTGTACTGACGCTTAGCTTGTTTGATAGCCTTGCGGAGGGAATAGCTGCACTGTTTGTATTCCGTCATGTTACCAGACACCTTGCCCTGCTTAAAAGCAGTGGTTCGTGCTTTCAGTTTCACGCGAATGCTGCCAACAATCCACGGTTTCTGGTTAGGGAATGTTTTAATCGTTGCTATGGGAACGACATCTTCAACGCACGTTCTAATGAACTCGCACACCGAATCAGCGTATTCGTCAATGTTGTTATCTGACGCAATACGAAACATATCCCAGTCCACGTGATGGAAGCAGTCTTGGAGTGTGGAGTCAGCTTGGTCGGACCAGCGTTGGACAGACCTCAGCGTGGGAGCCTCTTGTTTTAGTTTCTGTCTGTAGGCAGGGATCAACAAAATGGAGTCGTGGTCAGCTTTTCCGAAAGGGGGGCGGGGCAGGGCCTTATATGCGTCACGGAAGTTAGAGTTACAATGATCCAAGGTTTTTCCACCCCTGGTTGCGCAATCGATATGCTGATAAAATTTAGGGAGTCTTGTTTTCAGATTAGCCTTGTTAAAATCCCCAGCTACAATGAATGCAGCCTCCGGATAAATGGTTTCCAGTTTGCAAAGAGTTAAATAAAGTTCGTTCAGAGCCATCGATGTGTCTGCTTGGGGGGGGGATATATACGGCTGTGATTATAATCGAAGAGAATTCTCTTGGTAGATAATGCGGTCTACATTTGATTGTGAGGAATTCTAAATCAGGTGAACAGAATGATTTGAGTTCCTGTATGTTTCTTTCATCACACCATGTCTTGTTAGCCATAAGGCATACGCCCCCGCCCCTCTTCTTACCAGAAAGGTGTTTGTTTCTGTCGGCGCGATGCGTGGAGAAACCCGTTGGCTGCACCGCTTCGGATAGCGTCTCTCCAGTGAGCCATGTTTCCGTGAAGCACAGAACGTTACAGTCTCTGATGTCCCTCTGGAATGCTACCCTTGCTCGGATTTCATCAACCTTGTTGTCAAGAGACTGGACATTGGCAAGAAGAATGCTAGGGAGTGGTGCACGGTGTGCCCGTCTCCGGAGTCTTACCAGAAGACCGCCTCGTTTCCCTCTTTTTCGGAGTCGTTTTTTTCGGTCGCTGCATGCGATCCATTCCATTGTCCTGTTTGTAAGGCAGAACACAGGATCCGCGTCGCGAAAAACATATTCTTGGTCGTACTGATGGTGAGTTGACGCTGATCTTATATTCAGTAGTTCTTCTCGACTGTATGTAATGAAACCTAAGATGACCTGGGGTACTAATGTAAGAAATAACACGTAAAAAAACAAAAAACTGCATAGTTTCCTAGGAACGCAAAGCGAGGCGGCCATCTCTGTCGGCGCCGGAAGTACACTGCACATGTTGTTGTGGATAACATGGAAAATTCAAAAACTCCACTTATCCACGACCAAAATACTATTTAAGACATGTATCACAGACAGGTGGACCCAATTGTAATGAGTAGAATCTCTAACCTCATATAACTGCTAACATTGATGATCAGACTAACACATGTCCAGTGTGGCCCACCCACCTGTTGGATACTCTGCACAGCAGAGCTGGTCTCATCTCCAACTATGGTGGTGGTGTACTCTACTCTTTTGCCTGTGAAGTCAGCGTACTCGTCAGAATCAGGGTCCTCCAGCTGTTTCTGCGTCTTTCTGGGCAGCCGGGGGGGGTCTGCTGGGGCCTCTCCCCAGAAAGTGCCTCGTTCTCTAGGCTTCGAGTGGGCTGCAAAGGAGGGTATGAGAACCAAAAGTATTGAAGGTTCAATGCAGCCGTTTGTATCGCAATGTCAAATCATTACTGGGTAACAATAAAGTACCTTACTGTGATTGTTTTCAACTAAAAGTGTCAAAGGGGTTAGATCAGCTTTAATAGTGCAGATGGAAACTACAATCTATCAATGTAATTGTCTGCATCATTTCCAATCCCTATATATTTTTTGAAAAAAAAAAAAAAAATCTATCTACCTATATATATATATTAGGTGGATAGATGTTGTTTATTGCTTTATTTTTTTGAGCTCAAAAAATGAAGGGAACACTAAAATAACACATCCTAGATCTGAATGAATGAAATATTATTTTTAAATACTTTTTTCTTTACATAGTTAAATGTGCTGACAACAAAATCACACAAAAATTATCAATGGAAATCAAATGTATCAACCCATGGAGGTCTGGATTTGGAGTCACACTCAAAAAAATACCTAATGGCAGTCAGGCTACCTCTGGCGAGCACATAGAGGGCTGTGTGGCCCCCCAAAGAAATGCCACCCCACACCATGACTGACCCACCGCCAAACCGGTCATGCTGGAGGATGTTGCAGGCAGCAGAACGTTCTCCACGGCGTCTCCAGGCTGTCACGTCTGTCACATGTGCTCAGTGTGAACCTGCTTTCATCTGTGAAGAGCACAGTGCGCCAGTGGCGAATTTGCCAATCTTGGTGTTCTCTGGCAAATGAAAAACGTCCTGCACGGTGTTGGGCTGTAAGCACAACCCCCACCTGTGGATGTCGGGCCCTCATACCACCCTCATGGAGTCTGTTTCTGACCGTTTGAGCAGACACATGAACATTTGTGGCCTGCTGGAGGTCATTTTGCAGGGCTCTGGCAGTGCTCCTCCTGCTCCTCCTTGCACAAAGGCGGAGGTAGCGGTCCTGCTGCTGGGTTGTTGCCCTCCTACGGCCTCCTCCACGTCTCCTGGTAGCGCCTCCATGCTCTGGACACTACGCTGACAGACACAGCAAACCTTCTTGCCACAGCTCGCACTGATGTGCCATCCTGGATGAGCTGCACTACCTGAGCCACTTGTGTGGGTTGTAGACTCCGTCTCATGCTACCACTAGAGTGAATGCACCGCCAGCATTCAAAAGTGACCAAAACATCAGCCAGGAAGCATAGGAACTGAGAAGTGGTCTGTGGTCACCACCTGCAGAACCACTCCTTTATTGGGGGTGTCTTGCTAATTGCCTATAATTTCCACCTGTTGTCTATTCCATTTGCACAATAGCATGTGAAATTTATTGTCAATCAGTGTTGCTTCCTAAGTGGACAGTTTGATTGACTTGGAGTTACATTGTGTTGTTTAAGTCTTCCCTTTATTTTTTTGAGTAGTATATATACACACACACACACACACACACAAAGTCGTAAGTTTACAAACACTTAGGTTGGAGTCATTAAAACTAGTTTTTCAACCACTCCACAAATTTCTTGTTAACAAATTATAGTTTTGGCAAGTCTGTTAAGACATCTACTTTGTGCACAAGACACAAGTAATTTTTCCAACAATTGTTTAAAGACAGATTATTTCACTGATAATTCACTGTATTACAATTCCAATGGGTCAGAAGTTTACATACACTAAGTTCACTGTGGCTTTAAACAGCTTGGAAATTCCAGAAAATGATGTCATGGCTTTAGAAGCTTCTGATAGGCAAATTGACATCATTTGAGTCAATTGGAGGTGTACCTGTGGATATATTTCAAGGCCTACCTTCAAACTCAGTGCCTCTTTGCTTGTCATCATGGGAAAATCAAAAGAAATCAGCCAAGACCAGTACGCAAGTATAAACACCATGGGACCACGCAGCCATCATACAGCTCAGGAAGGAGACGCGTTCTGTCTCCTAGAGATGAACGTACTTTGGTGCGAAAAGTGCAATTCAATCCCAGAACAAGAGCAAAGGACCTTGTGAAGATGCTGGAGGAAACAGGTACAAAAGTATCTATATCCACAGTAAAAACGAGTCCCATATCGACATAACCTGAAAGGCCACTCAGCAAGGAAGAAGCCACTGCTCCAAAACCGCCATAAAAAAGCCAGATTACGGTTTGCAACTGCACATGGGGACAAAGACGGTACTTTTTGGAGAAATGTCCTCTGGTCTGATGAAACAAAAATAGAACTGTTTGGCCATAATGACCATCGTTTGGAGGAAAAAGGGGGAGGCTTGCAAGCCGAAGAACACCTTCCCACCCGTGAAGAACGCGGTGGCAGCATCATGTTGTGGGGGTGCTTTGCTGCAGGAGGGACTGGTGCACTTCACAAAATAGATGGCATCATGAGGTAGGAAAATTATGTGGATATATTGAAGCAACATCTCAAGACATCAGTCTTAAAGTTTGGTCGCAAATGGGTCTTCCAAATGGACAATGACCCCAAGCATACTTCCAAAGTTGTGGTAAAATGGCTTAAGGACCACAAAGTCAAAGTATTGGAGTGGCCATCACAAAGCCCTGACCTCAAACCTATTGAACATTTGTGGACAGACCTGAAAAAGCGTTTGCGAGCAAGGAGGCCTACAAACCTGACTCAGTTACTCCAGGTCTGTCATGAGGAAGGACCAAAATTCACGCAACTTATTGTGGGAAGCTCGTGGAAGGCTACCCGAAACATTTGACCCAAGTTACACAATTTAAAGGCAATGCTACCAAATACTAATTGAGTGTATGTACACTTCTGACCCACTGGGAATGTGATGAAAGAAATAAAAGCTCAAAGAAATCATTCTCTACTATTATCCTGACATTTCACATTCTTAAAATAAACTGACCTAAGACAGGGAATTGTTACTAGGATTAAATGTCAGGAATTGTGAAAAACTGAGTTGAAATGTAGTTGGCTAAGGTGTATGTAAACTTCGACTTCAACTGTAGATGTGATCGCCATATAAACACTGCATTACATAAGCATTTAATTGCATAAAATAGGTGTGGCCTCAACTTTAATACATAGCCCTATTAAATCAGAAAAGGTTAACAAGCATTTTTTCACAGCTTGAAAGAGAACAGCACACTTCGGTGGTTATTCAGACAATATTTATTGCTCAAGATGATAAACCTGATATGTCAATAATTAATTAGTCATAATCCCTGCATGGCATTGACTGACAT
Organism: Oncorhynchus nerka; assembly: GCF_034236695.1. Taxonomy (NCBI): domain Eukaryota; kingdom Metazoa; phylum Chordata; class Actinopteri; order Salmoniformes; family Salmonidae; genus Oncorhynchus; species Oncorhynchus nerka. The sequence continues at coordinate 67,358,280 of NC_088405.1, read as the reverse complement.
TCAATATAAGCAGTCAACCAGGTTCTGTGCATTTCACAGAGCCAATGCCAATATTAAATGGCAGGAAGCAGTTTGATCAAACACAGGCCCACTGCCGAGTGAAATGCATAATCTTGCACTTGTCAGTAGCCATGTTATAGGCCGAGAAACAAGTTAGCATGGTTAAAACTTCCCACATTCTTTTTACATGGTTTTTAGATGACTTCGGGCATCAGCAAACGCCTCAATCTGCAAGATCGCTCTAAAAGGGCTCTTATTTACTCAAACAGGGAGCAGTCAGGCCATTGGAAACTCTACCAGCAGCCCATGTCAATATTTGACCCACAACTTTTCAAACAGCAAGAGATTGGTACCAGACATCAGCCTAGGCATTTAACACACCTGCCCATTTTGTTCAATGCCCATCCTGGGCAATTTCTTTCCCTCATTAGGGAAAGGCCCTCATTACTAGCCAACTAACAATTTTGCACTACATTTTGACAGGCCCAATTGGCAAAAAAACAGACCAGGCCATCTGGCATTTGCCCAAACTGCCCTAAGGTCCACCACTTCAAATATAACCCATACAGTACATGCAGGAGATAACTTCATTAATGTGGTTGTTCTAGATCAACATAAATGGCATGCATTTTGTTCCAGCAACCAGTGTAATCAGTCAGTCATACCTGGATATGATTCTTTTTTTTGTAATCAGGGCTCCTTGATTATTCTGTTTTCATATGGGTTGTTGAGAGGGAGAAATCGAACTGGCCCCTCTCTCATCTCAAAGCCTTTCAAGCCATATAGCAACATTTACAAGTCCTCTGAAAACACCAGCTGATAGGCATAGAAAGCACAGCCAGGGATAGCAAGGCCAGGGTCACAGGCCCCAGGTCATTCTAAGACTGTTCATACCTGAAAAATTGACCATTTCCAAGAGGTAAACCCTACCACTACAATTTGTCTCTACTACACTAGTAGAAGAGCTGTTCTCCTGTCTTTTCAAAAGTATTTTAAACAGTAGGGCATCTGACTACTACGTCCATCTTGAGTACTGCCATCATGTCGGTAAGAGTATAGCAGTCCTCTCAGGAGGTTCATTTGCTGAGAAGAAAAACAGTAGTTAACAAAAGGGAATTCATCTCGAAGACAACATTCATTTAATTTAACGGTTTAAGAAAAATAACAGTACAATCATTAGCTAAGTAAAAGCCCAAAGCAGTGAAACCATTCAGATTTCCCAAACTTTCCTCATCACCCTTTCAGTTAAGATAATGTTTAAAGCTCCGATACATGTCATTTTTTAAAACAAAAAACAGCAAAAACACAAGTAATTCAGTGGAAATGCATGTGTGCATCAACACTGCATTTGAGTGAACACCGCAATAAGTATGCCTTGGGGTAGTATCACTTTCTTTCCCTCGCTCAGCATATGAGATCATTGGGGTTCTAGTTACCACTTCACCAACCTCAGACAGAGTTGTAGTGTAAAGAGGGCATCTTTAGGTCAGAAGACCACAGGAAACGGCATATCATTTTAAAACACTGCAATAGCTTATAAAAGAAAAGTGATAATACAAAAAATTCAAAAATGTTAATATATAAAAAATAAATTCATCTTCTCCATGATGTCGCTGCACTGTTTTGAAATAGTGTTTATAGTGGACAATACAAAACTCAATGAACTATATATTAAAAACTAATTTTGGTCTTCCCAAAATTGTTTCAGTGTCAGATAATGGATGAATGACATTTACCTCTTTCGATGTGTTATTTACAGAACTGTCATAACTGTTATGTCTGAAATATTTAGTCTATCATATGATTTTCACAGTAGCTCTGAGGTTTGTATGTGAATTTATTTTAGATAAGTTGTCTTGTATTACAATGTTAGGCTTTATCATCTCCCACTAGTATCAACCTTACAGTGGAACAGACTGGTTCCCTTGACAACACATCAAACACCTATCTCAATCACATAGTACACAAGCTGCTTCTATACACTGACTGAAGAAACAATAGGAATGTGCTCTTTCTATGACAGACTGACCAGGTGAATCAAGTTGAAAGCTATGAACCCTTATTTCTATCACTTGTTAAATCTAATTCAATCAGTTTAGACGAAGAAGCAGAGACCAGTTAAAGAAGGATTTTTAAGCTTTGAGACAATTGAGACATGCATTGTGTAGGTGTGCCATTCAGAAGGTGAATGGGCAAGACAAAACACTTCGAGTGCCTTTGAACGGGGTATCGTAGTAGGTGCCATACGCACCGGTTTGTGTCAAGAACTGCAACGCTGCTGGGTGTTTCTTGTTCAAAAGTTTCCTGTGTGTATCAAAAATGCTCAACCACCCAAAGAACATCCAGCCAACTTGACAACTGTGGGAAGCAATGGAGGAAACACAGGCCAGCATCCCTGTGGAACGCTTTCGACACCTTGCAGAGTCCATGTCCCGACGAATTGAAGCTGTTCTGAGGGTAAAAAATATGATATTGGTGGAGTTGTCAACACCATTCTTCACTCCTTTGGTCCACCTTCCATTAGATCCCATCAGGTTGCCCTTACTACCCTCTGATTGGACAAGGGTCCAGGTTGGCCACCAGTAGTTCTTCTCATGGTTTAGAAGGCCATACATACAGAATGTTTCAATAATGATGTAAACAAACGGTAAACTTAAATCAAACAAAAAAATGATCTCATGAAATGGCATGAAGGTGAAAGTTATTCAAATTAGCATCACCCAAACAGATAAACTTCCTGTCAAATATTTCTGCTTCAAAAAAAGGTGAGGGTGAAGGAAGAGCAGGAGGAAGGGAGATAAAGACAAAGTTTTCCCAACCAGTAGTGTATGATTCACGGATCGGGAAGTGGGATCTCTCAGTCAGTGCAAGGTGGTAGGGGTGGAGGCGGCATGGGGAGCTGGAGGACTAGAGGGGAAGAAGCAAGTGGTAGGGGTGGTGGAGTGGGGGGCTGTAGGACTAGAGGAGGGGAAGAAGCGGGTGGTAGGGGTGGTGGAGTGGGGGGCTGTAGGACTAGAGGAGGGGAAGAAGCGGGTGGGAAGGGTGTTGGAGTGGGGGCTGTAGGACTAGAGGAGGGGAAGAAGCGAGTGGTAGGGGTGGTGGAGTGGGGGCTGGAGGACTAGAGGAGGGGAAGAAGCGAGTGGTAGGGGTGGTGGAGTGGGGGCTGGAGGACTAGAGGAGGGGAAGAAGCGGGTGGTAGGGGTGGTTGAGGGGTGCTGGAGGACTTGGTAGGGGTGGTGGTGCTGGAGGACTAGAGGAGGGAAGAAGGGGTGGTGGAGTGGGGGCTGGAGGACTAGAGGAGGGGAAGAAGCAGGTGGTAAGGGTGGTGGAGTGGGGGCTGTAGGACTAGAGGAGGGGAAGAAGCGGGTGGTAGGGGTGGTTGAGTGGGGTGCTGGAGGACTAGAGGAGGGGAAGAAGCGGGTGGTAGGGGTGGTGGAGTGGGGGCTGGAGGACTAGAGGAGGGGAAGAAGTGGGTGGTAGGGGTGGTGGAGTGGGGTGCTGGAGGACTAGATGAGGGGAAGAAGTGGGTGGTAGGGGTGGTGGAGTGGGGGGCTGGAGGACTAGATGAGGGGAAGAAGTGGGTGGTAGGGGTGGTGGAGTGGGGGCTGGAGGACTAGATGAGGGGAAGAAGTGGGTGGTAGGGGTGGTTGAGTGGGGTGCTGGAGGACTAAAGAAGGGGTTAGATGTGGTAGGAGTGGCGGCGTGGGGGGCTGGAGGACTAAAGAAGGGGTTAGAGGTGGTAGGAGTGGCGGCGTGGGGGGCTGGAGGACTAAAGAAGGGGTTAGAGGTGGCGTGGGGGGCTCCAGAACTATTGGAGGGAGAGTCAGGCTGCGTGTTGTTCCTCCAGGGTGGGAGTGGATGTCTGGGTTGTGGAGCCGTTGGCTTTGCTCTTGCTCTTGGGCAGCAGCTTGCGGTTCAACATCCGGCTGAATGTGGCTGTGCGTTTCTCTCGGTCCACCGTCACAGGTTGCTCCAGGTACACCAGGTCGTTGTGCGACTGGCTCATACCCGGGTCCTTGCACTGGCGGCGCCGGCGGAAGAACAGCTTGGCACTCTTTTGTAGGAAGCCGCCTCCTGGTGGGAGGAAGAGGAGAAAACAAGACGAGGTTGTCGTAAATTAATATAATTCAACAATAACTGAAATTGTGTCATCTACATGGGGTTGCTGTGTTTTGGGGGTGGCAGTGGTGTCAGTTCGGCTAAACCTCGGGTACGGCAAAGTGGGGTGTAGAAATACATCCACCAGTTGAAGCTCATTTACTGTACTTCACCAAATAGCATTTTAGAGTTTTAAAATTGTGTAGAAGAGCAAAAACAAAATGTCTCCCAGACATTACCACCCCAATATGAGCTTTATATTTGGTTTCAAGGTCTGCGGAATAGCCTGTACAACGTACTACTCAAACTCATCATACATACTGTGGCCTACATTGACTTATTCATCCTACTTGTGGAGCAGTGCATACACTGCAAAATACACGCTATCAATGCCCACTAAATACCGACATCATGTGAAAGTAACCAGAGCATAAAACAGCTGACGCGAATGCAAACTAAGCCAGATAAATCCTATACATGCACTGAAATAAAAGGCACACATAGGAATGACTTAGCCTACAACCGGGAAGGACAAACAGACAAACAAACTCGACCAAGGAATGAAGAAAAATCTACACAGTAAGGACGTGCCTGTGATTCAGCACCGCTGAATGGACAGCGCCTCGGTACAGGTAGGCATAGTGGAGCTCCATGGGGTGTGGCTGAACGGACAGCGTCTCTGTCTAGTAGCCAGCTAGAATAAGGCTATTCAGTTTGTGGGCAGTTAGGACGTGCCTGTGATTCAGCACCGCTGAATGGACAGCGCCTCGGTACAGGTAGGCATAGTGGAGCTCCATGGGGTGTGGCTGAACGGACAGCGTCTCTGTCTAGTAGACAGCTAGAATTAGGCTATTCAGTTTGTGGGCAGTTAGGACGTGCCTGTGATTCAGCACCGCTGAATGGACAGCGCCTCGGTCAGGTAGGCATAGTGGAGCTCCATGGGGTGTGGCTGAACGGACAGCGTCTCTGTCTAGTAGCCAGCTAGAATAAGGCTATTCAGTTTGTGGGCAGTTAGACATTAACTGGGCACAGTCGAGTAGCCTACAATGCTTATATGAAAACCATCAGAGTGACAGGTGGAAATGCATTATACCAGAGAAAGGCAGGCTAAAGGTAGGGATGCAGGCAGAGGATGATGATGTTTGTCTACATCAAGAAGTTTTTAAAAAGTTAGCCCAACTAGGTAATCATTAATTATTTACAGTTCCTCAATTATCGTTCTGTCACTGCAAGACATTGCAGATTTGTTATAGCCTACAAGTGTTAATGTCTTTGAAGCCAAAAAGACATACAGTGCATTCGGAAAGTATTCAGACCGCTTGACTTTTTCCACATTTTGTTATGTTACAACCTTCTTCTAAAATTGATTAAAATGGTTGTTTCCCCCTTCATAAATCTACAAACAATACCCCATAATTACAAAGCAAAAACTGGTTTAAACATTTTTGGAAATGTATTAAGAATAAAAAATTGAAATATCACATTTACATAAGTATTCAGACCCTTTACTCAGTACTTTGTTGAAGCACCTTTGGAGGCGATTACCGCTCGATCCTGACTTGTCTCCCAGTCCTTGAAAAACATCCCCACAGCAAGTTGCTGCCACCATCATGCTTCACCGTAGGGATGGTGCCACATTTCCTCCAGACGTGTCGCTTAGCATTCAGGACAAAGAGTTCAATCTTGGTTTCATCAGACCAGAGAATCTTGTTTTCATGGTCTGAGAGTCTGTAGGTGACTTTTGGCAAACTCCAAGCAGGCCGTCACGGGCATTTTCCTGAGGAGTGGCTTCCGTCTGGCCATTGTACCATAAAGGCCTGATTGGTGGAGTGCTGCAGAGATGGGAGAACCTTCCAGAAGGACAACCATCTCCACATAGGAACTCTGGAGCTCTGTCAGTGGGACCATCTGATTCTTGGCCACCTCCTTGACCAAGGCCCTTGTCCCTCGATTGCTAAGTTTGGCCGGGTGGCCAGCTCTAGGAAGAGTCTCATCGTCACTCAATGCCCAAGTTATCCTCCACTGTACTCACATTCTACCATACCCATGTCTGTATATTAGGACTTGAATCTATTCTTCCACGCCCAGAAACCTGCTCCTTTTACTCTCTGTTCCGAACACACTAGACGACCAGTTCTTATAGCCTTTAGCCGTACCCTTATCCTATACTTCTCCTCTGGTTATGTAGAGGTTAACCCAGGCCCTGCAGTGCCTAGCTCCACTCCCATTCCCCAGGTGATCTAATTTGTTGACTTCTGTAACCATAAAAGCCTTGGTATCATGCATGTTAACACTATAAGCCTCCTCCCTAAGTTTGTTTTATTCACTGCTTTAGCACTCTCTGCCAACCCGGATGTCCTAGCCATGCTTGAATCCTGGCTTAGGAAGGCCACGAAAAATCCTGAAATTTCCATCCCTAACAATAACATTTTTCAACAAGATAGAACTGCCAAATGGGGCGGAGTTGCAATCTACTGCAGAGATAGCTTGCAGAGTTCTGTCATACTATCCAGGTCTATGCCCAAACAATTCGAGCTTCTACTTAAAAAAAAATAATCGCCTTTCCAGAAAAAAAGTCTCTCACCGTTGCCGCTTGTTAAAGACCACCTTCAGCCCTCAGCTTTGCCCTGGACACCATATGTGAATTGACTGCCCCCCATCCATCTTCAGAGTTCGTAGTTCATTGTGTGTAGATTTATGAAAGAAAAAAAATATTTAACTTTTTATGGCTGCAGGGGCAGTATTGAGTAGCTTGGATGAAAAGGTGCCCATTGTAAACGGCCAGCTCCTCAGTCTCAGTTGCTAATATATGCATATTATTATTAGTATTGGATAGAAAACACTGAAGTTTCTAAAACTGTTTGAATTATGTATGTGAGTATAACAGAACTCATATTGCAGGCAAAAACCTGAGAAATTCCACTTCCTATTTGTATTTTTTCTGGGGGTGGCAGATTTTCAACCAAGCTCTCATTGATATTACAGCAAGATATGGATGAGTTTTCACTTCCTACGCCTTCCACTAGATGTCAACAGTCAATAGAACTTTGTCTGATGACTAATGTGAAGGGGGGTCGAATGAGACAGGAAATAGTCACCACTGCCACGATTTGACCATGCGCGTTCACAGAGGAAGGAGCTGCATTCCACCGGCCATCTGAAGTCATTCTAATTCTCCGGTTGGAATGTTATTCAAGATATATGTAAACAACATTCTAAAGATTGATTGAGTACACCGTTTTACATGTTTCTACTGACTGTTACGGAACTTTAGTGGTACTTCCGGGTTGGAGCGAGCGGTCGCATCCGCACTTCGGTCCGCAGGTAGTATTACTTTTCATTACATTTCATTATAGTACAACGGTTTGATTTGTCTAATCTTAACAATTTCTTCTTAGCTAGCTACATATCCGTCTTTGTATCAAAGATAATTGCGTAATTATCGTATTTCGTCGTCCTAACGTAGTCTTCACTGCTATCTGCCCAGCAGCTAGCCAGCTAGCAAACGTCCACCGTCTACCGAATAGCAGCACAACTATTACACTCAACTGAACGACTTGATTAGTGTAGTGTTAGCTAGCTACATAGTTGTCTTTGCTGTCTTCGTATCCAAGATAATTGTGTAGTTTAGAGTGTGTAGTTTTTGAGTGATTATCTTAATTTACTGAGGTTAGCTAGCCAGCTATTTGTCGTCCTTAACGTAGGAGACACTGCTAGCTAGCCAACAGCTAGCCAACGTCTACCGAATAGAACTTCCGCACTCAACAACCCGGTCGCATTCCGCTTCGCTCCACAGGTAGTATCACATTTTCATTTCATTTCATTACAGTACAACGGCTTGATTTGTTTGATCGTAGCTAGCTACATAGCTAGCTACATAGCCGTCTTTGTATCAAAGATAATTGTGTAGTCTAGAGCGATTTTCTAGGTTAGCTAGCCAGCTATTGTCGTTCTTTTAACGCAACGTAATCAACACTGCTAGCTAGCCAGCTAGCCCCGAATAGCAGCACTGTAGAAACTATTACACTCAACGGAACGACTTGATTAGTGTAGTGTCAACAACGCAGCCACTGCCAGCTAGCCTACATAGTCAACAACGCAGCCACTGCCAGCTAGCCTACTTCAGCAGTACTGTATCATTTTAATAATTTTAGTCAATAAGATTCTTGCTACGTAAGCTTAACTTTCTGAACACTCAAGACGTGTAGTCCACTTGTCATTCCAATCTCCTTTACATTAGCGTAGCCTCTTCTGTAGCCTGTCAACTATGTGTCTGTCTATCCCTGTTCTCTCCTCTCTGCACAGACCATACAAACGCTCCACACCGCGTGGCCGCGGCCACCCTAATCTGGTGGTCCCAGCGCGCACGACCCACGTGGAGTTCCAGGTCTCCGGTAGCCTCTGGAACTGCCGATCTGCGGCCAACAAGGCAGAGTTCATCTCAGCCTATGCCTCCCTCCAGTCCCTCGACTTCTTGGCACTGACGGAAACATGGATCACCACAGACAACACTGCTACTCCTACTGCTCTCTCTTCGTCCGCCCACGTGTTCTCGCACACCCCGAGAGCTTCTGGTCAGCGGGGTGGTGGCACCGGGATCCTCATCTCTCCCAAGTGGTCATTCTCTCTTTCTCCCCTTACCCATCTGTCTATCGCCTCCTTTGAATTCCATGCTGTCACAGTTACCAGCCCTTTCAAGCTTAACATCCTTATCATTTATCGCCCTCCAGGTTCCCTCGGAGAGTTCATCAATGAGCTTGATGCCTTGATAAGCTCCTTTCCTGAGGACGGCTCACCTCTCACAGTTCTGGGCGACTTTAACCTCCCCACGTCTACCTTTGACTCATTCCTCTCTGCCTCCTTCTTTCCACTCCTCTCCTCTTTTGACCTCACCCTCTCACCTTCCCCCCCTACTCACAAGGCAGGCAATACGCTCGACCTCATCTTTACTAGATGCTGTTCTTCCACTAACCTCATTGCAACTCCCCTCCAAGTCTCCGACCACTACCTTGTATCCTTTTCCCTCTCATCCAACACTTCCCACACTGCCCCTACTCGGATGGTATCGCGCCGTCCCAACCTTCGCTCTCTCTCCCCCGCTACTCTCTCCTCTTCCATCCTATCATCTCTTCCCTCTGCTCAAACCTTCTCCAACCTATCTCCTGATTCTGCCTCCTCAACCCTCCTCTCCTCCCTTTCTGCATCCTTTGACTCTCTATGTCCCCTATCCTCCAGGCCGGCTCGGTCCTCCCCTCCCGCTCCGTGGCTCGACGACTCATTGCGAGCTCACAGAACAGGGCTCCGGGCAGCCGAGCGGAAATGGAGGAAAACTCGCCTCCCTGCGGACCTGGCATCCTTTCACTCCCTCCTCTCTACATTTTCCTCTTCTGTCTCTGCTGCTAAAGCCACTTTCTACCACTCTAAATTCCAAGCATCTGCCTCTAACCCTAGGAAGCTCTTTGCCACCTTCTCCTCCCTCCTGAATCCTCCTCCCCCCCCTCTGCAGATGACTTCGTCAACCATTTTGAAAAGAAGGTCGACGACATCCGATCCTCGTTTGCTAAGTCAAACGACACCGCTGGTTCTGCTCACACTGCCCTACCCTGTGCTCTGACCTCTTTCTCCCCTCTCTCTCCAGATGAAATCTCGCGTCTTGTGACGGCCGCCCGCCCAACAACCTGCCCGCTTGACCCTATCCCCTCCTCTCTTCTCCAGACCATTTCCGGAGACCTTCTCCCTTACCTCACCTCGCTCATCAACTCATCCCTGAACGCTGGCTACGTCCCTTCCGTCTTCAAGAGAGCGAGAGTTGCACCCCTTCTGAAAAAACCTACACTCGATCCCTCCGATGTCAACAACTACAGACCAGTATCCCTTCTTTACGGAGCTGTGAGGGGAACGGCACCTCAGTACCTCCAGGCTCTGATCAGGCCCTACACCCAAACAAGGGCACTGCGTTCATCCACCTCTGGCCTGCTCGCCTCCCTACCACTGAGGAAGTACAGTTCCCGCTCAGCCCAGTCAAAACTGTTCGCTGCTCTGGCCCCCCAATGGTGGAACAAACTCCCTCACGACGCCAGGACACCACCTTCCGGAGACACCTGAAACCCCACCTCTTTAAGGAATACCTAGGATAGGATAAAGTAATCCCTCTCACCCCCCCTTAAAAGATTTAGATGCACTATTGTAAAGTGGCTGTTCCACTGGATGTCATAAGGTGAATGCACCAATTTGTAAGTCGCTCTGGATAAGAGCGTCTGCTAAATGACTTAAATGTAAATGTAAATGTTTTGGACATTTTGTCACATTATAGTGGACGCGCTTTGTGACTTTGGAATTGTTTACCAAACGCGCTAACCAAAGTAGCTAATTGGACATAAATAACAGACATTTTCAAACAAATTAAGCATTTATTGTGGACCTGGGATTCCTAGGACTGCTCTGATGAAGTTCATCAAAGGTAAGGAAACATTTATCATGTATTTTCTGGTTTCTGTTGCCTCCAACATGGCGGCTAATTTGGGTACTGTTCTGAGCTCCGTCTCAGATTATTGCATGGGTTGCTTTTTCCGTAAACTTTTTTAAAAATCTGACACAGCGGTTGCATTAAGGAGAGGTATATCTATAATTCCATGTGTATAACTTGTATTATCATCTACATTTATGATGAGTATTTCTGTTGAAACGATGTGGCTATGCAAAATCACTTGATGTTTTTGGAACTAGCGAATCTAATACGCCAATGTAAACTCTGATTTTTTTATATAAATATGAACTTTATCAAACAAAACATGCATGTATTGTGTAACATGAAGTCCTATGAGTGTCATCTGATGAAGATAATTCAAGGTTAGTGATTCATTTTCTCTCTATTTCTGCTTTTTGTGAATGCTATATTTAGCTGGAAAATGGCTGTGCTTATTGTGGTTTGGTGGAGACCTAACATAATCGTTTGTAGTGCTTTTGCTGAAAAGCATATTTGAAATCGGACACTTTGGTGGGATTAACAACAAGATTAACTTTAAAATGATATAAGACATGTATGTTTTAGGAATTGTAATTATGAGATTTCTGTGGTTTGAATTTGGCGCCCTCTATTTTCACTGGTAGTTGTCATATTGATCCCGTTAGCGGGATTGCAGCCATAACAAGTTAATACATTTTTAAATAAGGCTGTAACGTAACAAAATGTGGAAAAGGTCAAGGGGTCTGAATACTTTCCGAATGCACTGTAGTTCCATGTTGGCTAGACTTGAAATATAAATATTAGCGGGCTACTCACCAGCATGTGGACTTGCTTGAAAGATTGTTTATGAAACCCCTGTTAATTTTCTGTTTTGCCTGCTACAAGAAGTTAGTCATTATTAGTGAATGTGCATTATGCACGATTCTAGTTAAATTTCTAACAAAAAAACACATTTTAATAGACAGACTTGAAAGCCAGATCAGTGATTATTGCAAAAAAATGATATAATTTCACAAACCGGAAATTCTTTAGATCATTGAAAATGCAGTGTATTTGACCTTTAATTGTACAACAAAGCTTATTTAGAGAAAACATTATTTTTTTAAGTGATATATTGTGAATCGTTAAGATATGAATTTTAGGCCATATTGCCCAGCCCCAACTCTGGTCTTGAAAAATAGCACCGACCTTGATAGAAGTGCACCTAAAACTGCTCCTACAACGCAGCTTGGATCTGTTGCAGCCTAAAAGATGTTATACCATCTGAAAGAAAATGTGAATGTCACATTTTATAGATGGATAGCATGCTAGTCTAGTCACTACTGTACCAAGCTACTGACAGCTGCTTGTGAGGTAACTTACTCTTCAGGAAAACATTTCTGGTTAGCAATGGTATCCTCTTTAAGATGGCAAAGAATAAAGAGACAAGGGAAGGGTGGAGATAGGAGGAAGGAAAAGTGAGAAGACTGGAGTGGTGACCAGGATCATAAGGACTTGAGTAGAGTACGGTACAATATTTTAGGAGAGAATAAGGCTAAAAATAGACAACAATAAGATCTTAAAGATTTGCCACAGTGCCGGCATAGGGCACCATCCCATAAACTCTCACCTCTGCTCTTTTTGGAGCCTGACTCTGAGATGCAGATGGACATGGAGGTTTTATCTGCATCTCTGTCTGTGTCCTCTTCTGCTTGGCTCTCCCAGTCCTCCGGGGCCTGCTGGGCTTGAGCCTGGACAACTCCACTGGGGCCCTCCTGGGGTTCTGACCACGCTTCCGAGAGGTTGCTACTGGCTCCTACTACTGAAGCAGTCGCCACAGAAATCTCCTGAGAACCCTGCTCCGACATGGAGGCATCCATCGCAGCAGCGTAGCCCACCATCAATGCCATCTCATCATCCTGAGAAAGAGGGGTCTAGGAAATGGAGTACAGAATAGAAAACCCACTCTTAACATTTGAAAATGAAGAGCTGAAGAGCATCTAAGAGGTAGAGAGTAGCCTAGCGGTTAGAGCTTTGGGCCAGTAACCAAAAGGTTGCTAGTTTGAATCCCCGAACCAACGTGAAAAAAAATGTTGCTCTGCCCTTGAGCAAGGCACTTAACGAATTGCTCCAGGGTCGCCATCAATAATGGCTGATCCCTGATTGTGACCACAATCTTTGTGGATGTGGATATGTAAAAAACATTTGCATTCCACACTTGTGCAGGTTACCCACTTGCTAATGCAGTGAAAATGGGCAAATATAAGCATATTTGACCTTTGGAGTGTACTGCCGAGCTGCTCCGTATGGTATGCCTTTGAGTTCAAGTGTCTTTGGGTTTCAGAAAATCCCTAACCAAATCTTACGTATTATTATGGTACCTTGGCCACTCCTGAGATGATGATGGTGCTCTTCTTGACCGGGGACTTGAGCTTCTGCTTGGCTGACTCGTGGAGCTGGCGGATGGCGGCCTCTGCCACGGGATCGGACCCATTGAGCATAAGCAGCTCTGTGTCGGAGGAGGACAGGGCCTTACTCCCCATCGTCCCCAGCATGGATGGCTGCTCTGACACCCTCCGAGACGACAGCTTGGACTTGGTGCCGCTGGGAGGCTTCAAGGGGGTCTCTGAAAACATACAAGATCACTTGGATAAGATCCTTATTTTATTGACATTAATACCGGTAATTGCATTCTATACATTTTACTTAAAATAAGCTGAGCCCATCTCCTGTAAGCAACATCTCATAGTAATGCCTAGACAAGAGTGTTGAAAAAAAGTCCAAAAGCCTCAACATCAAAGCCCCAGAGAATAGTTGTCGATAGTATGTGGTCAAGGAGGACTATATTACCTCCAAATTATTGCCATACATTTACATTTTAGTCATTTAGCAGACCCTCTTAGACAGAGCGACTTACAGGAGCAATTCAGGTTAAGTGCCTTGCTCAAGGGCACATTAACAGATTTTCCATCTAGTTGGCCCAGGATTCGAACCAGCGACCTTTCAGTAATTGGCCCAAAGCTCTTAACCTCTAGGCTACCTGCTGTCATACTTTTGGGGTTCCATCTTAAACGTTAATTGTATTGTTAAAGACTCAATACGTACGCTGGGTGGGATTTTTGCTCAGTCCAGGCAGTAGTGGTCGAGCTGGTTTACTCTTTACTGCAGTGATTGTGGTGACCACAGTACCACAGGGCATGACCGTGCGGTCCATTTCCACTCTCTTAGTAAGGGCTGGAGTAGGGGGCTGCCACGACCGCACCTCGCTAGGTTCCAAGTAGGTAAACTTGGGGACGAGAGAAAGGATGGAATGACATGATTCATTGTGTAAAACGGTAAGGTATTGGATATGAATTTGATATGTATTAAGAAGTTAAAATGTCCAAAGCAGATATTGATATTTCTATATCAAATCATTTCTGGGTAACAATTAAGTAACTTACTATGAATCTTTTCAATAAAATGGCCAAAAACAAACAAAAATAGCTTTTTAGCTAAGAACAATTTGACAAGCAAGAATTTTGCTTAAGACGGTCTGGGAGTGAGGAGAGGAAAACTAGTTGTTACTGGCAGAGAGGTTTGAAACTCTTTCTTATTGGTCTGTTAACCAACTTACCACCTGGTGATGTCACCAGGCAGGTCAAAACTCCATCCTACCAAAACAGGCTGACATTTCAGGTGGTCTTTTTTCACAGCTCTTACAGTAAAAGGGTATTATCATAATTGTCACAATATTATTCCTACCGCAGTGTGAAAATATATATAAAAAACACACTGGGCCTTAAAAAAGGTAGTTATCTTGCCTCAGCAGTAAGTGACCCAGTCACTTGGTCTTTGGATATGAGGGCAAATGTTTGCTGTCCTTTGGGTTGCTTCTTCACCAGATGAAAAGGCACAGACACTTGACCCATTAAGGAGTCTGTCAGGAAGACAACACATCCCAATCAGTTTGCTATAACAAGACTTCATACACACAGTTGAAGTCGGAAGTTTACATACACTTAGGTTGGAGTCATTAAAACTTGTTTTTCAACCACTCCAAATTTCTTGTTAAACTATAGTTTTGGCAAGTCGTTTAGGACATCTACTTTGTGCACAAGACACAAGTAATGTTTCCAACAATTCTTTACAGACAGATTATTTCACTTACAATTCACTGTATCACAATTCCAGTGGGTCAGAAGTTTACATACACTAAGTTGACTGTGCCTTCAAACAGCTTGGAAAATTCCAGAAAATTATGTCATGGCTTTAGAAGCTTCTGATTGACATCATTTGAGTCAATTGGAGGTGTACCTGTGGATGTATTTCAAGGTCTACCTTCAAACTCAGTGCCTCTTTGCTTGATATCATAGGAAAATCAAAAGAAATCAGCCAAGACCTCAGAAAAGAAATTGTAGACCTCCACAAGTCTGGTTCATCCTTGGGAGCAATTTCCAAACGCCTGAAGGTACCACGTTCATCTGTACAAACAATAGTATGCAAGTATAAACACCATGGGACCACGCAGCTGTCATACCACTCAGGAAGGAGACGCAGTCGGTCTCCTGGAGATGAACATACTTTGGTACGAAAAGTGTAAATCAATCCCAGAACAGCTGTAAAGGACCTTGTGAAGATGCTGGAGGAAACAGGTACAAAAGTATCTATACCCACAGTAAAACGAGTCCTACATCGACATAACCTGAAAGGCCGCTCAGCAAGGAAGAAGCCACTGCTCCAAAACCGCCATAAAAAAGGAAGGAACTGAAAATGCTACCAAATACTAATTGAGCGTATGCAAACTTCTGACCCAGTGGGAATGTGATGAAAGAAATAAAAGCTGAAATAAATAATTATCTCTACTATTATTCTGACATTTCACATTCTTAAAATAAAGTGGTGATCTAACTGACCTAAGACAGGGAATTTTTACTAGGATTAAATGTCAGTAATTGTGAAAAACTGAGTTTAAATGTATGTAAACCTCCGACTTCAACTGTATAATTTTGCTCACAAACAACAATTAAGTCAGTGTATGAGTAAAATGACAAGATTTTAAGGCTATCAGACATATTTTAAGGGTGATAAAAAGCTTCAATTGTTCTTAAATTCAAATATTGTGGGTGTGCATCAGATATACTATTAGTATCCTTACCTCTCCCTGTGACTAAATTTAGAGATACAAAACAAATATATACTTACTCTCCTGAAGTTTCCCATCATCCAGCAGCTGAATATTGAGCTCTTTTGATCGTCCATTCAGCTCACTTGGTGAGAAAAAGAGGAACATTTACAAAACTGAGGACGAGCAACAGGAAGACTGAGGGAGCGAGAGGGACTGTGGGTTGGATATTATGCGACTGAGTGGCAAGTGTTTACTAAGAGATTGAGCTCACATGACACTATAATGTCTACTAGCTTCATTTTTTATTTCCATATAAAAAGGGCTCTGTAAAGACTCTCTGGCAGCAGCAGTAGCAGTGGACCTCGAGTCTGGACTCACAAGATGAAGGGCTGGTCCCAGGCTGGGCTGGCTGTGTTTTGTAGGACTGAAGTGGAGAGTTTCTGTGGAGGGTCGTCTAGCTGCAGCACACACAGGGGATTCATACTGCCTGCGAAGTGCAAACAACAGAAGAGGAGTTCAACAGAAATGCACAGCCCCATACAAATCAAACATTGGGGTTGATTGGTACAGTACACTGACAACCCAAGTCATGAGCATTATAATGTTTGAACATTAGATTAAGTTGACGTTCAAGTAATTGTTGGAAAACTAAATAAAATGGTTTATTTTACCTTTATTTAACTAGGCAAGTCAGTTAAGAACAAATTCTTATTTTCAATGACGGCCTAGGAACAGTGGGTGAACTGCCTTGTTCAGGGGGAGAACAACAGATTTGTACGTTGTCAGCTAGGGGATTTGAACTTGCAACCTTTCGGTTACTAGTCCAACACTAACACTCTAACCACTAGGCTACGCTGCCGCCTCATTGTAATTGACGTTGGATGTCTGAACCTACAGTATTGGAATGAGTTCATTCTATTTCTAATGGTCTGAACACCTTAGTTTAGGCATAAACATTTTTTGGGCCATTACTGCTATTAGCCCATAGAAATGCATTGAATAAAATATTCACTACATGGAACATATTTTAGATTCTTCAAAGTAGCCACCTTTTACCTTGATGACAGCTTTGCACACTCTTGGCATTCTCTAAACCAGCTTCATGAGGAATGCTTTTCCAACAGTCTTGAAGGAGTTCCCACATATGCTGAATACTTGTTGGCTGCTTTTCCTTTACTCCACGGTCCAACTCATCCCAAATCATCTCAGTTGGGTTGAGGTCAGGTGATTGTGGAGGCCAGGTCATCTGATGCAGCACTCCATTACTCTCCTTCTTGGTCAAATAGCCCTTACACAGCCTGGAGCTGTGGTAGACATGCTGGTTAAGTGTACATTGAATAAAATAAAAGATCACAGACAGTGTCAGCAGCAAAGCACCCCCACACCATCACACCTCCTCCTCCATGGTGGGAACCACATGCGGAGATCATCTGGTCACCTATTCTGTGTCTCACAAAGACACGGTGGTTGGAACCAAAAAAAATCTCCAATTTGGACTCATCAGATCAAAGGACAGATTTCCACCGGTATAATGTCCATTGCTAGTGTTTCTTGGCCCAAGCAAGTCTCTTCTTATTGGTGTCTTTTAGTAGTGGTTTCTTTGCAGCAATTCAACCATGAAAGCCCGATTCACGCAGTCTCCTCTGAACAGTTGATGTTGAGATGTGTCTGTTACTTGAACTCTGTGAAGCATTTATTTGGGCTGCAATTTCTGAGGCTGGTAACTCCAATGAACTTATCCTCTGCAGCAGAGATAACTCTGGGTCTTCCTATCCTGTGGCGGTCCTCATGGGAGCCAGTCATCATAGAGCTTGATGGTTTTTGCGACTGCACTTGAAGAAACTTTAAAAGTTAACATCAACATTTTCTGGATTGACTGACCTTCATGTCATAAAGTAATGATGGACTGTCACTTCCCTTTGCTTATTTGCACTGTTCTTGCCATAATATGGACTTGGTCTTTTACCAAATAGGGCTATCTTCTGTATACCACCCATACAGTACCTTGTCACAACCCAACTGATTGGCTCAAATGCATTAAGGAAAGAAATTCCACCAATTAAATTAAGGCACACCTGTTAATTGAAATGCCTTCCAGGTCACTACATCATGAAGCGGGTTGAGAGAATGCCAAGACTGTGCAAAGCTGTCATCAAGACAAAGGGTGGCTACTTTGAAGAATCTGTCATATAAAATATATTTTTATTTGTTTAACACTTTTTTGGTTACAACATTATTCCATAGTGTTGAGGTCTTCACTATTATTCTACAATGTAGAAAATTGTACAAATAAAGAAAAAACCTTGAATGAGTAGGTGTGTCCAAACTTTTGACTGGTACTGTATATATTTTGGGACATGTATTCAACCCCATATGTTAGGCACTAAACTATATCCATACATATACACTTCCATTAATTTTTAAAACCTGGTCTTGTTCCCAGTCGTGAAAATTTCCAGAGGGTCATAATGGTTTGTAGGCCAAACCGTATGGACGCTATAGATGTTTTCGTGATAAGACCGATTTTCGGGATGTCTCATGGTCTGAAAAACAGATTTAGCTCTGCCACCTTTCACCGCAGATGGGGAAGGGAGATATTGGTGGGTGAGGTAGATTGAGAAGCACCAAAAAAACAGATCTCTCTGGCTGAAACAGATGGACTGATGTTTTTTATTGTGATGTAAGTTAGATTTTCTCAGGGCTGCCAGAAATTGCAGAAGGGTTAATAGCAAGATAGTTACTTGTAGTGACAGTACATTTACATTGAGTGTACAAAACATTAGGAACACTTGCTCTTTCCATGACAGACTGGCCAGGTGAATCCAGGTGACAGCTAAGATACCTTATTGATGTCACTTATTAAATCCACTTCAAATCAATCAATTAAAGAGGAGACAAGTTAGAGAGGGACTTTTAAACCTGGAAACAATTGAAACATGGATTGCGTATATATGCCATTCAGAGGGTGAATGGGCATGACAAAATATTTAAGTGCCTTTGAACAGGGTATGGTAGTAGGTACCAGGAAGGTTTGAATGCGTCAAGAACGGCAACGCTGCTGGGTTTATCCAGCCAACTTGACACAACTGTGGGAAGAATTCAAATCAACATCATCCATGTGGAACGCTTTTGACACCTTGTAGAGTCCATGCACGAACGAATTGAGGACGAATTGAGGCTGTTCTAAGGAAAAAGGGGGGTGAAACTCAATATTAGAAATATCAGTGTACATGTCAATGGCTGAGATAAAGTCAGTCTGGCTATCAGGCTTGTAACTGAATGAATAATGTATCAACTGGTGGAGACACAAGTTGCCCTGGCTATTGCATAGCTGCTGCCTCCTTGGCTTTATGCCACACTGCACATGTCAACAATAAACCCTATCAGCATAGTTGTCCTCTTAGCTTTAATGAAAAAGAAGCAACCGGGGAGAGAAGTGCTGAACACTACACATCTAATTATCAACAGTAATGTATACAGGGAGAGACGCTCTTCTCTCTCCCTGCTGTGGATGATGATCTGCAGCTCTGACAGCCCTGCTACTGTAGGCGAGTTTGGAACCACATTGAGTAGGCTTCAATGGGTTCAACTGATGTCAGAAAATAACAAGTCTCAGAGGCTCCTTGAGGTCCATGCTACTGTTATCTCTGCTGGCAGCCACCTCAACATGAGGCACATGTTGCGCTGTAGCAACACTTCATTGTTTTGTACATGTTTTCATGGTTGAACCAGGTTATGATCCAGTTGTGTCCCTCACCTGCAGCACCGTCCTCCTGCTCCTTACATGTCACCCGGATATTCTTCACCAGCAGCTTCCAGTCGTGAGCGCGGGGGGGCTTGGGCGGTGATGTCACCTGCTTACAGGCCTCCTAGAGAAGCGGACAGAGAACATGCCGATATTAGGTACTACCATATATTATACAGTGGAGAGAAGTGTAGAGCTACAGGGTGTGCATGATTTTGTTCTGACTCAGGAACGCATGGTGTGGAGACTAAGCAACCTAACTATGTTGATATAGAGCACTTCTGCATATCAGGCAATCTATCAATAGAGAGGTATAGAAATGGCCAACAGGTGACAGGAGCACAATGTGCTGACAGGGTGCATTTGTTGTTGTAGGTCTTCGACAGGATGACACAGGAGGGAAAATGTATTCATGTCCAGTCTTGTCAAAATGTTCCCGTACTGTCCTGATTCTGCAAAAGTTTTATAAACCCGGGACTTTCCTGCCCCCTCCCGATAAAAATCCCTCCCTCCCGAACTTGTTCTCAACTGGCCTACCTGGTTAAATAAAGGTGAAATAAAAACAAATGGGTATTCCAAATGGACAATGACCCCAAGCATACTTTCAATGATGTGGCAAAATGGCGTAAGAACAACAAAGTCAAGGTATTGGAGTGGCAATCACAAAGCCCTGACCTCAATCCCATAGAAAATGTGTGGTTTGCGAGCAAGGAGGCATACAAACCTGACTCCGAAACACCAGCTCTGTCAGAAGGAATGGGCCAAAATTCACCCAACTTATTGTGGGAAGCTTGTGGAAGGCTACCTTGACCCAAGTTAAACAATTTAAAGGCCATGCTTCCATATACTAATTGAGTGTATGTAAACTTCTGACCCACTGGGAATGTGATGAAAGAAATAAAAGCTGAAATAAATCACTCTACTATTATTCTGACATTTCACATTCTTAAAAGAAAGTGGTGATCCTGACTGACCCAAGACAGATCATTTTTACTAGAACTAAATGTCAGGAATTGTGAAAAACTGTGTGTAAATGTATTTGGCTACGGTGTGTAAACTTCCGACTTCAACTGTACATAGACATGGAACATTAGTTACTTTAATAATGTTTACTCATTTCATATGTATATACTGTAATATATTATTTTTTCATATTATATATAATGCCACTCCGACATTGCTGGCTACAACTGGAATGGGTTGATGGAAGGGGAAAATGACCATATATTTTACATTTCATTTTTATTAAGTAAACTATAATCGTTTTTTTCCCCCCTTTTCACACATTGCATATTTCTATCCCCTCCCCCCAAAAAACAGTTTATAACTATTTCTGTACTGCCTGTTCCTTTGGTCTTTCGATCCTGTCCTGACCCACGGGAGTCCTGTTCCAGTGTCAAACTGTAATGTCTTCCTCTCACCTTGACCTCTGTGGCCTGAGCAGGCCTGCAACTCAGCATCACGGAGGGATGCGCCGCACACAGCAGCTGTCTCAGCACGTCCTTTACTGCAGCCACACTTGGGCCTGTGGCATTGTCCTGACAGACAAATGGATCAACACTCCACCATCACATCACTAGCAATCATCTCCATTACAGTTTGACTTGTCAGGACTGATAATTTTGGAAACATCATAAAAAACATGTTGAGGTTTGCAGTTTACCCTCAGGAAGTATTGAAGATCTTAGTTTTTCAAATGTTTGCCTTATATATATTTTATACCACAGACTGTGGGTTATGGGCCATACCTGTGTGAAGCTGGGGCTGAGCTGCAGGTCCCATGTCTCCAGATGGGACACCCCCCAGCCCACCCAGACCTCTCCTTCAGCCTCCCTTATCTGCAAGTCCAACTGGGGAACAGAGGGCAACAGAAAGGCCATGAGCAACAACACAGTTGTTATATTATCCCAAATACACGCTTCACCCCGGCAGAGTGCAAGCCAACACAATGAGCTGTAATTGAGCAGTCCACCATAGAGAGAAAAAGAGAGTAAGTGAGAGAGAAGGAGAGTGAGTGAATGTGGGAGAGAGACAGACAGAGGGCTATGTGCTAGTGGGAGAGAGGACTGTGTGCTAGTGACTGGGCCATCCTGTCCCAGCATGCCTAGAATCCACTCTGACTGTACAGCCAACTATGTTATCAGAAAAAGCCTTTGTTTGGTAGCACTCAAATACAATATATATATATATTATATATATATATATTTAGAAAAAAATCATTTATCATCAGTAAAAATAGGTTTTGGTCATACTGGAAAAAGTGTAGGCCTTAGTGTTACATAAAGCACAGTACAAATGGAGTCAAGTAATGGTGAATAAAGTACAGCAACCATATTTTGCCAGAAGCACTACTATTTCCATGGGAGATGTATCATCCATGTGTGGGAAAATGTTAACAAACACGGTATCATTATAGTAATGAGGAATGAATATAGCCTAGTGTCTTATGGTTTAGGAAAAAATACCTGAGAACAAAAGGATTCCATTTATAGTAGCCCATCACGTCAGTCACATGAAATGCCCCACTGCAATGATACTACAGTTGTGTTACAACTGTGTGGTTACATATGGCCAAAGTGCACTAAGCTGCAAAACCACAGAGCGTGTGAGTGAGGCAGAAAGAGAAACACACTGGCTCAATATACTGTTCAAATACATCTTTCACAATCACTCATAACAAGAACAGGGACCATTCTAGTGTCAGTCAGTCGCAATGTGAAAAAGGATGAACATATTTCAAAAGGCCTGCCCCCAGGACTTTTCCAGAACAAACTGAAGGAGGGAGTATGAAAAAAAATAACAATAGCCTCCCTCTACCCCTCCCAAAAACAACAACCAATCCAAAACCCTAACAAAAGGTGTCCTGACCAAACCAAAGCTAGTCCTGGCTTTAGATTTTTTTTCCTCTCACTTGACTTGACTCACTTGACTCTCACAGGATCAGGCCCACAATGAGGCCACCAGATTTTATTTTAAAAAATAGCTTTAATTTAATTGGGTTAACTTCAACAGCCACTTACTAGCCGTGCATTTGCAACCGCTTAACAACTAGCTCAATAACTTAAGACGGGATGGAAGCTTATAGAGCTTATATACCCACTTTCATGATGTTCAATATGAAACCACAAGTAGTACTAGGCTACAGCAAGCAACCTAGAGTGAAAAACCAGCAGAGGGAAAGGCTAGATCGCTAAACATTATGGGTGAGCCCGAGTCAGAGATTTGACTTTAAATCGTGCCCAGTTACGGGCGATGCTAATAAAATGGATGTATCAAGCCATCTCTACCTTGTTTAACATGAAAGAGGGAACATTTCTCAACATCACTTTTTAGGTGAGAAATTATTCTTACTTTCTCTCTTCTCCAATGACAAAAGTGGAGGTAGTAGGAAAAATGGGGCACCTTTACCAAGAATTTTCTCCTATACCTCCTCCAGTATTTTACATTAGACAGACAGTGATTTAAATAAGGTATCCAGGACATCTAGGCCCTCGCCATTTAATCCGATTCTCATAGCAGCAGCAAAGCTATGCTGAAGTGTGTCATGTTCAATAAATCACAGAGCTACCTCCATTAAGACAACACAGGGAGAGAACCAGGAGCCCCCCCCCCCTCTCTTCCTCACTCTACCTTTGTTTGTCTAAAGCATCACTCCAATAGAGATGGGATGGGAAAGATGTTAGCTGCAGATGTAGTGGACATAACTGTTGTGTTCCTTTACCTGCAGTTCAAGTGCCGATATCTTCACGCTGTACCTACAGGGCTCTCCTGGAGACATGGCTGATGGTGATGCACTGAGGGAGAACTGAAGCTTGTCCCCGACAACCTTGCATTGTGCAGCCTTGGGGAAGACAAGGCAGCATACAGTTACAATAGTACCGTACAATAATCAAGGTAACACAAAAATACTATTTGAGATAAAAAGGTGCTTGATGCTAAACATGCCCAACCATAATTGTGGTATTCTTGCAAAGTACATACATGGTTCACATTCAGACTTTTTACCTGGTTTTCCTCAATGTGTGCGTGTTCATTTTTTATTACTAGTTCAGTGTGGGACAACAATCAACTTGAAAGCTCCAAACATGAAGTATGTCATCATACTGCCCATTTCTCCCAGCAGGACCCTCATCATCACTTCCCTCATCTCCTTAGTGTTGATCTGTACTGGGCTGGCTATAAGGAGACAGCTACTAAGCTTCTTACTGCACACTCACTAATGCAGGCAGGTCAAGGATAAGCCTTTGTTTACCAAAGTCTCTAAAAACAAAGAAGCAGCATCTGGATCTTGCATATTACAGAAAATCCTAAACAAAAAAATTGAGCAGGTATTTAAAGGTGCAATGTGTAGAAATCACTTCGACAGTTCCTGGTTGCTAAAATTCGAAATAGCTCTCAGAATTTTAGTTTTTGACAAAACAAACAAGTGCAGAGAATGATTGTACCATCTAAACCGCTGTGAAATATGTTTTCAATAACCAAAAATATTGTATTTTCAGTCGTTTGATACGGGTGTACAAAACCGAAAATGTAAAAGATGCAAAAACAAAACGTAACAATGGTAATCATAGAAATAGCACACACAGAACAGGTATACGGCATTTTAGACTTGCTTTCAATGAAAAGGACAGATCTATAACTCACGTCTAGGTGAATTTGGTCAGGTCGCCAAAAAAGTTACATATTGCAGCTTAAATAACAGACTAGTCCATCTGAAAAACCCTGCTTTGCTTTCCTTTTCCATACAAAATCTGCTAATGCTATTGGTGAAAATATTATTGATTTACTGAAAATGTATAAAAACAGTGAGAATTCTCTTCACCTTTTTAGAAGAGGCGCTGGTTATATGAGGATCCCATAAACTTGGAGCTGGAGAGGAGGTCGTAAAAATGTGCTATTGGCTCTGGCCAGACAATTTAAGGCGAGGAGGAAAATGTCTGGAAGTGCCAGTGAAGCTAATGGACATTGTGTGAATCAGAATATTGGCCACTGTGGACCTGAAATGAAGTTAAAAGGCTGCAGCACCAATAGAGCACTGCCATTTACATTGAATTACAGTGGAAGATTCGATTGACTATAGAGGCTGGTTATGACATTAGAGCACATTGATTAGGAAATGGCAACAGCATAAATGCTTTCTTTACTAACTGTAGTTAGTGTTTAAGAGGCCTCCACTGTCAAACTAAAAACAACTGCAAAACTATTTCAGTGGCTGTAGGCGGAGGACGACGCTGCACTGGGTTCAACAATGACCCAATTGATCCAGATTCCTCCTCTTACCTCAAACTTGATTTTAAATCAGGAAAATAAGCATTTAGAAACAACAATGAACATATCTGAACTATACGGAATCATGTACTTGAGCTTTTCATTCTGTGTGCAATTTGTTGCTAGCCATTCGATGAGAGCCAGTCTGAGACGCATGGATTTTATCTTACCTTCTGACCAGCAGATTTTTTAAAGCTGGACACTTGGCCAACCACCAGCTCTGATGACTGAAGGCTCTCCTCTTCAAATGTTAGTTGCACTGGGCTCTGTGTGAGTTAGGAGTACCTGGGTCAGGTGGTGGTCAGCAAAAAGCTATACCCCAACAACTAACATTATCTCAACATTAAAAGAGTCACAGAACAGGTTACAAATGGATAATGTTTACAATTTGGTATGAGATGAAAAGGTTACAAGGAACAGTAGCAAGGTACAGGAATCAAGATTGTTGACACTGGATTCTGTGAAGGTGATTTCTTCTACTATGAGGTTCATCTGTGTGCTCAGGTCTTGTTTCATTTAATACAGATCCTGTATTCATATGTTGTTTGTTCTGGTATAGAGGATTCTTTCTAACGTCTGTCACTGCCTGTCCTATTCATTTATTTAGCTACAGGCAACTTGTGTAAATCCATAGTAATTTGGAAAGTTAAATAAACTAGTGTATGGGTCATGGGACTCACCCCAGACTTCCTCGATTCGTCATTCAACGCTCTGCACCAAGCAACTCTCCATTGACTTTTCCAGCTTTTCAGTGACAGCGCCCATCCCAACAGAGCGTCCGCTTCCTCCGAAACCGCATTGTTTTGCTCAGGCTTCTGTATCCGTAGATCGTCGTAAAAATACTGTATTAGATACAGTATCAATGTAATGCTGGATGCAATTAACAGTGTTACCATGCAAAGCCACTGCAAGTCTCCCAAAACAGAATTTGAAAGGGGACTTTCTGGGTCAGTCATCCTCAGCAACTGACTTAAATAGCTGGCTAGCTATTTATTTAACTAATGACAATTGTCTCTTGAATGTAAGACCAGCACAAAAACATGGTCTGATGCGCTTTTGAATTAAGTCCCCGTCATTCAAGACAATTAAGTTAGCTAACGTTTGCCATCTAACTGAGTTATGGATCCAGCTATATTAGCAATGAGAGCAAGTCTTGTCAACAAGTTCAACCACTGAACAAGAAACTCTATGCAATGTTAGCCTCTTATCTGGTCAATAATATCGTGGTTACTGATGGAGGCTCAACATCCAACTAAAATATCCTAACTACTTCAAGGAAGTAGTTAATCCTTGCTAACGTTAGCTATCTTGTTTGAAAACTGCAGTAGAAAGCTAGGTAGCTAACAAGTAAGCAATATATATGGTTTCCTTAAAGTTAATGCAAGTAACTTAGCTACCTACTAAATAACGGCGCATTTTGAGTAAGTTAGACCAAGCAAGTTCGAGCAAGCTCCACTCATCTCTAACGTTAGCTGCACACCATTGTATGTCTGTGTTTGCTAGCTAGCCCCTAGCATTGCTAGCCAACAACAGTAAGTCAGCCAACTACACATAACGACGAGATTTTCATAAAAATTGGCTAGGTAGCATCAGACCTTTCTCTCATTTAGATTACAAGTCAACGGGAGCTAATTTAGCAAGTTATCTAGCTAGCTAATATCACGTAGTCCAAAATGTAATGTCAATTAATCGTTTCTGGCGTCCATGGCGTAAAGCCAAGTGAAAGTTATTCGTGGCTTCAAACGACGAAACAAATGTATTATTTTGTGAAGTCCTTATCTATAAAGCCCCATCACACGCTTGAAGACCATCTCCGATACCGTCAATGACCGAAATCGAAAAATTGCAAATGTCATGTGATGTGGCATGAACTGCTATTCCCAGAGTGCATAGCGATATCTTAAAGCGTCCATGTGCGCATTGCTTTCATCAATACTCTAGTGGGTTTTCCCAAACTTTCAATTTTATCTTCAAATACATTTTAATTTCTAAGAAAAATCAGCGTTTTTGTGTAGAAATAACTGCAATTACATAGCTTTTATTGATAGTTTCTGACTTATAGCTACTTGCATCTTATACACGTGTTGTTACATTGCTGGGGTATAAGAAAGGATACACGGTTCGGATTGGTCCACAGTTTTCCCAACGTGTTTACAGAAGTAGTTCCTCCCCTTTTTAGTAGGACAACGAAATTGCAGTTTGTGTGTCAGCATGTTGTTATTAATAAATACTTATAAAGAACATAGCTACCAACAACACATTTTCTACACGTTGCAATATTCAACAAGACAGTCTAAAAGTAACGTGTTCTCTTGTTAACCATCGAGCTTGCCACAGGAAACTAACGTTTGCTGCGTTAGTAGCTAGTTAGCTACTTACAATAACTAGCAATAACGTTAGCTAGCTAGCTTGTGTTGATGTTTAGCCCAGTTTTATGGAACGTGAACAACAGTTGAAGGGTGTGCTGGAATAGCGAATTCCCCCATATATTCCATCTGCCTCTGTGGGGAAGCAGATCACCATGAACTGCCGTTCGGAGGCTCTAGAAGTGTCGGTGGAGGGAAGACAGGTGGACGAGGCCATGTTGGCTCTGTTGCACACTATCTTACTGCATCGCAGCACTGGGAAATTTCACTACAAGAAAGAGGGCACCTACTCCATTGGTACTGTTGGCACACAGGACATTGACTGCGACTTTATTGATTTCAGTTTTGTTCGTGTTTCTTCCGATGAGCTTGATAGGGCCATCAGGAAAGCAGTAGGAGAATTCAAGGTAGGCCTATATGATGACGGATTGTTTGTTGAAATGTATAGATATTATCCACTAAAACGTATAGCTAGATATTATATGAGTTATGTTATGTATAACTATACTTGTAATTTATTGGTATCCATTGACCTCTGGAATCTATATTGTGCTTTACAGGATGCCATGGGCAATGGGACGGATGGAATGGGACAAATCTCACTGGAGTTCTACCAGAAAAAAAAGTCCCGCTGGCCTTTTTCTGATGAGTGTATTCCCTGGGAGGTCTGGAGCATCAAGGTCAATGTCGTCAACCTGGCCAACGAGCAGGAGAGACAGATCTGCCGGGAGAAAGTGGGTGAGAAGCTGGGTGAGAAGGTGATCAACATCGTGGAGGTGATCAACCGGCATGAGTACCTACCCAAGATGCCCACCCAGTCGGAAGTGGACAATGTGTTCGACACCAGCCTCAAAGATGTCCAGCCTTACCTGTACAAAATCACTTTTCAGATCACTGATACGCTGGGCACCTCAGTGAGCACCACCATGAGAAGGCTAATAAAAGACACCTTAGCACTGTGAAGTCACCTCAAAATGATGTGCATCTTAAAACATGGCTGTGGGTAGCCTGGTTCCAAATCGTTTGGGCTGCCTTGTCAACTCTTGTGGTTGTGACCATAGGATGACCATAGAAGTTGGCAAGAAAACACAAACAGATCTGGGACCAGGCTAAATTGTGGGCTTTATTGACTATGGGATGTAATTGCTTCATTGACATGGGCATTTGCAGGCCCTTGGGTCTTAACTATTAGTTAGTACGCTAGAAGTACAACCACCCAATGTCTAATCAGAAAGTAAAATCAGTTTGTTTTTTATTGTTTTTTTTATTTTACCTTTATTTAACCAGGTAGGCTAGTTGAGAACAAATTCTCATTTACAACTGTGACCTGGCCAAGATAAAGCAAAGCAGTGCGACACAAACAACAAAAGATTACACGTGGAATAAACAAACACAGTCAATAACACAATAGAAAAAGTCTAGACAGTGTGTGCAAATGAGGTAAGCAGTGTGTGCACATTTGTAAGCAGTCATTTTACAATCCTGGTTATCAATGCCTACTCTTTCTCTAAATGCCTTTGTCAACACTGAAACATGATCTTTCACATCCGATAGTACAGAATAGAACATCGTCAAGTACCATTTTTGCTTTTAGGTTTTTTGTATGAACAAAGTGCTACAAGTAACATGTCTGTCTGAAACAGGTTTTCATTTAATAACTGCTTCATGGAAGTTTTAATTATCTTTTCAAGTAATTGTAAAGTAATTTTCTGATTTATGTTTGACATTTGCTTCTAAGAAAATGATGTGAAGAAAGATGTTTCACTTTTGAAAATAAAATGTATCACCTGAATTAATTTCACATTCCTAATTGTTATTTTAGAAAACCACCTGCTACTGTGCTTACTGATGTTAAGGACAAGACATCGGTCGTTCGTGGTGGGTTGCCATCCTATTGCCTCTGACCACAGAACCTCGTTAATCATTTTATGTTAATTTCCTGACTACACGTTGAATCGCCACACTTTATTGACACCCAGCAGGTGATTTTAAACACATACCAACTTCTCCTGAAAACCTTCACATGATTCAAGGGTGTTAGTTTCTTATTAACGCAATCCAAACAGTATACACACTCAATACCAAGGCAGCTACCGCAATATCACTCTTTATTACAGAAAGAATTCAAGCACAAAACCTGTAGAAAAAAACACAAAATGGCTGCCTTTTATGTAAAGCAACAATAATGCAACCCATACAAATATGCATTATTGCAGAAATAGCAGAATAATACTAAAGATATGTATTTTCATAAACAAACTAATTATAGAAACAAAATTAAAGGTTATACAAACACTGCCATATACACAAAATTATATTCAATTTCTTTGAACTCAATTTCTTTTTTTAAGATCTTCCAGAAAAATTCAGAGCACAAATATAAATAGATTGTTTTAACCTAACCACAGAAGTTAAACATCACAAAGTTACATCTTTCAAATCTGAATATCAATATCTGTGGTTATTGCGGTATCAGTGTACAACTGATAAAAACATTTATCATCAATAATTAAATCCTCTTTTCCAGATGTACTGTAATTAACAAGCCATCACAATCACAGCAACCCAAAAACATTGGACTGTTATAAAGGAACTATTTTCCAAATCCCACTTTTTCCCCTAGGGCAAGTCTTGCTTTCACGTTCTTACATTTTTTAAACCTTTATTGGCTGTATTGGCTGTATATTGGTTGTAAATCATTCAAAATATCCAAGTAAAAAAAAGTTGTTAATCTGCAACGATTTATTGTGCTTAGTTTTAACAGAACATGTGTCAATTGTCTCAGGATGCATATGCTAAGACCATGCTATCAATTCACACGATTACTTATGTAATTATCATACAAACTATTTCAGACTTCATCATACTGGTATTGAGCTGTCACAGAGCAGTGATACAATACCCATGTCTTTGGTCATTCAAATTAATTCTTCTGTATGTATTACTATACAAGTTTCTTTTCTATTTTTGTACCAAATTAATCATTTAAAAAACTACAACAAAATCTATCATACACCACACCCAGAAAGTAAACAAAACTCCTTTCCCAATAAAGTACATATTTTCCTTGTTTTATACACAATAATCCATTCATGCTGATCTGTAATTTATTTTGTGATATCTAAAATTAAAATAGAAATAAAGATAATTTATTTTCTCAGAATCTACAAAAAGTGTCAGTTAAAATACTGCACGTTTTTCCAGTTCTTATCCCCTTGCTAATCTATCTCCTCTTTGGTTTTGTTTACTTGTATAATCTACACAAAATATCACTAAGGCAATGACAAAATCTGAATAAAAGAAGAATTAATATGAATAGTCAATATGAAAACCATAGTTTTATGGTACAAAACAGATTATAGCTGAAATGTTAATGGGATGCAGAGGATCTAAAATAAAGATTCATATAACAATAATTAATCAATGTAATTTGACCAATATGCGCAACGTTAATAGTGAACAGAATTGCAAAGTGCATATCAATAAACATGATGCCTGAGGCCACTAATATCATATTCATATATCATATTCATAATCGTCACGCATCAATCAACACAAATTCACAATTTAAGCAAAAGCACTTAACTGATCTTTAATTGTATAGTACAGCAATTCCTAAATCAAAAGAGTTTTAATAGGTAAGGATGAGTCAAATGTGGTTATCTGAAATATATTTACGCAGTACTAACGATGTCAAATGCCAAGTAACATTTGTAAGGAGCTGATGACGAGGCAAATAGCAATTCATTGCACACATTCACTTTCACACCTTTACACCAACACACATGGCCACTGGAAAATATAGCATGAAGGAAAGCAAACTACCAACAGCAATAGATACATTCAAAATATTTCTTGTGTAGACAGAGTTGTATTTGATATTTTACGATGCTGTGAGCATAAAGTATCATCTCAGAGGCTCAAAACAGAGCACAGGTGTCCGAGTGAGACACATTCAAATGTGGCTATGGCTCTGCTCATGGCTCCAAAGACTAAAGGCAGTTTTGAATGTCCTGTGGCAGAGCTTACACATGTACTGCCTCTTAAACGTGAGGGCAGAGAGAGTGGGAGCATGGTAAAAAAAGGTTTCTGATTCCTGAGGGGTGAGAGGATTATCCACACTATCCGTCTTGGGTAGGGGGCTACTGTATGATCTGTCCATCTCCGGCCTCTTGGTCCTGGGCATTGATGACGAACTTACAGGCTTCTCCTCCTCCTTAGTTACCACAGATTTAGTTACCACAGATTTAGCTACCACTGGCTCTGCCTCCATTGGTTTAGGTGGAGAAACTTGTGGGGCAGGACATCCAGTTGCTTGTGTGACCGCAAGTGGTGGTGAGGGGGAGGGAGACGAAGGGCGCCTATCATCGACCTCTCTCACTCCAGGTTCATCGGAGGTGGACATGTGGGACTGGAAGTGGCTCCAAAGACGAAAGTTGGTCCTGAAGGCCTTATTGCAGATGTGACAGATGAAGGGTTTGATGTGGCACAGCAGCTCCTGGTGGCGCTCCAGGTCTTTGTGGCCACCGAAGAGCTTGCCACATTTTTCACACGGCCAAACACCTGGCTCCTCGGGCTCAATGGAGGCCCCAGATGTCATGTCCTCCCTCTCGCTCACAGCTTCCTCAATGGGCTCCTCCTTCACTGTCAGCTCGCCATGATGGTCGTTCTTATGCTGGCTAACACTCAAGTCCTCTGGCACGAATGATGAAGAATCCTCTGAGTCAAACATGGGCGGACCCGAAGAGTCACTGTAGATGATGTCCTCTCTGAAGCTCCCCGCTCCCACAGACTCCTGTGTATGGAGCGGCCTTCCGAGGTGGTCAGATACCTCTCCATTGATCTCCTCCTGGTGGCTCAGCTGCTCCTTAACAGTCATAATGTTGTGGTTATGAACCTCCACCTGGTGTCTCCATATGCTAAAGGAGGACTTGAAGGTCCGCATGCACTCCAGGCAGGTCAGTTTCTTGTACTTGCAGTGTGCTTCATGCTCTTTTTTAACCGCTGGGCTGGAGAATCGGAGGCCACAGTATGGGCACACGGTTGCATGTCGACAGCCCCTCTCATGGTCTCCCTGCTCAAAGTGAGAGGACAGCTTCTCATTGCAGAGCCTGCAGGAGTAAACCTCTGTGTCTGTGTTCTCTCTCTGACCGGGCTGGTCCTGGTCCTTTTGGTAGAGACTGCTCTCTCTCTCAGTCTCTTGGTTGGCTCTCTCTGCAGGGTGTGTCTTCAAATGCTGCTTGAACTGAGACAGAAACAAAAATGTTTTCCCACAGTAAGGGCATATCAAATTTGACCTGGACCTCAGGCCACCTTTTTTGGCAAACACCTGAGACTGCGAACCCTGCTTATTCCTCCTCAGCTTCATGAGCAAGGCTTTCTTTATTTCTCTCTCTCGCACAATATCAATCAGCTTCCTCTGAAACTTTTCATCCAGCTGGAACGAGCTGGAGGATGATGCAGGGTTTTGTACCACTCCGTGCTGGGTTTGGCAGTGGGTCCAGACTTTGAAGTTGGTGTGGAAGCGTTTGTGGCAGATGTCACAAGCATATGGCTTATCTGGGTTGTGATACATGTTAACATGGCGGTGCAGTCCAGCTTTGGATCTGAACACTTTTAAACAGTTCCAGCATTTAAACATCTTGCTCTGCCTGGGCTCATCAGTCCAGTCTCCATCATTGTCGTCCATGTTGGAGTTGTGAGGTACAGATTCTGACATGTTCTTTTCATCTTCACGTGGGAAATCATGTTTGTTCACACCTTTGGACTTTTTGAATGGGTACCTTCTGTTGTCTCTTCTCACCTTTCTCTTTCCAGGGAGATTATAACATGGCTTAGTAGGGCCTTGGTCAAAATTAATTTCAATGTCTTTTAGGTTTACTGGTAGAGAATCCCCTACTGTGATTCTAATGATCTCTGAGGGGTCAGACAGTGGGCTGCTAGGTTCTGTCTTCACATGGAACACCTCTCCCTGAGTTTCTTCTTCATCATCATACCTACTGTGGTGCCTTGACCTGAGAAGAAGTGGCGGAACCACTTTCACACTGTGTTTGTGCTCACTCTGAGTCCCTTCCTCTGTCTTTGCCACCATCTTAACAACAGACTGTTCTCGGCCTTGCAGCTTATTGAGCTCCAGTGTTGGGGAGAAGACTGGGACGGGACTGTCCATGGATAATGACCTGCGCAGCAGGCTTTTTATGAGTGGGCCACTCCTGTCAATGGTCTGGCTAGGCTCCCCTGCCGAGCCCTGAAAATTTGATGTGGTTCTGTAGAGCCTCTGCTCTTCCTCCTCTTCTTTAGTGCTTAGATCAGACTCAGTCTGTAACATGACTGTTGGAGATTCACTGAAGGAGACTGAGGTGGTGAGCTGGGGCCTTACCGATGACCCTGTGCGTGATGATGTCTTCCCCTTTAAGATGGAGGCATATGAACTGATGGACTTGCTATCAGAACCCTCACTAGTTGCTTCAGCTGATTTTCTGGGATTGGACGCAGTGTTCCTGGATGATTCATTTGGATTCCTCTGTCCTGAGGGCTCTCCTTGATAATTTGAACTGTAGCGACTGGGGCCGGGAGAATCACCACCTCGGTTCTTGCGCATAATGACACTCCTCGGCTGGCTGTCGTTGTCATCTTCCTCTGAGAAGGACAACCTTTTTCTGGAGACGCAGTAGGACACATGCGGCCTTGTTGACATGATGTTGGTTAGAAAGGGGATTCCTAGACTGTATCCCATCTCCTGGATGGCTGCCAGGCTGCCTCTGTCCACGAAGAGGGAGGATGAGTATATGTAATTCAGCACTACCTCAAAGGCCTCAGGCTCACAGAAGTCCAACTGTATCACTTTGTGGGTGTCAGACAGCCTCCGTGTGAACAGGGATTGGAAATACTCACTGCTGGCAGCAAGCACACTCCTGTGGGCTTGGTACCTCTGATCCCCAACAACCAAGACTGTGTCACAGAGCTGCCCCTTCAGGCGCTGCTCATTAAGCATCCCCAGGACCGAGAGGCCATGGGAGGGATTACTATAGTGCACCAGACTCTCCATACTGACTGAAAGGCAAGAAAAAAATGAAGATTTTAATTTTAAGACCCTTAGTTTGACTAAAATTAAGGAAGGAGTTACCTAAACATTTAGGAAATATATAAAATCAAACACACTATGTGTCAAATAAATCTACCTAAAGAAATAAATAACAGTAGAAAAGTTGCAAAAATTCTAAGAATCTAATAACATTATGCCAAATTCTTATATGACATACAGGTGTGACAATGTTTCAGAAACTTGCCCACGTGTGTGGCAAATTTTCTGAAAGCTAAATGGTGTGCCACAAAATGTTGCCAGTGGTTTGCAAATGTTTGCACCTAATGGTGAATCTGTGCCAAATCTTTGGCAGCATTAATATTTATTGCCACAAGTGGTAAAGAGTTCGCCAGAATTTTTTTCTGTTGGACAATTCTCTCAAGATTCAATTTGAATCTGTGGCATAACTTGTTGCAAAATGTTCCAAGACCAGTAACCGTTGATTACATAATCAACGGGATTAGAAACATCTGTTGAAAAATGGAAACCAAGCTATCTTAGCTAGCTACCAAAGTTGTCCTGTGAGTGTCTAACTTATTAATTAAACTTCCTAGTGAATAAACTTTGACATTTTATTTGGTAAAATGACACCTACTTAGCAATGTCATGTTTTATGGGATAGAGTGAAACACATTTTGTTGATACTAGTTTCAATCTCAGTGCCACTGACTGGCTAGTGCTGAGCTAGCTAACGTTAGCTATCCTATTTTTGCACAATTAATGTGATAGTTTAGCTACCTAACTAATGATTTGCCTAAACATTTATATTTTAGGGTGTCTTAATACCAATATGCATGCCAATATGCTAGTGTCACAGTTCAGTAGCATGTTAGTTAGCACAACTGCTAAGGTAGCAACAATATGAGTTGATTTGACAATAATGCAACATTTACTTTTGCAGATGGATACCCTTCCCTGACCAGTGGTGTTGAAGAGGCAGAGAGGAGGATGCATCAACACCCTGGAAATATGTTTGCGGTGCAATTACTCATAACACTTTTTTTGAGTGATAAATTAGTATTGTCTGTAAGATTGATAAGGTAAGCAAATGCATGTATTCTCAAAATGTAGCCCATACATTCATTCTTTGTAACAATCAGATCTTTCATTGCTTCAAACTAGCTGAAGCTAACTCATCTTGATCATGCTGTTCCTTCTCCTGTTCTAGAAACAATCAGTTACAAGGCAAAAATACAGATCGAGGCCTTCAATCAAACTGAGGACAGAGAAATATTTGTGCACCAGACAGGCCAAGACTTCTTGCATGCATGACTTTGAAATGTTAGTTACACTTTACAAAATGCTGGGTTGTTTGGATGACCCAATTGCTTGGTTGCAGGCATTGGGTCAATAGTTGGGTTGTTTTCTGTAAAAACAGCAAGGTTGGGTCGTTGGTACTGGGTTATTAAGGTTGGGTTATGGCAGTGCTGATTTTAGCATGTAAATCTTGGTGGGGCAAACTCAACCAATTTTTTAGATGCATGTCAGCAAATCCCCTGTGCAATGCAACACTAAAAAAGACATTATAGATATTTGACCCAGCCAGTGGGATAAGTCCAGCATAATGTGAGCAAGTGTCAAGACGTGGCAAATAACAAGTCCTCTAGTGCGACTTAGTGAGTGGAAAATGGCTAATGTTATTTAGACAAACTAAGGGTGTTTTGGCAGAGTGAACTGTGAAAACGATAAGTAACAAGCGTTACAAATTATGAATTTGATGGTTAAATTTGAGTGTCGTCGCAGAATATAGCTAAATGTGCGTTCATTGAATCAGATTCATCACAAAACCCTCTGAAAATTCCAACAACCTTAATGATGAATGATTGTTTGTTTGGTATTTTCTGATTGTTTCAGTACATGCATTCAACAAGCTTTGGACGAAGGACTTCCACAAAGCCGCCATCTCCAAAGTTCACTCAAAAAGGCAATAGTCCTGAACAGGGTATGATTTAGTTTTGTTTTAATTATTTAGATTTTGTTAATGATTTTTGAAACTTCCATTGGTTAAAATCTATTGCTCAGTTATCACTTGGCTCATGTAAATAATTCTGTAGTTGCCCCTTTAAACATCCTAAGGTCAACATCCTCACCCATAGTGTTCACATTTCTCTCATGTATGTGTTGTAGCTACATAAAATATTAAATAAACAATTTATTTGGGAAATGATCTAATTTGCATATTCATACTGAGTTTGCAGCAATCAGAAAGTTCATCACAAGTTTCACAGAATTGATCGCCAGAAGTTCACAAATTGCCGCAAATTTACCACAACAGTCTGCCACAAAACCCATATGCATGTGAAAATATGAGATTGCTGCAAATTTGCGACAAATTGGCCAAAGACTTGACACAACTGTTTGCCAGAAGCCTGATTTTTTTTTTTTTCGGTAAGAGGTATTTTGCTATGCAGTCTGTGCCAACAATTTATTAGTGAAAATTTGCCTAGTTTGTAAATCCTTCATTTTCAATTTTAGAATACCAAAACACGTATTCTGTAAATCATGAAGAGTACTGAATTAGACTATCCAATCTTTTTTAGATCAGCAACTGGTAGGTTAGTGTATCTTCCTGTGCTATGAGCGCAAATAGCATGACGCATGCGCATTTATAGGTTCTATTTAGATTACATCATGTCTTTAATCAGAAGACATGGCGGGGGGCATATTTAGAAGGAACGCAGCCAGCGTTCATTCCATTACACACAGCTATCAATTCCATATGATTACACAAACATGTTTGGTACATTCCATGCCAGAAAAGTTTAGAACGCTGCGCCCATAGAATGTGTCTGAGGAAAAGCCAGGGGGAGCAAGCATTAGATAATAAGCGAGACGTGGCTAAAATTCCTGATGACACAAATATTCAGCCGAAACTGGTTTAAGAACTCTGCCAAGTATCCTCTCCGTGATGGACTAAATAGGTTAATTACATCTAAAACAATGACGCGGTATATGGTCTGTTTGTTACCGTTGCTGGTGGTGAAATCACGTAATCACTTTGTGTTAATGTTTCCGAAAGAGAAACGTAAAGAAACAGAATAAAACCACAGTGCTCGAGAAACGAGTGTGTGGTCACTGTGTGCGCACACACCCACTACTGTATTTTCTCCCTGGTTAGTTAAAGCGCAGACGCAGCATCTACAGGAGCAGACACAGAGCAGTTACTCGTGGGGTTTAGAAAAGACGAAGAAACCACCTCAGAGTTACGTCAGGAAAAAAAAGCTTTTCTCCAAACAAGAGTCCAATGTGGAGCACTAGCGCAAGACAATCTCAACCAAAGTAGTTTCATGGCTTTCTAAACTTACCCCTATGTATTCGTTCTGTTTCCACGCAGCACACTAAAGACTTTATATCAGAATTATGTTGAGTGTGTGGTAGTCGTGATTCCATCCATCTTGAATTTGACGTCATCCCACTCCAGGGATGAGGTCATCGCATAGAACGCTCGTCACGTGCGCTGTGAGCTGATAGGCTGCTTTATACCATGTAGGCGGGAGTGTAGGATATGACAGGCAGATTTAACCATCTTAAAGTGACAGGCCATATTTTCGTTCTTTGCCATATGAACATGCCCTTGGGAAGCAACACCAATTCACATTCAATAAAAACATTCATATTGCTATCAGGTCAACATCGTTGTCTCAGTTGCAAAATATCAATATTCTGTTCTTTAAAACATAGGTGGATACTGTTAAATTACATAATTAAATGCAGAATGTATTTTTCTCTTATTGTTAATGTTATTTTTATGTTGTATCTAAATGAAGACAATCAAAGCACGGGGTAATATCTGCATTTGACATTGGTGGATGAATGCGTTTCTCTGTAACCAGATCCACTGTCCCACTGAAACTAATTAAAGACATGTGATTAAAAATGTAATTATGGCACCTCTGCTCTCTCTCATTACAGATACCCAGAGGACGCCTGTTGCTCTGTTTGTCCGACCACATCCTGGAAAGTCTTCATTTAATACCGTACCTCACAAGCGGATAATCCAAGGAAGGTGTGGCACTGCTATTGCCTCATTTTAACATGTATGTACAATCTGTGTGTATATGCGAAGACTTTAAGGTATGCAAATAAACTGGATAGAACAAGCTGCACCTGAGTGGGGGGACACTATGATTGTGGTTCTGCAGTTAGGGCCAGTCCCATAATCTGTGGAACTAAGTGATGTGATGACACCTGTTAATGGTTGTTGTGTCACTCAGGTTGAGCCACCCCTCTTCTTTGAGAGCACCCTCCCTCCCTCACCTCCCTCCAGCACAGCCTGTATGAAAAGCAGAGTTTCTGGGTGAAATTGGATCTGTTATGTTCCTGTGAAATTTGAGGTGCATGGTTGTGGGTGGAAATTTCCCAATGCTAGTGTGCAGACTCCTGTAGAGATCCACGCATCCCAGAACACTTGCGGGATACAGGAATTTCTGGGATAGTAAAATCCCAATTATGCATTAGTACAGTTCAGGAAATTTCCGGGTGGTGCACATCACGTAAATTTTTAAATGCCACAGGCGCGTGCCTTTCTACCTCATGTGTTGCAAGTGAAGCCCAATGAAAAGAAGCCATATCTCTGTGGCTACTTTTTTATCCTGTTTTTAGGTTTGTAACAATTATAAGCATGGTTTCTATAGATAGCATGTTTATCTAAACTGATGAGTTTTTCTGGTTATTTTGATGTATAATTTAAGTGTTTTGACCAAGTGAAAAACCAGTGAGATTTTCTCATTCATGAGTGTAGCCAAGCTAGCTAACTTTGTCTATAAATCAGTAAGAACAAGATCCTGTCTCAGATTATTTTTATTTCTTTTGGAACGTTTGTACATATGAACAACACTAATGATATGTACAGTTGAAGTCGGACGTTTACATACACTTAGGATGGAGTCATTAAAACTCGTTTTTCAACCACTCCACAAATTTCTTGTTAACAAACTATAGTTTTGGCAAGTCGGTTAGGACATCTACTTTGTGCATGACACAAGTCCTTTTTCCAACAATTGTTTACAGACAGATTATTTCACTTATAATTCACTGTATCACAATTCCAGTGGGTCAGAAGTTTACATATACTTAGTTGGCTGTGCCTTTAAACAGCTTAGAAAGTTCCATAAAATGATGTCATGGCTTTAGAAGCTTCTGATAGGCTAATTGACATCATTTGAGTCAATTAGAGGTGTACCTGTGGATGTATTTCAAGGTCTACCTTCAAACTCAGTGCCTCTGCTTGACATCATGGGAAAATCTAAAGAAAGCCGGCTAAAAATGTTTAGACCTCCACAAGTCTGTTTCATCCGGATCGCCCGAACAGGCAGAGGAACGGTGGAAGTCGTGACAGTACCCCCCCTGACGCGCGGCTTCTGCAGTGCACCGACGCCGGCCTTGAGGACGAGGCGCAGGGCGATCCGGATGGAGGTGGTGAAACTCCCTCAGCATAGATAGGTCCAATACGTCCTCCACCGGCACCCAGCATCTCTCCTCTGGACCGTACCCCTCCCAATCCATGAGGTACTGAAGGCCCCTCACCCGACGCCTCGAGTCCAGTATGGACCGAACTGCATACGCCGGCGCCCCCTCGATGTCCAGGGGGCGGAGGGACCTCCCGCACCTCAGCTTCTTGAAGCGGACCAGCCACCACCAGCCTAAGGAGAGACTCATGAAACGAGGGGTTAATACGGTAATAAGGGGGAAGCTGTAACCTATTAACACACCTCGTTTATTCTCCTCAGGACTTTAAACAGCCCCACAAACCGCGGGCCCAGCTTCCGGCAGGGCAGGCAGAGGGGCAGGTTTCGGGTCGAGAGCCAGACCCGGGTCCCCCTCGAGCGCTTCAACCAATCGTCCACCACAGGAGCCTCGGTCTGGCTCTGATGCCATGGTACCAGGACTGGATACCCCAACACGTACTGGAAGGGCGACAGGTTCGTAGAGGAGTGGCGGAGTGAGTTCTGGGCCATCTCTGCCCATGGGATATACTTCACCCACTCCCCTGGCCGGTCCTGGCAATACGACCACAGAAACCTACCCACATCCTGGTTCACTCTCTCCATCTGCCCATTACTCTCGGGGTGAAAACCCGAGGTAAGGCTGACCGAGACCCCAAATGTTCCATGAACGCCTTCCACACCCTGGACGTGAACTGGGGACCCCGATCAGAAACAATGTCCTCAGGCACCCTGTAGTGCCTGTAGTGCCTAGCACTGAGCACACACCGAGCAGGAGGACACATAAACCCTCACGTCCTTGGCCAAAGTGAACCACCAGTACTTCCCACTAAGACATCGCGCCGTCCTACCGATGCCCGGATGACTAGAGGAGGGGAACGTGTGAGCCCACCAGATCAGTCTGTCCCGGACCTCCAGCAGAACGTACACCCGTCCAGCTGGACACTGTGGTGGAGTAGGCTCTACACGTGATGCTCGCTCGATGTCTGAGTCCACCTCCCACCTCACCGGTGCCACCAGACAAGAGGCCGGAAGGATGGGAGTAGGATCGATGGACCGCTCCTCCGTATCATACAGTCAGGGCATTGCGTCTGCCTTAGTGTTCTGGGAACCTGGTCTATAGGAGATAGTAAACCTAAATCATGTGAAAAACATAGCCCACCTTGCCTGACGAGGTTTCAGGCTCCTTGCCGCCCGGATGTACTCCAGATTACAGTAGTCAGTCCAGATGAGAAAAGGGTGTTGAGCCCCCTCAAGCCAATGTCTCCACACCTTCAGAGCTCTGACGACCCCCACGTCATA
Organism: Oncorhynchus nerka; assembly: GCF_034236695.1. Taxonomy (NCBI): domain Eukaryota; kingdom Metazoa; phylum Chordata; class Actinopteri; order Salmoniformes; family Salmonidae; genus Oncorhynchus; species Oncorhynchus nerka. Next base: position 67,317,421 of record NC_088405.1, on the reverse strand, counting down.
GTTTCGTTCCGCCGAGCTGAGCTTCCTCGAAAAGAAAGCAGAGGGGCGGAGCTTCGGTGGCGTACCCAAGCGCTGTGAGAGCACGGCTCCAATCCCAGCCTCGGACGTGTCCACCTCCACTATGAATGCCAAAGAGGGATCCGGATGCTCCAGCACGGGAGCCGAGGTAAACAGAGCCTTCAGGCGACCAAAAGCACTGTCTGCCTCAGCCGACCACCCCAGACGCACCGGCCCCCCCTTCAGCAGTGATGTAATGGGAGCAGCCACCTGCCCAAAACCCCGGATAAACCTCCAGTAGTAGTTGGCAAACCCTAAAAAACGCTGCACCTCCTTTACCGTGGTTGGAGTCGGCCAATTACGCACGGCTGCAATGCGGTCACACTCCATCACCAACCCTGATGTGGAAATGCGATACCCAAGGAAGGAGACGGCCTGTTTGAAGAACAAGCATTTCTCAGCCAAATGTACCCCTGCCCCAGAGATTCAGAGAATATGTATCCATAGCCACCGTCTCCTCCTGTGACAGGGGATACACGTGACTCCTGGGAAGTGCAGCGTCTACCAGAAGATTTATTGCACAATCCCCTCGTCGATGAGGTGGTAATTGGGTCGCCTTCTTTTTACAGACATATTCTGAGGGAATGCGCACGGTGGAGATTTGGTCTGGACTTTCCACCTTCATTGCACCAATGGAAACCCCTAGACACATGCCTGAGAACTCCTCTGACCGCCCCTTTAGAGCCCTCTGTTGCCACGAAATCTTGGGGTTGTGACGGGCCAACCAGGGGATCCCCAGCACCACCGGAAACGCAGGAGAATCAATGAGGAAGAGACTAATTCTCTCCTCATGACCCTCCTGCGTAACCATGCCCAGTGGAGCCGTGGCCTCCCTGACTAGCCCTGAGCCTAATGGTCGGCTGTCTAAGGCGTGCACTGGGAAGGGTTTATCAATCTGAACAAGGGGGATCCCTAAACTATGCGCAAAACCGCGGTCAATAAAATTTCCTGCTGCGCCTGAATCTACTAGCGCCTTATGCTGGGAATGAGGGGAAAATTCAGGAAAATAAATAAACGCATACATGTGACCAACAGGGGGCTCTGGGTGAGCCTGGTGCCGACTTACCTGGGGTGTCCGAGCAGTGCTCATCCTGGCGTCTCGACTCCCCGAAGGACCCCTCCAGCACCGGTCAGCAGTTTGCCCTCTACGACCACAGCTGGTACAGGAAAGGGCTCCTCCTCCGGTCGCCCTCGCTGCAGCACCTCCTAGCTCCATGGGCGTTGGGGTGGAGGGGCTTGGGGGATGAAACTGATAGGACCCGATCCGGATGTCCGCGGGTCGCCAGCAAGTTGTCCAATTGAATGGACATGTCTATCAGCTGGTCCAAGGAGAGGGTGGTGTCTCTACAGGCTAGCTCCCTATGGACGTCCTCGCGCAAACTGCACCTATAGTGATCGATCAGGGCCCTGTCGTTCCATCCCGCGCCAGCGGCCAAGGTCCGGAACTTTAGGGTGAAGTCCTGTGCTCTCCTCTTCTCCTGCCTTAGATGGAAATGCCATTCACCGCCTCTCGGCCCTCAGGTGTGGGTCGAACATGGCCCAAAAGCGGCGGGTGAACTTTGGGTAGTGGTCCCTCGCCGAGTCTGGATCGTTCCATACCACATTGGCCCAATCAAGGGCTTTGCCTAAGAGGCAGGAGACGAGGGCATTCACGCTCTCACCTCCCGAAGGAGCCGGGTGAACGGTTGCCAGGTATAACTCCATCTGGAGTAAGAACCCATGGCACCAGGCCGCTGTCCCATCGTACTCCCTCGGGAGTGTGAGTCGAATACTACTGGGACCAGGCAATGAAGGAGAGGGTTGTGTGGCTGGTGGAGGTGTAGGAAGGCCACTACTCTCCCATCTTTCCATCGTCGCCATCACCTGATCCATAGCGGTCCCTGCTGTGTGGTGTAGCGGTCACTGCTGTGTGGTGTTGAACTCGCTCCTCCATAGATGTTGGGAGCGTGTCAACTCCTGCTGACTCCATCGATCTGGTGCAGGATTCTGTGACAAAGTTGCGTTAGGAGGTAGGTGAAGGAGTCAGGCGCAGGAGAGCAGAGATGTCTGAGAAGCGTACTTTTAACAGGTAAGTCCATCAAATTCAGGTATGGCACAATCCAAAAGTCAAAAGCCCTCGACAACATAGACACCCGTTACTCACGCAAGAAGGAACAAACAAAGCTCCTAATTAACACACTTATTAAATGCGTGAAACAAAATAATCAGGCACAACCTCACCGAGCTATATCACAAAATAAAACAATCCTGCACAAACCTAGGCAGGCAACAGGGTAAATCTATACACACAGAAATGAAGGCAATTGAAACCAGGTGTGGAAGAACCAAAGACAAAACAAACAGAAAAGGAAACATGGATCGGTAATGGCTAGTAGGCCGGCAACGCCCGAGCGCCTACTGAACAGGGAGAGGAATTACCTTCTGTGGAAGTGGTGACACATACAAAGAAGTATTTTTGGAGAAGTGGTTTCTGTGTAACACTAGGTTTATTACTCCTGGTCCTTGGAAAACAAAGTGCATATATGGCCCTATTACATGTTTCAAGTTATATATTTGAGTCTAGAAAAGTAGAATGAAAACAGACATTGAATTCCACCCACCTGGTCTAGAGTGGCTGCTATAGCCCTCGTAGTTCCGTTAATCACTGATTGCTGTACTTTGTTGGAACAGTAATTGTTTCTGCGGTTGTCTGTTTTATTGAAAATAACAGTAACCATGAGCTTGGTACACACTTTGGCAAACATTCTGTTTCCTACTTTAGTCCTCATGCCTGTAGCTACAGTGGGTGAACAGGGAGTACAGGAGAGGGCTCAGAACGCACCCTTGTGGGGCCCCAGTGTTGAGGATCAGCGGGGTGGAGATGTTGTTACCTACCCTCACCACCTGGGGGCGGCCCGTCAGGAAGTCCAGTACCCAGTTGCACAGGGCGGGGTCGAGACCCAGGGTCTCGAGCTTGATGACGAGTTTGGAGGGTACTATGGTGTTAAATGCTGAGCTGTAGTTGATGAACAGCATTCTCACATAGGTATTCCTCTTGTCCAGATGGGTTAGGGCAGTGTGCAGTGTGGTTGCGATTGCGTCGTCTGTGGACCTATTGGGGCGGTAAGCAAATTGGAATGGGTCTAGGGTGTCAGGTAGGGTGGAGGTGATATGGTCCTTGACTAGTCTCTCAAAGCACTTCATGATGACGGAAGTGAGTGCTACGAGGCGGTAGTCGTTTAGCTCAGTTACCTTAGCTTTCTTGGGAACAAGGACAATGGTGGCCCTCTTGAAGCATGTGGGAACAGCAGACTGGGATAAGGATTGATTGAATATGTCCGTAAACACACCAGCCAGCTGGTCTGTGCATGCTCTAAGGACGCGGCTGGGGATGCCGTCTGGGCCTGCAGCCTTGCGAGGGTTAACACGTTTAAATGTTTTACTCATGTCGGCTGCAGTGAAGGAGAGTCCGCAGGTTTTGGTAGCGGGCCATGTAAGTGGCACTGTATTGTCCTCAAAGCGAGCAAAAAAGTTATTTAGTCTGTCTGGGAGCAAGACATTCTGGTCCGCGATGGGGCTGGTTTTAGTTTTGTAATCCGTGATTGACTGTAGACCCTGCCACATACCTCTTGTGTCTGAGCCGTTGAATTGCGACTCTACTTTGTCTCTATACTGATGCTTAGCTTGTTTGATTGCCTTGCAGAGGGAATAGCTACACTGTTTGTATTCGGTCATGTTTCCGGTCACCTTGCCCTGGTTAAAAGCAGTGGTTCGCGCTTTCAGTTTCGCCAGAATGCTGCCATCAATCCACGGTTTCTGGTTTGGAAATGTTTTAATTGTTGCTGTGGGTATAACATCGCCGATGCACTTTCTAATGAACTCGCTCACCGAATCAGCATATTCGTCAATGTTGTTGTTGGACGCAATGAGGAACATATCCCAATCCACGTGATCGAAGCAGTCTTGAAGCGTCGAATCAAATTGGTTGGACCAGCGTTGAACAGACCTGAGCGCGGGAGCTTCTTGTTTTAGTCTCTGTCTGTAGGGTGGAAGCAACAAAATCGAGTCGTGGTCAGCTTTTCCGGAAGGGCGGGGGAGGGCCTTATATGCATCGCAGAAGTTAGAATAGCAATGATCCAGGGTTTTACCAGCCCTGGTTGCTCAATCGATATGCTGATACAATTTAGGGAGTCTTGTTTTCAGATTAGCCTTGTTAAAATCCCCAGCTACAATGAATGCAGCCTCAGGATATGTGGTTTCCAGTTTACATAGAGTAAACATATACGGCTGTGATTATAATCGAAGAGAATTCCCTTGGTAGATAATGCGGTCGACATTTGATTGTGAGGAATTCTAAATCAGGTGAACAGAAGGACTTGAGTTCCTGTATGTTGTTATGATCACACCACGTCTCATTAATCATAAGGCATACCCCCCCGCACCCTTCTTACCAGAAAGATGCTTCTTTCTGTTGGCGCGATGCGTGAAGAAACCAGCTGGCTGCACCGACTCCGATAGAGTCTCTCGAGTGAGCCATGTTTCTGTGAAGCAAAGAACGTTGCAGTCTCTGTCTCTCTGGAATGCTACCCTTGCTCGGATTTCATCAACTTTGTTGTCAAGAGACTGGACATTGGTGAGTAGTATGCTAGGGAGTGGTACGCGATGTGCCCGTCTCCGGAGCCTGACCAGAAGACCACTTCGTTTGCCCCTTTTACAGCGTAGTTGTTTTGGGTCGCGGCTGGGATCCGATCCATTGTCCTGGATGGAAGGCAAAACACAGGATCCACTTCGGGAAAGTCATATTCCTGGTCGTAATGATGGTGAGTTGACGATGCTCTTATATTCAGTAGTTCCTCCCGACTGTATGTAATGAAACCTAAGATTACCTGGGGTACCAATGTAAGAAATAACACGTAAAAAAAACGAAATACTGCATAGTTTCCTAGGAACGCGAAGCGAGACGGCCATCTCTGTCGGCGCCGGAAGTTAGCAAGTGCACGGCCATTTACTGACATTCATGGGAGAGACGTGGGCGGATGTGGAAGGAGATGTGTTGCAACTGACGTCAAAGGAGTGCACTGGAATTTCAAGATGTGTCCTGGTATGTGGGTGGACATGTGTGGTAGTTTCTGGGGATTTTACTGTTTCCGGACATATTGTATACACGTCCGTGCATGTCTGCGCACAAAAGTGGTCCGTTATTTGAGATTTACGGGATGTGTGCAGGGCCAAACACTGCTGGACAAGTGCACACAAACATTTCCAGAAACTATACCCTTTCGGACATGTGCACTGGAGCGTACGGCCTGTAAATGTGCCTTTGATGCAGTGATATGCCCCAGTGCCTCAGAGTATCATAATTGATTCAGTCATATTACTGAGGCTAGGTTTAATTGTTTAATATGTTTAATAGTTCATTTTCACATCGCATTAGAATTAGTTGTGATGAGTGAACCTTTAAAATTCCAGAGGTTATAAAGATCTTTTTATGGAAGGATGGCGCATGTGACACAATTTCTAAAGTAACTACTTTTCCTAGAGAGCTTAGTTATCAAATTAGCATTATAACCAGCAGAAGATATTCATATTTCATGAATAGCTGCTACTCTCTGTTTATCATATATGCATAGTAACTATACATTCATGTACATACTACCTCAATTGGGCCGACCAACCAGTGCTCCCGCATGTTGGCTAACCGGGCTATATGCATTGTGTCCCACCCACCACCCGCCAACCCCTCTTTTACGCTACTGCTACTCTCTGTTCTAGAGGTCGACCCATTATGATTTTTCAATACCGATTATTGGAGGACCAAAAAAGCTGATACCGATTAATCGGCCGATTTCATTTATTTATTTGTAATAATGACAATTACAACAATACTGAATGAACACTTATTTTAACTTAATATAATACATAATGAAAATCAATTTAGCCTCAAATAAATAATGAAACATGTTCAATTTGGTTTAAATAATGCAAAAACAAAGTGTTGGAGAAGTAAAAGTGCAATATGTTCCATGTAAGAAAGCTAACGTTTCAGTTCCTTGCTCAGAACATGAGAACATATGAAAGCTGATGGTTCCTTTTAACACGAGTCTTCAATATTCCCAGGTAAGAAGTTTTAGGTTGTAGTTATTATAGGAATTATAGGACTATTTCCCTCTATACCATTTGTATTCCATTAAACTTTGACTATTGGATGTTCTTATAGGCACTTTAGTATTGCCAGTGTAACAGTATAGCTTCCGTCCCTCTCCTCCCTGGGCTCGAACCAGGAACACAACGACAACAGCCACCCTCGAAGCAGCGTTACCCATGCAGAGCAAGTGGCGTTCGAAACGCTATTTGCACGCGCTAACTAGCTAGCCTTTTCACTTCGGTTACACCAGCCTCATCTCGGGAGATGATAGTCTTGAAGTCATAAACAGCGCAATGCTTGACCCACAACGAAGAGCTGCTGGCAAAACGCATAAAAGTGCTGTGAATGTGAATGAATGAATGTTTACACGCCTGCTTCTGCCTACCACCGCTCAGTCAGATACTTAGATACTTGTATGTATGCTCAGTCAGATTATATGCAACGCAGGACATGCTAGATAATATCTAGTAATATCATCAACCATGTGTAGTAATTTTAACTAGTGATTATGATTGATTGATTTTTTTTTATAAGATAAGCTTAATGCTAGCTAGCAACTTACCTTGGCTTACTGCATTCGCGTAACAGTCTCCTTGTGGAGTGCACAAGGACTCGTTAACTGTAAGGTTGCAAGATTGGATCCCCCGAGCCGACAATGTGAAAATCTGTCGTTCTGCCCCTGAACGAGGCAGTTAACCCACCACTCCTAGGCCGCAGTTCACCCACCGTTCCTAGGCCGTCATTGAAAATAAGAACGTGTTCTTAACTGACTTGCCTAGTTAAATAAAGATTAAAGATTTTTTTAAAAGAAGAAAAAAAAAAGGCAAAATCGTTGTCCAAAAATACCGATTTCCGATTGCTATGAAAAACTTGAAATCGGCCCTAATTAATCGGCCATTTCGATTAATCGGTCGACCTCTACTCTGTTCATCATATATGCATAGTCACTTTAACCATATCTACATTTACATACTACCTCAATCAGCCTGACTAACCGGTGTCTGTATGTAGCTTCGCTACTTTTATAACCTCGCTACTGTATATAGCCTATCTTTTCACTGTTGTTTTATTTCTTTACCTACCTTTTGTTCACCTAATACATTTTTTGCACTATTGGTTAGAGCCTGTAAGTAAGCACTTCACTGTAAGGTACCTGTTGTATTCGGTACACGTGAAAAATAAACTTTGATTTGAGTCTGTTGCCCTAGGCAAGACTAGTGAAACACTAGGTAGCACAGTATTTTAGTGACTGCATTTTTACATCACCTCTCCTGATTCTCCAGCCTGCCTGTCTGCCGGAGGCAGTAGGTAAGGAAATGAGTGAGAGCAAACACTGCCATGGTTACTTGAGTGGAAACCAAGTCACCTGGGACAGTCACTGCTGTTCTCTTTTCATAGCCACCATCTCTTCCCCTCTAGCATCACAAACATGTTGTTTGCCATGGCAGGTCATAACATATACTATATATACAAAAGTATGTGGCCAACCCTTCAAATTAGTGGATTCGCACAGCCATGCAATCTCCATAGACAAACATTGGCAGTAAAATGGTCTTACTGAAGAGCTCAGTGACTTTCAACATGGCATTGTCGTTGGATGCCGTCTTTCCAACAAGTCAGTTCGTCAAATTTATGCCCTACTAGAGCTGCCCCGGTCAACTCTAAGTGCTGTTATTGTGAAGTGGAAATGTCTTGGAACAACAACGGCTCAGCCGCGAAGTTGGTAGGCCACACAAGCTCACAGAACGGGACCGCCAAGTGCTGAAGCGTGTAGCGCGTAAACATTGTCTGTCCTCGGTTACAACACTCCCTCTGAGTTCCAAACCTCATAAAATGGGTTTCCGTGGCCGAGCAGCCACACACAAGCCTAAGATCACAATGTGCAATGCCAAGCGTCGGCTGGAGTGGTGTAAAGCTCGCCACCACTGGACTCTGGAGCAGTGGAAACACGTTCTCTGGAGTAATGAATCACGCTTCACCATCGGGCAGTTCGACTGACGAATTTGGGGTTGGCGGATGCCAAAAGAACACTACCTGCCCGAACGCATAGTGCCAACTGTAAAGTTTGGTGGAGGAGGAATAATGGTCTGCGGCTGTATTTCATGGTTCTGGCTAGGCCCCTTAGTCCCAGTAAAGGGAAATCTTGATTCTGTGCTTCCAACTTTGTGACAACAGTTTGGGGAAGGCCCTTTCCTGTTTCAGCATGACAATGCCTCTGTGCACAAAGCGAGGTCCATACAGAAATGGTTTGTTGAGATCAGTGTGGAAGAACTTTACTGGCCTGCAAAGAGCCCTGACCTCAACCCCATCGGACACCTTTGGGACGAATTGGAACACAGACTTCGAGCCAGGCCTAATCGCCCAACATCAGTGCCCGACTAATGCTCTTGTGCATAAATGGAAGCATGTCCCCATAGCAATGTTCCAACTAGTGGAAAGCCTTCCCAGAAGAGTGGAGGCTGTTATACCAGCAAAGGGGGGACCAACTCCATATTAACGCCCATGATTTTGGAATGAGATGTTCGACGAGCAGGTGTCCACATAGTTTTGTTCATGTAGTGTATGTGCAAAGCCTTATGTTTGTCCCAGCCACGCATAACTGGTTGGGATGATAAGCACACACTCAACAGTTAGGGATGAACAGTACTTTTAAATACAGGAAACATACAGGAACATAGGAACAAACAAAGGGATCAATTTGATTCCAGAAATGTCAATTCAACCAAATGTGAATGGATACACCATCTCCATATAGCTGTATGCACTCTCCATCTAGATATTGCCATGCAGTATGTTACACTGGGGACTGTGGGAGCAAGGGTGGAGGATATCAGGGGGTGTGGACGACGAGGGAAAATAAACTCCGTTACCAAAAGCTCAGCTCTGAAAATGGTAGTGCAGCATGGTCCTTGAATACGTGGCGTATTTCATTTATTCAAGATGAGTTGGATGTACTCTCTCAGTCTGGCCGTGGCTCTTCTGGACCTCTGTAGGGGACACAGCACTTTGTTTAAAGGTAGGACAATAAGTTATGACACAATCAATAATATGATCCTGTGTATGCTTTACTGTTTATTGCCATGTTCCATGATATCTTTGTTAATATGTTTTCTATGTACAGGTTGAGACAGGTGGCTTATATCTGCTAATCAGTTTTGATTCCGTTTCTAAAACCAGGTGTAACCATAAAATGTTGCATACTGTACGTGGGTTTATATTGTGGGCACTCCTTGGCCCTATATGAATGCTGGCTGTTGTGGAAATTAAAACATTTTTACGTGTTTGTGTTCATATATCCTGTTATTTATGCAACATTGATCTGTAAATACTTATTTTCCAATATTATGTATTGAATTCCCTTCCCATTTGTCTTACATTCTGCAAACATAAAGAACAGCATTGTCTCCATTAGATACTATATAACTTAAGTATTTATTTATTTCAGGATATGACCTGTCTATGTCCAGCTACCACCTGTGTACTGGACATGAGAGCACGGTGGTGAGTAAAATGTGGTCCTATAAGACCTCCTACAGGGACCGGAGGTCGTGTGGCGGATGGCTACCCTGGAAGACGTGTGTGGTCACTCTTTACAAAACAGCCTATTGGACTGAGTACATGAATGTCACTGAGGAGGTTATGAGGTGCTGTGACGGCTATGAACAAGTGGGCAGCTACTGTGCTTTACGTGAGTGTTCCAGCTTACATTTTTAGGACTTGTTCATCATGAAAACAAAGTATATTTAGGAGCACACAGAAGTATCTATGTGTAAAGAACATATTTAACCTTTTTCTAATTTTCACAATTTACATCAGCACCCTGCCCTACAACAATCAGGACCTGTAGTCACGGAGACCCCTTTTTATGAAGTATCTAACAAAGATCAATAGATGGGGCTGTCGACCAAGAATACAGTTCGTAGTTTGCTATTTACAGTGCTCTTTGGAAACATTTGATATGATACTCTCTCTATTTCTGTTTCTCTCATTGATTAAGCTATGAACAGAAGTGGAGAGTTCACTGCCAAACCAGGCTCCTGCCCCAAGGGTGTAGTGGACGCACCCAGGAATACAGGGTGTGAATGGGACTCAGACTGTCCAGGGTGGCAAAAGTGCTGCCAGAGAGAGGGCCTCTCTTTTTGCACCAACCCTCAACATACAGGTGAGAACAGATCCTAGATCAACTTTATTGTTGAAGTGATTCAAGATGTATGTTTTAAATTGTATAATAACTGCAATTGTGTAAACATCACGGCATATAAAATCATATTGCAAACCGTTATTCATTATTATTTCACTCAGGCAATAGAGGCTGTTGCTTCAACGTCACTGTGACCGTGAAGACAGATTACCAGCAGCTGATATCCATGGACGGGGGAATCATGAACCACACAAGGCTTTTGCACTCTGTGGTAGGCTACTGTATCTCTCCCTATGTTTTTCTCATGATGGTCCATTATATTGTCCCTACATTTCTCACTGTGTGTGCCCAGTATAGGCCTTAACCATTCTGTATTGCCTTATAGGTGACCGGAGCCCTGGACTCCCCTGACATCTCTGTATACTACATCAGATCCTGGCCTATAGGGCCATTCAGAACCGCTTCATCTATGCTGATTGGTTCCCCTGAAACTCTGTCCTTGTCCAACATGACCACAAAACTACACCTTCTTCTCAAACACATTGAAGAAGTCACCTCTGTGTCAGTTGAAGGTAAGAGGATACAGTACTGCACTGTGGGGTGTAAATACACAGGCTTTTGTAGTGTGTAACATCCAGGGCCATAAATATCTCTAGATAATGTAAGTGAGCACCATATACCAGAAATACTGTAACATCTGTCTATCGACTTTGTTGTGTTTTCTGGTGGCTATGATTATGTAGTCTGTGTTGGAGTTATACTCGTGTTACTGAGAACACTGTGCTGACTCAGTAACACCATGGTGTCCCACTCTGCTTCCATTTCCCCTTCACACTCATCTGTGACATGTTTCCTCTGGAAATGAAAAACATGTGTCATTGACACACACTCAGAAAAACACACACCACAACAGTGCAAACACACAATCATACACTCACAAAAACACACACAGATGTGCACAGAAGCACACATACTCGCAAACATGAACACACACATGAACACGCATGCGCACAATCATGCACGCACGCACGCACACACATTAATTCAAGGGAATATACACTGCTCAAAAAAATAAAGGGAACACTAAAATAACACGTCCTAGATCTGAATGAATGAAATATTCTTATTAAATTTTTCTTTTTTCTTTACATAGTTGAATGTGCTGACAACAAAATCACACAAATTATCAATGGAAATCAAATTTATCAACCCATGGCGGAAAACAACACTACAGGCTGATCCAACTTTGATGTAATGTCCTTAAAACAAGTCAAAATGAGGCTCAGTAGTGTGTGCGGCCTAAACGTGCCTGTATGACCTCCCTACAACGCCTGGGCATGCTCCTGATGAGGTGGCAGATGGTCTCCTGAGGGATCTCCTCCCAGACCTGGACTAAAGCATCCGCCAACTCATGGACAGTCTGTAGTGCAACGTGGCGTTGGTGGATGGAGCGAGACATGATGTCCCAGATGTGCTCAATTGGATTCAGGTCTGGGGAACGGGCGGGCCAGTCCTTAGCATCAATGCCTTCCTCTTGCAGGAACTGCTGACAAATTCCAGCCACATGAGGTCTAGCATTGTCTTGCATTAGGAGGAACCCAGGGCCAACCGCACCAGCATATGGTCTCACAAGGGGTCTGAGGATCTCATCTCGGTACCTAATGGCAGTCAGGCCACCTCTGGCGAGCACATGGAGGGCTGTGCGGCCCCCCAAAGAAATGCCACCCCACACCATGACTGACCCACCGCCAAACCGGTCATGCTGGAGGATGTTGCAGGCAGCAGAACGTTCTCCACGATGTCTACAGACTCTGTCACGTCTGTCACATGTGCTCAGTGTGAACCTGCTTTCATCTGTGAAGAGCACAGGGCGCCAGTGGCGAATTTGCCAATCTTGGTGTAAGCACAACCCCCACCTGTGGACATCGGGCCCTCATACCACCCTCATGGAGTCTGTTTCTGCAGACACATGCACATTTGTGGCCTGCTGGAGGTCATTTTGCAGGGCTCTGGCAGTGCTCCTCCTGCTCCTCCTTGCACAGAGGTAGCGGCCCTGCTGCTGGGTTGTTGCCCTCCTACGGCCTCCTCCACGTCTCCTGATGTACTGGCCTGTCTCCTGGTAGCGCCTCCATGCTCTGGACACTACGCTGACAGACACAGCAAACCTTCTTGCCACAGCTCGCATTGATGTGCCATCCTGGATGAGCTGCACTACCTGAGCCACTTGTGTGGGTTGTAGACTCCGTCTCATGCTACCACTAGAGTGAAAGCACCGCCAGCATTCAAAAGTGACCAAAACATCAGCCAGGAAGCATAGGAATTGAGAAGTGGTCTGTGGTTACCACCTGCCGAACCACTCCTTTATTGGGGGTGTCTTGCTAATTGCCTATAATTTCCACCTGTTTTCTATTCCATTTGCACAACAGCATGTGACATTTATTGTCAATGAGTGTTGCTTCCTAAGTGGACAGTTTGATTTCACAGAAGTGTGATTGACTTGGAGTTACATTGTGTTGTTTAAGTGTTCCCTTTATTTTTTTGCGCAGTGTATTATATATCCTGTAGATATACAGTGTCTACATAAACTCAGCAAAAAAAGAAACGTCCCTTTTTCAGGACCCTGTCTGTCACGCCTTGGTCTTAGTATTTTGTGTTTTCTTTATTTATTTGGTCAGGCCAGGGTGTGACATGGGTTTATTTTGTGGTGTGTTTTTGTATTGGGGTTTTAGTAGGTATTGGGATTGTGGCTGAGTAGGGTTGTCTAGGAAAGTCTATGGTTGCCTGAGGCGGTTCTTAATCAGAGGCAGGTGATTTTTCGTTGTCTCTGATTGGGAACCATATTTAGGCAGCAATATTCTATGAGTGTTTCGTGGATGATTGTTCCTGTCTCTGTGTTAGTTGTCACCAGATAGGCTGTGCAGGATTTCACGTTCCGTTTGTTGTTTTTGTATTGTTTGTGTTTTGTCTTCATTAAACATGTATCGAATTAACCACGCTGCATTTTGGTCCGACTCTCTTTGGACGGAAGAAAACCGTAACAGAATCACCCACCACACCAGGACCAAGCAGCGTGGTGACAGGCAGCGGCAGCAGGAGCAACCAAGGTTGGAATATACGACTTGGGAGGAAATAGACAGGTGGGCGGTCGACCCAGAGAGTGTGCCGGAGCCCGCCTGGGATTCGCTGGAGCAGTGCGAAGAGGGCTATAGGAGAATGGAGTCGAAGAGACAAGTACGGCGGCGCAGAAGGAAGCCCGAGAGTCAGCCCCAAAAATGTCTTTGGGGGGGGGGGGTGGCTCAGGGAGAGTGTGGCAGAGTCAGGGTGAGCCAACTCCCCCTGTTTACCGTAAGGAGCCATGGATGTTATCGGAGCTTTCGGCGAAGCTGAGGGCTGAGTCTGAGAGGGTCGAGGAATTATTGGACAGAATGGAGGAGAGTGCACAGATGGGAGATGAGGAGACACTCGAGGAGATGTTAATAGAATTGGAGGAGAGTGAAGAAAGAGAGCAGTTGATTTGGCATAGTATGCAAGATATTCGCCCGACGGAGCGTGTCGGGGATTTGATGGCACCTGGGTCAGCGCTCCATACTCGTCCTGAGGTGCGTGTTAGTCGGCTGGTGAAGATTGTGCCAGCCTCACGCACCAGGCCTCCTGTGCACCTCCCTAGCCTTGCACGTCATGTGCCAGTCCTGCTCTCAGGCTCTCCAGTACGCCTTCACGGTCCGGTCCATCCTGTGCCACCTTCACACACCAGTCCTCCGGTGGCAGCTCCCCGCACCAGGCTTCCTGTGCGTGTCCTCGGCCCAGTACCACCAGTGCCAGCACCACGCACCAGGCCTTCAGTGCGCCTCGCCTGTTTAGCGCTGCCAGAGCCTTCCTCCTCTCCAGCGCTGCCGGAGTCTCCCGCCTGTCTAGCGCTATCAGAGCCTTCCTCCTCTCCAGCGCTGCCGGAGTCTCCCGCCTTTTTAGCGCTGCCAGAGCCTTCCTCCTCTCCAGCGCTGCCGGAGTCTCCCGCCTGTCTAGCGCTATCAGCGCCTTCCTCCTCTCCAGCGCTGCCGGAGTCTCCTGCCTGTTCAGCGCAGCCAGAGCTGCTAATCTGCATGGAGAAGCCAGAGCTGCCAGTCTGCATGGAGCAGCCAGAGCTGCCAGTCTGCATGGAGCAGCCAGAGCTGCCAGTCTGCATGGAGCAGCCAGAGCTGCCAGTCTGCATGGAGCTGCCAGAGCTGCCAGTCTGCATGGAGCTGCCAGGGCTGTCAGTCTGCATGGAGCAGCTAGAGCCGCCAGTCGGCCAGGATCCGCCAGTCAGCCATGATCTTCCAGATCCGCCAGTCAGCCAGGATCCGCCAGTCAGCCAGGATCTGCCAGAACCACCAGCTAGCCAGGATCTGCCAGAGCCAACTACCTGCCTGAGCTTCCTCTCAGTACTGGGCTTCCTCTCAGGGCTGAGCTTCCCCTCCGTCCCGAGCTTCCCCTCAGTCCCGAGCTTCCCCTCAGTCCTGAGCTTCCCCTCAGTCCCGAGCTTCCCCTCAGTCCCGAGCTTCTACCTCAGTCCCGAGCTGCCCCTCAGTCCAGTGGGGTCCTTGGTGAGGGTTATTAGGCCAAGGTCGGCGGCGAGGGTCGCCAATCATAGGACGCGTTACAGGGGGACTAAGACTTGGTTGGAGTGGGGTCCACGTCCCGAGCCGGAGCCGCCACCGTGGACAGACGCCCACCCGGACCCTCCCCTATGGGTTTAGGTGTGCGGCCGGAGTCCGCACCTTGGGGGGGCGGTTCTGTCACGCCTTGGTCTTAGTATTTTGTGTTTTCTTTATTTATTTGGTCAGGCCAGGGTGTGACATGGGTTTATTTTGTGGTGTGTTTTTGTATTGGGGTTTTAGTAGGAATTGGGATTGTGGCTGAGTAGGGTTGTCTAGGAAAGTCTATGGTTGCCTGAGGCGGTTCTTAATCAGAGGCAGGTGATTTTTCGTTGTCTCTGATTGGGAACCATATTTAGGAAGCCATATTCTATGAGTGTTTCGTGGGTGATTGTTCCTGTCTCTGTGTTAGTTGTCACCAGATAGGCTGTGCAGGATTTCACGTTCCGTTTGTTGTTTTTGTATTGTTTGTGTTTTGTCTTCATTAAACATGTATCGAATTAACCACGCTGCATTTTGGTCCGACTCTCTTTGGACGGAAGAAAACCGTAACACTGTCTTTCAAAGATAATTTGTAAGAATCCAAAGAACTTCACATATCTTAATTGTAAAGGGTTTAAACACTGTTTTCCATGCTTGTTCAATGAACCATAAACAATTACAGTTTTTAACAATCACTTTGGCACTTTTTCAAAACTCTAGACACAAAACTCAAAACGGTCATCAATTGTAACACAGGCTATCCAAAGTTCAAAACATTGCATTGTGCATTCATATCGTTACAGAAACCTTGCACTTGCAGAATCATTGGTTCAAATAACTAATTTATCATGAAATACCATAGGAACATTCATTTAGATCACCCACACACAAGATACTGATAGTTTCACTGTGTAGTTGTTTGTACAATCATTAAATATTGTAGTACAAAATATGTGATACATGTTTCATTATGCTACTACTACACATAAATACATCACTGTAAAAGGACTAGTAGAGAGAATACTACAGACACAGTGGAATCATTGGACAAGATATGAAATTTATTGATGAAATACAATAAAATCACAACATAGGTTTATTTGAATCAAAGCAAAAATAATTAGCTACAAAAAAAGAAAAAACAGTTAAAGGTCAACTGCAGTGTTCCTCACCTGGCTTACTGTAAAACATCACTGCAGTGTTCCTCACCTGGCTTACTGTAAAACATCACTGCAGTGTTCCTCACCTGGCTTACTGTAAAACATCACTGCAGTGTTCCTCACCTGGCTTACTGTAAAACATCACTGCAGTGTTCCTCACCTGGCTTACTGTATAACATCACTGCAGTGTTCCTCACCTGGCTTACTGTAAAACATCACTGCAGTGTTCCTCACCTGGCTTACTGTAAAACATCACTGCAGTGTTCCTCACCTGGCTTACTGTAAAACATCACTGCAGTGTTCCTCACCTGGCTTACTGTAAAACATCACTGCAGTGTTCCTCACCTGGCTTACTGTAAAACATCACTGCAGTGTTCCTCACCTGGCTTACTGTAAAACATCACTGCAGTGTTCCTCACCTGGCTTACGGTAAAACATCACTGCAGTGTTCCTCACCTGGCTTACTGTAAAACATCACTGCAGTGTTCCTCACCTGGCTTACGGTAAAAAGCGAAACAAAATATTGATTACTGTACTTCTATATTTCCATCAACCCTGTCTTGGGGATTTGGCCACAGGTTCTCATCCACATCACAATGGATGTTTTCATTAGCCAAACATCTTGGGAAGAATCTTCGGGCATGGCGAATCCAGGCCTGACACTGGTCTGCCGTGATGTCATTGCATGCGTCATCCATGGCCTGGAGAAGGGCGGCTTGTTCGTGAGGGCGCCTATCATATACCTTCCACCTCCATGTGGAGAAAAATTCCTCAATCGGGTTAAGGAAAGGAGAGTATGGGGTAAGCACAGGGTGGTAAATTGTGGATGGGCCTGAAACCATCCTTGCACCATTTGAGCATGGTGGAACCTGACAGTATCCCACACAATGACATGGGTCATGCCATCAGCTCTACAGACCTGATTTAGCTCATCAAGGACAGTTAGAGTCGAACAGCAAATCATGTGGCTGCCTGCAACTCAATATATAGAGTATATAGAGTAGAGAGCTTATGATGTTGTTAGACCAAATATTAGAACGGGCAAGATGCGTAATCTAAGCAACTTTGACCGTGGTATGATTGTTGATGCCACACATGGTGATTCCAGCATCTCAGAAACAGCTGCCTTCCAGGGATTTTTACTCACGACAGTCTCTAGAGTTTACAGAGAATGGTGCGATAAACAAAACACATTCAGTGAGCTGCAGCTCTGTGGGCAAAACCACCTTGTTAATGAGAGAAGAGGATGTCCAGACTCATTCAAGCTAACAGAAAGGCCACAAATGCTCAAATAACAGCTGTTTAAAACAGTGGTGTGCAGAAGGGCATCTCTTAACGTACAACACAGTGAATAATTCAGGCTGTTGTGGAGGCAAAAGATAGGTACTAGATAGGTGCACCTAATAAAGTGTAGTGAGTGTACAGTAATGTCAAATCTGAAAACATGGTCTGGAAAATTTATACATGGGACCATAGAAACAGTGTCTGATAAAGAATGATGATGAAATATTACATCCATAGATAATGTAGTCCAATTGGTTCATGTTGCACGGTAATTGGTGTCAATGGATCTCGTTATCCTGAAACTTTCATGATCTAAACCTGGAATATTGTTTGTCAGTTTCCATAAAACTATGCATTAAGAGTAACGCAACAGTTACTTATCATTTTGAGCAGTTGTATCAATTGATAGTTAGATCATTGTAATGAAATGAATAGACAGTCAACTCAGATATAATGTGTGAATTGCATTTTGAAATGGTAATACTTTGATGTTAGGTGGTGTCATTTTGAACAGGTAATTTTAGTTCAATGAACAAATGATCTTAGCTTTATGTGTATTGTATCCAAGCAATTGGAAAAAGTGTTAGAGTTTTGAAAAATTTGCATTTTGATCATTGGTTGTGAGTTTTGTGTCTAGAGTTTTGAAAAATGACATCAAGGTTCCGAAATTAGTGCCAAAGTGATTGTAAAAAACTGTAATGAACAAGCACCTGTGGAACGGTCGTTAAGACACTAATAGCTTACAGGTGGTAGGCAATTAAGGTCACAGTTATGAAAACTTAGAACACTAAAGAGGCCTTTCTACTGATTCTGAAAAACACCAAAAGAAAGATTCCCAGGGTCCCTGCTCATCTGCGTGAATGTGCCTTAGGCATGCCGCAAGGAGGCATAAGGACTGCAGATGTGGTCAGGGCAATAAATTGTAATGTCTGTACTGTAAGACAGTGCTACAGGGAGACAGGATGGACAGCCGATTGTCCTCGCAGTGGCAGACCATGTGTAGCAACACCTGCACAGGATCGGTACATCCGAACATCACACCTGCGGGACACGTCAGGATGGCAACAACAACTGCCCGAGTTACACCAGGAACGCACAATCTCTCCATCAGTGCTCAGACTGTCCGCAATAGGCTGAGAGAGGTTGGACTGAGGGCTCGTAGACCTGTTGTAAGGCAGGTCCTCACCAGACATCACAAGCAACAACGTCACCTATGGGCACAAACCCACCGTCGCTGGACCAGCCAGGACTGACAAAAAGTGCTCTTCACTGACGAGTCGCGGTTTTGTCTCACCAGGGGTGATGGTCGGATTCGCGGTTATCGTTGAAGGAATGAGGGTTACACTGATGCCTGTACTCTGGAGCGGGATTGATTGGTCTGGGGCTGTGTGTCACAGCATCATCGGAATGAGCTTGTTGTCATTGCAGGCAATCTCAACACTGTGCGTTACAGGGAAGATATCCTCCTCTCTCATGTGGTACCCTTCCTGCAGGCTCATCCTGACATGACCCTCCAGCATGACAATGCCACCAGCCATGTTCTGCCATGGCCTGCGAAGAGCCCGGATCTTAATCCCATTGACCACATCTGGGGCCTGTTGGATTGGAGGGTGAGGGCTAGGGCCATTCCCCCAAGAAATGTCTGGGAACTTGCAGGTGCCTTGGTGGAAGAGTGGGGTAACATCTCACAGCAAGAACTGGCAAATCTGGTACAGTCCATGAGGAGGAGATTCACTGCAGTACTTAATGCAGCTGGTGGCCACACCAGATACTGAATGGTACTTTTGATTTTGACCCCCCTTTGTTCAGGGACAAATTTTTCAATTTCTGTTAGTCACATGTCTGTGGAACTTGTTCAGTTTATGTCTCAGTTGTTGAATCTTATGTTCATACAAATATTTACACATGTTAAGTTTGCTGAAAATAAATGCAGTTGATAGTGAGAGGACGTTTATTTTTTTGCTGAGTTTATAACACACATTATGCTGCTGTCCTTTCAGATATAGATGAGTGTACCTATGCCGCTCTCAGCAGCTGCTCACGTCAGGCAGACTGTGCCAACACAGAGGGCTCCTACAGCTGCACCTGTCATCCTGGATTCACTGATCTGAACCCCAACAACACTGGGGTAGACTGCCAAGGTAAGAACAGAGAGTGGTGTATACTAACTCTGGGTTATATTAAATGAATGTCAAAATCAAAATGTTTAACTCAAACTCTCAACCTATTTGTTCTCCTTTCAGCTTCTGACCTTGTGACCTCAGCCCTGCCCAGTAATGCCACTCATATGTTTTGGTGGGCCAATGCAACAGAGTTGCCACCCAACAGCACCAGTTATCAGTCATGGGACTCCAGCTTTATTGATAACCCAGCAGCCGTAGCTACAACCACAGACAGGGGCATGATGCTGAGCTCCACCCATATGCCTGTTACCACACATGACCTAGCTATAGCCAGCTCCAACAGGTCTGAGACCAGACCAGCTCTCACATCCTGGAGTAGTCCCACCTCACTGCAGCATAACACTAACACCAACACTCCTACCCTGCCCCTCTCCACCTCTGTGCCCCAAACCAGCATGGGACCTACTGTGGAGGACATGTACCTGAGTGTATCCTCACTATCACCATCCACATGCCGTATGTAAATCAATAAAACTCTCTTTATACAGTGTATAACAGTGACAATTTTTTGTCTCCAATATCAGTTTCCCCCAATGACTCCCCTGCTGTTTCTCGAAGCCCTTGAGGCTGTTTGGATAATATTTTCCAAAGTGCTCCACTTTAATCTAATAGTTTTAAGAAATTGAACACTTAACAAAATCACAACTAATTTCAAAGCAGCTCAGATGCTGTAATATTTCGTAGAAGGTGAGATTGACTACTGATTCCCTTCTCCCCTCTCCCCCAGACCCAACCCCCACCACCAACTTGCAGGCCTCCAACGTTACTGGCTTCTCTTTCTGCCTGTCCTGGACTGGCCAATCCCAGAGCGGGCTCAGCTTCCTCGTGGTGTTGAAGGAGGGGTCAGAGGTCAAGGGACGCTGGGAGACAAAGCTGTTAGTCTGGGAGGTGACAGGGCTGCAACCTGGGGTTCTCTACAATGTCACTGTCACTCCTTGTGCCTGTGGGAGCCATTGGGCCAGCCTGCTGGTGCTGGTTAAGACTGGTTAGTACCATGTGCAGGATGTTCGACAGATCAACTAACTGTAATGGGCTCAAACTTTAATTGTTATGAAGGTTGTGTTCTCCTAACTGATGCTGTGCACTTTATTCATTATACACTGGCACAGCAAAAATGCTGACTCCTATAGCAGATATTACACTTTTCTACAGTGGTGGAAAAACTACCCAAATGTCATACTTGAGTAAAAGTAAAGAAACCTTAATAGAAAATGACTCAAGTAAGAGTGAAAGTCCCCCAGTAAAATACTCGTTGAGTAAGAGTCTAACGTTATTTGGTTTTAAATATACTTAAGTATCAAAAGTACATGCAATTGCTAAAACATACTTAAGTATCAAAAGTATAAATTATTTCAAATTCCTTATATTAAGCAAACCAGATGGCAACATTGTCTTGTTTTTTTATTTAAGGATAGCCAGCGGCACACTCCAACACTCAGACAGTCCGCCAGATCGTAGGCAGTAGGGATGATCAGGGATGCTGTCACGCCCTGACCTGAGTATTCTTTGTTTTCTTTATATATTTTGGTTAGGTCAGGGTGTGACATGGGTGATGTATGTGTTTTGTACTGTTTAGGGTTTTTTGTAGGTTTATGGGGTTGTTTACCATCTAGGTGTTTATGTATGTCTATGGTTGCCTAGATTGGTTCTCAATTAGAGGCAACTGTTTATCGTTGTCTCTGATTGGGAACCATATTTAGGCAGCCATCTGCTTTGGGTATTTCGTGGGTTATTGTCTATGTGTAGTTGCCTGATTCTTGCCATAGCGGCATGTTCGTTGTGTTGTTTTTGTTTAAGTGTTCTTCGTGTTCTTCATTCATTAAAATAAGAATGTATTCTAATCACGCTGCGCGTTGGTCTCCTCTTTATGACGATCGTGACAGATGCTCTCTTGATAGGTGTGTGAATTGGACCCTGTCCTGCTAAGCATTCAAAATGTAATGGGTACTTTTGGGTGTCCAGGAAAATGTATGGAGTAAAAAGTACATCATTTTCTTTTGGAATATAGTGAAGTAAAAATAAAAACCAAAAACACTACTTAAGGAGTACTTTAAAGTATTTTTATTTAAGTATTTTACACCATTGCTTTTCTAGTTACTGCAGTGCATTGACTGGATGAATGTATCCCATCCACAGCTGCACAGACACTTCGAGCAACCGTTCGCCTGACCAACGTGCAGTTCACTGATGCCTTGCTGTACCCCGCTAGCCAGGAGTATCAGAATCTCAGGCGTAGTATTGAGGAAGAGGTACAAGGCAACGGATGCTTTGATAAATGTTTTTTGAATGTTGTCATTGTCCTCACTAATAGTAGAAGCATGGAATACATTAATGATGTAAAGACACCTACACATGTTTTGTAGTTCCTATATGTTGTTGTTGTAGTTCATACATGTTGTAAGGTTGTAGTTTCTATCAAACAACACTGACACAAAAACCCTGTCTCTGCTAACTGTCTCATAGATCCTCCAGTCTCTCCCTCCTTATATCCTGGCCCTGGTGAACTCAGGAGATGTGAGGGTTCAGATCAGAGGCCTGACTCCTGGCAGTGTAGTAGTGAACTTCATCATCATCTTCACACCCAGTCAGTCCCAGGACATCCTGAAGGTGTCCTCTGCTCTGATGCAGGCCCTACAGAACAGCTCCAGATACACTGTTGACAGCAACAACACCCGTATAGATGGTAACACTGTCTTAACCTTTTACATTTGTAAGAATACTTTGCTTTTGATAAAAGGAATGTGCACAAGATAATGTGCTAGGTCTTAAATTGGCCTTCTTGAAAACTATTATTTGTATCAATAGAACTTCCTGATGAAATATACTGTAGGTTAAATATGAAAGAAGGTAACTCTCTGTGAGTATTAGATGGAGGGCACATTTTGTGATACAAATCTGCATCAACTGTTAATCTGATTTTCAATGCCAGTTCTATTTTTGTTTTTGTCTCTAACAGATGATGATGAGTGCAGTACAGGGGACATGGACTGCTCCCCATGGGCCCAGTGCACTAACACCTGGGGCTCCTACAGCTGTCTCTGTCTGGACGGATTCACTGACTCCAACCCCTCCAGGCCAGGACGGGGCTGTTCAGGTAGACAATAGAGAATCCTTTCTTTCACTTTAGTTTGATAGTTTTAATTCATAGGTATTTGGAGATACTAGAGTACTTTGGGCTTCATTGCCTAATCAGTTCACTACAGTTCAACCTGTAATTTTCATGTTTTTGCCTTGCAGCACCTTTGACCACAACCATACCTACAATGCCCATCACGACACCTGTCCAGACGACCACAGCTCCAGCTACAATCACAACCACAACCAACACTCTGGTTACAACCAACAATACAGTTTCAACCACTACAACCTACAATCTAAACTCAATCACATCCAACAATAAAAGTACAACTACAATCAACACACAAGTTACAACCAACAATGCCGTTAGAATCAACAACACTGTTTCAACCGCTACTCCAATTCTAATCACAACCATGACCCCTGTTCCAACCACAACCACCACTGACGTTCCTACAGCAATGACCACCACTGTGACCAACGGTCTCATCACAACGAGTCTGCAGCCTAAGACTCCTACATCTCCGGCTATTCTGGTTTCTTATACCAGGGGCATCTCTGTGGAGTGCAGGGCCAGCTATATCATCGTGACAGTTGCGAGGGACTTCCTGGAGGCGAGGCACATTGGGGACTCTTCCCTCTACCTGGGGAGACAGGAGTGTGGCGTGAACGAAGCGAACAGCAGCCATGTCCAGCTGACGGTGGCTTGGGACCAGTGTAACACACAGCTCTTATATGTGAGTCAGTACATTTGTGAGTCAGTGGCTAGAGGATGCTAACTGTTGCCACTTTGTGTCACAACGAGCATAGTCTCTGGTGTGTTTTGGGTAAATTAAAGGCTATTCTGTAATGTACAGTACATAACAGACCTGGATTTTACAGGTTTAAATGTCCTTATTTAGTCTAAACATGCAACAACAACAAAAAATATGCCTGTGAACAGCCTATGAACATGGTCTGTTGTAGGTGCAGATGTTTGATGACCAAACTAGATTGAACTGTCCTCATGGTCTGTTAGAAAGTAAAATAACTTTCCCATACCCATGTTAACTTTTGTATTTCAGAATAGCACTCATTACACTGCTCAGACGACTCTGTTCAATTCCATGGATCTCCAGAGCCTGTCCGACAGCAAAACGAGAGTTCCTACAGTACGACTGGAGGTCCCCATCATGTGTACCTTTGGGAGGAGCATCCTCATCTCTGCGGGTTATGACCCCACAGGGTACGCTGTGCCAGGCGCCATGGTGACTTTATCTACCGTCACTATGGTCACCACCATTTTACACCCACAAGTCACTGCTCAGCTAGACTGAAACTGATTACACATAACTCTACTCAATAAAGGCTTGAAATTCTCTCTCTGATTGACATATAGTAATGCAGTATCTATGAACTATGACATATTCAGCATGCTGTTACAAAATATCTTATTCATGACATATTTTGTTGACAGGTATGACATGATTAAAGATGTCGTCATGGGCTCAGGGACTTTCCATGTGACGGTTCGGCTCCTGAATGGAATGTCCCCTCTCCCTCAGAACTACAGCCTATCTCCCGAGGAGGAAGTTGTGGTCGAGGTCAGCGTCAACTCCACAGTTGACCAGATCAAAGTGGTCATCAACAAGTGTTGGGCCACCCAGAGCAGCAACCCTTTGGAACCAACAATTTACTTGTTCCTGGAAAACAGGTCTGTTCTACAATTTATTTTTATGTTGCCCTATCATAGTTAGTTTAGATGCTAGGTTTTCATTAAGTGGCATGGAATAGAACAGAATAGAATGGAAATGTTCCTAAAGATTCAGATGTGTTTAGGTACTAAGCTTTCTGCTAGTAATCTGTCTCTCTTTTCTCATCAGCTGTCCCCTCGTCAACACATACACCACAGTCTTGGAGAACGGCAACTCCAGCAAGTCTCGCCTGTCCCTTCGCATCTTCTCCTACGTCAACCTCAATGTCATCTATTTGCACTGCCAGATTCAGATCTGTATTGAGACTGGCTCAGCTACCTGCCAGCCTGTGAGTATCTGTCCATCGTTATTCATACTGTACTATTCAAGTATACAGTATGTATATTGATGTCTAGATTTACTGTTCAACCAGGGGTTCAATTGGGAACTGGGGAAGTCCTGGCGGGTTGAATATAAGGGTTATGCCAAAATTAGGGTTAGAGTTAGGCTTACTGCTGTGAGTACAATGTATTATTATTCTAGGGTTAGGATTAATACACTGCTCAAAAAAATAAAGGGAACAGGACCAGGGCGTGACAACTACAGGCTGATCCAACTTTGATGTAATGTCCTTAAAACAAGTCAAAATGAGGCTCAGTAGTGTGTGTGGCCTCCACGTGCCTGACCTCCCTACAATGCCTGGGCATGCTCCTGATGAGGTGGCGGATGGTCTCCTGAGGGATCTCCTCCCAGACTTGGACTAAAGCATCCGCCAACTCCTGGACAGTCTGTGGTGCAACGTGGCGTTGGTGGATGGAGTGAGACATGATGTCCCAGATGTGCTCAATTGGATTCAGGTCTGGGGAACGGGCGGGCCAGTCCATAGCATCAATGCCTTCCTCTTGCAGGAACTGCTGACACACTCCAGCCACATGAGGTCTAGCATTGTCTTGCATTAGGAGGAACCCAGGGCCAACCGCACCAGCATATGGTCTCACAAGCGGTCTGAGGATCTCATCTCGGTACCTAATGGCAGTCAGGCTACCTCTGGCGAGCACATGGAGGGCTGTGCGGCCCCCCAAAGAAATGCCACCCCACACCATGACTGACCCACCGCCAAACCGGTCATGCTGGAGGATGTTGCAGGCAGCAGAACGTTCTCCACGGCGTCTCCAGACTCTGTCACGTCTGTCACATGTGCTCAGTGTGAACCTGCTTTCATCTGTGAAGAGCACAGGGCGCCAGTGGCGAATTTGCCAATCTTGGTGTTCTCTGGCAAATGCCAAATGTCCTGCACGGTGTTGGGCTGTAAGCACCACCCCCACCATGGAGTCTGTTTCTGACCGTTTGTGCAGACACATGCACATTTGTGGCCTGCTGGAGGTCATTTTACAGGGCTCTGGCAGTGCTCCTCCTTGTACAAAGGCGGAGGTAGCGGTCCTGCTGCTGGGTTGTTGCCCTCCTACGGCCTCCTCCACATCTCCTGATGTACTGGCCTGTCTCCTGGTAGCGCCTCCATGCTCTGGACACTACGCTGACAGACACAGCAAACCTTCTTGCCACAGCTCACATTGATGTGCCATGCTGGATGAGCTGCATTACCTGAGCCACTTGTGTGGGTTGTAGACTCCGTCTCGTGCTACCACTAGAATGAAAGCACCGCCAGCATTCAAAAGTGACCAAAACATCAGCCAGGAAGCATAGGAACTGAGAAGTGGTCTTTGGTCACCACCTGCAGAACCACTCCTTTATTGGGGGTGTCTTGCTAATTGCCTATAATTTCCACCTGTTTTCTATTCCATTTGCACAACAGCATGTGAAATTTATTGTCAATGAGTGTTGCTTCCTAAGTGGATAGTTTGATTTCACAGAAGTGTGATTGACTTGGAGTTACATTGTGTTGTTTAAGTGTTCCCTTTATTTTTTGAGCAGTGTACTTTATCCTACTCTTTTTTGAACCCGTATGGTGCTGGAGCTCAGCTCTACCTGGCTCTGCCTTTAACCATTTTTTCAACCTTCATTTAACTAGGCAAATCAGTTAAGAACAAATTCTTGTTTTCAATGACGGCCTGGGAACAGTGGGTTAACTGCCTTCTTCGGGGGCAGAATGACAGATTTTAACCTTGTCAGCTCAGGGATTCGATCTTGCAACCTTCCGGTTGGGGATTCGAGCTCGGGGATTTGATTTTGCAACCTTTCGGTTGGGGATTCGAGCTCAAGGATGTGATTTTGCAACCTTTCGGTTGGGGATTCGAGCTCGTGGATTCGATTTTGCAACCTTTCGGTTACTACTACTCTAACCACTAGGCTACCTTCCACCCCTAATAGGTGCTGGCTCCGGGTATTTACAGTTTAATTTCAGCCACTGTGTTCAACCATTTTGGTATGACTACCCTAGAGGCTTTTGAAAACTTCTCTACTAGGAGAAGAAGTTTAACTAGTTCAATGCTATTCTCTTTCCATATATTTAATTTTTGTTAGGATTGCATTGAACGGACAGAAAGATTCTCTAATCTAATCGGAACGGGAAAAGCAACCTGTGGACCATTCCTTCGATCACACAAAGGTAAATGCTCTTCAAAGTGTGACTGCGTCAAATAATGACTAGGCTACTGATAATATCCAAAATATCCAGAATGTCCTACTTATAGCCCATAACATACAGTATATGATGATGATTAGATGTACATATTGGGGAGTTAATGTATTCTGACATGTTTTCTGGCAGTGTCCGTCAAAGAGAGTTCTGTTACTCTTCGTCTGGTGGACTACATCTTACTGGGAATAGGACTGTTCCTCCTCTTCGTCGGGAGTCTCTCGTCCTTGTTCTTCTGCTACAGGAAGCGAATTGGAACCTACAGCTTCAGCCTTAAACCCAAGCAAGAGAACTTTACCTATCATGTTTTTGATGCTTAGCACTGGAATGCTTTTAGGGTAGTTTTAGAAAACTTAAAGAGATATTAACGTTGGGATTCAAGCTGCAATGCCTGTTGTGTAGTAGTCAGTGTAATGAAAGTGTCAATATACTGTAGATAGTTTAATTGAAATAAAGATATATTATTCGAAAATTGTATCAAAAGCCACATGCATTATTCATTTGAATAACATCAACGTCACTTCAATTATTTCAACATTGATACATTTAAATACGTACATACCGTATACAAGGCACCATTTGCCAGATTTGTAACAGTCTAGTTAAGATCAGATTTGTATAGGAGATTGTATTTATCAAATATATATATACTACAATCACTTTATTTTATTTTTAAGATGTTTTTCTATAACTGAGAAAATCTACCGTTTTTTAATTATGGAAATTGCGTTTATTTTATCAGCATATCCTGAAGTCCTCTTAATTCAATAGCTAACACGTCCTGGAATATTGACCTGATGAAATGTGAAATATGTTAATAAAAACCATAGAAATAAAAAGGAATGAATTGTATACTGGATCATTTGTAGCAGAGGAAGAGAGTATTTCCCCAGACGCTATTTATGGGGTGAAATACAATAAGTACTTATGTTGAATTTTGCGATCCAATCTTAGAACTGTACTGTAATGATCCATACACTAGAGGACACTGTTGGGTCATTGCATGAAACCACTGTAAAAAAAACAACAACAAAAAGCATGGCCCCTTTTCATATAGGTAGGACACAGATGTGATTTCACAGTGTTATGACAGTATTAATTACATATGGTTACATTCATAAATCACCACTTTACTCTATCAAATCCCTTTTAGTTCAGTTCAAACCGCTGAGCCTTCTGCTAATGAGTGCTGATAATCCTGGTAGGTAGGTCGTTTGTGACACACGTCTTTCTCTCTCTGAGAGGCGAGTCCTGTGGAGGAATACATGGTAACCAAGAGGCTGGCTTCTTTGAGAGGCGTACCCTGGAGACCTGGGGGGTGGGTGGGTGGGGGGGTAACATCTGTGTTGAGGTGGGCTCTTATAAACCCCACCCCCAATTAACCCATACAGCCGCCCGCCGTTACTGGCAACCCGTTTCCATGGAAACACCTCTGGCGCAGCCTCAGTGTGCACGGGGGTGTTTGTTACAGTTATACCCACATTGTAAGCTGAGTAAACTGTAGATTCAGCACCCACCAGAATAATATCCTCCTTCAATCAAATTCATTGAATGATTGTCAGTGCCATAGGTTTGATTCCCAATGATCCACCTCTGCAATTTTGTTATATGCATTCTTCCCCTGATCTAATGACCTAATTAGAGATTCCTTTAGCAATTATTCTGGCTTTAAACACATTCGATTACCTTGTTAGGGATATCAGGACAGTTTTTTTTTAATGGTGGGCAGATGTGTTGGTTCATCCATAACATTCAGAGTGAATAAGAAAAGAAGGGAAATATTAATGCTACAGCATACATTGACATTCCAAATGATTCAAATGATTCTATGCTTCCAACTTTGTGATACAGGAAGGCCCTTTGCACAAAGCGAGGTCCATACAAAGCGAGGTCCATACAGAAACCGTTTATCAAGATTGGTGTGGAAGAAATTGACTGGCCTGCACAGATCCCTGAACGCATGACAATGCCGCCGTGTACAAAGCGAGGTCCATACAGAAACCGTTTATCAAGATTGGTGTGGAAGAAATTGACTGGCCTGCACAGATCCCTGACCTCAACCCCAATGAACTGCTTTGTGATGAATTGGAACACTGACTTCGAGCCGGGCCTAATCACCCAACATCACTGTCCAACCTCACTAATGCTCTTGTGGCTGAATGGAAGGAAGTCCTGGCAGCAGTGTTTCAGCATCTAGTGGAAAGCCTTTCCAGAAGAGTGGAAGCTGTTCTAGCAGCAAAGGGGGTTCCTCTCCATATTAATGCCCATGATTTTGGAATGAGACATTCGACGAGAAGGTGTCCACATACTTTTGGTTATGTTGTGTATGTTGGAGCTAAGCACAGCCAAAGTCCTAGAGGAAAACCTGGTTCAGTCTACTTTCCAACAGACACTGGGGGATGAATTCACATTTCAGCAGGACAATAACCTAAAACACAAGGTCAAATCTACACTGGAGTTTCTTACCAAGAAGAGTGAATGTCTCCCTGTGGCTGAGTTACAGTTTTGACTTAACTCTACTTGAAAATATATGGCAAGACCTGAAAAGGATTGTCTAGCAAAGATCAACAACCAATTTGACAGAGTTTGAAGAAGTTTGAAAATAATAATGGGCAAATGTTGCACAATCCCGGTGTGGAAAGCTCTTAGATACTTACCCAGAAAGACTCACAGCTGTAATCACTGCCAAAGGTGTTTCTACAAATTATTGGCCCAGTGGTGTGAATAGTTATGTAAATGAGATATTTCTGTATTTCATTTTCAATACATTTGAACATTTCTAAAAATATTTTTTCACTTTGTCATTAAAGGCTATTGTGTGTAGATGGGTGAGAAAGAAAAACCAACATATCTCTCCTCTGTCCATGTCCCTGTCATAGACAACAGCTTTATATGGAAAATTACTGAAATATACTCTAATCGTTATAACCGACAATAACTTTGCAACAAGATTCTAGTTGGACTGTTTGTAGGCTATGATTTCCTATTAATTGTAATAGCTATGTTTACTGGTAGTAGGAGGAGACTTGTGTGTGATGAGACACAGTCTATAGGAGAAGAATCATCCTCAGAGATACGAGTCCTCCAATCCTGATGAGCAACTCAAGTCCTTGTAGCATCATGTGAAGATGTGAAGGCTTCACATCAAAGTCTTGTGTGCATGCATGTGTGTGTACTCCTCTGGGGCGGCACATTGAGGAGGAGGCAGCAGAGCACATCTGTACAGTCAGATGTCTCGGTGCCTACACTGTTTATTCTTATTATTTAATACTAACTCTTTCCTCATCTTTTACTGCATAATCAAAGAAAGGAGAGAGGGGTACAATGAAGAGTATTATGAAGAGTGACAGAGAAACAGCTGTTCCAGCCAATAACTAAAAACCCCTTTATAAGCATTATCACACAAATATTCACTAGACTAAAATGAAACTCATACAGTAAATTAAAAATGAATATGCGTCCTAAAGCATTTCTGCTTCACAAAAGGGTGTCCTGAGAACCTTGATATTCATTTTGAAGTGCGTTTACACACTTCACACACCAGTAAAAATGCAACACAGATGAGCAAATCCACAAGTTATATATATTTATTTGCATTTGAATTGATCAATATATAGTACAGTACCGTTTCATTTTTTCAATAAGCACTTTATGGTTTGGCATTTCTAATATCATTACCAATAAAACAACATTATTTTCAGACATGAGCATGTCGCGGAAATTCTATTTATAGCATCTTTTGCATTTGCAATTGCTCAAACAGCTATGACCATTACGCTGTTTCGAAAACACACTACGTGTATGTGGGTTTACCTCACTCAGAGGAGTTCTTAATGGGGTATTTCTCTTCATGAATAGAACTCAGTTGAAAATACTAGATATGTACAGTACAGAACAGATCAGAACAATAGTCCCTCCCTGTATACCACAGGCCTACAGTGTAGATCTAGTGGATCTACTTCTACTTTACATCTGGGGAAAAGCGCACGACTCCGCCGCTCCTCCGTGGTTCGGGTCTTTCCTCCAGTGGTTCTGGTTCTCCTCCAACGGCACCCTGGGAATGATGATCACCGGGTCGGAGAACCTCGCCATTAGGCTCTCTAGGAGGTGAGGCAGCACATAGTTGAAATACAAATAAAAAGGCACAAACAAAGAGACACAAGATGAGGCATTTCTCAAAGGCCAATCAAAAAGCATTTTGCTGAGTTGAGCACCCTGTGGCTACTCATATCAGTGTACAACATCAGACTGATGCTGTGGGGGCATGAAGCTCAGTCTCAGGCAAAGCTACTCTTGGTTTCTTGTCACTAAATCTAATGTTGCTCAAAAAGACTGTTGGTGGACTTAAACAATTCATATTTTCTTCCCTAATCTTCATTCTGGAACAGACTGTTGGCATTTATAAAGAAAACACATACCTTCCCCAAATCTGAACAAAAGTTGGCATTGTTCTTCAATCACAGTGAGGATTTGAACAATTTCTGTTGAGGGATTTTTGTTACTAAGTTCATGTCAATAAATAGCCACTGCTCTCCGAGTTTGAATCCAATCTGTCACCTGAAACCTTTTCAGACTAAAAGCTAGAGCACACTAATGGGAATAATGAGAGTCTAATGCGAGGCCCAGGGTGTTCAAGGATACACAGCCACAGGACATTCAAAAATAATCTAACCTAAAATGAGCTAGAAACTTGAGGAGACTAAAACATGCACTTACAATCTTCTCTAGAGCAGAATTGTCTCTCTTTACAGCTAGAGTTTCAGTATACCCACCCTATTCAAACCCATCCCAATACACATTCAATATACATTTAAGGAAATAAATCGTTATGTTATATTTAGTATCACATTTGGTACTACAGTATAAGATTTGGATTGCCGATCTAACTCAAACAACATAACATCATTACATCAAATGATCAACAATGATACAACAAAAAAGTTAAGATGTATAACTGTGTTAATATAAACATCTGTAAGGTGTGTTATCCAAACATGTTTATTAAGGCACCATACCTACAGTATAGGATGTGACAGCCAACTTTCAAGCACTCACTCACTGACAGACTGACTGACTGACTCCCCTACTCGTTTCCATATGGAAGAGGAATCTGACCTGGTGGGAACTGTAACCTAGTACAGAGAGATTCATGGTGGGTCACTTTCAAAACAAAACTGTGCCACTATCAAATATCGAAGAAATCATGACTTTGAATGACATTTTATGAGCACATATGCATGATAATGAGAGATTTAAGGCTTGTGGCGGCTGTGTGTGTTTCTAGGTTACCTTGGAATGGGTAGTGCACAGCCCCACAGGTGTTGCTTTAGCGTCTGCACCCAGCCTGTATCACGGATTGGCTGACAGAGCTGTATGTAGTGGTACTGTTTTAGCACAACCCTTCAAATGAATCAGAATGTCACTCGTTAGATTTTCTAGACGTAGGATTTCACATCCTTAAAAAGCTACTCATGATACCAGATAAAGCTGAAAAATATAGTAATTACATGATTAAAATGGTTTCAGAAAATATATCCAAATGTCTCACACATTCTCACAGCGAAACAAAAGAACCTTTCATAAATCATTACATTGTGTAAATTTGTACAGTTTGTTGGCCCAGTGTATTTACATGACATCTAATTCTGTAATAATGTTCCACCCATCCTTAAATTGTACATTGCTGTATAATTTAGGCTTTGAATATATTGGGACACATGATGCAAAATAACATAACTGTAGCAGCAATATTCAAGCTCTTGAAAGGATGTCAGAACTCATGCCAGAATGTCTTTGATGAGCTTTGATAAGCGCTAAAGAAAATCTGAAGATAATTATTTTTTCTTCCATGTGGATTCACTCTCTCAAAATCATCTCATGTCTCACAAAGACAAAGACACAAAAACATTTAAACAAATACCTGCAACCACTGTTCTTTCACCGTTCTCCATACGTTTCAACACAAAGAACCAAGAGGACACTGCTTTTTCTGCTTTTGCATTTATTCATATTTCAGTAAATAGGAGCAAGCAGAGAGAAACACAAGCACTTCACAGTAAAATATATTGGCCCAACACTTCTTTGTTCCATTATTACTTTCAATTTTTAGCTTTTGTTTCTAATGCTTGGATTCAAAATCGATATCACTGGGTGGGTTGTGTCAGCACTTTACATGTAAGACCCCCCGACCCCCCCTTCCTGTGTTACGAGAGAAAGCACCCCCTTCCTGTGTTACGAGAGAAAGTATCCCCCTTCCCCAACCAAAGGCTGCAAAATGCTAATAAGATGGCCCTCGCTCTCTGCTCCGTGGGCGCATGCTCAGTCTGAGTGGAATAAGGTGTGGTGATTCATTGTGACATACTAACCAAGACACCACCATGGCAAATGGAGAGACAACACACTCCATTACTCAAAACTGAGGGGAGGGAGGGAGTCAGGGGACACTGACTAGCACAATAGATTACAACAACACAAGAAAGAGACTGGGGAGTGTGAGGAGGTGGGGGTTGACCCATGACAAGACAAGTGCTGCACAACGCACTGCTCTGTTGAGGCCTATCCTATCCCAGGAGTCTGAGACGCTGTTCTGGTCTTTACTACTGTCTGCTAAGACATAAGCAGACGTCTAGTAACATGCTATTACTTACAGCAAATAGAGCTCCATTGGCACTATACAGCCAATACAAAGGGGACAAGTCTAACTTGATTCATTTTGACATAATTAGGTTTTCATTTGTAAAACAGATCATTTTCCTTGCTCACTCATTTTTATCCCATTCAAGAAACTGCAAACATATGCAGAAGTATAACAGAAATGTAAACCAAATATAGAATCGAGTTTCGCTGCTTATCCTAATTCAATGAAATCACAGGGGAGAAATATCAAGTTGCTCTACATTGTTAGCCTATGCCTACAATATTTAGATTGCCATGGAAGGCAGCAGAGAGAGATTGATTTGAAGTTGAATGTGTTGAATATAATCTTGACATCTACACGTAATCTTGTCAACCTAATCAAATCCACACACTTAAACACACACCTGATTGTGGAAGAGGCCAGTTCTTTGAGGCCTGTGTTAGACAGACACATACAGATAATCATTTGAGAAAAAGAAGCATTCAACTTACCATCACATCACAGTCGCATCATTATTCAATAAAGAGAGGTATTAGCAGAGGTGGTAATCAGTGTTTCATACACAAACAAATAGATTCATAAATAAAACATAAATAACATATCATTCCAAAACCTTAACCATGAGTCTGCTCCTACTAGTGTGGACTAATATCACATCCAGCCAGGCACCTCTTTAGACCTCTGGGATGTGATAGTGTTGCTGGGGTCCCATCTGCTAGTCCCATGGGGGCCTAATCACGTCGGTTACAGTCCACCATGGCTCTGTGTGTGTGTGTGTCTGAGAGGAGGGGAGGGGCTGTAGGCGGGGGTGTGTGAGGTTATAGGTTAGACTGCTCTATGTAGGATTAGAAAGTGATGCTGCCACTCCACTGAGCTTTATCTATACAGAGTCTGCATGGTCTGGGGGAAAGCATAGCTAACGACCACAGAGCCACAATATCAATTTCCTATCGTGACTCAGTGACATGAGTATGTAATGTAGTAATGTAGTAATGTAGTAATGTAGTTATGCAAATGGATAATGTAATTATAATTTCATGATGGTAACATTTAATTTATCTGCTGTGCAAATAACTGGTCTAGTAATGCATCATCAGGTTACTGTAACCCAGATGGCTCCTGGTTTGGCAACAAGGTTGATGAAATAAGATATCCTTGTCTGACCTTTAAAATAACTTGATTAACTCATTTTCCTGTGAATAGAGAGAACACTTTGAATGAGACAGTATGAGGTTTTAAATGTTTACCTGACAATTCATTGCTCAAAACCATTCCCACATCATCCACAATCAACAGTTATTAGGTTTACAAAATGAGATTTCATTCAGGAATGATGGCAAAGTTTAACAAAGCATCTTAGTAATGGCAATCTGATTATAGACAGACTTGGAGGCCCGTGTGCACTGGAAGTTAGCATTCAGGACCTACAGAGCAGGCACACACTCAGCCATGGACCAATACACTCTAGAAATACCAAGCTGCACATTTATCAAAGATTTTCAGACCATAATTCTAGATGAGTATCTATCTTTGGATACATTTAGCAAGTTACAGCTATAAAGATCAAGTCCATTCAGTGAGCCAATTTACATGGTTTTCTCTTTCCCAAAAATCCTTGATAAACTCAACAAAGCAATCTGTTCAGTTGGAAGATGGAAGCCAACCACACAGGATTGCTAGTCGGTGAGCTCATGCAACAATAGCACACGCCGTTCATTGGTAGCCATGGCAACCTTGAGATGGAGAGGGGGGTGGTCGGTGGCATCAGGAAGCAGAGGAAGCGGATGCACACATCCCCTCGTTAGTACGGTGATCTAATGTAATGTGAGGCAGGGAAGAAACGACATGTCATGTCCCAACTCTGACATTTACTGTAACTACTACTAACTTAGCCAATTGGCAGAGAGAAGAGAGTGAAAGAGAGAAAGAGCAGAAAGAGGAGAGATAGAAAAGGGAGACAAAACTTAAAAAGGGGATGAGAACCTCTAATTATGCAGCCTTTGTGTTCTTTCCCTCAAAGAAGAATAAAAGGTAGAAGTGATGATTTTTACTCTTTTGCCTCAGCCAGTTTGTTGTTCATCTCTTTACTTTTCTCCTTGTCCATCTCCGCAGGCCTGGACTCAGTGGGCTGGTTCTCCAATGTCTTCTTCTTGGTGCCCCGCAGTGCTGTGCTGCCCTGCAGCTTCTGCTCTTTTGCCTTCTTCACAGGTTTGTCCCCTTGGCTCGCTAACCTGGTGCCCGCCTTTTTGGGTTTGGATCGGGGAGCACTGTTAGACCTCTCAACCTAGGCACAGGTGATGGGGAAGATTGGGATTCTTTATATAGTCTATCACCCAAGAAATTAGCAACAGGAGTAAATCACGGTGAAAAAAAGCTGCAGCAGTCCTCGGTTTGATGTTGTGTTTGTTTCATTATTACAATTAGATGTGTTTTGCCATCACGAAATACACAGTAAACAGAACAGCAAGAGAAATATTCTGTCATTCACAAAGACAGTGGGTTTGAAAATGTACTCTAGGTGGCTGTGGTTCTGAATAAATTATCTCCCTAGTCAAAAAATCCTATAGGATAAGTGATTTTTCCAATAGAATCCTAGAGGATTCTCACCAACCTATGGGATTATGTGTCACCTCTATCAGAATCCTATTGGACTACTTGTTTTGCTATTGGAAATGAAAAGTAATCCTATTGGATCCAATAGGATTCTCACAGTCCTATAGGATTTTGTGTCACCTGTATCAGAATCCTATTGGAATTATATTGGACTATTTATTTCCTATTGGACCCTATATGATTCTCACAATTCTATCAAACTCCTATTGGAATTCTATTGGACTAGTTTTTACTTATTGGAAATCAAAAGTAATCTGATTGGATCTTATTCATTTTTGATAAACCTTTTTTTGTCACCCATTTACATTTTTACATTTAAGTCATTTAGCAGACGCTCTTATCCAGAGCGACTTACAAATTGGGCAAATCACCCCAATCCGAATCTGCAAGTGAAGGTGGAGGTAGGGGATGATTATGGCCAAGGAGGTGCGTGTGCATGGACATCGGAGGATCTGGCTGAGGAGATCGCCAGGGCATCGGAGCACAGAGGCCGCTTGATGGAGACCGCTAGAATGATGGTGGCTGAAGCGGGCATGAGTGCTTCATCGACTGTGCTTCGCACAGATTCTAATGGGCGGACCGAAGGTGTGACGTCAACGCTGCGGGACGAGGAATCTGAGGCTCAGGATGTAAAGGAACATGGCGGCGTCCAGTTCCCGATTGCGTCCGTATCTGCTAAGACTCCGAAGTACTCCGGTAAGGCGGATTGGGAAGGTTGTCATGCTCAGGTAGAACTGTTAGCTCATTTTGGGGGGTGGCCGAATGAAGTTGCAGGGAGACAGACCCACTGTCTGAGCTGGTGGGCAGAGCAGCCCAGAGCCGGAAAAGCCTGCATGAGTGGCTGAAATGACTGAACTCATTCATGCTGTGTCGCTACAGGCAGCACGAAACACACGCCCTGGTCCCAGGGTCTGCTGGAGGTGTGGCCAGCCAGGCCATCGCCCCAAGACTCCCAGAGCTCAGGGAAACGGCTTGTGGTCCGCATAGATGGGGTAGTGCGGACCCCTGGCTCTCTTTCCCAACCCCCACCATCTTCAGGAGGAGCCCACCGATGAGGATGGGGGAGCAAGGCTCCATGTCCCCTAGAAGCAGACAAGGGTGCTCTCCTGAACCACCTGCTGCCGAAGGACAAGGCCTTCACTTGGATAGTGGAGTGCGAGGAGGCCTTCAGCACCCTCAAACGTGCACTGATCAAGGCCCCTGTGCTTGCCCCCCCTGACCTCACATTTCCCCTTATCCTGGACACAGAAGCAAGCAATATGGGCATGGGTGGGGGTGCTGGCCCAGGTGGTGCCAGAGGGGGAGAGAGTGGTGGCGTACTTCAGCAAAATATTCAACAAACATGAGCGCCGCTACTGTGTCACCCGGCGGGAGCTCCTTGCTGTTGTGGCTTCCATCAAACACTTCAAGTATTACCTGGGTGGCCTGCCCTTTACTGTAAGGACTGACCACTCTGCTCTCCAGTGGCTCATGTCTTTCAGGTGGGCAGGTGGCATGCTGGTTGGAGGAGCTTCAGCCGTACGACTTCACAGTGGTGCACAGGGCAGGGACACGCCACTCCAACGCCGACGCCATGTCCCATCAGCCCTGTACTGCAGACGGCTGCCGCCACTGTGAGCGCAGACAGGGCTGTGAGAGAGAGCTGTGTCTCCAGAGCACTCATGGGGTGGTGGAGACTGGACACTTTGGGGTCACAAAAACACTGCGGCCTCCGTCAAGGCTTTTTTGGGGGCAGCACAAGAGGGATGTGGAGGACTTTTTCCGGCCTCCAGGCCTCTCTCATGCTCAGCTCCAACAGTTCCCAGTTGGGGCTCCCATGGATAGGGTGGGAGTGGATGAAGTTGGGCCGTTCCCCACCACAGACAGCAGAAACCGACGGGTGCTCACGACCATGGACTATTTCACAAAATGGCCCGAGGCCTATGCTCTGCCTGACTAGGAGGCAGAGACCATCGTCGACGCCCTGACAGCGGGGATGTTCAGCAGGTTTGGAGCTGCGGAGTCCATCCACAATGACCAAGGCAGAAACTTTGAGTCCTGTGTGTTCACCATCATGTGTGAGAGGCTGGGTA
Organism: Oncorhynchus nerka; assembly: GCF_034236695.1. Taxonomy (NCBI): domain Eukaryota; kingdom Metazoa; phylum Chordata; class Actinopteri; order Salmoniformes; family Salmonidae; genus Oncorhynchus; species Oncorhynchus nerka. Next base: position 67,279,187 of record NC_088405.1, on the reverse strand, counting down.
TTGCACAAGACCCCACTACTCCTCTCTATCCTCAAAGTGATGGCCTTGTGAAGCGCTTCAACAAAACGCTTGTACAGCAGCTGGCCATCGTCTCTGCCAAACACCAGCGTGACTGGGACAAGCACCTGCCTATGGTCCTCATGGCATGCCGCTCCACTGTCCAAGCCTCCACTTCCTGCACGCCTGCCCTCCTCATGCTGGGGAGAGAGATCCGCACCCCTGCAGAGATGGCGTTTGGTGTGCCCCTGGATAGCCCTCCTGTTCCCCTGGGACGGAGTATGCCCGGAGACTCCAGGACCGCCTGGAGACAGCCCACACCTTCACCAGAGAGCAGCTGGTGAATGCAGGTGTGAGGCAGATGAGGAACTATGATGTGCACACCCGGGGAAGGCACTTTGTAGCTGGGGAGCTAGTCTGGGTCTATAGCCCCTGAGAAAGAAAGGCGGATGCCCCAAGTTGGACAGTCACTGGGTGGAGCCCTGCAGAGGGTAGGGGAGGTTGTTTCCCAGGTGCAGCTTTTTGTTGTTGTTATGGGACAAATCAACCCCACACAGAGGGGCCTCTTCTCCCAAACCCCAGGGACCCCACAATTCTCCTCTCTGGCAATGCCATTCACCAGCCTCCCCCTCGGCACCGCAAACAAGGCTCCAGACAGCCCACTCCTCCAGTCTCCAACCCTGTTTCACCGCGTGGTTACCCAGAGCTACGGACTGTATTCCCCGTTCCCTCATCCTTGTCCCCCATGTCCCTGCCTTCATCCCATGGGCCTCAGATGGGCAGCCCCTGCCACGGAATGAGCTCCCTGTTTCAAATCTGCACACTCTGCAACCATCACGGCCACGCAGGCAAAGGAGACCTCTGGATCGCTTCAGAGACTTTGTTTGTTCCGTAGGGGACGAGGGACTTTGTGGTTGGGGGGCTGTGTAGCGACCCGCACAGACAGCTGTGTGTTATGTGTTATGCTGTTAGTTGGTTGTGTTGTACTTACCAGTACCAGTGTTCGCGGGGTCTGACATGCCAATCAACCTGCTATCTGCCAATCACGGGAATGCCTGGAATGTTCTGGTTGGTGGAGTGACAGGGGTTGGAGCATTGCATGTTTAAGCCCATGTTTTAGCCAATGTTCTCTCGCTTATGTCTGGTCTTTACAAGAGAAGGTCATGGTTGTTTTATACGGGTATCTTTCATTTATTTGGCGTGGGCTACAGCTAAACAGTAACCTGTACAGAGTTAGGAATAAACCGTGAATTTGTAAACTCATTCCTCTGTCTGGACAATTGTTCCTTTATGATCTAGCCAGGTCATTACATATACTATTGAAAATTGATTTTGAAAGTTCCATTTATATTCCTAAAACATACATCGAAAATGATGCTGTTGCTGCTTCCCATTGACAATAACTTTTGATAAATAGCTCAATGTCAAAACACTGTTTTGAAGTGTCCAAATCAATAATTAATAAACAGTTTGTGATATATTGAAAACCTAAACATAAAATGCACTACCTACACATACATGTACCATAATAGCGATCATATTACTTATAAACTTTTGACAAGTGGCAATTGATCACTCATATTGATTAGGGGAGAAATCTGTACGTGCAGGAAATTAGCGCAATATAAAATAATTGAGGATGAAAAATAAATCAACATTTCAATTTCTCACTAGCTTAACAATTTACAGAGTAAAAAAATGCTCTTCTGCACAATTTAACAGGCCTGCTCTGGAAAGAGCTCCCATAGTGACTGTGCAGTTAATTCGCCCTGCATACTTATTATAACCTGTCAAGCCATAATATTGATATTATTCTATTCATTTTTATTTCAGATCACATTGTATGGACACTAGAATGACATAAATACAGCTTTATTGGACATTCTGGGTGGCAGTAACCGAAAGGTCGCTGGCTTGAATCCCGGAGACGACTAGGTGAGGATAATTTTTTGTCGGTGTGCCTTTGAGCAAGGCACTTAACCCTAATTGATCCTGTAAGTCACTCTGGATAAGAACGTCTGCTAAAATGTAAATCTCACAGCTAAATATGGAACAAAAACCTGAACATTTATGTTTACCTGCAATCAAGATTACAAGACCAGTAAACTGAGGAACATCATCTCCCCCGTGTCTCTGGAGCACAATCTCCATATCTTTGCCTATTCATACCACTGAAAAAATCCTGAGGTTCTCAACCTCTTCATCACACCATCACAATATGGGATAAAATCATATAGGATAGGTTCCAAAGTCTGATTGCAATTTCTATTGGAATTTGTTTTTGGGAATCCTATCAGATTTTTTTTACTAGGGCTGCATTATTGCTGTACCATTGGTGTAGTCAATAGGACATGGCCTGCATGGTTTAAAGGAACTGAAACGTTCTCACCTTGGTCTCTTGTAGCCCTTTGTAGGGCTCATTGTACAGGCTGCGTATCCTCCTCCTGTCCACAGCCTTGTTGTCATTGGGCTGCTTCTTGGCCTGCTCTCCCCTGTAGGTGGCACTATAGCTGGTCTCCAGGCTGGTCTTCTCATCAGGGGGAAGGAACTGGGACTTGGCTCGGATCAGCTTCACTGGCTTCACATCCCTGTGGGCCTTGAACTCAGTCCTACGAGAAGAATCCGTATCAAATACAGTCACGGAAGAAACTGGGATACAGTAGAGTGATGAAAAAAGCTCTCCTCACATTTCACCTACAATCTATTTAGGGACATTAAAGAAGACTAGATCTGTATTGTCCCAAAGGGCAATTTGTGTTGCAGCATGTAGGCATTTAAATACTCATGAACAATGAAGCAGTCACATACCAATAAGTATATTGACATAGAGCAGGCAATGGTACTCAAAGTAGCCTACTGTTTGGATATAGAAATATATTTAGTGGAATGACTGGGTCTCTCCCATAGTATGGGTGAATAGGTGGGTGTATGGGAGCAGTGACTGCAGGTATTTAGTATAGTCCAGACACAGCAGTTCTTCAGAAGGTCAGCTTGACCTCCAGTCTCATAGAGAGGGTTCTGTACAGGACGAGCCAACCTCCAGATTATCATCAAATTGAGATTTGTTCACTATCAACTCTTTTTTAGCAGGTCTATGAACGAACATGTTGCTAATCATTTGAGTTTTAGATTGAACTGCCTTTCATAGATCAAGTTGATTTCAAGAGTTGTAATGGATTTTGAACTCATAAAAGCGGACCTAATTTTCCAGAAATGACTACATGATGGCCTTCTCAGTGATGAGCAGCTTGAGGCTGGGACATGGCATATTAACTCTAGTATTGGGAGGTCAGGTGGAAACATATTCATTCATTAATTATCCATAACTTCAATATTCCTTTCCCACTGCTCCTTCGTACGATCTAAACAAATGCCATTGTTCATGCAACTAAGGTGTCAAACACCAAATGAAAACAGAAGACTCCCTCCCTGGTCCCAGGAAATGAAAAAACTACCCTTCAAAGCTCCTCAGTGACCTCACTCTGTGCCGCAGCAGACCCCAAGCCCCAACCCCTCCCCCACAACAGCACAATGCACACGCCTTCCCTTATAGCCACACTGAAAAACACAGCATAGACCCGACACAGAGAAAAATATCACAGTGAAAAACTCAATGTTCCCGATGTGCACTACAGCAGTGAAGGGAAGGAGGGAGGGAGTGTTTGTTGATTAGGTAACACTATTACTAGCTAACGCTATTACTAGCTAACGCTATTACTAGCCTGGATGTAGAAGGCAGCCCAGACAGGCCAGGCAGCCCAAGCAGGCTCAAGTACTCCAGGCCCATTATAACAATTAGGCTGCTGCTGAAGATCACATAAAAAGACATGATATCAATCACACTACAGCTCAACCCATGGAAACCAAGGCAGCTACTGTAGCATGGCCATGGACTGATGACGAGAAGGCTTAAGTAACTGCCATCCATGAAGTAATACACTGTCCTATGTGTGGTACAAATGTGGCCTTCATTTGAATCAAATAGAAGAGTTGGTAACACTTTATTTGGATAGTCCTAAGTGGATGGTTTGTAGACATTCAGTAGATGTTCAATAACTGTCAACAACATTTCAACTAACTAACTAACCCTAACCCTAAACTTAACCCTAACCCTAAACATAACCCTAATCCTAACCCTTATGCTCACCCTAACATATATTCTACACATAACACTAAACTTAACCTTAGCAAGCAGTTTCTTATCAACATATAATTTGTTGATAGTATGACCATCTGTAGATCATCTACAGGTAACTGCCAAAATAATGGAAACACTTGAGTAAACGAGGGATACAAAGTATATTGAAAGCAGGTGGTTCCACACAGGTGTGAGTCCTGAGTTAATTAAGCAATTAACATCCAATCATTAGGGTCATGTGCTGTATAAAAATGCTGGACAGGCCATTATTTTGGCTACCATGGCTATGACTCCACAGGATGACAATGCCCCCATCCACAGGGCATGAGTGGTCACTGAGTGGATTGATGAGTATGAAAACGGTGCAAACCAAATGCCATTGCTGTCTCATTCACCAGATCTCAACCCAATTGAACACTTATGGGAGATTATGGAGCGGAGCCTGAGACAGCGTTTTCCACCACCATCAACACAACATCAAATGATGGAATTTCAAAACACTTGTAGAATCTATGACAAGGTGCATTGATGCTGATCTAGCTCGTGGTGGCCCAGCACCCCATTAAGACACTTTATGTTGGTGTTTCCTTTACGTAGGCAGTTACCTGTATATGGGACTATCCAAATAAAGTGTGACCCAATAGTTTCAGAATTCCCCAGATCTGTGCCTCGACACAATCCTGTCTCTGAGCTCTACGGACAATTCCTTCGACCTCATGGCTTTTTTTTGCTCTGACATGCACTGTCAACTGTTGGACCTATATAGACAGGTGTATGCCTTTCCATATCATGTCCAATAAATTTAATTTAATGCTGGTGGACTCCAACCAACTTGTAGAAACATCTCAAGAATAATCAATGGAAACAGGATGCACTTGAGTCTCATGGGCCTCCCGAGTGGCGCAGTGGTCAAAGGCTGTGCCACTAGAGATTAGAGATTCTGGTTTCGAGTCCAGGCACTGTCACAGCCTTCCGTGACCGGGAGGCCCATAGGGTGGTGCACAATTGGCCCAGCGTCGTCCATTTGGCCGGCAGGGATATCCTTGTCTCATTCGCGCACTAGTGACTCCTGTGGCAGGCTGGGTGCAGTGCACACTGACACGGTCGCCAGGTGTATGGTGTTTCCACCGACACATTGGTGCGGCTGGCTTCCGGGTTGGATGGGCATTGCGTCAAGAAGCAGTGCGGCTTGGTTGTGTTTTGGAGGACGTATGGCTCTTGACCTTCGCCTCTCCCGAGTCCGTACGGGAGTTGCAGCGATGAGACAAGAATGTAACTACTACCAGTTGGATGTCACGAAATTAGGGGTAAAAAAATTTAAAGGAATTTGAGTCTCATAGCAAACGGTGTGAATATTTATATAAATCAGGTATTTCTGTTTTATTTTTTTATACATTTGCAAAATTTCAAAAAACCTGTTTATACTTTGTCATTATGGGGTATTGTGTCTAAATCAATGAGAAAAAAATAAATAATTTAATCAATTTGAGTTAAAAGTCAAGGGTCTGAATACTTTCTGAATGCACTGTATGTAAGAATGCTGTTGATTGACTACAGCTCAGTGTTCAACACCATAGTGCCCTTCAAGCTCATCACTAAGCTCAGGACCCTGGGACTGAACACCTCTCTCTGCAACTACGATCCTGGACATTCTGACGGGCCACCCCCAGGTGGTGAGAGTAGGCAACAACACATCCACCACACTGACCCTCAACACGGAGGCCCCTCAGGGATGTGTGCTTAGTCCCCTCCTGCACTCCCTGTTCACCCACGACTGCGCGCACAACTCCAACACCATCATTATGTTTGCTGATGACACGACAGTGGTAGGCCGGATTACCGACGACGATGAGACAGGCTTTAGGGAGGTCAGTGACCTGGCAGTGTGGTGCCAGGATAACAACCTATCCCTCAACGTCAGTATGACAAAAGAGCTGATCGTGGATTACAGGAAACAGAGGGCCGAGCACGTCGCCATCCACATCGACGGGGTTGAGAGCTTCAAGTTCCTTGGTGACCACATCACTAAGGAATTAACATGGTCCGCACACACCAACAAAGTCGTGAAGAAGGCACGACAATACCTCGTCCCCCTCAGGAGGCTGAAAAGATTTGGCATGGGCCCTTAGATCCTCAAAAAGTTCTACAGCTGCACCATTGATAGCATCTTGACTGGCTGCATAACGGCTTGGTATGGAAACTGCTTGGCATCCGACTGCAAGGCGCTACAGTAAGTGGTGCGGACAGCCCAGTACCTCACTGGGGCTGAGCTCACTGCCATCCAGGACCTTTTCTGTTCTGACTATGCACACTCACTGGACTCTACCCACACACACACACACACACACACACACACACACACACGCACGCACGCACGCACGCACACACACACTGATGACACACACACACACTACATATACGCTCACATACACAAAACACACATACACACACATGCATATTGATGCCACACACACACACACGCACACACACACACACACACACACACACACACACACACACACATACATATACGCTCACACACACAAAACACACATACACACACATGCATATTGATGCCACACACACACACACGCACACACACACACACACACACACACATATACGCTCACACACACAAAACACACACACATATACGCACACACACACACACACACACTCACACACACAAAACACACATACACACACATGCATATTGATGCCACACACACACACACGACACACACACACACACACACACTTTACGCTCACACACAAAACACACATACACACACATGCATATTGATGCCACACACAGACACACTTTTTCACATATGCTGCTGCTACTCCGTCAATGATCTATACTGATTGTCTACTCACTTTTACCCCTACCTATATGTACATATTACCTCAATTACCTCGTACCCCTGCGTATTGACTCGGTAACGGTACTCCTTGTATAGCCTCGTTATTGATATCTACTGTGTGACTACTTTCTTTTTGCAAATGTTTTTACTTACTCGTAAGTAAGCATTTCACGGTAGTCCACACCTGTTGTATTTGGCACGTGACAAATAACATTTGATTTGATTTAAATTGACCCACAACATTTGATTTTCTCATGAAGTAAACTGCCCATGATCTCTATGATGTGACATGGTGAGTAGAGTGGTGGTTAAAATAAGTACAAAGCAGATTACACAAAGACAGATTATACAATGTCCAAGACCAAAGGCACAGAGTGCTACCCGCAACAGGGCACTAGTGACGGAGGGTAGTGGTAGGACTGGCAGAGAGAGAGAGAGAGAGAGAGTCAAACACAAGTCTATACTGTACATAACTAGCTGGACAACGTCATGCTCATATGACTGGTAACAATCAAGCTAGTGTCTTTCAGGTCAGTGTGTGCTTGGTACCTACTCTCCTTCCAGCTGATCAGTGTACATTTCTTTCAAAACAGGTCTTTGACAGGATTAGGTACATTTCTTGAAAATTCCTGCACACCTGTTACACACACTTCTAACTCTACAACTGAACACGTCTAATTTCCCTTTACTCCCTCTATTATGTGGTACTACAAACGAAACTTCCCTCCCCAAAAACAAGCTGTTATTTGATGAGGTAAAGCTAACATATGTATTTCTTACTGTGTGGCCATGTAGAAAAGCAGGTGTTGCCAAGCTAACAAACTGGCTAATGGTTCTTCCTGCTTCTTGGAGCTGACCCTGCGGGAGAGATGGGATGTCTTGTGAATAGCTCTGTCACTATGACGATGTGACACTGGCACTGACAAGGGGTGTATATGTGTGTGTGTCTTTTGTAACATGGCACGGCCAGGCAACGGTCCGGCAGAGAGGGAACATTCTGGCACTCCTCTCTTAGAGACTATGAAAGGGCAGAGAACAGGAAAAAAGGGCCATGGACACGACACTTCTAACGTTATGGCCTACTAACTCTAAACACATGTATTCCCAAGTCAAATCGTGCACTCTCCTTAAACATGTCATGTCAGTTAGGCTACATCCATTCATGAGACAAAATGAAAGAAATCCAATTGATTGCAGCATTTACATTGGACTGTGTTTCATACAGTATTTTATATTAAAAATCATTATCATCAGTTTGACTGGACAGTCAGTCTATTTGACTGTAAGTTTACCTTCCTATATCAAATCAAATTCTATTGGTTGCTTACCCATATTTTGCAGATGTTATCGCAGGTGCAACAAATTGCTTATGTTCCCAGCTCTAACAGTGTAGTAATACCTAACAATACACACAAATCCCCAAAATAAAAAGATAAAAACATCCCACTTTGACAGTAAAAGCTCAGCACAGAATTTCTAATCTGAAGCCCATCCAACTGTCCCAGAGTTTCAAATAAGAAACCATACACATCTGAAATGATTGCACGATTTACTACCAGGCAGAATCAATGTTAATTCGATAGCATACACAATACATAACAGAGGACGTTCTCTCACATTTGATTCAAGGTGAATCAATCAACCCCAGTGTACAGTAAATCAGTCCGCATGCTTCCCGTCCGAAACAGTTCTGAACAGTTCATGCATAGGACTATATTATGATTACATTTTGTGATGTTTTTGTTCATTTTGGCCTTCGGCAAGGTTTTTTTCAGCTGCTCATGCACACAAAATGGTTTCTTGAGGCAAGCTGAAGTTCGGTAGATGAAGTCTACACCCTTTCATCCGTGATTGGTCAAAGGTAGGGATTCTTTAATTAAGTGTTTGTTGTCATTCAATGAGAGACAAATCATTTGCATGCAAATCTTTTCACTTGAGAAATACTACACCAAACATCTTAGTTAGATGCAAAATTGCACTGCAAAAATGTTACCTCAATAAATCTGTCATTCATTTTATCTTCGATGAATTCTGACTATTTTGAGGAAGTGTACAGTATACTGGCTATGGCGTCTCAAGATGGACAAACAGCACTATTGCTGCTTTTTAAGAGCGTATGGGAGCACACTAGTTCGGTTCACATAGCAGACTTTGGCTAGGCGCCAGCCACACCGAAGCATGCGGAAGGCTTAACAGTACCTTGATTTTCTTTCTGTGTCAGTCAGCCATGACATGTAGCCAACGCCTGATGGTTCCTGATCAATACTCTCTCCTCCCTCAGGGATGAGCTTGCCTCTGGCTGTTATGGGAGCTGTAGCTGAATCTGTAACCTTTCAAGACAGCCCATGCAGTCAGATGGCTATTGGCTACAGTGTGACATAGTGCAACTCAGTGAAATCCCCACAGTGGGTATTGTACCTTCTGATGCATGGCTAAACCTCGGATATATCCACACCTTTAATCAAGTTTGATGCGTCAAGTATTTCAAACAATATATGTCATTTAGAAGAAACTTTTATCAAGCGACTAAGAGTCACGCGTGCATACATTTTACGTATGGGTAGCTTCGTGAATCAGAACACACAATCCTGGCTTCGCAAGCGCCATGCTCATCATGGTACACACAAAGAATTTGACACAAAATAAATCACTATTGAGTTAACATTTTGTGTGACATGAGAAAGAGCGGCGTAATCACGAAACAAATGTTTTGGCTTTATATAGTACATTATGTTGTGCATAGACACACTAACTGAATACTGAAGGACAATTAAGCACCATAATCCAAAAATTAATGTTTAACACTTCAATTCAACAATCCTCTCTTCAGACTATGCTGTAATGCCACACTGCTGATCCTAACCGGCCTGCATCTGAAGGGAGTTACTGGAAGCTAAGCTTTGTATGAGAAGGAGAGACTGAGCAGCATGTCCTGCCCTCCCGCTCTCTCTCCATCCATCCCTCTCTTTATCTCTCCTCAGTCAGAGCCCGTGTGGTTAGATTCAGTGATTCAACACGCACTTCCTGCCTGTCGATAGAAACACCAGGCTTTACAGGCCTTCTAAGAGGATCACTTTTAAATCCACCAAAATCTGTTGGCCTCTTTACAATATTTCAGCCACTACTGCTGCTCTGCTCGTATGGATGGCACACCAACAGTCCAGTGCAACATTCATTCATTCATTCACATTCATTCACTGCAGGCAGGGCAGGGGTGAATTTAGGATAAAACTAGGCACTCTCATCTGCAATGATTTGTGAACACCCTGTGCAGAGCAGAGGTCCCTATGGCCAGTGAATGACTAGACAGCTGTCCATCTAACCATGATGAGAGTAATGTGGGTATAAAATGAGTCAATGGCATGAAATAAAATTAAATTCCAGTATAAATAAATGACTGAAATACATTAATCAATGTTGGATTTAGCAGCAAAGACCAGATTCCACACTCTGCTGGCATGAAAATGTGCTGTGATGCAACCTGAGACGATCTGAAAAAACAAATAATGCTTTCCCTTTCCCCCTCTGGGCTGAAGTAAACAAAACTCAACTACCTCTCTTTCTTAAAGCAGTGCAACATGCTACTTATTCATCATCCACATGGTATGAGGTTATTACACATAATGCAATAGAGGAAGAACAAATAATTGCCTCAAAATGAAACTGTTTTCTAATTAGATTTCAACAATGGAAAAGAAGCCTATTTAATGGGATGAAAAGAAGAGCTGTCTGTGCTGTGGCTCATTGTGTTCATCACCTTGGTCTGATTTCACCATCAGGAAACGGCTGGTGGTCGGTGGGGATAATGTGGAGTAAACAATGCCTAATAACAGTAGGTGAGGCCTGACCCTAGGGGTATTCTCATGTAAAAGTGACATTCAAAGCGTAAACATGGCACAAAGTAGGGAGGCAGCTGAGCTGAGGGATCTTAACCCCTGCTCTGCCTGAAGTGGCAGCAGGTTCCCAAGTCAGAGAATAGAGCTCAGGGACAGAGCTCTGCTACCCGACATGAACCCGACGATACATCAATAACTAGGGTACGGGTAGGACTCGGGTATCACTAAATTGATATCCCTCTAGTGGTGTGGGGGCTGTGCTTTGGCAAAGTGGGTGGGGTTATATCCTTCCTGTTTGGCCCTGTCCGGGGGTCTCATCGGATGGGGCCACAGTGTCTCCTGACCCCTCCTGTCTCAGCCTCCAGTATTTATGCTGCAGTAGTTTATGTGTCGGGGGCTAGGGTCAGTTTGTTATATCTGGAGTACTTCTCCTGTCTTATCCGGGGTCCTGTGTGAATTTAAGTATGCTCTCTCTAATTCTCTCTTTCTTTCTCTATCTTGGAGGACCTGAAACATAGGACCATGCCTCAGGACTACCTGGCATGATGACTCCTTGCTGTCCCCAGTCCACCTGGCCGTGCTGCTGCTCCAGTTTCAACTGTTCTGCCTGCGGCTATGGAATCCTGACCTGTTCACCGGACGTGCTACCTGTCCCAGACCTGCTGTTGTCAACTCTCTAGAGACAGCAGGAGTGGTAGAGATACTCTTAATGATCGGCTATGAAAAGCCAACTGACATTTACTCCTGTGGTGCTGACTTGCTGCACCCTCGACAACTACTGTGATTATTATTATTTGACCATGCTGGTCATTTATGAACATTTGAACATCTTGGCCATGTTCTGTTATAATCTCCACCCAGCACAGCCAGAAGAGGACTGGCCACCCTTCATAGCCTGGTTCCTACCTAGGTTTCTTCCTAGGTTTTGACCTTTCTAGGGAGTTTTTCCTAGCCACTGTGCTTCTACCCCTGCATTGCTTGCTGTTTGGGGTTTTATGCCGGGTTTCTGTACAGCACTTTGAGATATCAGCTGATGTACGAAGGGCTATATAAATACATTTGATCTGATTTGATCACTAACATTTTGAAGCAGAGCCATTTGCTTGTGCTCTGCTGCACAGTACTGTCATATCTGACTAAGATCATAACATGGTTTCGGAAGTGTTTCAACCTTGTCAGCAGTCTAAGGCACTGCATCGCAGTACTTGAGGCGGCACGACAGACACAGGATCCATCTCGGGCTGTGTCGCAGCCGGCTGTGTTTCCTCTGACACATTGGTGCGGCTGGCTTCCGGGTTAAGTGAGCAGTGTGTCAAGAAGCCGTGCGGCTTGGCAAGGTCATGTTTCGGAGGATGCACGGCTCTCGACCTTCACCACCCCCCCCCCCCCCCCGAGTCCGTACAGGGGTTTCAGCGATGGGACAAGACTAACTACCAATTGGATATCACGAAAAAAGGGTAAAAAATGTCAATATTAATGATAATGAAAAAATAATAATGTTCCTTCAGTTTGTCGGAGTTAAGAGTGACGAAAAGTAGGTAACAACTCTCATGTCTAGTAATTGAGCAGAGCAGCCCGAGCCAAGCAGAGTTGTTGTTATGGATACTCACAGAGTGCATGCAGAGCTAGCTGTCTGTGTTCAGGGAGTGAGTGACAGACAGATAGGAGCAGCTAATGGATTTACTAATAGAGGAAGTTATTTTCTGATTTCGGGTTTCGGGCACGACCAGGCTTTACATTTGGCAGAAGCAATCGGGTGGGTAGGGTAGGGCCTGAAATGTCGCAGAAATGTGTAGGGCTTGGGCTTAAAATTCATGCCCGTGCCGGGTTCCACCTCACACAGCTAAGACAAGTCATTGAAGTCTACACAATGGTGGTGGAAGATAGGCTTTGATGGAGACAAAGAGAGGTCCTTGATCACATCTGTCACAGTCCGCACCATCCACAGTCCAACATGTCATGCACACACGCTATTATGAAATCAAAAGAAAAAGGTGAGAAATCAGGAATGACTGAAACCTGACCTGGTCTCTCCTATCATTGCTATGCAGACGACACACAATTAATCTTCTCCTTTCCCCCTTCTGATGACCAGGTGGCGAATCGCATCTCTGCATGTCTGGCAGACATATCAGTGTGGATGACGGATCACCACCTCAAGCTGAACCTCGGCAAGACTGAGCTGCTCTTCCTCCCGGGGAAGGACTGCCCGTTCCATGATCTCGCCATCACGGTTGACAACTCCATTGTGTCCTCCTCCCAGAGCGCTAAGAACCTTGGCGTGATCCTGGACAACACCCTGTCGTTCTCAACTAACATCAAGGCGGTGGCCCGTTCCTGTAGGTTCATGCTCTACAACATCCGCAGAGTACGACCCTGCCTCACACAGGAAGCGGCGCAGGTCCTAATCCAGGCACTTGTCATCTCCCGTCTGGATTACTGCAACTCGCTGTTGGCTGGGCTCCCTGCCTGTGCCATTAAACCCCTACAACTCATCCAGAACGCCCAAGTTCTCTCACGTCACCCCGCTCCTCCTCTCTCTCCACTGGCTTCCAGTTGAAGCTCGCATCCGCTACAAGACCATGGTGCTTGCCTACGGAGCTGTGAGGGGAACGGCACCTCAGTACCTCCAGGCTCTGATCAGGCCCTACACCCAAACAAGGGCACTGCGTTCATCCACCTCTGGCCTGCTCGCCTCCCTACCACTGAGGAAGTACAGTTCCCGCTCAGCCCAGTCAAAACTGTTCGCTGCTCTGGCCCCCCAATGGTGGAACAAACTCCCTCACGACGCCAGGACAGCGGAGTCAATCACCACCTTCCGGAGACACCTGAAACCCCACCTCTTTAAGGAATACCTAGGATAGGATAAAGTAATCCCTCTCACCCCCCTTAAAAGATTTAGATGCACTACTGTTCCACTGGATGTCATAAGGTGAATGCACCAATTTGTAAGTCGCTCTGGATAAGAGCGTCTGCTAAATGACTTAAATGTAAATGTAATAAAACCAAGGCATTCATCATAAATGCTACTTCATGTTTTCCTATTCGATTGATAAAGAAGCTGTGAATCGCGCCGGAAGGGATGGCTGCCGTTTTAAGGGCACCTAACCAACTGTGTTTGTTTGTTTTTTCGCATTCTTTGTAACTCTTTTTGTACATAATGTTGCTGCTACCGTCTCTTATGACCGAAAAGAGCTTCTGGACATCCGAACAGCAATTACTCACCTCAAACTGGACAAAGATTTTTTATTTATTGAGTCCGACGCGAAGGATATACAGCCTTGTCGAGACAAGGCCCAAATCCTTGTCAACAGCGTGAAGAAAAGACTGAGAAAAAGGGGGAGGAGGGCGGGGTGCCCTGTAAGAATTTGTGTCTAATGTCTAATATTAAAGAAGTCTTGAGGTATTACTTGCCTGAGGTAGAATACCTCATAATAAGCTGTAGACCACACTATCTACCAAGAGAGTTCTCATCTATATTATTCAAAGCCGTCTATTTACCACCACAAACCGATGCTGGCAATAAGACTGCACTCAACGAGCTGTATAAGGCCATAAGCAAACACGAAAATGTGCATCAAGAAGCGGCGATCCTAATGGCCGGGGACTTCAAATCTGTTTTACCTCATTTCTACCAGCATGTCACGTGCAACCAGAGGAAAAACACTCTAGACCACCTTTACTCCACACACAGAGACTCATACAAAGCTGTCCCTCGCCCTCCATTTGGCAAATCTGACCATAATTCTATCCTCCAGTTTCCTGCAGGAAGTACCAGTGACTCGCTTCATACGGAAATGGTCAGATGACGTGGATGCTTCAGGATTATTTTGCTAGCACAGACTGGAATATGTTCCCGGGATTCATCCAAAGGCATTAAGGAGTGTATCACCTCAGTCACATGCTTCAATAAAGAAATGCATCAATGACGTCGTCCCCACAGTGACCGTACATACATATCCCAACCAGAAGCAATGGATTCCAGGCAACATCCGCACCAAGCTAATGGCTAGAGCTACCGCTTTCAAGAAATCACGATATGCCCTCAGACTAAACATCAAACAGGCAAAGCGTCAATACAGGACTAAGATTGAATCCTATTACACCGGCTCTGACGCTCGTCGGACGTGGCAGGGTTAACTATTAAGGACTACAAAGGGAAACCCAGCAGCGAGCTAAATGCCTCAAGCCTACCAGGTAAATGACGCAAGCCTACCAGACAAGCTAAATGCCTTTTATGCTCGCTTTGAGGCAAATAACACTGAAGCATGCATGAGCGACCAGCTGTTCCGGACGACTGTTTGATCACACCCTCCGTAGCCAATGTGAGCAAGTCTTTTAAACAGGTCAACATTCACAATGCCGCGGGGCTAGACGGATTACCAGGATGTGTACTCAAAGCATGCACGGACCGACTGGCAAGTTTCTTCACCAACATTTTCAGTGTCTCACTGACTGAGTCTATAATACCAACATGTTTATAACATACCACCATAGTCCCTGTGCCCAAGAAAGCAAAGGTAATCTGCCTAAATGATTACCACCCCATAGCACTCACGCTGGTAACTATGAAGTGCTTTGAAATTCTGCTTATGGCTGACATCAACACCATCATGCCAGAAACACTAGACCCACTCCAA
This sequence comes from Oncorhynchus nerka, assembly GCF_034236695.1. Lineage (NCBI taxonomy): Eukaryota > Metazoa > Chordata > Actinopteri > Salmoniformes > Salmonidae > Oncorhynchus > Oncorhynchus nerka. The sequence continues at coordinate 67,263,712 of NC_088405.1, read as the reverse complement.
TTCGCATACCACACAATCTTAATTGCACTGCACACTGCCCTTTCCCACCTGGACAAAAGGAACACCTGTGTGAGAATGCTGTTCATTGACTACAGGACAGCGTTCAACACCATATCACCCACAAAGCTCATCATTAAGCTAAGGACCCTAGGACTAAACACCTCCCTCTGCAACTGGATCCTGGACTTCCTGACGGGCCAATCCCAGGTGGTAAGGGTAGGTAACAACACATCTGCCATGCTAATCCTCAGGGGTGTGTATTTAGTCCCCTCATGTACTCCCTGTTCACCCACAACTGCGTGGCCAAGCACGACTCTAACACCATCATTAAGTTTGCTGACGACAGTGGTAGACGTGATCACTGACAATGACGATACATCCTATAGGGAGGAGGTCAGAGATCTGGTACCAGGACAACAACCTCTCCCTTAATGTGAAAAAGACAAAGGAGCTGAACATGGACCACAGGAAAAGGAGGGCTGAACAGGCCCCCGTTAACATCGACGGGGCTGAAGTCGAGAGTTTCAAGTGTCCACAAGGACACCAAGGAATTATTAGATTATTTTGTAAATATTTTCTTAAACCTATTTATTGAACATCATTGTTGTTAAAGGGCTTGTACGTAAGCATTTCATACAATCTTAATTGCACTCCACACTGCCCTTTCCCACCTGGACAATATAAAAATGTGTTCTGAGGTAAGATGAACGTTCCTGTTAAAATAAATCTACACCTGTTGTATTTGGCACATGCGACAAATAACATTTGATTTGATTTTTTCATCTTTGGGGTGCATTGTTGGGACATGCAGGCTGCACAGAATAATTTCACATTGTCTAGATTTTAAAAGGACTGCTACAGTCTAAGCATAGCTCTTGGTTCAGCTTCAGTACTTTTGTTTTTGTACCGTGAGGGCAGTTCTATGTACTTTATGGTGTCTTAAAAAATATCCTATGACAGTCACTGGCTGAACACAAATAATGATGTGGTCCAGCTATCCAGTCAGGTTCCATCTGTAATTTGTATTCAAGAAGCTTCATATCGTATTTCTAGGAGAGCATGGATAAAAATACTGTTTTTCTGAATAGGCTTCATTTACATATTGTACATAGGTCCAGGAGGATAATTGCATTAACTGAAGCAAATAGTTGTTACTTGGCTGAATTGGGAGAACCAACTACACTGCAAATCTCATTCACATCCTTCATTCTAATGAATAACACTTCCCTCTCCAACCATGCAGGCATTCAGAGACAAGGTTTTGTCATGACTGTCCTGACCAGGTCAGGTTACAGGAGACCACAACCCTACAGATTATCTCTCAACCCCAACAGAGGAGGAGAGATCTAGGGGTCTCAAGATGTGGGGGGGTTTATGACCCCTCACGCCCCTGGTAAATCTCAGGCCACAGACAAGACACAGACAATAGATGGAATATGAAAATGTATGTCATTTTTGTTTTGTTATTAAAGGTTAATAGATGACGTTATTACGAAAACATTGTAACGTGAAGAGTTTTCCTAGTAGATGTTTGATGATTATACATTGTACGTTGTATTGAAAATATCCAAATCAAAGACAATGTTTTGGGGAAGATGAAATGTTAAGTTAGTTGTCTAAAATTGGATTTGAATAAAATCTAGACCTTGCCTCATTAACTTGGTACGCCCAGAGAATTGCCCTAAAGGCGGTTATGCCCACTTCTGACCCAAAACCTGTGAGTATAGAATTTACAGGAAGACTACGTGATCCAAGCTGCAGCAAGGTCTAAAAAGTCAACGAACCCAGAACGCAACGCAAGTTTGAAGACAAAGAAATCCTTTTCTACCCAAGCTACACATTTTTGGTTCTTACATGATTCCATATGTTATTTCACAGTTGTGATGTTTTCACTATTATTCTACAATGTAGAAAATAGTACAAATAAAGAAAAACCCTTGAATGAGTAGGTGTGTCCACACTTTTGACTGGTACTGATATATATATATATATTATAGGCTACAGTAGGCTACTACAATAAATAAACTTTCCGGTGACACACTGACTCACCAAATGATGATGATGAAGCCATGGGCTACTCACCGGTGATGGCTGATGTGCTCGTCGTTGATAATCTCAAGATTAGCTTTGTAAAACAGTGCTGCTGCTGTTCACTAAAAATTGGGAGTTGTTGAGAATGTATTTCTCTATTGGTTCTCTGTTTTCAGCAGTAGGCATTTGCTTTCCAAACTATATGTTTTTATTCACAATTGTATTTAGAAATTTGAAAAAGGCAAACTGACAGCCGCAACCAACTAAAGTAAAATAATTCAAGTCAGGACTGGCAGCCATCACTAGTGTACCCATTAACAGTCAAATTGACGGTAAGAGGTTCCAAAAACCATTCTATGGATTATGTCTATGGCCACAACACATTTGGTGCACATAGGAATACCGGTAACTGACAAAATGAAGACAACACTTAAGTAAATGAGGGATACAAATGATATATTTTGGTGTGGAGTAAATTTTCCTGGCATTGTTTAGGTCCACTTGTAGAATCTATGACAAGGCACATTGAAGCTGTTCTGGCAGCTTGGTGGCCCAACACCCTTTAAGACACTTTATGTTAGTGTTTTCTTTATTTTGGTAGTTAGGCCTACTCGTATGTGCTTGTGATAAAACATACTCTTTGGCTAAATTATGTTCTCTGGTGTACTTTGAACATTGAGAGTGGGCCCTAGTACCTCATCATCTTAAAGTTGATCTCACTAAGTGTGTACATGATACCAGTGATGTAAAGTACTTGTAAAGTAAAAAATACTTTAAAGTACTACTTAAGTAGTTTTGGGGGGTATCTGTACTTCACTATTTACATTTTTGACAACTTTTACTTTTACTCCACTACATTCCTAAAGAAAATAATATACTTTTTACACCATACATTTTCCCTGACACACAAAAGTACACGTTACATTTCGAATGCTTAGCAGGACAGGAAAATGGTCCAATTCACACACCTATCAAGAGAGCATCCCTGGTCATCCATAATGTCTTGGTCATCCCTACTGCCTTGGTCATCCCTACTTCCCCTGATCTGGCGGACTCACTAAACACAAATGCTTTGTTTGTAAATTATGTCTTTGTAGTGTGCCCCTGGCTGTCAGTAAAAATAAATGTAATGCCATTGTGCCATCTGGTTTGCTTAAAATAAGGAATGTGAAATGATTTATACTTTTACTTTTGATACTAAGTATATTTTAGCAATAACATTTACTTTTAATAAATAAGTATATTTAAAACCAAATACTTTTAGACTTTTACTCAAGTAGTATTTTACTGGGTGACTTTCACTTTTACTTGAGTCATTTTATATTAAGGTATCTTTACTTTTACTCAAGTATGACAATTGGGTACTTTTTCTCCACTGCATGATACAATGTATGGTTCCGCGTTTCATCTGTCAATAGAATTTACAACTTACTTGTATGAGCTGCCAATTGTAACTTCCTGTTTTAATTGCCTGTTTAGCGCATCTAACGCCGCCCTGCTTCTGGCCCCTGCCGCGTCTTCTCGCTCCACTTTGATGCTAACTTTCTTTTCACCATCCTTCTCTGCAGTTGGATTATTTTTACTCCCTTCCATCATTTCTTTCTCTTGCACTTTGTCAGCAATTTCGCTTTTCTCAACCCCACTGTCAACTTCCGCGTGTGCATGGTAGTGTTTGGACCTATCCTGGACACAGTCACCGCCGATGGAGATGGAGGGATTGGGTTTGGCAATCCAAGGATGGTCGTCCCTTTTCGGAATGGGCCATGGCTTGAAATCCTTCTGATATTGTGTCTTGTTGTTAAAAGGGGTCTCGGGAGTGTGATATTCATTCTTAGGTTTACAGCTTGGCTCAGGGCGCACTTTCCAGTGCTTAAAGTCTTGGCGCATTACAGAACCACATGCGCGCTCTTCAGACACAGCAGTTCCCGTTACGGGGTGCTCACAAGCCGCTACCGCCTTGTCCTCGTGAGCGGGTAGAGTTTCTATGGCGACCGCGCTTGCCTGTGCCTGGTGATGCGGCTGTTTTTGTTGGTGCTGCAGTTGAAGATGCTGCATCTCTGAGACGTCGTATCTGGTGAAAACCAATGGCACCGAAATGTCCCCCTTGTCCAGCTGGTTCCAGAAGCGGGCCATACAACACGCCCTGGTGATGCAGGGCCACGCCATGATGTCGGCTTTAGCTCAGTTCCTGCGCGCGATACAATGGCACTCTCTGTCTCTCCTAGGCTCTTGATGGGCACCAGTGTTCTGTTAAAGGAAGAAAATGAGGAACAAAATGTCAGAGTTGTTGAATGGTGCAAGATACGATGTTTAGCGAAAATAGAGGAATTATACATCCATGATGCAAATATTACGAATACAGAGATTGGATGCTTAATTAGCGTTATTACAACCTCCCCTTTCGCTGATGTTTTCCCTTTGCCCTGCTCTCAGCTCTGCTCGTTCTGTCCTGTCATGCACATTGCTCTATGATAGTGCACTGCAAGGAAAATCGGTCCCGCCTGCGCGCTCAGCATCCTCCCATGAGACGATGATTAGAATTGGAGCAGAGAAATATCACCTGGTATCGTCATCATCCATCATGCAATGTCTGCAGTGGGAGGAGAGACGTTTTGGTGCCTCAACCTATTCCATTATAGTTTTATGTCGCCATACTTCTATACGATCCCGTGTTTATGTATTGCTAGCATTTAATAAAACATGAGAGGTTGATGGTTTGCTTAATAGCATATCAAATAGGAAATCAATTGAACATTGGCCAATACTGCAACTGGATCTAGAAAGGTTTAGAGCAGAAATTAGAAATGCAGACATATTTCATGTGTGTATGTGTCATTGTATGGAGGCTTTGGAGTAAGTGATAGCAGAGAAGTTGGCTTTGTGATCAGGGGTCTTACCTCTGTTTAACAACAGAGGACAGATGGTGATTTCTGCTCTGAAGTAGACAATGCCTAGTCATTATACACAATCAAGAGTAGCACCACACTGAGCATCTGAAAACATTTGCACGTGAATGATGGGAAACGCTAATGACTAATTCCGTATTAGTTTTCACTCTGTTATTACTGTAATTCTAGATGCATAAAACAAGTTATTTTAAGGTAAAGCTGCATTCATTGCCCAGCAAAAATCCTGGAATCATTGATTAAGACTCCGTTTAGATTCCCCATTGATCTTATAAATATCTGGGCATCTGGAATGACGATCTTTTAAAAAGCATGTTGACGAGTTAGTAAAAAAAATAAAAATAAGTTTGGCTTCTTCTGTAGGAATAGGGCTTGCCTTTCATGAAATAGTAGAAAACATATCATTCAGTCTACATTTATTCCTGTTATAGATTATGGAGATATTATATACATGAATGCAGCTACCAGTGTTTTGAAGCCTTTGGACATAATTTATCATAGCGCACTTCGTTTACAGTTTTTTTTGGATTGCTTACACACTAAAATTAAATTAGTACACTATTAGCAAAACCTTACACTCAAGAAGCAAAACATCAGCCCATATTTGCACAACTATAAGCACATTGTCAACCTCACACTTGTTGCAAAACTCAACACACAGTGATTTGCAAAACACTAAACACACTTAACATACATTACACACAAAAATGTATCATGAAGTCACGTCCTTGCAATACCAAAGCACTGACTGTCAAATTACCACACCCTCCAACCTATTGGTTCAACACAGTCATCAGGTGTGCAAACACTCGTTTGCTTAATTGTAGACACACCAATCAGTTGTATAAGCACTATAAAAAGCAGCAGGTGAGTTCATCGGTCTTCAAGCACAATGGAAAGAGTCAGAGAAAGAGTAAGACGAGGAGAACGAGGAGGAGGAAGACAAGAAGGTGCTCAAAGAGGACCGAATCTGACAAATGAGATCCGCGCAACACTGGTTGACCACGTTGTCAACCACGGCCTGACGCTGAGGGAGGCTGGACTGCGAGTACAGCCAAATCTAAGCCGATATACAGTGGCAAGTGTGATGAGAACATTTAGACTGGAAAATAGGTATTGTAAAAATATCATCACATCAAAAACATCTGCACGGGTTCAGTAACTGCTTACAGTACTGTATTCTATGGACTATCAGCACTTCTGTTACCTTTTCCTGTGAAATTACTGTACTATTGTATACTGTTTTTTTTCTACATAGGATTGAGGGTCAGGGACGACAAGGGGGAAGGCCTCCTATGTTCACAGAACAGCAAGAGAGGGAGATGGTAAACATGGTTTTGGCCAACAATGCTATAACACTCAAGCAGCTCCAAGCTAACATTGTCAATAACCACGCCATTTTCAACGATATCCATCAGGTCTCAACGTCAACACTGGCACGCATCCTAAAAAAAAACATATTCAAATGAAGCAAATTTATCGAGTGCCTTTCGAGCGCAATTCCGAAAGGGTGAAACGACTGCGGCATGATTATGCAGAGGTATGTATTCACTTTAGCAATGTGATCTTGCATACTGTCTCATAATCTTTTACTGTACTGTAATATGTATACTAGATCTACACTGAACTACACAATTTTGCCTGACACTGTTTTTCAGAGTTTTAAGAATGGATGGAGAGTTCATTTACGTAGATGAGGCTGGGTTCAACCTGACGAGAACACGAAGGAGGGGAAGAAACATCATTGGCCACAGGGCTATAGTCAATGTCCCAGGGCAACGTGGGGGTAATATAACACTCTGTGCAGCCATTACACAGAATGGGGTCCTCCACCGCCATGCCCATATGGGCCCTTACAACACAGCACTCATACTTACATTCTTGGACCAATTGCACAACATAACAGCAGCAAAGTAAATCGATCATATGCAATACATTGTTGTCTGGGACAATGTGTCTTTCCACCTCTCTGCTCTGGTTCAGAACTGGTTTCAGCAACATCCACATTTCACCGTCCTATATCTTCCACCATACTCTCCATTCCTCAACCCTATAGAAGAGTTTTTCTCGGCATGGCGGTGGAAGGTATATGATCTCTGTCTCCAGGCTGAGGTACCCCTCATCCAAGCCATGGAGGAGGCCTGTGACCAGATGGAGGTAGCAGCAATGCAAGGATGGTTTCGTCATTCAAGACGTTTCTTTCCAAGGTGTCTTGCTAATGACAACATTGCCTGCGATGTTGATGAAATTCTCTGGCCAGATCCAGCTAGGCGAAAAGACAATGTCTAGTTATTTTTTATTTTCTTGAACATACAATACGTAAAGTGATGTTTGGTTACAGTATTATGACTCTCCATGTCAACATTTTGGGCGTGTTGAGAAATAAATTAGTTTCTTCAGTCTGCAACATTGGTGTTTGGTGAAGTTACATTATATTTGTACTTTGTTGATAGTAGCCTACTCTAATCATAGGGAAGTAGAAGTGCTAAAAGTGTTTTAGGTTTATCACAGCAGAGTGTAACTCGTGCAAACAGAGTATAGTAATGTGAAACGTGTGTGTTTCATATGGTAACAAAGTGTGGTTTTTAAAAAGAAGTGTATAGTTTTGCAAAGGATCTGTAGAATTTTGCTAGTTGGGTGTGTGGTTGTGCTAATTGTGTGTAGTGTTTTGAAAACACGGGCCCTGTTTTGAAACTCGTGCTTAAGCAATAAAAAAAAACTAATACTGTTATGTTTTGCTGCTTTCCAAGTCTTATATCACTCACAGGGACTAGAAGGACAAAGTGGAGAAACTAAAAGCCGCTACAGCTGACATGAAGCAAGCCAGCAGATGCAGCTGGAATGGCAGTTTGTTGTGTGATGAGAGATGGAAATAAAATTGTATAAGGTGTGATCATAGAACAGAGGCCATACATTTCTGAGTTGATAAACCTCACGGTGAATGTTTTGTTATCATTGTTTATAATAATTGTTTCGTCTTTTTAATTCATGTTTTATTATCATTGTTTGTCCATTTATAAGTCATTTCCAAGTTTATGTAAGTTGAACAGTAGGAAGCTATTGTTCAAGAGGAGGGTTTTGAGAATATGAAATATACTTATTCATGTCACTGGGAGTGCTGAGGTTTAGAGGGTCTACACCAGAAGTTAAGGGTTGTAGGAGGAAGGTATATAGTGGGTGCAACTAAGCTTGGATTGTGTTGACTGCAGTGAAGTGACTACATGTGGCAGGCACTGATAAGGGGAAAGAGCCATGGATCAGTGATGGAGGGGGGTTGAGGTCAGGTCACCTTTAAGGGAGAAATAGAAGATTATGGCCCGTATCACTAGTGTCCTGCCTAGCAGTAAAGAACAATGCTTGTACAGATGGGTAGGAGGAGACTCAGCCTATGAGGAACGGTTAAATATCAGTGCTTGTGTGAAAATGTATTTTGTCTGAATCCAGCTGTATCGACCCTTTTAGAAGAATTAAACTTGGTTAAGCTTCTTTGGTGTCTGTGAGTTATTTACTCTGAAAATTAGAACCTAACAACGTACACATGGATTTTGTGCTGTAGATATGTGGTAGTGGTGGAGTCGGGGCCTGAGGGCCCACAGTGTGTTTGGAAATCTGTGAATGTATTGTAATGTTTTTAAAATGGTATAAACTGCCTTAATTTTGCTGTACCTCAGGAAGAGCTGCTGCCTTGGCAGCTAACGGGATACATAATAAATACACATACAAATGACGAGAGAATATTTGGATTAATTGGTACCTGACACGGACATGGTGGTTTGCAGGAAGATCGGAGTACCATAAACCAGGAGGTTGGGAGTTCAAATCCCATGTGTGGAAATGTTGAATAATAATTTCTCTATACATGTACAATGTAATCATGCATGTCAAAATGTGTCAAATGTGTGAGTTGAGAACACTGCATGTTAGAAGTACTGTGTGTGAGTTGAGAACACTGCATGTTAGAAGTACTGTGTGTGAGTTGAGAACACTGCATGTTAGAAGTACTGTGTGTGAGTTGAGAACACTGCATGTTAGAAGTACTGTGTGTGAGTTGAGAACACTGCATGTTAGAAGTACTGTGTGTGAGTTGAGAACACTGCATGTTAGAAGTACTGTGTGTGAGTTGAGAACACTGCATGTTAGAAGTACTTTGTGTGAGTGTCCCTAACCTTGCCAACATACAAAGCACATTGAATGGATCAGTGGTTCACCAATCAGGACCTTGTTTGGCTCAGCAACAGTAACAATACAAATGTTATTGCAACTACAATTGTTAGCTGGTCCAGTACCAGCAGGGTCAAAGGTCTTGAAGATAGAGAAATGGGTTGAGTAATTAATTCATGCATTAAAGGATTGCAGAGATAAGACGGTCAAATGTCAGTTGACTGTGGATAGAGAGGGAGAAAGGCAGACTTTGGACCCACTTCACTCACTCTTCTCCTCTCCCGGGTGTCCCAGACAAGCCTCCTGTCTACCTGCACTGCCAGGCTCTTCAGTCCCCACCATGAATATCCAGTTTGCCCCTACCGACCTGCCCCTAAGCAGAAGACTGCAGACGGCCTCGGTGCTACAGTGGGTCTTCTCCTTTCTGGGCCTGGGTGAGTCTGCCACTGTTCTGCTCTGTCTGTCTGTGTGTGTCTGTGTGTGCTGTGCAGCTTTGTTAGCTAGCCTTTCTTCCTCATTTCTTAACAAGTGTTAAGTGCCTTGTGTCCAGTGCCTTGTGTCCAGTTCTGTTTGCTTAATGGGTTGCTCGGTGTGGAGAAGTTGAAATGAAATTCTTTGAGAGTTTCCACTGCTGGCTGACTTCCATGTGCCCATGGAGTTGTGCCTGAAACAGAGCAAGGAACGATGCTTACACAAATACATGCATACAGAAGAAACTCCCATATCCAACTCTTACATAACATGTGTTGGACAGTGGAGAGACTCCATGTGTGTTGCAATAGATTTGTCCATGAGACCTTTCATACTTTTAAAATGATTTTTGAGATGGATTGAATACTGTGCATCAGTGGTACCTAGTGGACAAGAGGAAACACACTTCCTGGTATTTGTTTTTTATGACCACATGACCTGACAAGGAAAAACTCTGGGTCCTAGTTATTGGTCAATCTGTTCAGGTCACGTCACGTGGTCAGGAAAAACTCATGGCTTGAGTTGTAGTACACTTCTCGGGTTTGCTTAGATCTCTCTCTACCCTTTTCTATCTCTCTATCCCTGTCGCTCTCCTGCTCACTGCTGCTCAGTATGTCAGCAGGTTAAGAGATGCAACCTAATAGTGCAGTGCCCATCACACCTGTCTGTGTGTGTGTGTGTGTCTGTCTGTGTGTATTGGTTGTCTTCCTCCAGCTCCAAGCTGCATCGTGCTGTTCTTTGTGTTGATGTTCACTCGGTTCTGGCTGGTCAGCGTGTTGTACGCCTGCTGGTGGTTCATCGACTGGGAAACACCATCCAAGGGGGGCAACAGGGTTCACTTCCTCTCCAATCTACGTGTCTGGGACTACATGAGGGACTACTTCCCTGTAAAGGTGGGATGACTTCACTGTGTTTACTGCACTCTTTTGTGAGTGTTTGTGACTATGTTTTTTTTGGGCTTCAATAAAAAAGCAGTGCCCAGTCCAGGGATGGATAGGCCCTATCTACAGCTGTTGCTGGTTGATGTCACCATCTAGTGGTGATATATGGATTGTGTGTAGAGACATTCAAGTTCAGCTAAGAAATGTGAGTTGGTATTTGTTGGGAATTTGATCCTAAGAACTTAGTCTCTCAAAGTCATACCAACGCCTATATGCTGTGTTATTGGATAGTGCAGTAAGAAATCCTGTTTAAAAGGATATACAAATCTTTGATTCTATTCTATGGAGCTTGGAGGCCTGTGAGCCTGCAATATCCTTCTGCTAAGATGGGTCCACGCTCTTGCCCTTGGTCAGAATGTACACTTTGGTCTGTACTGATAAGCATGTGAACATCAACAACAAAATGGCTCAGATGTGTATTTTTCCTTTCAATTGCTATGCAGAGCTTGTTTGTCTAATTGAAAGTCTCAATAGGGTCACATGAATTATCATGAATTATCTTTGACATTGTTAAATCCATAATTGTTATTCTAACGGTATATCTAGACCTATGTATTTATTAATTTTATGTGAATGGTAGTGTTTCTTTTTTTTAAGCTTCTATTGGTCATTGTAATCAATTGTTATTTTCAGATGACCTAGAAATCAGCCATAGATAATCATAAATGTATTGTTTATGTAAATTCAGTGATGCGTTTGGATCTCCAACGACAGCCCTAGTGAGACATACCAATGTAAACCTTCATTGTAAATATAGAATGACTTTTTCTGCCATTGATAAAACAATCCTCAGATGGTGCTTTCTTTCTGAAATGAACTATGTAGAAATATGTTCAACCATTTATTAAACCATGAATAATGCAAGTCTTGCCGATATAGGCTCTGCTCGTTCAGGGTAGCTCACTGCCCAAGCAAAGCGTCAATATAAAATAGCCAGCCTACAGGCAGTGAGCGCAGTAAACTATACCATCCCACCAGCAGGAACACAGAACCTAACAGGTGGATGCTGGGGTGGAAACAGCCAGTGCATAGTAGCAGCAAGCGGTAGCAGGATGAGTGAGCAGATCCGGTCAGCTTAAATAGACTGACAAATAAGGTAGGTGTGATTGATATAAGCCTCTAATTTATGCCATCTCAGCTGATGCGGGGCACTCGGGTTTCTTTTCTGAACTGGCTCTGCTTAATTTCAGATAGAAAAGACATAGAAATACAGTACCAGTCAAAAGTTTGGACACACCTACTCATTCAAGGGGTTTTCTTTAGTTTTACTATTTTCTACGTTGAAGAATAATAGTGAAGACATCAGAACTATGAAATAACACATGGAATCATGTAGTAACCAAAAAAGTGTTAAACAAAAAACAAATCAAAATATATTTTATATTTGAGATTCTTTAAAGTAGCCACCCTTTGCCTTGATGACAGCTTTGCACACTCTTGGCATTCTCTCAACCAGCTTCATGAGGAATGCTTTTCCAACTGTTTTGAAAGAGTTTCCAAATATGCTGAGCACTTGTTGGCTGCTTTTCCTTCACTCTGCTGTTCAACTCATCCCAAACCATCTCAATTGGGTTGAGGTCGGGTGATTGTGGAGACCAGGTCATCTGATGCAGCACTTCATCACTCTCCTTGGTCAAATAGCCCTTACACAGCCTGGAGGTATGTTTTGGATCATTGTCTAGTTGAAAAACAAATGATAGTCCCATAAAGCGCAAACCAGATGGGATGGCATATCGCTGCAGAATGCATGCTGGTCAGGTGTGCCTTGAATTCAAAATAAATCACAGACAGTGTCACCAGCAGAGCACCCCCATACCAACACACCTCCTCCTCAATGCTTCATGCTTGGAACCACACAAGCGGGGATCATCCGTTTACATACCCTGCATCACAAAGACACAGCGGTTGTAACCAAAAATCTCAAATTTGGACTCATCAGGCCAAAGGACAGATTTCCACCAGTCTAATGTCCATTGCTCGTATTTAAAGTATATTCTTATTATTGGTGTCCTTTAGTAATGGTTTCTTTGCAGCAATTCGACCATGAAGACCTGATTTACTCATTCTCCTCTGAACAGTTGATGTTGAGATGTGTCTGTTACTTGTACTCTGTGAAGCATTTATTTGGGCTGCAATCTGAGGTGCAGTTAACTCTAATGAACGTATCCTCTGCAGCAGAGGTAACTGGGTCTTCCTTTCCTGTGGCAGTCTTCATAAGAACCAGTTTCATCATAGTGCTTGATGGTTTTTGCGACTGCTCTTGAAGAAATTTTAAAAGTTCTTGAAATGTTCCGTATTGACTGACCTTCATGTCTTAAAGTAATGATGGACTGTCATTTCTCTTTGCCTATTTGAGCTGTTCTTGCCATAATATGGACTATTTTACCAAATAGGTCTATCCTCTGTATACCACCCAACCTTGTCACAACACAACTGATTGGGTCAAATGCATTAAGGAAAGACATTTCACAAATGAACTTTTAACAGGGCACACCTGTTCATTGAAATACATTCCAGGTGACTACCTCATGCAGCTGGTTGAGATAATGCCAAGAATGTGCAAAACTGTCAAGGCAAAGGGTGGTTACTTTGAAGAATCTCAAATATTAAATATACTTTGATTTGTTTAACACTTTTTTAGTTACTAAATTACTCCATATGTGTTATTTCATAGTTTTGATGTCTTCACTATTATTCTACAATGTAGAAAATAGTAAAAATAAAGAAACCATGGAATAAGTAGGTCTGTCCAAACGTTTGACTGGTACTGTATGTTTAACCATTTACTAAGCAATGAATAATGCAAGTATTGGCGTTATGTAAATAATAATTTGTTCTTAACTGACTTGCCTAGTTAAATAAAGGTTAAATAAAAAAATGTAAAGGCTCTGCTCCTTCAGGATTGCTCACTGCCCAAGCAAAGAGTCAATATTAAATAGCCTACAGTCAGTGAGCACTGGAAACTACACAATCCCCCAAAACAGCAGAACCTCACACCATCCGACTATGTGTAGCTACGGCAGAGTGCCGTTTAGATATGATCAAATAGACCAGCTAAAGTGCATCTACCAGCGCAAGAACGAATACCAGGTGAGAATGTTAACCATGTCATGAGGGATAGAAGTCATACGTTGCTCAGTTTATGCCACACATAACGCTGGGTACCCTCACTTGAGGCGAGCTTCATCTGCCTATCTTGCCAATGTAACAGTGTGAACCCAGCTGCCCTAGAGATGCATCGCCAGGTGCACTCACTGATCAATACAAGTAGCCTGGTCATCTGTTGGCCTACATTAAATATATACCATCTAACAAGCAACCTAAGCAATATGCACCCAGCCAACCATCTGTAGTTATGCACTGAACTTTATTACGATACTGTAAGTGCCAAAGCAATGCTATTGACCATGGGCTGAACCAGTCATACCAAACTATAGTATAAAAGGCATGGTAGATGAACTCATCACTTTTGGGCATCCAAAATCTTATTGGCGTTTAATCTAATATAGCGTTTGTAGGAAGCAGAGGACTGACCCCCGTGATCTTCAGTGTGTATGCAGGGACAGATAGAGATGCCGATTAAGCAGCGCCGATGCGAAATGAATGAGCTGTGTACAGCTCAAGAGATTGTCAATGATGTGGGCTAAGGAAATGGAACCGCGATGAAAACCAGTATCTCGTCATTGGTTTTCCCACCGTCGGTGAGGAATAATGGATCGCCCGGCGTGGTCTGTGGTCGCCATTGCAGGTAGCGTAACATGGAAGGGAGGACAGAAAGCAGCGTTAGTTTGGGCAATGACAACAGTAGTAACTTTACCCATCCTATCAGTTTAAGAATGCTTTACCAACACTGTAAACATATGAGTGGAGTGACCATAATTCAAACCCGAGATCATGCAATGATTAAAGAGAAATTAATACGAAGTCTATTCCCCAACAGTAAAAACCATAGAAAGCCGCTAATAAAATTGAGTCATAAAGAGCTGTCATTTTAGCGTATGAGGATATTCTACCAATGCAACGTAGCTACTGGACCACTTGGGCTGACAATTATGATCATATGCAGTTGAATTAGGAAGTTTACATACACCTTAGCCAAATACATTTAAACATCTTGACATTTAATCCTAGAAAAGTTAGGATCAACACTTTATTTTAAGAATGTGAAATGTCAGAATACTAGAAGAGAGAATGATTAATTTCAGCTTTTATTTCTTTCATCACATTCCCGGTGGGTCAGAAGTTTACATACGCTCATTTAGTACTTGGTAGCGTTGCCTTTAAATTGTTTAACTTGGGTCAAACGTTTCAGGTAGCCTTCCACAAGCTTCCCACAATAAGCTGGGTGAATTTTGGCCCATTCCTCCTGACAGAGCTGGTGTAACGGAGTCAGGTTTGTAGGCCTCCTTGCTCGCACACGCTTTTTCAGTTCTGCCCACACATTTTCTATGGGATTTAGGTCAGGGCTTTGTGATGGCCACTCCAATACCTTGACTTTGTTGTCTTTAAGCCATTTTGCCACAACTTTGGAAGTATGCTTGGGGTCATTGTCCATTTGGAAGACCCATTTGCGACCAAGTTTTAACTTCTTGACTGATGTCTTGATGTTGCTTCAATATATCCACATAATTTTCCTACCTCATGATGCAATCTGTTTTGTGAAGTGCAAAGGTCTCTCCTGCAGCAAAGAACCCCCACAACATGATGCTGCCACCCACGTGCTTCACGGTTAGGATGGTGTTCTTGGGCTTGCAAGCCTCCCCCTTTTTCCTCCAAACATAACAATGGTCATTATAGCCAAACAGTTCTATTTTTGTTTCATCAGACAAGAGGACATTTCTCTAAAAAGTACGATCTTTGTCCCCATGTGCAGTTGCAAACTGTAGTCTGGCTTTTTTATGGCGGGCTTGGAGCAGTGGCGTCTTCCTTGCTGAGCGGCCTTTCAGGTTATGTTGATGTAGGACTCGTTTTACTGTGGATATAGATACTTTTGTACCTGTTTCCTCCTGCATCTTCACAAGGTCCTTTGCTGTTGTTCTATTGCACTTTACGCACCAAAGTACGTTCATCTCTAGGAGACAGAACTCATCTCCTTCCTGAGCGGTATGAAGGCTGCGTGATCCCATGGTTTTTAATACTTGTGTATGATTGTTTGTACAGATGAACGTGGTACCTTCAGGCATTTAGAAATTGCTCCCAAGTATGAACCAGACTTGTGGAGGGCTACAATTTCTTTTATGAAGTCTTGACTGATATCTTTTTGATTTTCCCATGATGTCAAGCAAAGAGGCACTGAGTTTGAAGGTAGGCCTTGAAATGCAGCCACAGGCACACCACCAATTGACTCAATTGATGTCAATTAGCCTATCAGAAGCTTCTAAAGCCATGACATTTTTTTCCCCAAGCTGTTTAAAGGCACAGTCAACTTAGTGCATGTAAACTTCTGACCCACTGAAATTGTGATATAATCCACTGTATGTGAGGTAATCTGTCTGTAAGCAATTGTAGGAAAAATTACTTGTTTCATGCACAAAGTAGATGTCCTAACCAACTTGCCAAAACTATAATCTGTTAATAAGACATTTGTGGAGTGGTTGAAAAACAAGTTTCAATGACATCAACCTAAGTGTCCGTAAACTTCCGACTTCAACTGTAGCAATACTGGAGGAACTCATGTAGGTTCCACAATCTCAGAATCAATCAAACATAACAGCGGCGGATCAGAGTGAAGCCGGGATGTATTGAGAGCAGTAGCACCTCCGATGCAGATTTCGATGCCCAGAGCTTAGAGCTTGCCCTCAACACTGACGAAAGAACCAGAGACGTGATGAGTTCCAGTATCTTTGCATTGGTTGCCAGCATCAATGTTGAACAAGAGGTTCGCCAGGTGCTGCCCGTGCTCAGCATGCAGGCAACATAACATGAAAGAGGACAAAGCCGTGTTAGATATGGCGATGAAGACTTCAGTTCCATGCCAATTCTTTCATCTCAGGGTGTATGACAGTACATTTAACATGTGAGAGTCCACATTGCAAACAGAACTTAAGAGATCATGCAAAAATAAAGCAGAGGAACATTTAGTGCATTTCAGACTGAAGAGCCCATAAAGCCAGAGTAATGTAACCCAACACTGTTGCCTTAACGTGAACTCAAACATGTGCTACTGAGAGAGGAGAGATACTCTTTGATATACATGTTCATTCCTTCTCCATAGGCCCTGAAGTGTAGGCAGACATGGATCCTTGAGTAGACTGCATGCTGAAGGGTCCTGATGCCCAAAATGAACTGAATCACTGCTAACAGAGCATGATAAAGCTGCATTTGCCAGACTGAAATTGGAATAGCAAAGGCATACATGGTTATATTACAGAATACATTGTACAGAGAGAAGAGCATACAGTAGACTGCTGCAGAGTGCACAGCTTAGCCATGACATACCATCACATAGCATAAAACATATGCATTACTAACAAACCCACAAAACTGCAACTAAACGTTGGTACAGGTTGTTTCGTAGCTACCTAAATAGCCTAATGTACTACTGAAATTGCTCAGCTGTAGCTGATGCATCTGCAGCGTGCACAGTGAGAGTGACCTGATAATCAACCTGGACCAACAATATTGTCTACCTGAGCTAAAGGCTAATGTCTAACAGTATATAATGGTGAGCCATGAGAGAAGAATGAATGACCTGATGAAGAGAGAATAGACCCCATAGATAACTAGAATAAGGTTGCATATAAGAGTGTCTGAAATAAGAACTAACAGACATTCCCCTGAGAGGCAATGAAGGCTTGATCACCAACACTGATCACCAAGTGAGTGTATAGCAAGCCCACCGCATGCTAGGTAATGCTAGTATCAACACCCATCCAACACGGCTGCAACTATATCAAGGCTTGATTAGTCATCGCACAGCGTCAGATTCCCCACTAAGATCCAAGGTGATAACTCTTCTTCCACAGATTTCAAGTTATGGTTAGGCAGTAGTATCCATTTAAAATGAGGCTGTACTTCTGTGAATATATGCTTAGCGATGGAAAGACCGAGTAGTGTTCGATGTAATATGAAGATAACAAAATGCAAGCAGAAGATTCAGTAATAACAGTACTAATACTGTTAATAAAAATTATAATATTCGCTCAAAACTGAAAGCGCGGATCACTGCATTTAACCATGGCAAGGTGACTTGGAATATGGCAGAATACAAACAGAGTAGTCATTCCCTCCGCAAGGCAATCAAACAGGCAAAACGTCAGTATAGAGACAAAGTGGAGTCGCAATTCAATGGCTCATGAGACATATGTGGCAGGGAATACAGACAATCACGGACTACAAAAGGAAAACCAGCCACGACCAGCTCACTTCTGTCATCATGAATTGCTTTGAGTCTAGTCAAGGATCATATCACCTCCACCTTACCGGTCACTCTAGACCCACCTCAATTTGCATGCGGCCCCAATAGGTCCACAGAAGTTGCAATCGCCATCACACTGCCCTATCCCATCTGGACAAGAAGAATACCCATGTAAGAATGCTGTTCATTAACTATAGCTCAGCATTCAACATCATAGTACCCTCCAAGCTCATCAGTAAGCTCGAGGCCCTGGGTCTGAATCCCGCACTGTGCAATTGGGTCCTGAACTTCCTGACGGGCTGCCCCCAGGTGATGAAGGTAGGAAACAACATATCCACTGCACTGATCCTCAACACAGGAGCCCCACAAGGGTGCGTGCTCAGCCCCCTCCTGTACTCCCTGTTCACCCATGACTGCGTGGCCAAGCACACCTCCAACTCAAACATCAAGTTTGCAGACGACACAACAGTAGTAGGCTTGATTACCAACAACGATGAGACAGCCTAAAGGGAGGAGGTGAGGGGTCTGGGAGTATGGTGACAGGAAAACATCTCACTCAACGTCAACAAAACAAAGGACATCAAGGACAACAACCACCTGAGCCACTGCCTGTTCACCCCGCTACCTTCCAGAAGGCGAGGTCAGTACTGGTGCATCAAAGCTGGGACTGAGACACTGAAAAACAGTTTCTATCTTAAGGCCATCAGACTGTTAAATAGCCATCACTAGCACAGAGAGGCTGCTGCCTACATACACAGACTTAAACTCATTGGCCACTTTAATAAATGGAACACTAGTCACTTTAATAATATTAACATATCTAGCATTACTCATCTCATATGTATATACTGTATTATATACTATCTACTGCATCCTAGTCTATGCCTCTCTGACATTGCTCATACATTTATATTCTTAATTCCATTACTTAGATGTGTGTATTAGGTATTTGTTGTGAAATTGTTTGATATTACTGCAGTCGGAACTAGAATGACAAGCATTTCGCTACACTCGCATTAACATCAGCTAAACACATATATGTATGTGACCAATAACATTTTGATTTGATTTTACTTGAATGAAGTGATCTCTACAATAGCACACAACACAATTATTTATTATTTATCTAGGCAAGTCAGTTAAGAACAAATTCTTATTTTCAATGATGGCCTAGGAACAGTGGGTTAACTGCCTTGATGAGGAGCAGAACAACAGATTTTCACCTTGTCAGCTCTGGGATTCGATCTTTCAGTTACTAGTCCAACGCTCTAACTACTAGGCTACCTGCCGCCACAATAGTCTATTATAGAATAAGAACAGTCGCTAGAATAATAATAAGATGAACCGACAAGGAGGACCGCCTGGGTAAAAGGCATGACACATGATTAGAACATGGTTAATAAATCAGAGCCTAAACCTACTGCTGCAATAAGAATTAAGTATAAATGAGTTGACTGAAATGATACCTTAAAATGTATGCTAATAGTGTGACTCATGCAACAGCAGGCTATACACAAAATAAGCCAGCAGATTTATAATTTCACAAGAGTAAAAGAGCAGCAAAAGTGTAGCAATACGAGGAGCGCACTGACCAGTTCAATTGAATGTGTTCTAGCTTATACTGTGTAAGGGTTCCAAAGATACTAACCATACCCAGATAATTTGTACAACATTTGAAGTGTGACTGCTGGTGCACGTCACATTAACCTATGTAACTGGAAAGACTCATAAAATGTAGGCCATCACTGATGTTTGCATTGATTGCAGCAGTCTCATGAGATGCGCAACATGCAGTGATAGTTACTATCCATACTGATGCTGCACTAAACTAAGTATAGAGACTTAAATACTATTGAATCACCATGATAACCACCATCTCCTGCCAGTGGCATATATTCATGGATGCCAAGGCAACCAGGCTTCCCCTAAAAATGACCCCCCCAGAAATGTAAAAATATAAAATGTATCTTTTGTCTCTGTATTTCATAATTTTCCTTCAATTTGCAAGAGGCTGAATGTATCTCACAGGAGAAAGGAGTTGACATTGTTGCCACCCATAGCATTGAAGGCAAGGGATGCCAGCCAGCATCTGGCCACCATTGACAAAAAAACAAATTTGCCAATCAGCATTGAGCTAAACTGAGCGAGCTCAGCTCTGAATGGTCCTGGCGCAGCAAAAAAAATAATAATAATAATAATTTTAAAAAATGTCTAGGGAAACCAGCTTGGATTGGCATCACTCCTATCAAATCCTACTAAGAGCATATGTCATTGGCAGAAAAACTTGAATTGCTGCATCTGATGGTGTTGTCCTCCGGTGGCTAGTTAAAATTGGCCCTTTCCTAAATTAGCCATGGATGGAGATAGGGATTTGGACTTGTGGTTTTACTTAATTTGCCTTACTGGCCAATGATAACAGCAATTCTGATCCAACCATTAATTAATTGTTGTTCCCCTGGCCTGAGGATGGAAGTTCAATATGTAGCTAGATGTAGAACGCTAAACTAGCTAACTTTGCCCATGAATGGAAGTTAGGCTATCGAGCAAGCATTTTAGCCAGGCAGCCTAGGACAACAAAATATTGAAGCGTGTACTGTATGAGAGTAAGACTGTTTCATCAACATGAAAGAGGATGGCATTGGCATTTCTCTACAAGTAGGGTGAGTCAACATGTTTTTCTACATGCACGAACACACGGACACACACACTTGACTTCCCCAGTGATTTTACCCACGCACCACTTCTGTCTCCTGCTCATAATCAGAAAACATTGCTACTCACTCACTACATATCAACGCATAGTCACGGGAAGTAGGGGTGCTGAGGATGCTGCTGCTGAAAATAAATAAATAAAATAATTATACAAAAAAAAAATAGTTCCAAAAGTAATGTACTGAGCCTTGTCCTGTATTATTGGACAAATATAGCCCCTCCCAACCCACGACCCAATTTTTTTTGCCCCCACCTTAAAATGGCTATGCTTGTATTCTACCCCTGCATAGGTTACTTCCTCATTGTATGGTGGAGGGATTATGCTCCATGAATGTGTTCACAGAGCGCACCGACTCTGCCTGAAAGCTGGTATTGTGAACAAACAAGTAGACTATATGATAGCCAAGTAGGAGTAGCCTAACTAGTTTGTAGCCGGCAATTGACTGACAACAGTAGCGCAACAACATGCTGATCCTCACTGTGAATGACATCCCTGCAGCAGCCAAACATTGCAACATGAGCATATTGAACGACGTGGGCGAGGTCCCAACACAGCTAGATCGCAAAAAATATATCAGAAAGCAGCAGCATAGTGTGAATTGGCTAGTTAATAAGGTAGCAACGTCAATGTGGAAAAAGCCAGTGCATCGTAGCAGCAAGCAGCAGCAGGATGAGTGCGCAGACCCGATCAGTTTAAATAGACCGCCAAATAAGTTAGGCGTGATTGTTACTCGCCTCTAATTGATGCCATCTCAGCTGAGGCGAGGCACTCGGGTTTCCTTTCTGAACGGGCTCTGCTTAATTTTGATGTCAACATCTTATCACTTCTATTAATTATAGTTCTCTGCTTTTACCATTGCATGAACTAGTACAGCAAATGTAGTTCAGAAAAGTTATTGTTAGAAACAAACAGTGATACAGCAGGTAAAAATAGACTTTCTATGAATGATACTGTATTTGGTTTTATCAATCAGTTGTAATGAACACGATGGGAGACAGAGAGCTGGTTTCAATTCGCAGGTGTTTATTTGTAAAGGACCACAGGAGGAGGCAGGTAGCTGGGTCCAAGGGCAGGCAGAAGGGGGTCCAGAAAGGCAACAGTACAGGCAGGGAAAGGCTAGTAACGTCATCCGGGAGATCAGGCAATAAGTTGATAACAGGAAATCCAATAGGCTAAAGTACAGGCAGGGAATAGGCAAAAACCTATCATACGCAGGAGGATTAAATTACAGCAACCACAGAGTTTGACTAGAAGTGTGTCACAAAACAAACAATAACTCACAACGATGGGGTGCAAAGAACTGAATTAAATAGTGTGTGATAATGACATACAGGTGTGTGAACAGGTGATCAGAATTCAGATGATTGGGATTTGGAGAGGGAGCTGCGTTCAGGGGATCTATGTGTTTGAGAGTGTGAGTTGGAAACAGACGCTACATCAGTCTGATATCTTCTTTGATAGCATGCTTATCTTTTGTACTTAGCACAGAGTGTGTCCTTAATGCCACTTCTCCAGTGTGTCCAAAGTTTTCCCAAGGTAGAGGCCCCACCTCAAGACTCTGCTCCTTTGAGTGGTGTTAAATGTCCCTGATTGTTCCATACAGTATACTGATAAGATGAAATATCAAAACCAATTGATTAGGGAACACAGTCAACACGTTCTACTGTATGTAAAGTGTTATGTGTGTATTGAGTATTCAGACAGAGCTTTATTGAGGCAGATGCGTTTTATTAGAGAGAGTAATGTCTCATTCAAGCAAAACAGAAATTAGTTCTGAATGCCACACGCACAAATGGGGAATTTACATAATTAGGTCATATGGACTTTCCTTAATTTCTCAAGGAAAGATACAGTACATTGAACACATCTAGATTACAAGTTCCCAACAAAGAGGACTTCCTCAAACAAACACATTTGAATGTCATTTCCCCTGTATTATCTCCTGGAATGTGCCGATCGAACATTTGACTTCATGCATTATTAAGGCTGGAATAAAGAGTCAATGTTAGTCTGAACAGAGCAGTGTCCTTCAGAGGGTGTCATCGGTTACACTGAGGTCTTGTTCTCCACCACCGTCCCTAATGACAGCGTCACTGCCTCCGACTGTGAGCCAACCACCTGATTTGAAAACCTGTTCTGCTCTCTGCAGAAATCAACACTAACTAGACACTGACTCCTCTCATGACTTTACATTTGTAGAATGTATACATGTTAGTCGCGTTGGAACCCAACTCTAAGCCAAAATGCAACAACATGCATATGCCAAGCCTGTGCATATCAAGCCAGATGGGAAAATGTATAAACAGGCATCAGAAGGAAACTCGTTTGTTTGTTAACATGGAGAAACAGGAGCCAATAATTAATCCTGAATAGAAAGGCTGCTGTGAGCAGGGACCAAAATAATGACAGGCCACTAAACAATTGGCCAGTGTTCTCTCACTATGTCAATCCACGACTAGAGCTCCATTCTCAATCATACAGGCATCTGTGTTGACCATGAGTACAACATCTGACAAAGTTCCATTCCCTAAAAACAAACAGTACAGTAGTCTTAGAGCTTGACGTATTCTGTCATCTGTTTTTGGAAAGTGCAATATCTCATGATCAGATAAAGGACTACAGGAAACGAGAGCAGGACAAACGGGTTGTTTAAAATCACAAAACCCCAAATGATGACAACCATCTCTGCAGCACTCCACCAATCAGGCCTGTATAGTCTGATGAAACCAAGGTTGAACTCTTTGGCCTGAATGCCAAGTGTCATGTCTGGAGGAAACCTGGCACCATCCCTACTGTGAAGCATGGTGGTGGCAGTATCATTCTGTGGGGATGTTTTTCAGCGGCAGGGACTGGGAGACTAGTCAGGATCGAGGGAAAGATGAACAGAGCAAAGTACAGAGAGCACCTTGATGAAAACCTGCTCCAAAGCGCTCAGGACCTCAGACTGGGGTGAAGGTTCCCCTTCCAACAGGACAATGACCCTCAGCACACAGCCAAGACAACGCAGGATAGGCTTCGGGACAAGTATCTGAATGTCCTTGAGTGGCCCAGTCAGAGCCCAGACTCGAACTTGATCGAGTTGCTTTTTGACTTTTAGGACCCCTATTTTTCTGTGTAATTTGGCCTTTACTACTACAGCCCATAGAAAAGCATTGAATAACACATTCATAAATTGAAGTCCAAAGGTAAATCATAAGGAATAAGGTTTTGAAGTGTATGTACTCTATCTAGGTTTTGAAGTGTATGTACTCTATCTACTCTATATATATAAGAAAGCTCAGGAAATATAAGAAAATGTTTGGACACATATTTCAGAACCCCTTATTTTTGTTGGAACAAAACTACCTCCTTACTTCTATTAATTTGTATGGGTTACCTTCAGACGAGTCCCGTGACACTTGTGGGGGTTGAAGAAAAAAACGGAGAACACCATAGTGTTCGTAACACCATAGTCACCATAGAGTCTTCCCTTTCCCCTGTGGGCCAAACTGTTCGGACGCTACCGACTTTTTCATGAGAAGACCGATTTTATGACAAACACCAATGTAGCTTGGCCCCCTTTCACCGCAGATGTGGAAGGCCAACATCCTGTAGGCGGATGTGACCCGCTTTATCTCAGCTCACTGGTCACCATAGCAGCACCCACCCGTAGCACACGCTCCAGCAGGTATATTTCACTGGTCACCCCCAAAGCCAAATCCTCTTTTGGCCGCCTTTCCTTCTAGTTCTCTGCTGCCAATGACTGGAACAAATTGCAAAAATCACTGAAGCTGGAGACTCATATCTGTCAGAGCAGCTCACAGATGACTGCACCTGTCTTGTACATAGCCCATCTGTAAATAGCCCATCCAACTACCTCATCCCCATACTGTTATTTATTTATTTTTGCTCCTTTGCACCCCAGTATCTCTACTTGCACATTTATCTTCTGCACATCTATCACTAAATTGTCAGTATTTTGCCACTACGGCCTATTTATTGCCTTACCTCCCTTATCTTAGCTCATTTGCACACACTGTATATATTATTTTACTATTGTGTTATTGACTGTATGTTTGTTTATTCCATGTGTAACTCTGTTGTTGTTTGTGTCACACAGCTTTGCTTTATCTTGGCCAGATCACAGTTGTATATGAGAACTTGTTCTCAACTAGCATACGTGGTTAAATAAAGGTGAAACATATATTTTTAATTTAAAAAAAGAGAGATATCCCTTATTGGGACAGTGGTAAGGGTGTTCATCATTGGCGCTGGTGGCCTGGGTTTGAGACCCGCTAGGGGATTCACCCTACTCTCATATTCTTAGCCATATACACTACATGACCAAAAGTATATGGACACCTTCTCGTCGAACATCTCATTCCAAAATCATGGGCATTAATATGGAGTTGGTCCCCCCTTTGCTGCTATAACAGCCTCCACTCTTCTGGGAAGGCTTTCCACTTGATGTTGGGATGTTGCTCCGGGGACTTGCTTCCTTTCAGCCACAAGAGCATTAGTGAGGTTGGGCACTGATGTTGGGTGATTAGGCCTGGCTCGCAGTCAGTGTTCCAATTCATCCCAAAGCTTTCGACAGGGTTGAGGTCAAGGCTCTGCGCAGGCCAGTCAAGTTCTTCCACAACGATCTCGACAAACCATTTCTGTATTGACCTCACTTTGTGCACGGGGGCATTGTGTGGCCTCACGTTCTGTGAGCTTGTGTGGCCTACCACTTCGCGATTGAGCCGTTGTTGTTTTTAGAGGTTTCCACTTAACAATAATAGCACTCACAGTTGACCAGGGCAGCTCCAGTAGGGCAGAAATCTGACAAACTGACTTGT
This sequence comes from Oncorhynchus nerka, assembly GCF_034236695.1. Classification (NCBI taxonomy): domain Eukaryota; kingdom Metazoa; phylum Chordata; class Actinopteri; order Salmoniformes; family Salmonidae; genus Oncorhynchus; species Oncorhynchus nerka. Next base: position 67,238,312 of record NC_088405.1, on the reverse strand, counting down.
TGGAAAGGTGGCATCCTATGACGGTGCCACTTTGAAAGTCACTGAGCTCTTCGGTAAGGCCATTGTACTACTAATGTTTGTCTATTGAGATTGCATGGCTGTGTACTCAATTTTATACACCTTTCAGCAACGGGTGTGCCTGAAATAGCCGAATCCACTAATTTGAAGGGGTGTCCACATACTTCTGTCTATATATAGTGTATGTTAATGTCATTATTTGGCAAAAGCTACAACATACCTATCTGATCTACTTAAAATTTGTTTGTCATTGAAAGACAGAAATCTATAGGATTCATCCTTGAATGAATCATCTCAATCCATAAAGTCAATAAATCCCACCATGCCAAGTGCTTAGTGTTTACTTAGCACAAAGCACTGCCCTTGTTTTGCTAGTGCGAGGTTAGTGTAGCCCAAGCTAGTAGGCGGGGACTTGATTCTTGGAGCTGATTGACCTTGAACTGCTAATCTCAAACACTGAGGTCGATACAAACTGTTTGTTGGCAGCTTTGTTTTGACATGACTGAGCGATGCTGATCACGAGCATAACATGCCCAGCACGATTACCCTGCTGAAAAAAAACGACATAGACCAGCATATGCTGGCGACTAATGCGTTTTTTTTTCTGGTGACCATCGCAGGTTGTTTTGAACACTGATGCTAGTATGTTGGTGACCATCTGATATTAGTGGCGTGGCTTTCAGATTTATTTTTGGCGAGTAAATTTGATTCTTGTTAAGTTCGTTCACCATAAATATTCCTTAAATATTTTTGCACATAACATATTCTAATATAATATAACAGTATTTACATATTGTAACAATGCGGTAACTATCCCAATGTTGGGATTTTCATAGTCCCTTAACTAAGGAACTCATACACTTGTGTAAAACTCATTAATGCAACAAAACTGTCAGTGTCTTCAACCTTAATAAAACAGAACAGATGAACTGGAATAACATTTACTCACAGGTGGCCATAAATAACTGAAAGCCACGCCTGCAGTCTTCTGATCTGACCCGCTGTGTGTAATAGCTCTAGAAACTAGCATCAACAACACAACTACATGACCCAATACCTGCAACCCAGTAGTAGGGTCAGGATACAAACCCAGCATTTAGAGTGTAGGGGTAGCCTATTAATACAGACTTTGTAATTAATTGTGCATGTTTATCGTACATGCTGTTAGAACAAATGTTCTAGACGTGAATGTTGTTATGAACCGGGTCGTAACAAAGAGGAAGACAACGCGGAGATAAAGAAATAGCAAAAATATATTTATTAAATAAAGTAACCTACACAAGTAACAATGGTGTGTGTAGTCAGTGTAAGGGAGTGGATACGTGCATAGATGGTGATGATGAGGGGTGTTGAGGTGCCAAAACAAATGAACACAAAGAAGCTCCAAAATGCCACAAAAAAACAGTGTCTACATGGAGAGTGTCTCCTCAACAATGGGGGAAAGATGTATTTATCCCTGGGACACACCCGAGACCAGGTGTGTCTCATTTAGCTGACGACCCTTCCAGCACCGCCCACCGACCTCGTATTAAGGAAAACAAGAGCAGAGGGAAAGAATTCAGCACGCAGAGTGGGAGGGTCGTCACAATGTGCACTTTTAAATTGGGTGGACTGAGACTAAAAAACATTGCCATAGACTGAAGTAAAATCAAATGTATTTATACCATCAGAGATGCTCTAAAAGCATCTGATATTCTCAAGTCCAAGTCAATGCAGAGTCCCCCGGGTCTCAAACAGAATAGACCTGAGTCCACCTTGTTCATTGGGCAGCTAGACCAGCTAGACCATGCTGGTCGGACAAGCTTGACCAGCATCAGACCAGCACTGACCAGCGATTGACCAGCATGGACTAGCTTGAAATTTATGCTGTTTTATGCTTTTTTTTCAGCAGGGTAGCTAACAAGAACTTTTGACCCCATCCTGTGACCTCTGGCATGATCCTCCATCCTGTTTATCTCTGTCTATGCACAGAGACAGACGACACTGGTCAATACTGGTTAGAGGCAGGGTAGTCTCTTCTGACAGCCGCTGTGGAGGCAGACAAACAACAGCGAGAACTCACAGGCGACGTGATGAAGATATAGGCCAAATACCTGGAAGTCAATTCATAGACTTCCATGAGAGTATGGTTTTCAATTAAACTTTCAAATGTTTTGAAAGTCTCTGATAAAGATTGAGATTTAGAAACACATTTGATGCATCCTGTGTACTGTGTTGTGCAGTTGTGCATAACTATTTTGACTATTGAAGTCCTTAGAAGTGACTCCGCTCTGTGTTGTATTGCAGCTGGTGAAGACAGTGGACTTGGACCCCAGGCAGAACTACATCCTTGGTTTCCATCCCCATGGGATCCTGGTGGCTGGAGCCTTCACTAACTTCTGCACGTATGCTACAGGCTTCAGGAAACTCTTCCCTGGCCTGGACAGCTTTCTGCTGATGCTACCTCTCTGGTTCAGAGCCCCCTTCTTCAGAGACTACATCATGATGGCAGGTTAGTGGGGTTGGGGTTAGAGGTCAAGGTCAAGGCAGGGTTACTGTGAAACACTTTGTGACAGATGTTGCTGTAAAGACAAGATAGCAATATAAATACATCTGATTAATTGATTTACTGATAGATTGATTAGGGACAACCATCATGATACAAATTAACATGTTTGATCATTGTTCGACAGTGAAGAATAGTGCACCAAACTCCCCCCCCCCCCCCCCCCCACTGTTAACTACACCTGATCTCAGTGTCTACTGTGTGTCCCAGGTCTGATTCCCTCGGACAAGGAGAGTGCCAGCTATCTGTTACGTCGACAGGGAGGTGGGAATGCCGTTGTTATAGCGGTAGGAGGAGCCCCCGAGGCCCTTGACGCACGCCCTGGCGCCTTCACCATTCTCTTAGCCAATAAGAAGGGCTTCATCAAACTGGCAATGGAACATGGGTAAGACCAGGGCCAGAGGTGGCGGAGTACATTTTACTGCCTGTGTCTCCGATGAAATCTTCTAACTACTCTCATGGTTACACAAGTGACTTCAACTGTGTCAATGACTTCATCATTGTTTGATATTACTGTTCACAGTGTGTACTTGTGGATGGCTTACTGAAATAGTGCCATGTGTAAGCCCTTTGGGAATTTCAATTGGGAGCATGCAAGCACCGTATGACATACAGAGGGACAAGTGAAGTGACACCTTGATTGATTGAATTTATTAGACCATTTTTAAAATACATATATGAGGGCGCTCCAGCCTCAACATAAAATATCACCATTTCCATTGTGGTCCTTTTGTAAGGGGGAGGGGGAGGGGGGGCAGCTGAGTACCAAAACGTTTATTTCACCATACCACTATTACATCCTTCTAGTGGAATAGTTGTGGTTATCCCAGAACAGGTTAAAGTAGTTACATAGGTACCTGGGGACCAGACTGTGGACTATCGTATGTACATGACACAACTTCATATGAGAAACTCTCTCCTCCACTTTGAGCCATCTGAGGCTTTCAAGGTGGGAATGGTCAAGATGAGTACGGTTGAGTAAGGTTAAGAATAATCCTGACTAATTTGCTCTGAGATGTCTGCAGGCATCCGGGCACTACTGTACCAGGAAGAGCACTCATAGTTGAAGTGGCCAATGCCACCATTGCATTCTTATCCAGATATTTGGAGGTTCTTGCCTTGAACCTAATTTTATGGTTCACTTTGGATAACTTTTTGTGCCATGCTCTCCTCTGTCAGATGATTATCTAGCACACATCCAAGATAATTAACTGAGTCTTTTGCTGTGACCACTATGTCACCTACTACCACCTTAAAGACAGGGGATTTCCTCAGTTTCACAGTAGACCAGTACAAGAGGGACTCTGTTTTTCCAAGGTGTAGTGACATATCAAATAAATCTAATAAAATACATCTTTATTTGTCACATCCACCAAATACAACAGGTAGACCTTACCGTGAGATGCTTACTTACAAGCCCTTAAACAACAATGCAGTTCAAGATATAGAGTAAAGAAAATATTTACAAAATAATAAATAATCATCAAAAAGTAACACAACAAAATTACATGACAATAACGAGGCTATATACAGGGAGTACCGAGTCAATGTGTGGGGGTACAGGTCAATCGAGGTCATTTGTAAAATGACAATGCAAAGATAGATAATAAACAGCGAGTAGCAGCGGGTGGAGTGGGGGGGTGTTCAATGTAAATAGTCTGGGTGGCCATTTGGTTAATTGTTCAGCAGTCTTATGGCTTAGGGGTAGCAGAGAGAAGAGAGAAGAGTCTATGACAATTTTTTGGCCTTCCTCTGACACCACCTTTATAGGCATATATAGTATATAGGTCCTGGACGTCAGGAAGCTGGGCCCCAGTGATGTACTGAGCCTTACACACTACCCTCTGTAGTGCCTTATGGTCAGATGCCAAGCAGTTGCTATACCAGGCGGTGATGGAACCAATCAGGATGCTCTCAGTGATGCAGCTGTAGAACTTTTTGAGGATCTGGGGACCCATCCCAATCTTTTCAGTCTCCTGAAGAGGAAAAGGTGTTGTCATGCCCTCTTCACAACTGTCTTGGTGTGTTTGGACCATTATAGTTCGTTGGTGATGTGGACACCAAGGAACTTGAAACTCTCTGTCACGCCCTGATCTGTTTCACCTGTCCTTGTACTTGTCTCCACCCCCTTCAGGTGTCGCTTATTATCCCCAGTGTATTTATCCCTGTGTTTCCTGTCTCTCTGTGCCAGTTCGTCTTGTTTTGCCAAGTCAACCAGCGTTTTTCTCCTTGCTCCTATTTTTCCCTGTCTCTGTTTTTCCTAGCCCTTCTGGTTTTGACGCTTGCCTGTCCTGACACCAAACGCTCCTGCCTGACCTTTCTTCCTGCCTTGACCTCAAGTCTGCCTATCGTCTTGTACCGTCTGGACTCGGGACCTGGTTACTGAAACCCTGCCTGTCCTGACCTTGAGGCTGCCTATCGCCTGGTACTGTTTGGACTCTGACCTGGTTTATGAACTCTCCCCTGTACCTAACCTGCCCTTTGCCAACGACTTTTGTTATAATAAATATCGGAGCTCAATCATCTGCCTGTGTCTACATTTGGGTCTCGCCTCATGCCCTTATACTCTCGACCCGCTCCATTCAGCCCAGTCGTTGTTAATCGGGGCCTGTTTGGCCCTCCTTTTCCAATAGTCAACGATCAGCTACTTTGTCTTGCTCACATTGTTGGCCTGGCACCACGCTGCCAGGTCTCTGACCTCCTCCCTATAGTCTGTCTCATCATTGTCGTTGTGTCATCAGCAAACTTAATTATGGTGTTGGAGTTGTGCTTGGCCACGCAGTAGTGGGTGAACAGGGAGTACAGGAGGGGACTAAGCACACACCCCTGAGGGGCCCCAGTGTTGAGGATCAGCGTGGCAGATGTGTTGTTGTCTACCCTTACCACCTGGGGGCGGCCTGTCAGGAAATCCAGGATCCAGTTGCAGAGGGAGGTGTTTAGTCCCAGGGTCCTTAGTTTAGTGATGAGCTTTGTGGGTACTATGATGTTGAACGCTTTGCTGTAGTCAATGAAGAGCATTCTCACATAGATGTACATTTTGTCCAGGTGGGAAAGGGCAGTGTGGAGTGCGATTGAGATTGCGTCATCTGTGGATCAGTTGGTGTGGTATGTGAATTGGAGTTGGTTTCATGCCGGCTCCCGCTCCCCCTCCCTGTGTAATGCCCAACGCAAGAGATGAGAAGCAGATACAGGGAGTGAACCATTTAATATAGACGGACATGCAACAGAATAAGAACCGCGTCTGGACATAAACACGACACAACAAACAATGCTACTACAGGAAACAACACAGAGGAGCAGATGTATATGCAGGGCCCACAACAAAGTGATGGAGTCCAGGTGAGTCCAATGAGCGCAGATGCGTGCAATGATGGTAACAGGTGCGTATAACGACAGATAGCCCGGCGCCCTGGAGCGCCAGGGAGGGGGAGCGTGCATAACAGTACCCCCACCCCCCTTTAGGGGTTCCACCCGGTGTCCTACATGGGCGAGCCGGACGGGCCGGCTGAGGCATGACAGCCTGACGATCCCACAGCGGCGTAGAAGCCCCATGGGTCAGCTGAAGCATGACGTGGGATGGGAACCTGCCGAGCCAACTGAGGCAAGGAAACGTCTCGAGCCAGCTAGGGTGTGACAGCCTGACGAGCCAGCTTAGGCACCCCTGGTTCCATCGGCGGTGGAATCCAAGCCCGACGTCACCAACAAAACATAACCCTGATGTTTCTTGTATTAGTAGTAGCATTCTGTAACGCCCAACACAGGAGATGAGAAACAGGTACAGGGAGTGAACCATTTAATATAGATGGACATGCAACGGAACAGGATATAAACACGACACAACAAACAATGCTACTACAGGGAACAACACAGAGGAGCAGACGTATATGCAGGGCCAACAACAAAGTGATGGAGTCCAGGTGAGTCCAATGAGCGCAGATGTGTGCAATGATGGTAAAAGGTGCGTATAATGACAGGTAGCCTGGAGCCCTTGAGCAACAGGGAGGGGGAGCTGGAGCGGGGGTGACACCCTGGCGCTCGAGGATTACGCTTCTTTACACGCACCTGTCACCATCAAAACACGCAGCTGGCTCATTGGACACACCTGGACTCCTTCACATTGTTGATTACTCCTGTACATCTGTCTGTTCCTCAGCGGTGTTCCCTGTGTAAGTATTAATTGTTGTTACAGTATGTGTTCCTGTCCAGATGCTGTTCCATTTCATGTCTGTCAGCTTTTAAACCTTCACTCCCTGTACCTGCTTCTCATCTCCTGCATCGATCCTTACAGTGGGCCTAGGGTTTCCGGCATAATGGTGTTGACCGAGGCATGACCATTTCAAAGCACTTCATGGCTACCGATGTGAGTGCTACGGGACGGTAATTATTTAGGCAGGTTACCTTCGCTTTCTTGGGCACAGGGACAATAGTGGTCTGTTTGACACATGTAGGTTCCTGTCGTATAGTCATTTACTGACGTTCAGAAGTTCAGCACTGAGGGCTTTCTCAACCACATTTTTGTCTTTGTGGGAAACCAACAGTGCAGAATTATCTGCATACAGGAAAAGGTCACATTTACAGGCAGATTTCAGATCATTTATATACAACAGAAATAAAAGTGGACACAGCACATTCCCTTAGGGTACCAAAAGTTCAAGATTTTGGTTTTAGACCGGGTCCCATCCACATACATCATCTGTTTTTTTCCTATCAGATAAGAGATAACAGATTCATGGCTAAGTTGTTAAAGCTCATGGCTCTTCGTTTGATTAACATAATCTCATGATCCACTGTATCAAATGCTTTTTGGAGATCTAACATAAACCATAGCACAAAATGGCCCACCATCTACTTCCTTCCTGATGGGGTCAGTTAGATATAGTAGGCAAGTGTCAGTGGAATGGGATTTTCTAAAGCCAGACTGGAGCTCATATAGTAGGTAATGTAAGGAAATATAACTCAATCTGCTCAAACATAATCTTTTCCATGACCTTCGATAAAATACACAGGATTGAGGCAGGCCGACATTATTCTTTTCATTATATAGAGGAATGTCCCTTGCATGTTTTAGCTCACTGGGAAAAATGCCTAGTTCAATATACAGATTTACAATGTGAGTTACAGTTGACTCAGACACTTTTTCAAAGGAAAAAGCATCGACTTGAATCCCTTGCTGCTAGTAAAACTGCTGTAATTTTCTCGCTAATGTATTAGCTATAGTTGTAATGTAGCTATTCAGACTGTCTGCAACCATGGTCTTGTCTGATGTAACCTTTCCTCCAATGTCCAAGCTAAGTTTTTGAGTTTTGTTCTTCAGTCTGTTACTGTAACCCAACAGCTTCAGACAATTCCATAATTTACTCGGATTATTCCTGTTCTCAACCATTTAAATAATCTTTCTTGGCCTTCTCTATCATCCTGTTCACCTAATTTCTTACAGTCAATAAAAACATAATCTGCCCTGGATTTCCTGAACTCCAGAAAGCGTTCATTTCTAAGCTTAATTGCTTTTAAAATGTTATTGTTTATCCATGCTTCTGTTCTTTGCTTAACATGGCCAAGATGTTCAAATGTTCATAAATGACCAGCATGGTCAAATAATAGTAATCACAGTGAACAGGTCAGGGTTCCATAGCCGCAGGCATAACAGTTGAAACTGGAGCAGCAGCACGGCCAGGTGGACTGGGGACAACAAGGAGTCATCATGCCAGGTAGTCCTGAGGCATGGTCCTAGGGCTCAGGTCCTCCGAGAGAGAGAAAGAAAGAAAGAAAGAAAGAAAGAGAGAATTAAAAAAGAGCATACTTAAATTCACACAGGATGCCGGATAAGACAGGAGAAATACTCCAGATATAACAGACTGACCCTAGCCCCTGACACATAAACTACTGCATCATAAATACTGGAGGCTGAGACAGGAGGGGTCAGGAGACACTGTGGCCCCATCCGATGATACCCCCGGACAGGGCCAAACAGGCAGGATATAACCCCACCCACTTTGCCAAAGCACAGCCCCCACACCACTAGAGAGTTATCTTAAACCACCAACATACCATCCTGAGACAGGGCCGAGTATAGCCCACAAAGATCTCCGCCACGGCACAACCCAAGGGGGGGGCGCCAACCCAGACAGGAAGACCACGTCAGTGACTCAACCCAGTCAAGTGACGCACCCCTCCTATGGACGGCATGGAAGAGCCCCAGAAAGCCAGTGACTCAGCCCCTGTAATAAGGTTAGAGGCAGAGAATCCCAGTGGAGAGAGGGGAACCGGCCAGGCAGAGACAGCAAGGGCGGTTCGTTGCTCCAGTGCCTTTCCGTTCACCTTCACACTCCTGGGCCAGACTACACTCAATCATAGGACCTACTGAAGAGATGAGTCTTCAATAAAGACTTAAAGGTTGAGACAGAGTCTGCGTCTCTCACATGGGTAGGCAGACCATTCCATAAAAATGGAGCTCTATAGGAGAAAGCCCTGCTTCCAGCTGTTTGCTTAGAAATTCTAGAGACAATTATGAGGCCTGCGTCTTGTGACCGTAGCGTATGTGTAGGTATGTATGGAAGGACCAAATTGGAAAGATAGGTAGGAGCAAGCCCATGTAATGCTTTGTAGGTTAACAGTAAAACCTTGAAATCAGCCCTTGCAAGTGTAGGGAGGCTATTACTGGAGTAATATGATCCAATTTTTTGGTCTAGTCAGAATTCTAGCAGGCGTATTTAGCACTAACTGAAGTTCATTTAGTGCTTTATCCGGGTAGCCGGAAGGTAGAGCATTGCAGTAGTCTCACCTAGAAGTAACAAAAGCATGGATTAAGTTTTGTGCATAATTTTTGGAATGTTACGTAAATGGAAAAAAGCTGTCCTTGAAACAGTCTTGATATGTTCGTCAAAAGAGAGATCAGAGTCCAGAGTAATGCCGAGGTCCTTCACAGTTTTATTTGAGACGACTGTACAACCATCAAGATTAATTGTCAGATTCAACAGAAGATCTCTTTGTTTCTTGGGACCTAGAACAAGCATCTCTGTTTTGTCCACGTTTAAAAGTAGAAAGTTTGCAGCCATCCACTTCCTTATGTCTGAAACACAGGCTTCCAGCGAGGGCAATTTTGGGGCTTCACCATGTTTCATTGAAATGTACAGCTGTGTGTCATCCGCATAGCATTGAAAGTTAACATTATGTTTTCGAATGACATTACCCAACTCAGTTTTCCCCTGATTTTGCTGGTAATACAGCGAGTTCATCTACAGCAGCTTGAGTCTTATTTCGTGGGATACACAAAGCTTGCTCAAATCAAGCGTTTACATGTCATTACATCAATAGTGGAATCATTTAGGACAAACTTCAACACACCCATGAGTAAAATGGAAACTGGGCCTGTTCTCTACAAATATACTGTACCTTACAAACTCATAGAGATGATCGTAACAAAACTGAAGGCAAAACTTCTGTCTCAACTCACCTCACCTCTCCTCTCCCCATTTACATTACATTTACATTTAAGTCATTTAGCAGACGCTCTTATCCAGAGCGACTTACAAATTGGTGCTTTCACCTTATGACTCCCCCTCCGTCACCCCACTACTCTCCTCTACCCATTCCCTCCCTAGTGCCCATCTGGTGCCGGTCTTCTCCTTCGGGGAGAATGAGTTGTTCGACCAGGTGGAAAACTCTCGAGGCACCTGGATCCGCTTGATTCAGGACAAGCTGCAGAGCTTCATGGGTATCTCTCTGCCCCTCTTCCACGCACGGGGCATTTTCCAGTACAGCTATGGTATCATGCCCTACAGGAAGCCCATCAACACTGTGGGTGAGTAACATTCTATGTCACTATATCTGCCAAATCTTTTATCCTATTTCTCTATCTTTCTCCTATGTTGTAAGGCAATTGTTGTTTTTGGCAGAAGTTTCATATCAGTAAACTAACTGGCAGAGATGGTTCTCTGTCATTAAACATGAGGAATATTGATATGAGAGGGACAGAGAGGGGCAGATTTGCCCTTGGAAATATTTGACTTACTAGAATGTTACTAGAGAGTAACATTGTCAGTTTGCCGCAACTCAGCAACAATGGCTGGCACACAGTTAGTCATCTGTCTGTGTACATCTATTGGCAAGGCCCAACGATGGCATATTTAATTTTCAATTCCCACTTGAAAAGTAAAGTCATGAGTAAAATCATATTCAAAAGCAAATACGTTTTTGCCCATTATGCACTACTACCAGTGGCATACCGCAGTTTCACAAGGCCTGTTTTGGTTTGGGCCCTCCAGAGCTCATGCCCCCCCCCGCACTGTGGGGCTGTGTGGTACACCAGTGACTACTACAGTAACCTATATTTGAATGTAATGTCATCATGCATACCCTTGGACCTTTCCACAGTGGGACGGCCAATCAGAGTGGAGAAGAATGAGAAGCCCACAGTGGAGGAGCTTGACGCCCTCCATCAGCTCTACACAGAAGAACTCAGCCAGCTGTTTGAGGAGCACAAGGGCAAGTATGGAGTGCCAGAGGACCAACACCTCAGCTTTGTCTGAGCAGGACTCACAACCAGGAGAGTGAGAGTGAGAGAGAGAGAGAGAGAGAGAGAGAGAGAGGGGAAGGGGGAGAGCATCAAAACCGTAATTGGAGTTGCACCACCAAGTCCTTTCACTTTCCTCAACCAGAAAAACCTTTACAGCTATAACCACCTGAAGGATCCAGACCAAACTACAGGAGACAAGTAACACGAGGAATTGATATGGACATTCTTAGCCACGATATGGACAAAATCTTTCCCGTCACAAAAAGCACTGTATTATGTATGTCAACTAGATTCAGCCACGGGCCTATTTTTTCTTGAGTGGAGGGTCGGGGGACCGGAACATAATTGCAAATCATTTGGAGACTGCAAATTGACCGCAAGAAGCCCAAACAGATATAATGTTTGACGAAAACTTGCTTACATTTGTATATGACCAAATGTCTCTCTATTATGCGTGAGAATACTTGGGAACAGATTTCTCAAATGAAAATCATTTGGAGCTCCTGGTGTTTTTACAATCTATTATGTCCAACAATGAAAAAATAAAAACATTGTATTTTCTTTGCTCAGAAAACTTGGGGTGCAAATAAAACCACCTATGAGCCAAATTCGGCCCTCGGGCCGCCAGTTGGAGAACCCTCTCCTAGAGCCACATTTTTGCCTTAATCCACAGATGAAGTGACATCTGTCTGGGTGATTCGAGACTTGTATAAGTCTGTAGATCCTATCAAATAAAAGTCAGAGGTTGAATGGAGATTTCATGTAATGGGGTGATGCACTGTATCCTCACTTACAGTATATAAGGCCTCTAGGTCTCCTATATCAAAAACACACTAGGAAAAACTGGGAATAATTCTCATTTTACTCACTGTTTTTACATAATAATACTATATCTGGTTAATAAGTTTCCATTTACAGTATATATTTAAATTCCCAATTTATTAATTTTAAATGTCTCTGTCTTAATGTCTCTGTCATGTATACATTTTTCACAATATTGTAATATAAAATCTGTTAAAATAACTGATACTATTTTTCTCAATTGCATTGTTTTTATTATAATACCAGTTAATTTATTTTAATAAAGGTGATTTCAGTTCTCATTCACTGTATCAAACTTTGCACATGGCCGCCCATCCAGTTCTGATGAATTAATCAAGGGTCAGTGACAGTTTGAAGTTGGACCTGGTCCTTCAGAGATAAAACTATCTGTGCACTTTCACAACACTTTTTTCATGACTGCGATGGCCAGGGTGACATATTTCCAAACGGGCAGCAGACTGACACCTGGTCACATATTAGTGTGGAGTGGATAGTGTCCAGGCACTTTCAACAAAGACCGATGACCCTCAGGCCATAAAAACGAAAAGCACAGGGAGAGATAACCTATTCATAGATGCTAGCTAACTTTAGAATCTATTCACAAAGGTTTCTTCCTTCCGATGGGGGAGGTTTTATTTAGAGCCCGACTTTCAATCTGAACGGTAACACGCATTGCTTTCTTATGGAAACATAAGGACCTTATCTTTCATATCAGCGTGAGGTAGTTGTATTAGTTCTAAGTATATATTTTGCATTTGTGAAATTATTTTGATGTATTATGAAAGAACCATATTGCAATTAAGAATCGATTCACGTTTAGATGTATTTGGCTGTTTTGGCTGCCACAGCCAGTCTCCCTCTCAACACTTCATGACCAAAGGTATGTGGACACCTGCTTGTCAAACGTCTCATTCCAAAATCATGGGCATTAATATGGAGTTAGGCATTACAGTTGGAACTATGCATTCGGGTAGGTAGCGTTCTCCACTCCAGCCGACACTTGATATTACACATGGTGATCTTAGGCTTGTGTGTGGCTGCTCGGCCATGGAAACTCATTTCATGAAGCTCCTGACGAACAGCTATTGTTCTGACATTGCTTCCAGAGGCAGTTTTCAACTCGGTAGTGAGTGTTGCAACCGAGGACAGACCTCGGAGTCTTCACCAACAGGAGTATAGAGTGGTCTGTAGAGTACTCCAAATAATTCAATCCGTAATCTAATACACAATTCACAATGACTTTATTTTGTGGGATAGACATTGGGTTTAACAACTAGGGTTACAAACAGGTCGCTAGCCCCCGACTGCATTATTTGACATGTCCAATGGGGTTATACAGGGTTAGGTCAACATGAAATCAGATGACAAAATATTTTGAACAAACACCAATGCCTTCATCAATCGTTATATTGCCTGCACAATTGTTCTTGTCTCCTCAAGTCTCAAATTGTGTGTGTGTGTGAGAGAGAGACTGTGTACACCGTGTGGTAGATACTTTGATCCCATTAAGGACACTTATCAAGTCAATCTAGAGAACCAAGAAAAATAATTTGTTTGTCAAAATCAATTTGCAGGCCAGAAAAAGGGCAGTTATTTGAAAATATATAGGTCCATTATAAATTGTATAGTCGTTGTATCTAGTTTTAGATCTTTAGGCCACCCCTTCCAGGGACCAGAAATACAAGGACCAAAATCCTACCCATACCACCTGATAAAAAAGAGAGTAAATAATATTAAAATAGGTGTACTGTATATAGTTTATGGTACAGTACCGTTCAAAGGTTTGGACACACCTACTCATTCAAGTTTTTAAAATTTTTAAAACTATTTTTACTACCACTCCTACCTTGTCACAACACAACTGAATGGCTTAAGAAGGAAAGAAATTCCACAAATTAACTTTTAACAAGGCAAACCTGTTAATTGAAATGCATTACAGGTGCATCAACCTCATGAAGCTGGTTGAGAGAATGCCAAGAGTGTGCAAAGCTGTCATCAAGGCAAAAGGTGTCTACTTTGAAAAATCTCAAATATAAAACATATTTTGATTTGTTTAACACTTTGTTGGTTACTATGTGATTCCATATGTGTTATTTCGTAGTTTTGATGTCTTCATTATTATTCTACAATGTAGAAAATAGTAAAAATAAAGAAAAACCCTTGAATGAGATGTGTCCAAACTTTAGACTGGTACTGTATATTTATTCTCAAATATTTAAAATGGGAAAAATGGGACTCCATAAGTAGAGATGGAGTCCTCCATCGATGTCTTGAGAGGCAGCAGGACATATTTGGTTAGATTTATTTTATAACTTATTTTATAACTTTTATAACAATCTCAGCTCTATGATTTTCAAAGCTTTTGGGAGGGATTGAGATATGTTGTCTAGATAAAGTAAGATATTGTCAGCGTATAATGATATGATGTGATCCGTAGAATTGATAGATATTGGTGTAATTTCTTTTGATTGTCAAATTGCCTGGGCCAGGGTTTCCATAGACAATATAAATAGCAGAGGTGAGATGGAATCCCCTTGCCTGCTACTTCTAGTTATTCTGAACGGAAAAGAGCAGGTATTGCTTGTTATTACTATGGCTGAGTATTTTAGTCACATAATAAAATTGGAGCCGTCCGATATGTTCCAACCCTGATTAAAGATATGACCATTCTAGTCTATCAAAAGCTTTTTTTGCATTGAGAAATAGAACTGCCCAAGGAGCTTTGGTTTCTGATGAAGCATGTAAAATATGTAATAGACGATGGATGGGGCAGCAGGTAGCCTAGCGGCTAGAGCTTTGGGCCAGTAACCCGAAGGTTGCTAGATTGAAACCCCGAGCTGACAAGGTAAACAAGGTAAAAATCTGTTGTTCTGCCCCTGAACAAGGCTGTTCCTAGGGTGTCATTGTAAATAAGAATTTGTTCTTAACTGACTTGCCTAGTTTAGTAAAAAAATAAATTATCTGAGGATATTAGTTTTTTAACAAACTTGCTTTCGTCCAGAGGTACCAATTTGCATAAGTACATTTCGGAGATGGGATGACAATGGTTTAATATCTTTGTTTATCAAAGATAGAGGGCGATAGTGAGAGCACTGGGTGGTGTCTTTTTAAAATAAAAGCTCAATTAGTGCTGTATTTGCATCTCTTCCAATTGAACCTTTGGGTTCAGAGCGATACTGAACGGCTGTGATAATCATTTCAAGTAACAGTGGACCTAGTTGGTTCCAAAAATTTAAAGAGATCTCAGGAGGAATACCGTAACAATCAGGTGATTTGCCTTTATTCATTTTATTCAATGCCCTTTTGAGTTCACGGAGAGAAATTTGGGCTCCCAGCAAGCCGGCTTCCTCAGTTGAGAGGAGTTTTTACATCTTTTAAAAAGGATGGATTCACAATCACACCAATCAATTGGTGTGGATTCACAATCAGAGGTGTACAATTCTTTATAGAAATTGGATAATCTTTTAGTTGATTCATTTGGGTTCTGATAGTAATTCACCTGATCAGATTCAATAGTTGCAATATCTGTTAATTGATCATTACTGCGAAGCTTGTTAGCCAGTAGATGACTGGGTTGATTAACATGGAAGTAAAGTTGAGTCTAACTCGATGGTTGGCAAACTTCTGCTCTCTGTCTTATCAATAGATTTAGTTCTGTCTTGACTTTGAAGAGAGTAGTCACTACCTGGTCTGAAAAAGTGTTTGTTGAGAACGTTCTAACATCGT
Organism: Oncorhynchus nerka; assembly: GCF_034236695.1. Taxonomy (NCBI): domain Eukaryota; kingdom Metazoa; phylum Chordata; class Actinopteri; order Salmoniformes; family Salmonidae; genus Oncorhynchus; species Oncorhynchus nerka. Next base: position 67,222,686 of record NC_088405.1, on the reverse strand, counting down.
TAACAACTTTTCCAATTCTGAAATCGTCTTTAATTGTGATTTATTCAGCCCAGATGCAAATGCAGTTGTATTGTTTTTAATAAAACCTTTAATGGCGTCCCATAAAATCCAAGGATCATCGACTGAATTTTTGTTCATCATTACAAATTAATTCAACGAAGTTTCAAATTGTTGACAGAAAGTAGGATTTTGTAGTAAGGACAAATTAAAGCGCCATCTTGCGGCTCCTTTAGCAGATTCTGACATTTGTATCTAGCAGTAATAAGTATGATGATCAGATAGGCTCACATGTCAAATTTCTAGGAGTAGAATATAATTCAGAATTGATTTGGTAGAATGTTTTGTACCTGTTTAAATAGAAAGTGTACTGTTTTGTTTTAGGGTTATGAGCTCACGAGGAAACAAGGTTATAATCAGACAGTAAACGTTGGAGAGCCTTGACTGCCTGCGGATTGTAGTTGGTCTTATTAGATTTATTAGCATGTCCAGAATGGAGTTCATGTCTGTCCCAATAACCAGTTGGAATTCAGTTAATTCTAACAATATGCTGTTCAAGGAATTTTAAAAAACATAGGATCATATGAATTTGGAGCATACACATTAATAAAGGCAATTTTCTTTCCATTATGGATACATTTGAGGAAAGTGATTCTGCCTTCTTGATCTTTGCCTTTGCCAAGGATGGCGATTTTGAGTTTCTTATGTATCAAATCAAATCTAATTTTATTTGTCACATACACATGGTTAGCAGATGTTAATGCGAGTGTAGCGAAATGCTTGTGCTTCTAGTTCCGACAATGCAGTGATAACCAACAAGTAATCTAACTAACAATTCCAAAACTACTGTCTTATACACAGTGTAAGGGGATAAGGAATATGTACATAAGGATATATGAATGAGTGATGGTACAGAGCAGCATACAGTAGATGGTATCGAGTACAGTATATACATATGAGATGAGTATGTAGACAAAGTAAACAAAGTGGCATAGTTAAAGTGGCTAGTGATACATGTATTACATAAGGATGCAGTCGATGATCTAGAGTACAGTATATACGTATGCATATGAGATGAATAATGTAGGGTAAGTAACATTATATAAGGTAGCATTGTTTAAAGTGGCTAGTGATATATTTACATCATTTCCCATCAATTCCCATTATTAAAGTGGCTGGAGTTGGGTCAGTGTCAATGACAGTGTGTTGGCAGCAGCCACTCAATGTTAGTGGTGGCTGTTTAACAGTCTGATGGCCTTGAGATAGAAGCTGTTTTTCAGTCTCTCGGTCCCAGCTTTGATGCACCTGTACTGACCTCGCCTTCTGGATGATAGCGGGGTGAACAGGCAGTGGTTCGGGTGGTTGATGTCCTTGATGATCTTTATGGCCTTCCTGTAACATCGGGTGGTGTAGGTGTCCTGGAGGGCAGGTAGTTTGCCCCCGGTGATGCGTTGTGCAGACCTCACTACCCTCTGGAGAGCCTTACGGTTGAGGGCGGAGCAGTTGCCGTACCAGGCGGTGATACAGCCCGCCAGGATGCTCTCGATTGTGCATCTGTAGAAGTTTGTGAGTGCTTTTGGTGACAAGCCGAATTTCTTCAGCCTCCTGAGGTTGAAGAGGCGCTGCTGCGCCTTCTTCACGACGCTGTCAGTGTGAGTGGACCAATTCAGTTTGTCTGTGATGTGTATGCCGAGGAACTTAAAACTTGCTACCCTCTCCACTACTGTTCCATCGATGTGGATAGGGGGGTGTTCCCGTCTCGTCGTTGTTGGTAATCAAGCCTACCACTGTTGTGTCGTCCGCAAACTTGATGATTGACTTGGAGGCGTGCGTGGCCACGCAGTCGTGGGTGAACAGGGAGTACAGGAGAGGGCTCAGAACGCACCCTTGTGGGGCCCCCGTGTTGAGGATCAGCGGGGAGGAGATGTTGTTGCCTACCCTCACCACCTGGGGGCGGCCCGTCAGGAAGTCCAGTACCCAGTTGCACAGGGCGGGGTCGAGACCCAGGGTCTCGAGCTTGATGACAAGCTTGGAGGGTACTATGGTGTTGAATGCCGAGCTGTAGTCGATGAACAGCATTCTCACATAGGTATTCCTCTTGTCCAGGTGGGTTAGGGCAGTGTGCAGTGTGGTTGAGATTGCATCGTCTGTCGACCTATTTGGGCGGTAAGCAAATTGGAGTGGGTCTAGGGTGTCAGGTAGGGTGGAGGTGATATGGTCCTTGACTAGTCTCTCAAAGCACTTCATGATGACGGAAGTGAGTGCTACGGGCGGTAGTCGTTTAGCTCAGTTACCTTAGCTTTCTTGGGAACAGGAACAATGGTGGCCCTCTTGAAGCATGTGGGAACAGCAGACTGGTATAGGGATTGATTGAATATGTCCGTAAACACACCGGCCAGCTGGTCTGCGCATGCTCTGAGGGCGCGGCTGGGGATGCCGTCTGGGCCTGCAGCCTTGCGAGGGTTAACACGTTTAAATGTCTTACTCACCTCGGCTGCAGTGAAGGAGAGACCGCATGTTTTCGTTGCAGGCCGTGTGAGTGGCACTGTATTGTCCTCAAAGCGGGCAAAAAAGTTATTTAGTCTGCCTGGGAGCAAGACATCCTGGTCCGTGACTGGGCTGGGTTTCTTCTTGTAGTCCGTGATTGACTGTAGACCCTGCCACATGCCTCTTGTGTCTGAGCCATTGAATTGAGATTCCACTTTGTCTCTGTACTGACGCTTAGCTTGTTTAATAGCCTTGCGGAGGGAATAGCTGCATTGTTTATATTCGGACATGTTAGCAGACACCTTGCCCTGATTAAAAGCAGTGGTTCGCGCTTTCAGTTTCACGCGAATGCTGCCATCAATCCACGGTTTCTGGTTTGGGAATGTTTTTATCGTTGCTATGGGAACGACATCTTCGACGCACGTTCTAATGAACTCGCACACCGAATCAGCGTATTCGTCAATATTTTCATCTGACGCAATACGAAACATGTCCCAGTCCACGTGATGGAAGCAGTCTTGGAGTGTGGAGTCAGCTTGGTCTGACCAGCGTTGGACAGACCTCAGCGTGGGAGCCTCTTGTTTTAGTTTCTGCCTGTAGGCAGGGATCAGCAAAATGGAGTCGTGGTCAGCTTTTCCGAAAGGGGGGCGGGGCAGGGCCTTATATGCGTCGCGGAAGTTAGTAACCATCATTATGGTTACAGCTTTGGTTTTGTTTGGTTTCTTGCTAGAATATCAAGACAGCTGGAACGCTTGATAGGAATATTTAGGCCTTTCAAATTACATGAGAGAATAGCTAGTGTTGCCATTATTTTCTAAAATGTATTTTTTATTTAATTTTAGTGTTGATAAGCCCATGGATGTAAAACAAAAAGCAGAGCCCACAGGGAATCCCACCCATTGGTCGCTCCCTACCCGGAAGACCCTCCCTATAAATCATTCCTCCTTCCCTGTCTGCCCTTCACTGCCCCCATCCCTCCTTCCCCGGTTCCTCCTGCCCTGCACTTTAATTACAGGGTTGTAGAATAACGCTGAGTGGTAGGTAGCCTTATATTTGAAATTTCTTAAGCAGCATATTTTTGGTCTTATGGTATTATTAAAAAAAGACATGAAAAAACATTTAAATAACTAATTGAGACCTTTACAATTAAGTTAGCATTTAAATTAGTACTTGGTAGTATTGCATTTAAATTGTTTAACTTGGGTCAAATGTTTTGGGTAGCCTTCCATAAGCTTCCCACAATAAGTTGGGTGAATTTTGGCCCATTCCTCCTGACAGAGTTGGTGTAACTGAGTCAGGTTTGTAGGCCTCCTTGCTCGCACAAGCTTTGTCAGTTCTGCCCACACATTTTCTATAGGCTTGAGGTCAGGGATTTGTGATGGCCACTCCAATACCTTGACTTTGTTGTCTTTAAGCCATTTTGCCACAACTTTGGAAGTATGCTTGGGGTCATTGTTCATTTGGAAGACCCATTTGCGACCAAGCTTTAACTTCCTGACTGATGTCTTGAGATGTTGCTTCAATATATCCACATAATTTTTCTTCCTCATGATGCCATCTATTTTGTGAAGTGCACCAGTCCCTCCTGCAGCAAAGCACCCCTACAACATTATGCTGCCACCCCGTGCTTCATGGTTGTGATGGTGTTCTTTGGCCTGCAAGCCTCCCCCTTTTTCCTCCAAACATAACGATGGTCATTATGGCCAAAAAGTTATATTTTTGTTTCATCAGACCAGAGGACTTCTCCAAATAGTATTATCTTTTTCCCTATTTGCAGTTGCAAACTGTAGTCTGGCTTTTTATGGTGGTTTTGGAGCAGTGGCTTCTTCCTTGCTGAACGGCCTTTCAAGTTATGTCGATATAGGAGTCGTTTTAATGTGGATATAGATAATTTTGTACCTGTTTCCTCCAGCATCTTCACAAGGTCCTTTGCTGTTGTTCTGGGATTGATTTGCACTTTTCACACCAAAGTACGTTCATCTCTAGGAGACAGAATGCGTCTCCTTCCTGAGCCGTATGATGGCTGCATTGTCCCATGGTGTTTATACTTGTGTACTATTGTTTGTACAGATGAATGTGGTACCTTCAGGCGTTTGGAAATGTCTCCCAAGGCTGAACCAGACTTGTGGTCTAAAAAAATATATATATTTTGACTTTACCATGATGTCAGGTAAAGAGGCACTGAGTTTGAAAGTAGGCCATGAAATACATCCACAGGTACACCTCCAATTGACTCAAATTATGTCAACTAGCCTATCAGAAACATCTAAAGCCATGCCATTATTTTCTGGAATTTTCCAAGCTGTTTAAAGGCTTAGTGTATGTAAACTTCTGACCCACTGGAATTGTGATACAGTGAATTGTAAGTGAAATAATCTGTCTGTAAACAATTGTTGGAAAAATTACCTGTGTCATGCACAAAGTAGATGTCCTAACCGACTTGCCAAAACTTTAGTTTGTTAACAAGAAATCTGTGGAGTGGTTGAAAAACAAGTTTTAATGACTCCAACCTAAGTGTGTGTAAACTTCCCACTTCAACTGTATTGTCCATTGTTCATCAATTGGCATTGTGTCATCACTATGTAAATGTCCTGGACCATAGGCAATATAATTATAACAAGTTCAATGCTCAGCAATAGTAATAATATTGTTCCTTGTACCCAAACATGAGGGGTGTCCTCATCATTGTCTTATGATGAGGGCAGAATCATAGCCATAGGCTAGGCTACATGACTGTGCATGGATAGCACACCTCTTTTGTGAGCCAGTCATGAGGTTCCATTTGTTGGCTTGTCCCCATGTGTGCTGGATTTGATGTTCTTCTCTAAGAAATCTTGAGCTTCCTTGGCAGTGGAAAATGTGTGTTCTGGAAGGTCAAGATGAGTTTTGCCGGGTGGATGAAGCCGTATCTCAGGTTTAGTTGCATAGCTGGGATCTCATCTCATTTAGGTCTTCCTCTGTTTTAGCAGTTCAGCAATCAGGTCTGGGTAGATGCTGATCCCTTTCCTGCATAAGTCAGACCCCCGGATTCCACTGCAAGAATTTGCAGCTTGACTTCAAAGCTGTGGATGCGTATAATCATACAGCACGAGCCGTTCCGGAGAGGACCTGTGTGGTGCACAATGTTAATCAGCTGCATGGGACCCAGCTTCTCCTGCTCAAACAGTTCAGAGAAAAGATTGCTCATGAAAGAAGTTGGGATGCCCACTTAAGCACTAGTTTCATGTCCTGTGAACCACACATTGATTTTACAGGAATCATTTTTAGAGTGATTCCGTTTTCTCTTTTAGGAGTTTGATTATCTCTTCCAACTTAGCTCACGCTATTTACAGGTCATGGAGTTGCAACTCTGTCGCATTGGCTGTCTTCTCCAGACTTTCCAATTTGGTTGAATACGTATCCACCAATGATTAATTTACTGGTTGTAATTGTAAGTCGAGGGCAGAGGTAATCTCCTCACAAACAATCTTTCGTATAGTCTTTCTGTTGTCTGGCGTTGAAAGACACCATGTTCCCACAGTTGAATTGTGTTTGGACAAATTCCATACCTTAATATAATGTTAAGTATTGACAGTTTTTTGGGAAATAAGTCCCTGCCCCCCCACCCCCACTTATTTTTTACTAAAACCTTCCGCGGGCTGGAGTTTGCCCACCCCTGCAGCAGACCGTTTAAATCTTACCAGAGTGAGATGCAATACAAGCTTGTCAAAATAGGAGACGATAGTGTTATGATAAAAACGGTAACTGCCTTGTCTCTGATTTCTCTGGTCTGGGTGAGTATAGGGTCAGAGTAATTATACTGTCCAATTATTTTTTAGGCTAAATGGGAAAAGTACAGAGGGAATGAAGACCCGTGGGTATTACTATACACCCCGTATCTTTCAGGTTAGGCCTTCCGAGTGGCGCAGCGGTCTAAGGCACTGCATCGCAGTGCTTGAAGCATCACTACAGATCCGGGTTTGATCCCAGGAGACCCATGGGGCGGCGCACAATTGGCCCAGAGTCGTCCGGGTTAGGGGAGGGTTTGGCCGGCCAGGGTTTTCCTTGTTCCATCGCGCTCTAGCAACTCCTGTGGTGGGCCGGGCGCATGTACGCTGACATGTTCTCCAGTTGTACGGTGTTTCCTCCGACACATTGGTGAGGCTGGCTTCCGGGTTAAGCGAGCAGTGTGTCCAGAAGCAGTGTGGTTTGGCAGGGTCGTTTTTCGGAGGACGCATGGCTCTGACCTTCGCCTCTCCCAAATCCGTACGGGAATTGCAGCGATGGGACAAGATTGTAACTACCAATTGGGGAGAAAAAGGGGCATATCTTTTCATCACCTATTCATCTAACTTATCAACAGAGAACAGAACTCGATGAATAGATTTCCTGTTCCAATTCTTTAAACATTTTTTTTGGTTATTTCTGACTAATTGGGACAAGGGGTTATTTAAGCAATAAGTCCTGAGGGGGTGTGGTATATGGCCAATATACCACGGCTAAGGGTTTTTCTTATGCACGACGCAACGCGAAATGCCTGGATACAGCCCTTAGCCGTAGTATATTGGCCGTATACCACTAACCCCAGAGGTGCCTTTATTTATTTTATAAACCGGTTGCCAAAACATTAAGGCAAGGAACAACACATCTAAATTGAAAACGTTGCTTTAATAAATAAATAAATAAATAAATAATGAATACATTCTGCCAGAAAAAGTAGTCTAGCTAGACTGGTTGCTACGTATGCAAAAGCCACAGGTTAGGTAGCAAGCTTACAGTAAATGTATTAAAAAACTTGGTGCAGACAGGGAGGGCTGCCTTGCTTCTAGCTCTTAGGAAACTTTGCAGTACTTTACTTTTTAATGTATTATTTCTTACATTATTAGCCCAGAAAATGTTTTGTGTTATTACATACAGCCGGGAAGAACTATTAGATATCAGAGCTGTGGTAACTCACCAGCACTACCAGCATTACGACCAGGAAAATGACTTTCCCAAAGCAGATCCTTTGTTCGCACTCACCAGGGCAATTGAACTTGGGCTGACCCAAAACAATGCCTGGGAAGGAGAGGTACACCAGAGTGGTCTTCTAGTCTGACGTAGGAGGCGCGCACAACACCCACCGCTTCCGAGTATATTTGTCGCTAATGTTCAGTCTCTGGATAATAAAGTTGACGAGCACATCTTGCATTACTCATCTCATATGTACAGTATATACTGTAATCTATTCTATTCTACTGTATCTTAGTCTATGCTGCTCTGACATTGCTCATCCATATATTTATATACTCTTAATTCATCATTCTTTTACTTAGATTTGTGTGTATTGGGTATACAGTTGAAGTTGGAAGTTTACCTACACTTAGGTTGAAGTCATTAAAACTCGTTTTTCAACCACCCCACAAACTTCTTGTTAACAAACTATAGTTTTGGCAAGTCAGTTAGGACATCTACTTTGTGCATGACACAAGTAATTCTTCCAACAATTGTTTACAGACAGATTATTTCACTTATAATTCACTGTATCACAATTCCAGTGGGTCAGAAGTTTACATACACAAAGTTGACTGTGCCTTTTAACAGCTCGGAAAATTCTAGAAAATGTCATGGCTTTAGTAGCTTCTGGCTAATTGACATAATTTGATTTGTAAGTCGCTCTGGATAAGAGCGTCTGCTAAATGACTTAAATGTAAATGTAAATGAGGTGTACCTATGGATGTATTTCAAGGCCTACCTACAAACTCAGTGCCTCTGCTTGACATCATGGGGAAATCAAAAGAAATCAGCCAAAACCTCAGATTTTTTTTTTTTAGACCTCCACATGTCTGGTTCATCCTTGGGAGAATTTTTTTTCCAAACGCCTGAAGACACCACGTTCATCTGTACAAACAATAGTACGCAAGTATAAACACCATGGGACCACGCAGCCATCATACCGCTCAGGAAGGAGACACGTTCTGTCTCCTAGAGATGAACGTACTTGGTGCAAAAAGTGCAAATCAATCCCAGAACAACAGCAAAGGGCCTTGTGAAGATGCTGGAGGGAACAGGCACAAAAGTATAGTATATATCCAACAGTAAAACGAGTCCTATATCGACATAACCTGAAAAGCTGCTTTGCAAGGAAGAAGCCACTCCTCCAAACCGCCATAAAAAAAGCCAGTTTGCAACTGCACATGGGGACAAAGATCGTACTTTTTGGAGAAGTCCTCTGATTTGATTAAACAAAAATAGAACTGTTTGGCCATAATGACCATTGTTATGTTCGTTATGTCCTTTATGACGTAATTTGTAATCAAGTTATGATTTAATTATGTGTATGTGTAATTCTGTGTGATTAGTTAGGTATTTAGTAAATAAATGATTAAACCCAATTTTGTATTGCTGATTCAAATTGTTAGCCCAGGTTCGTGCAGATAACCAAGAATTTACAACTTTCAGATGAGACTGAATTAAGATGACGATTAATATTGACTGCTATTGATGTAAAATATTACTAGGTCTTTAAGAGTTTATTCGGAAGATAACAGCTCTATAAATATTATTTTGTGGTGCCCGACTCTCTAGTTAATTACATTTACATGATTAGCCCAATCAAATAATATTAATTAAGGAGAAAGGATTTTATAGAATAGCATGTCATATCACTTAATCCGGCATAGCCAAAGACATGACAGATGTTACTATGGAACACTGAAGTACAATGACAAGCACTTCATAAGTGTCAAAGGCTTTTATTGACAATTACATGAAGTTGATGCAAAGTGTCAATATTTGCAGTGTTGACCCTTCTTTTTCAAGACCTCTGCAATCCGCCCTGGCATGCTGTCAATTAACTTCTGGGCCACATCCTGACTGATGGCAGCCCATTCTTGCATAATCAATGCTTTGAGTCAGAATTTGTCAGAATTTGTGGGGTTTTGTTTGTCCACCCGCCTCTTGAGGATTGACCACAAGTTCTCAATGGGATTAAGGTCTGGGGAGTTTCCTGGCCATGGACCCAAAATATCAATGTTTTGTTCCCCGAGCCACTTAGTTATCACTTTTGTCTTATGGCAAGGTGCTCCATCATGCTGGAAAAGGCATTGTTCGTCACCAAACTGTTCATGGATGGTTGGGAGAAGTTGCTCTCGGAGGATGTGTTGGTACCATTCTTTATTCATGGCTGTGTTCTTAGGCAAAATTGTGAGTGAGCCCACTCCCTTGGCTGAGAAGCAACCCCACACATGAACGGTCTCAGGATGCTTTAATGTTGGCATGACACAGGGCTGATGGTAGCGCTCACCTTGTCTTCTCCGGACAAGCTTTTTTCTGGATGCCCCAAACAATCGGAAAGGGGATTCATCAGAGAAAATGACTTTACCCCAGTCCTCAGCAGTCCAATCCTTGTACCTTTTGCAGAATATCAGTCTGTCCCTGATGTTTTTCCTGGAGAGAAGTGGCTTCTTTGCTGCCCTTCTTGACACCAGGCCATCCTCCAAAAGTCTTTGCCTCACAATGATTCCAAGCACCACCCTCCTTTTGAAGCTTCCAATCTGTTATTCGAACTCAATCAGCATGACAGAGTGATCTCCAGCCTTGTCCTCGTCAACACTCACACCTGTGTTAACGAGAGAATCACTGACATGATGTCAGCTGGTCCTTTTGTGGCAGGGCTGAAATGCAGTGGAAATGTTTTTTGGGGATTCAGTTCATTTGCATGGCAAAGAGGGACTTTGCAATTAAAGCAGGTAAGTGCCCACTTTGTTTGTTTCATTATGTTATTTTCGTTTTGGTTTCTCTCAAGTTAATCTAAATGCTTATTTTGTACATTGGCATGTCAAACTATTGTTGATGTGGTCATTTTATCGAGGTGAAAAGGCACAATGATTTAAAGGTGAAAAGGCTAAACGTCATAGTCATAGTCATAGTCTCACATACACAAGGCCTAATGTTGTTTTAGTCAATCGGTAACCAGTATCCAAACTACCTGATGTAACAATTCAGACATAGAGCTGGGTGATATGGAACAAAATCCATATGACAATAAATGTACTGGATTATGACAATAACGATAAATGTAATGATAAGTTTAAAACATGAATGTGCACCAGTTACTTTTTAATATTACCCTTAAAATGACTACTACTACTTTGAATGTTGTGGCTTCCATTGTCCCGTTTAATTTAAAACTTCACATTCTTCGAGTAAAGGCTACTTATAGTTATTATCAATAAATGGTCGGTTCGGTTGGTATCGATCATTTCCGGTTTATCGTACCAGCTGTATTGGGCCACATGGTTAGAAGTTTACAGCGATCATGGTGGCGTCACAATTTCCCTCACTGGGCAACAGAAACGAACAAATAAGAACATAAGGGAGGGGTTAGCCTATATGATAATAAGACAATATACTGTAGGTAAGATTGTGACACTTACTGTAAATTGAATCATTATCATTGTTAGTAATTATGTAATGGAACATGATGCACTGTAACACTACAAGTGCATCATAACAGATCTTAGTACTTATGTCAGATGCTATAAAGTAACTATCAAATCAATGTTTGTTGGTTGTGCACACAGTACAGCAGATGTTTTAGCGTGTGCAGTGAAATGCTTATCTTACTAGCTCCTAAAAATGCAGTGAAATGTCAAACAAAAAATGTAAAACAAGTAATTCAAAAAACAAGGAATCAAGAGCGTCGGGACTTATCCCATTAACTAACCAAATAGCACTGTAAGAGTGATAAAAATGCAATCTATACGTGTGTGCACTGGAATGATTTATACAAGATACACTAAGAATGATATGCACAGCAGTAGATATATTAGAGTGAGATATGTCAAGAATCCAGTATATAAATAAATAAACATGAGGGTAGGGTGAGGGTGTCATAAAAGCTTATAACACTTTCAAATAAACTGGACGGCCACTCAGACTGTAATGAGTTGATGCCAAAATAAAATGTTACTTTTTTAATAGAAACTCAAGGGTCAATTACAGTACAGTAGATATTAGCCAGATGCAAGTTTTTTATTCGGATCCTATTTGATTTCTGTGTGTCTAGACTGTGGCCATCACCATATCTCTGTTGTCATAGTGTGATCAGCTCTTTGGACCTTCATGAATCATGGGCATGATAACGTTACATTTACTTGCAATATCTGAGAACAGCATTTTAGATTTCACATACTGTAGGCCTACCCACATGAAATACCATACTGTACTATGGTATAAATACTATAGTATTCACTGTAGTGTTTTTGCGGACTTTACTGTGGTATTCACTAAGTCTGCAAAAACCCCACAGTGAATACTGTAGTATTTACTGTAGTATGCTGTAGTATTTACAGTTAACTATACTATAAATACTGTAGTAAAGGAAAACTGTTGTATATACTATAGTAATTAATTGAGTGTTTTGTGGATTGAAGTAAAGTCTGTAGTCTCCTGTAGTATTTATTGAAGTGTTTTTGCAGACTGTAATATACTGTAGTATTTACTGTAGTGTTTTTGTTTTATTATCTTTGACACAGAAGTGGAGGCATTCTCCTTGAGAAAACCTACTGGAGAAATACTAAAAGAGCAATTGTTCCATAACCTACAGGTCAGTAGGACTGCCTCTGCTCTTTTATATGCAATACAATATGGTCTATACTTGGCATGTAGGTTTCTCACTTATGGGTGCCACAAATTGGAACATGCAAATTAAATATTGTAATAAATAAGTGGTGTTTTTGAGGATTGTAGTGTTTTTGCAGACATTAATGTAATATTTACTACAGTTTACTACAGAATTTTTATAAAAAGTACTGTAGTATTCTATAGTAAACTGTAGTATTTTTTCATATGGGTAATGTAGAGGAAGCGTCGTGGATGGCTTAGTATGTGTTGACTGTGGGCTGTGTCAAAAGGTTTTTGAGTGGTTCCTGTTCTATGTGTTCTTTCTATGTGTTATGTTTGTTTGCCAGGCTGGGCATCAGGGTAGTGGTTGAAGGACAGTGCTGCTGGAGTCTGGGCCAGAAATGCCACAGGCAGGGCACTGAATAGAGTCTTGCACAATACTGTCAACAGTTGCCCATATGCACACTGACCAACCGAAAAGCCAGGGCTTTTATGTTGTGGGTCAATTTGACACACAATTTTGTTTGAAATCAATAAAATACTTTTTAACAAAAGAAATTGCCATGAAACTGCATCTGCATTCATTTGTACGGATTTCAAACTTGTAAAAACAGAAAATAAATTAACACAACCCGGAACAAAATAAGTGACATCCATGATGTTCTGGGGCAATTTGACCCACAATTTGACCTTGACCTTGATAACTCTTGAACTGTGTCCTAGAACCAAGCTGCTTTCTGCACAAGAATGATGCAACCATGCCGATTACAGGGCTGTACACTGAACATTAATATAAATGCAACATGCAATCATTTCAAAGATTTTACTGAGTTACAGTTCATGTAAGGAAATCAGTCAATTGAAATGAATAAATTAGACCCTAATCTATGGATTTCACAACTGGGAATACATGTATGCATCTGTTGGTCACAGATACCTTGAAAAAAAAGTTAGGTACGTAGATCAGAAAACCAGTCAGTATCTGGTGTGACCACCATTTGCCTCATGCAGCGTGACACATTTCCGCACATAGAGTTGATCAGACTGTTGATTGTGGCATGTTGTCCCACTCTTCAATGGCTGTGCAAAGTTGCTGGATATTGACAGGAACTGGAACATGCTGTTGTACACGTCGATTCAGAGCATCCTAACATCCTCAAAGGGTGACATGTCTGGTGAGTATGCAGGCCATGGAAGAACTGGGACTTTTTCAGCTTCCAGGAATTGTGTACAGATCTGTGGGACATGGGGCCGTGCATTATCATGCTGAAACATGAGGTCATGGCGGCGAATGAATGGCACGACAGTGGGCCTCAGGATCTTGTCAAAGTATTTCTGTGCATTTAAATTGCCATAGAAAAATGCAATTGTGTTCAGTGTCCATAGCTTATGCCTGCCCATACCATAATCCCTACCGCCACCATGGGGCACGCGTTGACATCAGCAAACCGCTTGTCCACACGACGCCATACACTCTGTCTACCATCTGCCCGGTACAGTTGAAGCCGGGATTCATCCGTGAAGAGCACACATCTTCAGCATGCCAGTGACCATCAAAGGTGAGCATTTGCACACTGAAGTCGGTTACGATGCCAAACTGCAGTCAGATCAAGACCCTGGTGAGGATGATGAGCAGGCTGATGAGCTTCCCTGAAATGGTTTCTGACTGTTGCATTGTGTGACAAAACTACACATTTTAGAGTGGCCCTTTATTGTCCCCAGCACAAGGTGCACCTGTGGAATGATCATGCTGTTTAATCAGCTTCTTGATATGCCACACCTGTCAGGTGGATGAATTATCTTGGCAAAGGAGAAATGCTCTCTAACAGGGATGCAAACAAATTTGTGCACATAATTTGAGAGAAATTTGCCTTTTGTGTGTATGGAAAATGTGTGGTTTCTTTTATTTCAGCTTATAAAACATGGGACCAACACTTTACATGTTGCGTTTTTATATTTTTGTTCGGTGTATAACTATGATCAGAAGCTGAGAAACACTGATCTGAAGTCAGTTTGACCTGCCACTTGACCTTGACCTCTTATGACCTCTTGAATGGTGTGTCCTATGGGGATTCTTAAGGTCTGTCCTCTCCTCGACTCCTCCATCCACGTCTCCTCTATGACCCGGAAAACCAATAAGTCGTCACTTGGTCAAAGGAGAGTCTCAACTCTTTAGTAGGCGAAAAGAGAAGTGTCCTCCACTACTCAGTAGCCTCTCGCCGAGAATACTTGCGAGCAATGTTCCCTCTAACAATGTGGAAATTTCAGGTCTGCTGAGTGCACAGTTGAATGTTGTGAAAATTATCACTTCTGGTGCAAGTTTACTCTGAACACAGAGGCTGTATTTGCTTTAAGATACAATTATAACTGTGGCCAAATAGGCTACTGTGGCTATTTCATCATAATGTAGGCCTATCAGAGTGGCCTACCATAAGAACTATGGAGAAAATGCATCCCATAACATTTTAACATGGAAATAGCTGTCCTATTATTCAGCCTACAGTGGCAGCCAATGTGATGTGATGTTCAATGTAGGCCTACATTTCATGAGAGTTTTGAAAAAAACATGTAGGGATTGACATTAATCTGTTCATCCACTTGTCTTTCAGACAAGGAGGTGACTGAAAATGTTGTGTTGCTTGATGCAAGAAACCACTTTACAAAATTAAAAGCATTATTATTCCCATATCATTATTACGGAGAATCAGACACATTATGCAACCCTCTGCCTATTGGCTACTTGGCTTATTCAAGCCTGTCTCAAAATACAACACTGCTCCTTTAAGACAGAAAAAAAGCTTTTTCTCTGACTTGCTTTTCAAAGATGGCTAGAAATGCACACTTGTTGTGCTTTTGTAGGAAACTTCCGGGTTGGAGCGAGCGGTCGCATCCGCACTTCGGTCCGCAGGTAGTATAACTTTTCATTACATTTCATTACATTTCATTATAGTACAACGGTTTGATTTGTCTAATCTTAGCAATTTCTTCTTAGCTAGCTACATAGCCGTCATTGTATCAAAGATAATAGCGTAATTATCGTATTTCGTCGTCCTAACGTAGTCTACACTGCTATCTGCCCAGCAGCTAGCTAGCTAGCCAGCTAGCAAACGTCCACCGTCTACCGAATAACAGCACTGTAGAAACTATTACACTCAACTGAACGACTTGATTAGTGTAGTGTTAGCTAGCTACATAGTTGTCTTTGCTGTCTTCGTATCCAAGATAATTGTGTAGTTTAGAGTGTGTAGTTTTAGAGTGATTATCTTAATTTACCGAGGTTAGCTAGCCAGGTATTTGTCGTCCTTAACGTAGGAGACACTGCTAGCTAGCCAACAGCTAGCCAACGTCTACCGAATAGAACTTCCGCACTCAACAACCCGGTCGCATTCCGCTTCGCTCCACAGGTAGTATCACATTTTCATTTTCATTTCATTACAGTACAACGGTTTGATTTGTTTGATCGTAGCTAGCTACATAGCTAGCTACATAGCCGTCTTTGTATCAAAGATAATTGTGTAGTCTAGAGCCATTTTCTAGGTTAGCTAGCCAGCTATTGTCGTTCTTTTAACGCAACGTAACATAATCAACACTGCTAGCTAGCCAGCTAGCCCCCGAATAGCAGCACTGTAGAAACTATTACACTCAACGGAACGACTTGATTAGTGTAGTGTCAACAACGCAGCCACTGCCAGCTAGCCTACAAAGTCAACAACGCAGCCACTGCCAGCTAGCCTACTTCAGCAGTACTGTATCATTTTAATCATTTTAGTCAATAAGATTCTTGCTACGTAAGCTTAACTTTCTGAACACTCGAGACGTGTAGTCCACTTGTCATTCCAATCTCCTTTGCATTAGCGTAGCCTCTTGTGTAGCCTGTCAACTATGTGTCTGTCTATCCCTGTTCTCTCCTCTCTGCACAGACCATACAAACGCTCCACACCGCGTGGCCGCGGCCACCCTAATCTGGTGGTCCCAGCGCGCACGACCCACGTGGAGTTCCAGGTCTCCGGTAGCCTCTGGAACTGCCGATCTGCGGCCAACAAGGCAGAGCTCATCTCAGCCTGTGCCTCCCTCCAGTCCCTCGACTTCTTGGCACTGACGGAAACATGGATCACCACAGATAACACTGCTACTCCTACTGCTCTCTCTTCGTCCGCCCACGTGTTCTCGCACACCCCGAGAGCTTCTGGTCAGCGGGGTGGTGGCACCGGGATCCTCATCTCTCCCAAGTGGTCATTCTCTCTTTCTCCCCTTACCCATCTGTCTATCGCCTCCTTTGAATTCCATGCTGTCACAGTTACCAGCCCTTTCAAGCTTAACATCCTTATCATTTATCGCCCTCCAGGTTCCCTCGGAGAGTTCATCAATGAGCTTGATGCCTTGATAAGCTCCTTTCCTGAGGACGGCTCACCTCTCACAGTTCTGGGCGACTTTAACCTCCCCACGTATACCTTTGACTCATTCCTCTCTGCCTCCTTCTTTCCACTCCTCTCCTCTTTTGACCTCACCCTCTCACCTTCCCCCTACTCACAAGGCAGGCAATACGCTCGACCTCATCTTTACTAGATGCTGTTCTTCCACTAACCTCATTGCAACTCCCCTCCAAGTCTCCGACCACTACCTTGTATCCTTTTCCCTCTCGCTCTCATCCAACACTTCCCACACTGCCCCTACTCGGATGGTATCGCGCCGTCCCAACCTTCGCTCTCTCTCCCCCGCTACTCTCTCCTCTTCCATCCTATCATCTCTTCCCTCTGCTCAAACCTTCTCCAACCTATCTCCTGATTCTGCCTCCTCAACCCTCCTCTCCTCCCTTTCTGCATCCTTTGACTCTCTATGTCCCCTATCCTCCAGGCCGGCTCGGTCCTCCCCTCCCGCTCCGTGGCTCGACGACTCATTGCGAGCTCAAAGAACAGGGCTCCGGGCAGCCGAGCGGAAATGGAGGAAAACTCGCCTCCCCTGCGGACCTGGCATCCTTTCACTCCCTCCTCTCTACATTCTCCTCTTCTCTCTCTGCTGCTAAAGCCACTTTCTACCACTCTAAATTCCAAGCATCTGCCTCTAACCCTAGGAAGCTCTTTGCCACCTTCTCCTCCCTCCTGAATCCTCCTCCCCCTCTCCCCCTCCTCCCTCTCTGCAGATGACTTCGTCAACCATTTTGAAAAGAAGGTCGACGACATCCGATCCTCGTTTGCTAAGTCAAACGACACCGCTGGTTCTGCTCACACTGCCCTACCCTGTGCTCTGACCTCTTTCTCCCCTCTCTCTCCAGATGAAATCTTGCGTCTTGTGACGGCCGGCCGCCCAACAACCTGCCCGCTTGACCCTATCCCCTCCTCTCTTCTCCAGACCATTTCCGGAGACCTTCTCCCTTACCTCACCTCGCTCATCAACTCATCCCTGACCGCTGGCTACGTCCCTTCCGTCTTCAAGAGAGCGAGAGTTGCACCCCTTCTGAAAAAACTTACACTCGATCCCTCCGATGTCAACAACTACAGACCAGTATCCCTTCTTTCTTTTCTCTCCAAAAATCTTGAACGTGCCGTCCTTGGCCAGCTCTCCCGCTATCTCTCTCAGAATGACCTTCTTGATCCAAATCAGTCAGGTTTCAAGACTAGTCATTCAACTGAGACTGCTCTTCTCTGTATCACGGAGGCGCTCCGCACTGCTAAAGCTAACTCTCTCTCCTCTGCTCTCATCCTTCTAGACCTATCGGCTGCCTTCGATACTGTGAACCATCAGATCCTCCTCTCCACCCTCTCCGAGTTGGGCATCTCCGGCGCGGCCCACGCTTGGATTGCGTCCTACCTGACAGGTCGCTCCTACCAGGTGGCGTGGCGAGAATCTGTCTCCTCACCACGTGCTCTCACCACTGGTGTCCCCCAGGGCTCTGTTCTAGGCCCTCTCCTATTCTCGCTATACACCAAGTCACTTGGCTCTGTCATAACCTCACATGGTCTCTCCTATCATTGCTATGCAGACGACACACAATTAATCTTCTCCTTTCCCCCTTCTGATGACCAGGTGGCGAATCGCATCTCTGCATGTCTGGCAGACATATCAGTGTGGATGACGGATCACCACCTCAAGCTGAACCTCGGCAAGACGGAGCTGCTCTTCCTCCCGGGGAAGGACTGCCCGTTCCATGATCTCGCCATCACGGTTGACAACTCCATTGTGTCCTCCTCCCAGAGCGCTAAGAACCTTGGCGTGATCCTGGACAACACCCTGTCGTTCTCAAATAACATCAAGGCGGTGGCCCGTTCCTGTAGGTTCATGCTCTACAACATCCGCAGAGTACGACCCTGCCTCACACAGGAAGCGGCGCAGGTCCTAATCCAGGCACTTGTCATCTCCCGTCTGGATTACTGCAACTCGCTGTTGGCTGGGCTCCCTGCCTGTGCCATTAAACACCTACAACTCATCCAGAACGCCGCAGCCCGTCTGGTGTTCAACCTTCCCAAGTTCTCTCACGTCACCCCGCTCCTCCGCTCTCTCCACTGGCTTCCAGTTGAAGCTCGCATCCGCTACAAGACCATGGTGCTTGCCTACGGAGCTGTGAGGGGAACGGCACCTCAGTACCTCCAGGCTCTGCTCAGGCCCTACACCCATACAAGGGCACTGCGTTCATCCACCTCTGGCCTGCTCGCCTCCCTACCACTGAGGAAGTACAGTTCCCGCTCAGCCCAGTCAAAACTGTTCGCTGCTCTGGCCACCCCAATGGTGGAACAAACTCCCTCACGACGCCAGGACAGCGGAGTCAATCACCACCTTCCGGAGACACCTGAAACCCCACCTCTTTAAGGAATACCTAGGATAGGATAAAGTAATCCTTCTCACCCCCCTTAAAAGATTTAGATGCACTATTGTAAAGTGGCTGTTCCACTGGATGTCATAAGGTGAATGCACCAATTTGTATGTCGCTCTGGATAAGAGCGTCTGCTAAATGACTTAAATGTAATGTAAATGTGAAACAGCCACTACCCTATTGCTGACTAGAAATGAGCTATAACTGGGCTAATAACTAAATTACTAAGCAAGAATATGAACAAATGTGTAAACGTGGCTACATGCAGCAAAACAAGTGCATCTACTTTGCGACCACTCATGCTGTAAACACCGTCCAGTTCAAAGTGAATGGCACAGATCCATATATGCCAATAGTCTATTTGCATATAGGGCTACCGCAGCTATAATTGGTTATGGCGCACCGGTCTGTGTCGAGTACGGGTCTGAGTCATGCCTGTCAATGAAATAGAATCCTACTCCAATGAGCTCTACATACAAGAACATTTCTTGCATAGTTTGTTTTGTTTCGGTATGTTGCATTGAAAGTGTCTAATATTGTGTTGATTCGATCACAATTCCCACTGTAGAGGGAAACTTTTATAGTGTTCACTAAAGGGGAAAACTAGAAAGTTGAGTGAAGTTCATTCTCGTGCTTCTCTGCGCAGGCTGATATTTATTCTGCGTGGCAGTCCTGGGAGCTGCTTGCCTGAGCATGCGAGCAGCTTAGAGGGAACATTGCTCGAGAGTATCCTTTCGGTGGCTAGCACAGAAGTGTTTGAAAATTCACCACACCCCCTTTGAATCAGCTGTTGTTTTTTCTATGGAGAAATGCATGCACACATTTATAAACGACATGCTATTATCTTTTTATCTATAAAATATATATTTTTTAATCACTTTACACATTTATGTTGGGATTTCACCCCTGTAAACGTAATTTGCCTGATGACATAAGAGTCGAGAAGGAGAGTCTAATTTCGTACAAGCCATTTGTTTACACGTTTCCTTTCCTACGCTCAATTACCTTTCACCTTTTTAAACTAGCGAGGAGAGGACAGAGAAGAGGAGGCAACCAAAACCAATTGAGATTCTCCCCTAGAATCAAGCTGCTCCCTGCACCCAAATGGTGCCACCATGCTGAACACAGACATATATGTATTATTTCCCTTTGAGGCACAGAGGTTGAGCAACACTTTTCCGAAGTTAAGCTAAAGATGAGTTTTTACAAATTATAATTCACAAAAATGTACCCATAACATGTCTAGCATTTTCGAACATAAGGGAAGGGCTAAATCAAATTGAGCAACAGCTTGATGGAATCCCTAATTTTTTTCTGAATATGTTGACATTACCTTTTCAATACAGTAGGAACAGTGAAAGGTTGTCTCTTACCAACATGTATCATCTCATGTCATTTTCTCTGTTCTTTAGGCCTACTGAAGGACCCACAATAAGATTGCTGCTTAGCATAGCCACGGGAAGTATTTTGGGGGTGAGGTGCTGTGATTCTTTTGCCGATGGGGGGATGCAGAATTTTTTGGGGCGGGACCCAGTAACGGCCGAGTGCACAACTTTTGTGAAATGTTTTTGCAAAATATATTTGAGTGTTTACCAGCATTTGTCACAATAGCAGTTCATCTGATATTACTTGTGGAATATAAAAAAAAATTGCTTGACACAGAAAGGGACAGGGCAACAACTCTTACTATTAAAACTATTGTATGCTGCAAGATACTGTTCTCAATTATACAACTACCTTTTTTGCTACAGTAGAGATGCTGAAAAAAATGTTTTTGCCCATGCTACATCTATATCAGTCAGCTAATTCTAGTAAAGACCCAGTGCACTACTTTTGTGACTTAAAAAAAATATATATATACTGTTTATATATTTGATTCTGATTTTTCCGGGGTTTGCTGCAGCACCCCAACTTCCCACGGATATGCTGATTAGTCCTATATGTGTGAATCATAACTTGCCTAACAAATATTTTCAAGTGATTGGAAACAGTTGCTATCAGGCCTCTTGTTTCCCCTCCCCAGGCCAATTGTTTGACACCTCTGCTCATGTAAATTATTCTACCTTTACAGGTAAGCAACTAACCTCACGTGGCCATCCTTCCAAAGCCCTGCTCTAGTAAACAACTATGCCTGGGCTATACCATAGTGACCTGTTACACATGTTTGACTTTGACCTGTTCAGCTTCATGGCGCTAAAAGTTAGAAATCCATAAGAATTGCATAGCAGTGCAGGCTGTCAGATAAGATGGAAATGGTCAAAACACGACCGTTGATCGACGCCGACATCACGTCACTGCAGTACCTGATAAATACGTGGTTGAGAGTGCTTTCAGACCCCTGGCTGACGTGAGAAAAATAATGTTTTCGAGTAGCGCAATTTGCATCCTCTTCGGTTCTTCTACAGGAGCGCTTCGGTTTGGACCCAATACACCTACCACCCTCTCTCACGTACTGACTTTGAATTGGCTCCTCCCATACGGGTTAAATGCCGCTCAGTTATTCAATTTAATGCAGTCATTATAGAGGAACTGTAGAGTTGATCAACTTTATTGTAGTAAATATTTCCAAGTATTGTAATCTGTTAATTCCCGGAGCCACAGTTATGAAGACAATACTTGCTGCCTACCCCGGTGTCCTAAAAGGTAAGAGATGCGCCCTAATGAAAAATGCACTGTTTGCATGCAGACTTCAAATATCATATCCCCCGAGCGTCTTTTAGAAATGCATCCCCTTCATGATATTCCAAATCCTATTGTGTTGACGTTTAATCCGTTTTGTAGAAGCAGTTTGCAATACGTTCTGAAATGACGGAGAACTATGGCAGGCCAAACATAATCAGAAGTTTGTTGTGGATGCTATAGTTTCGTGTTAGCAATAGTTTTCATATTTCGTATTTCATAACTTCCATTTTCTAAATAGTGACTGACCCCCTTGTTTGTTAGACAACTCTGTATGATCAAATGGTCATGTAGTCTGCATCTATGTGCTTTCTATTGATACACTGTGTGTAGGGAAACCTTTTGCGATTAAGGGATTAAGTAAAGATAGGCTCTTGTCTAGAAATTACCACACATCATTGTCATGTGAGCCATTTGTTCTGAAATACACAGATAGTCAATAGATACGTGTGTGTACTGTATGTGTGAGTGTGTGATGTGTATCTGGGCACAGTGGTTTTCATACATGTTGCTTGTATATTTTTGTGTGTTTACGGGTCTGATCTGTGAAGGCTGAGAAGTGAAAATAAAAATCTGTGAAGGCAGAGAAGTTTTCAGTAGGAACACATGAACATTGAAGATAGAAATATCATGAATAGACCTGACAAGATCCCTTATTCTACATGCCAGAGAGGTAAGAATGTTCAACATGATCTATTTCTATTTGCAACGTTCCACAACGTTGTGCCCTTCTGCTGCCCGATAGTGGGCAGATGTGAGGTCGGTGACTTACTCACTGTGTAGTACTCCTAGTTCACATCATGTCCCTGACCCTCTGAGGCTGATCCTACCCAGTAGCCCTGACTGAAAGCATCATTGACTTAATGTGAGAGTGTGGGCCAGAGTGCAGAATGGACAATGTTTGTTTTACAGCATGACAGTGTTATTTAGTCTTTCAAAATGGGATTATGTGGCTGTGTTGTCCTGTGGCATGGGGAGGATCTGTTGATCAGGCACTATGAGCTCGGGTAGATTTAGCACAGTCCCCTCAGTGGCTCTCTCTTATGCTGTGGACTGGTCTGTCACGGTCACTTCTAGATCTAGCTGTCTGGACTGTGGCTCTGCTCTATCTCTATAGCGACTGCAGTGGCGGGGGGGAATTTGACGTGACATGTGGTGTTTATTGCTGGTGGTCTGTTTCGACACAGAGCTTTGTAAGGCATGAGCCTTGGTTCAGTGTCTCAAGTCTATAATCTAATTTCCCTTCTTCATGTGTGTTTCTGTGGTTGACAGACTGAAAGCCTGGGAAAAGGTTGATGACAGTTTCATTATTTTATCTCTTTAGTCTTCTTGCTGACTCCCTCGAGCCCGTCTGTGACTTAATCCATTGATGTGGTTCTTATGTACTGTACAGTATGACTCATTTATGACTCTGTCAATCTCCTTTAGGCACCGGCTGCAGCATCCTCTCCGCCCTGCAGGACCTACCCTCCGCTCCTTGGCCTGCACTCCGATCCAAGATGGAGAAACACCTTCAGGTCATCTCAGTTCTGCAGTGGGTCATCAGCTTCCTCGCCATGGGTGAGTGTGCAATTGTCTCTTGCCGTGTGGCTCTAACTAGTAGTGGCTGAAGGATATAGTGACCTGTGACCTTACAAGGAGATCAAGCCCGTAAGATGTCACCCCCTCACGCTTTTTTACTACTAGAGATATTATTTGAGAATAGCTTTTTCACTGGTGGGCCATATACAGTGCCTTCATAATGTAGGCATGCCCTTTGATTTATTCCACATTTTGTTGTGTTACAGCCTGAATTCAAAATGTATTAAATATAAACATTCTCACCCATCTACACACAATACCCCATAAGGACAAAGTGCAAACATGTTTTTAAAATTTTGGCAAATTCATTGAAAATAATATACAGAAATATCTAATTTACATTAGTAAGTATTCACACCCCTGAGTCAATACTTTGTAGAAGCACCTTTGGCAGCGATTATAGCTGTGAGTGTTTCTGGCTAAGTTTCTAAAGCCTTGTTCACACTGCAGGCCTTAATGCTCAAATCAGTTTTGTTTCTCAAATCCGTTGTGGACTACCAACTGTCCAAACAGCAAGTTACATGTGACCAAATCAGATTTATTTGTGTGTTCAGACAGTAGTCATTTGCTGACACAGCTATGCTAGTTGTCAAAGTAACGACGGGTGTGTTTGCAGGGGTGTAGGCTGATTGGTGGTGTTCCCTATCACAACAATGCCTGCCATGGTCATTTCCCAGTTGCATTGAATGTTCAAAATCATAGTGTAAGAACACTTTTCTGAAGCCCAACTTTAAAAATGAGTCCTAGCTCATAGCTAGCTGTTTTGGTTTATAGCTCATTCAATAATTTTGTTTGTAAACAATTAACAAGCTAGTTGGCAACCACAAGTCCTTATCAAACTGTCAACAGAGTAGCTAGCTATCAAGCAAGAAGATACAGTGGGGCAAAAAAGTATTTAATCAGCCACCAATTGTGCAAGTTCTCCCACTTAAAAAGATGAGAGAGGCCTGTAATTTTCATCATAGGTACACTTCAACTATGACAGACAAAATGAGAAAAAAAATCCAGAAAATCACATTGTAGGATTTTTAATGAATTTATTTGAAAATTATGGTGGAAAATAAGTATTTGGTCAATAACAAAAGTTTATCTCAATACTTTGTTATATACCCTTTGTTGGCAATGACAGAGGTCAAACGTTTTCTGTAAGTCTTCACAAGGTTTTCACACACTGTTGCTGGTATTTTGGCCCATTCCTCCATGCAGATCTCCTCTAGAGCAGTGATGTTTTGGGGCTGTTGCTGGGCAACACGGACTTTCAACTCCCTCCAAAGATTTTCTATGGGGTTGAGATCTGGAGACTGGCTAGGCCACTCCAGGACCTTGAAATGCTTCTTACGAAGCCACTCCTTCGTTGCCCGGGCGGTGTGTTTGGGATCATTGTCATGCTGAAAGACCCAGCCACGTTTCATCTTCAATGCTCTTGCTGATGGAAGGAGGTTTTCACTCAAAATGTCACGATACATGGCCCCATTCATTCTTTCCTTTACACGGATCAGTCGCCCTGGTCCCTTTGCAGAAAAACAGCCCCAAAGCATGATGTTTCCACCCCCATGCTTCACAGTAGGTATAGTGTTCTTTGGATGCAACTCAGCATTCTTTGTCCTCCAAACATGACGAGTTGAGATTTTCTATTTTGGTTTCATCTGACCCTATGACATTCTCCCAATCTTCTTCTGGATCATCCAAATGCTCTCTAGCAAACTTCAGACGGGCCTGGACATGTACTGGCTTAAGCAGGGGGACACGTCTGGCACTGCAGGATTTGAGTCCCTGGCGGCGTACTGTGTTACTGATGGTAGGCTTTGTTACTTTGGTCCCAGCTCTCTGCAGGTCATTCACTAAGTCCCCCCGTGTGGTTCTGGGATTTTTGCTCACCGTTCTTGTGATAATTTTGACCCCACGGGGTGAGATCTTGCATGGAGCCCCAGATCGAGGGAGATTATCAGTGGTCTTGTATGTCTTCCATTTCCTAATAATTGCTCCCACAGTTGGTTTCTTCAAACCAAGCTGCTTACCTATTGCAGATTCAGTCTTCCCAGCCTAGTGCAGGTCTACAATTTTGTTTCTGGTGTCCTTTGACAGCTCTTTGGTCTTGGCCATAGTGGAGTTTGGAGTGTGACTGTTTGAGGTTGTGGACAGGTTTCTTTTATACTGATAACAAGTTCAAACAGGTGCCATTAATACAGGTAACGAGTGGAGGACAGAGGAGCCTCTTAAAGAAGATGTTACAGGTCTGTGAGAGCCAGAAATCTTGCTTGTTTGTAGGTGACCAAATACTTATTTTCCATCATAATTTGCAAAGAAATTCATAAAAAATCCTACAATATTATTTTCTGGATTTTTTTATTTCTAATTTTGTCTGTTATAGTTGAAGTGTACCTATGATGAAAATTACAGGCCTCTCTCATCTTTTTAAGTGGGAGAACTTGCACAATTGGTGGCTGACTAAATACTTTTTTGCCCCACTGTATGCCGAATAACAGTCTAAAAACCGCTTAAGGGCAAATCAGATTTGAGCGTTCAGACACAAGTCACATGGCCAGGAATCGGATTTGTATCTGACCTTCATAGGTGGTTTGAAATGTAGTTTGGAATATCAGATTCCATGTGCTTTTTGGCTGTTCAGACTGCAGGGAAAAGAATAGAATCGGATATGCAAATAAAATAGGATTTCAGTCACTTCAAACTGCCAATGTGAACATGACTTAAGATCTTACCACACCTGGACGGTGCAACATTTCCCCATTTGTTTATTTGGCAACAACTTCAAGCACCTTCAAATTGGTTGTTGATCATTGCTAGACAACCAACTGCAACTCTGTCTTCTTGTTAAGCAACTCCAGTGTAGATTTATTTAACTAGGCAAGTCCGTAATGAACAAATTCTTATTTACAATGACTGCCAAACCCGGATGACGCTGGGCGAATTGTGTGCCGCCCTATGGGACTCCCAATCACGGCCGGATGTGATACAGCCTGGATTCGAACCAGGTACTGTAGTGACGCCTCTTGCACTGAGATGCAGTGCCTTAGACCGCTGCGGGAGCCTATTGGTTAGAGCATTGGACTAGTAACTGAAAGGTTGCAAGATTGAATCCTCAAGCTGACAAAGTAAAAATCTGTCGTTCTGCCGCTAAACAAGGCATCTAACACACTATTCCTAGGCCGTCATTGAAAATAAGAATTTGTTCTTAACTGACTTGCTTAGTTAAAATAAAGATGTAAAAAAAATATATATATGGTAAATTCTGTTTTTGCTCTAGGATTTTGCCTGTGCTAAGCTCCATTCCGGATATTTTCTTTATCCTGAAAAACTCCCCAGTCCTTAACGATTACAAGCATATCCATAACATGATGCAGCCACCACTATGATTGAAAATATGGAGAGTGGTACTCAGTAATGTGTTACAATGGATTTGCCCCAAACATAACACTTTGTGTTCTTGACAAAAAGGTAATTGCTTTGCCACATTTTTTGCAATATTACTTTAGTACCTTGTTGCAAACAAGATGCATGTTTTGGAATATTTGTATTCTGTACAGGCTTCCTTCTTTCCACTTTGACAATTAGGTTAGTATTGTGGAGTAACTAAAATATTGTTAATCCATCCTCAGTTTTCTCCTATCACAGCCATTAAAGTCTGTAACTGTTTTAAAGTCACCATTGGCCTCATGGTGAAATCCTTGAGCGGTTTCCTTCCTCTCCGGCAACTGAGTTAGGAAGGAAGCCTGTATCTTTGTAGTGACTGTGTATTGATACACCATCTAAAGTGTAATTAATAACTTTCTCAACGGGATATTCAATGTCTGCTTTTTTTATTTCTACCAATCTACCAATATGTGCCCTTCTTTGCGAGGCATTGGAAAACCTCCCTGGTCTTTGTTTTTGAATCTGTGTTTGAAATTCATTGCTTGACTGAGGGACCTTACAGATAATTGTATGTGTGGGGTAAAGAGATGAGGTAGTACTAAAAAAATAAATGTAAACACTATAATTGCACATAGAGTGTGTCCATGCAACTTATTATGTGACTTGTTAAGCATATTTCTACTTCTGAATTTATTTAGGCATGCCATAACAAAGGGGTTTAATACTTATTGACTGAAGACATTTCAGCATTTCATTTGTAATTAATTTGTTAATATTACTAAAAACATAATTCCACTTTGACATTATGGGGTATTGTGTGTAGGCCAGTGACAAAAAATATAAATGTAATCCATTTCAAATTCAGGCTGTAACATAACAAAATGTGAAAAAAGTTAATGGTTATGAATACTTTCTGAAGGCACTTAAATGTAATGTCGGGCCTCATGGAAACCGCAACTTTGTCAGTAAACTTTCCAAATGTTGACAAAACAAAATATACTAGACAAGGTGGAAACTTTTTGTGTCAGGAAAATTAATTATGTGAGAAATAACGGTGGAAACACCTTTATGCACAAATATTGATATAATAAAGTGGTATGCCTGATCACTGACAACGATGAGACAGCATATAGGGAGGAGTTAAGAAACCTGGCCGTGTGGTGCCCTTGATAACAACCTCTCCCTCAACATGATCAAGACAAAGGAGTTTTTGTCAACCAGGGAAGAGGCAGAACGACAGATTGCTACTTTGTCAGATCAGGGATTCGATCCAGCAACGTTTTGGTTACTTACCATCGCTCTAACCACTAGGCTACCTGCCGCCCCAAGATGATTGTGGACCACAAGAAAAGGAGGACCGAGCACGCCCCCATTCTCAACGACGGGGCTGCAGTGGAACAGGTTGAGAGCTTCAAGTTCCTTGGTGTCCACATCACCAACAAACTATCATGGTCCAAACACACTAAGACAGTCGTGAAGAGGGCACAACAAAGCTTATTCCCCCTCAGGAGACTGAAAAGATTTGGCGTGGGTCCTCAGATCCTCAAAAGGTTCTATAGCTGCACCATCAAGAGCATCCTGGTTGCATCACTGCCTGGTATGGCAACTGCTTGGCTTCCGACCGCAAGACACTACAGAGGGTAGTGCGTACGGCCCAGTACATCACTGGAGCCAAGCTTCCTGCCATCCAGGACCTCTATACCAGGGGGTGTCAGAGAATTGTCAGACTCCAGCCACTCTAGGCATAGACTGTTCTCTGTGCTACCGCACGGCAAGCGGTACTAGAGCGCCAAGTCTAGGTCCAAAATGCTTCTTATTAACAGCTTCTACCCCCAACGCCATAAGACTCCTGAACATCTAATCAAATTGCTACCCAGACTATTTGCACCCCCCCCCCCCTTTTTACACTGTTGCTACTCTGTTTATTATCTATGCATAGTAATAACTCTACCTACATGTACATATTACCTCGACTAACCGGTGCCCCTGCACATTGAAACTGTACAAGTACCCCCTTTATATAGCCTCGCTAATGTTATTTTACTGCTGCTCTTTAATGATTTACTTTTCTATTTTTTTACTTAACACTTATTTTTCTTAGAAGTGCATTGTTGGTTAAGGGCTTATAAGTAAGCACCTGTTGTATTCGGTGCATGTGACAAATCAAATTTGATTTGGAATAACCATCATATCGAAGTAATCTTGGAGTCACACGATGACATGGTGTGTGCTCCTCCCACTATGACTCGGGAAACCATTTAGTTTATTAGGCTACAAAGGTCAAAGCTAGAAGTCCAGCTTTTGTCAAATTAACGGTGAAAATAGATTTGTTTTGTGCATTTTAGCCAACCGTAGCCCTTTTCCTAACCTTAACCTAATTCTTCTAAACGGCTACATGAGAAGGGGTGAGAAGGATTACTTTATCCTATCCTAGGGGTATTGTTAATAATCCTAACCAGGTGCGTAAATGATCCTAACCTGCTACAAAAATCAAATCTGATGTTAATTTGACAAAAGCTGCATCCCTTCTAGCCATAACCGGCTACAGATGAAATAAGTTATGAACTTCACAGGGTGGTGGTGAAAGTGCATGGTATGAGCTTGATGCTCCTTTCCAATAAATATTCTTATTCTGGTGACATGATGGTCGATGCTTGACTGACGTTCGACAAATACAAAAATTCTCGCTATTATCCATAATAATCTCATCATGTAGACTAACCTACCCGCAGAACCTTCCCACACTTTATCTGTGAGCTGTTGGCTAGAGAGCATGTACCAAGACCTTTCTAGGCCTAATTAACTACCTAACTTATCCGTAGAGTAGAAAATGCGATGGAAACACATTGAATATCACATTTGAATTTGGTACATGAAATCCTAAGAGAAAAAGTACATTTTGTGTGCACTACGTCATCACCCACTGAATTGTATCTGCAACAAGTCAGTTTGAAACACCAGTGGAAGAAAAATGTGCATATTTTCTTTTTGCAGAGTTTAGAATATTAACGACGGTACTTAAATGTTACTCAGAAATGATTTGATATTGAGATAAAAACAGTTAAATTGGATCTTTAATGAAGTGTGGTACAGTGCAGGTGCTGAATGCCTGTTCCTCTGCTCTCTCCCCTATCATTTCCTACCCCATAGGTGCCGCTGGCACTGTGCTCTTAATCTACATGTTCTGCACAGACCTCTGGGTGATCGCTGCCATGTATACTGCCTGGCTTATCTTCGACTGGAACACCCCCAAACAAGGCAAGTACCGCAGCCCTGGGATTTGAACTGGCAACATTTTGGTTACTGGCTTAACCTCAAGGCTATCGCTGCCCTATTGTAATTAAACATAGTGCCCTAAATAGGAAATGGGTGTCATTTCAGACGCAGTGTTTTGTGTCTGTGACCATAGGGAGCTGTGCTGGGAAATTGGGTAATTGTCACCCAGGTACTGTTGATGTAAATGATTCAGTATATGTGTTGCATTATTCAGGATGTGGGTTATAGTCTGACTGGAGATCTTTACCTCTGCCTTCTCAGGTGGCAGGAGGTCCTCTTGGGTGAGGAACTGGACCATGTGGACTTACTTCAGAGACTACTTCCCCATCAGGGTGAGTGGAAAGGAATAGGCTTAACATTTAAAGGGTCTCTCTGGGTCTGCATGTGTGCGTGTAATGTGTGTTGGGGTGTGAAGCCAGATAATGATAGAATACATGTATATGTTGTTTTCAGCAGCACTGCCGGTACAGATGATACAATTAGCTTTTTCTGGTCAGATACAAAGTTAAAGATCATTAATATTGTTATTGATTATGGTGTATCCCAGTAACAGTATCCTATAAGCACAGACATGAAGATGGTGTTATCGTGTGACTGTATCCAGTATCTGCTGGAGGTTCCACGTTGTTCTTTGTCCCTTGTGATAATGCTTTAAAGGAGTTTACTTCGGTTGGAAGGATAGACTTTGCTCCACATGATAGGAGAAAGCGCTTTGATTATTTTGTTTTCCATTATTATTGTTGGGAGACACACACACTGAGGAGAGAGAGGATGGGCATACGCTGCTTTATAGGACATCAGCCTTGACAGAAATCACAGTGGGAGAAGTTAAGGTTAAGCAATGAGAAATGCAGGTGATTTGACTATTAGTTTGTTCAAGTGGAAATGAAATGGGATTCTCACGAAACTGGCACTTGACAAAAAAAAAGGAGTACAAAATAAAACATTTCCACCATAATTTCTCTTGGATTAGAATCTGTATTTATCTATTTCATAATTATTGTTATGTTTATTGATGAGATATTATGCATTTTACCACAATTTCCACAACTACCAACACAAAAATTCTCATTCCCACAACAGCTTTCGAAAACAAAAAGTACTGAACAAATACATTGCTAATATGTTTTGACATTGCTCACCTGAAGAAAAGGCTTGAGTTAAATTACACGTAAAACAAATATATTTACATTTTATTATAAAAAACCTTTTCAGAATCTATTTTTTGTCATAATTACTTGGATATACATGTTGTTTTTATGTACACATATCTGTATTAAGAACAAAAGGCACACGATCAGATTAAACCAAAATTCCTAAAGTCTAAATTGTATTTTTCCTAATATTTCCTAAATATTTGTGCATTACGGTAATGATAATCAGGTTTTGGAGATGAGTTTGAGTTTTGCCATTGAAAAACTGTACTGAGATTTAGTAACCTAACACATCATCAAACTGTGTCAATTGTTAATCCCAGATGATTTGCATAATACAAATCATTGATCTTAATGCAATTGACTAAAATACCCC
The DNA here is from genome assembly GCF_034236695.1 of Oncorhynchus nerka. Taxonomy (NCBI): domain Eukaryota; kingdom Metazoa; phylum Chordata; class Actinopteri; order Salmoniformes; family Salmonidae; genus Oncorhynchus; species Oncorhynchus nerka. Next base: position 67,191,371 of record NC_088405.1, on the reverse strand, counting down.
TTCTTTTAGCATAAGTACTGTAATTACGTGCATGTATTTTCAAAAGTGGACTTAAAGTGACATTTTTTGAAAAAGTAATTTCTCCAAGGTAATTACAGGTAATATTAGTGTATTTGGACCAGTGTTGTGGGTAGCACGTTTACGTTTACGGAGAACACCTCTGATCTTTGCCATTGATCGCTTCTGTGATAGTAAAGCCCATAGAGGGCTTCACCATCTAGTGGAAAGTGTGCCCTCTAGATATTCATTTCTGTGCCATCAGCACTAGCGGCTGGAGAGAAATATTTTGAATGAAAAGAAAGGACATCTGTACAGAGGTTGAGTTTATATTAGGCTGTGCAACATAATGTACATTTCATAGGATGACACGTACTGGTTATAGGTTAGAGGGATTTTCTATTCATATTTTTAATTCGTCTAACTTTCCCAGGGACCTTCTGACAGCTATTGGACCCTCAGAAAATAATTTCCCCCGATCCAAATTATCCATGCATGCAGCTATAGAAATGCGATTTATGCTCCCCATCAAATTTGTGATTTTACATTTTTTTAAATACTTATTTTTTTACAATACTTAACATCCACAAACATCCACAACATCACCCCTCCCAGGTGGGTCTGGGCGCTGTATCACTCTCCGTCACATGGTGTTGGATAGGTATAATATCCTAATATGACATTTTTTTAAACATTAGAAACGTGTATGACTAAATAACCAACAGTTTTATTGTTTTACAGGCTACCTTACTCCAGCGAGCGAGCAGTACTAACCTGTCCAATGTGATAATGCTATCATTTCAGACAATAGAAAAGTTATATTTGCATCAAAAAGCTTTGTCGAATCTGAATTTTGTATGATTATTCATATAGATTATACATTATCATAACGCACTGTATAGAGACAGCATTCAATTGCATGATCAGTGCCCTGGCACATATAGCTGCCGTGTTGTGGATTATCAATTTGGACAAGCCAAAGGAGGAGAAATGGAAATATTGATTTCGATGGTTGACATTACAGAAAGGTAGGTCGATATTTTCTTGTCTTGTTAAGGGATTCAAACAACAGTTCTTGTACAGCCAACATTTCACATAAATGTTGTCTTGTGTCGTGGAGGGGCATGGCCCCGGTGGACTCTCGAATAGTCTTTTGCGCAAATGTAGGCATGCTCCAAAATTCAGACATAAATACATCAATGAATACATCAGCCTTACATTAGGAAATAAAAGATGAGCTTGTGACCAAGGTCTTTCTGTTCCGGTTGAAATATTGAATTAATTATTGAATTAGTTAGATTACATATTAGTAGCCTATCTTTGGTAGAGAGCGCGTGGCTCTCTCCCTCCGACAGTTGAGATTTTTTTATGAAAGTAATGAAAAGTAATAAACGCGTTACTTTCCACACAAAGTAATATTGTAATGCAGTGAAGGCTGGTGGGAGGAGCTATAGGAGGACGGGCTCATTGTAATGGCTGGAATGGAATTATTGGAATGGAGTCAAACTTGGTTTCCATATTTTTGATTCCATTCCAGCCATTACAATGAGCCCGTCCTCCTATAGCTCCTCCCACCAGCCGCCACTGATTTTTATTTGTTTTTCCCAATTTGACCTTTTTAGTCATTTCGGTAATAAGAAGGTCAAGTGTCTTAAAGGGGATGTTTGAGAATAAGATCCTCATTCTGAAGGCATATAAGTGAAAACATTAAATGAATGGAGTTCTTACAGTAACTGGAAATAGTGTTACGTAATGAGAAATGTCCACAGACATTGTGTTTTTAGGTATTAAATATCATAGTTTAATGGAAACTTCAACTAATATAACTACATCAACATTTTGTTTTATTCAAATAAGTTGTGTTTTTCTATAAAAATGTTATACAATGACCTGAGATATCCAGATTCATTTTGGTAATAACAATTGGGGTGAAAATGTATAAAATTCTGACGGAAAATGTATTTAAAATAATACACTGTGCCATAAACTAGGCAGAATGATTGTTGCATATTGTCTTTTTTAGAACACAAATAGGGGCGGCAGGTAGACTAGTGGTAAGAGCGTTGGGCCAGTCACCGAAAGGTTGCTGGATTGAATCCCTGAGCTGACAAGGTTAAAAATCTGTCGTTCTACCCCTGAGCAAGGCAATTAACCCACTGTTCCCCGGGCGCCGAAGATGTGGTTAAAACCTCTACAGGATTGGTGGGTCCCCTGCGGGACGGTTGAACTAACGTAGGCTAATGTGATTAGCATGAAGTTGTAAGTAACCCGAACATTTCCCAGGACATACAGTGGGGCAAAAAATAATTTAGTCAGCCACCAATTGTGCAAGTTCTCCCACTCATTAAAAAGATGAGAGGCCTGTCATTTTCATCATAGGTACACTTCAACTATGACAGACAAAATTAGAAAACAAATCCAGAAAATCACATTGTAAGATTTTTAATGAATTTATTTGCAAATTATGGTGGAACATAAGTATTTGCTCGCCTACAAACAAGCAAGATTTCTGGCTCTCACAGACCTGGCTCTCACAGACCTTCTTTAAGAGGCTCCTCTGTCCTCCACTCGTTACCTGTATTAATGGCACCTGTTTGAACTTGTTATCAGTATAAAAGACACCTGTCTACAACCTCAAACAGTCACACTCCAAACTCCACTATGGCCAAGACCAAAGAGCTGTCAAAGGACACCAGAAACAAAATTGTAGACCTGCACCAGGCTGGGAAGACTGAATCTGCAATAGGTAAGCAGCTTGGTTTGAAGAAATCAACTGTGGGAGCAATTATTAGGAAATGGAAGACATACAAGACCACTGATAATCTCCCTCGATCTGGGGCTCCACGCAAGATCTCACCCCGTGGGGTCAAAATTATCACAAGAACGGTGAGCAAAAATCCCAGAACCACACGGGGGGACTTAGTGAATGACCTGCAGAGAGCTGGGACCAAAGTAACAAAGCCTACCATCAGTAACACAGTACGCCGCCAGGGACTCAAATCCTGCAGTGCCAGACGTGTCCCCCTGCTTAAGCCAGTACATGTCCAGGCCCGTCTGAAGTTTGCTAGAGAGCATTTGGATGATCCAGAAGAAGATTGGGAGAATGTCATATGGTCAGATGAAACCAAAATAGACCTTTTTGGTAAAAAATCAACTCGTCGTGTTTGGAGGACAAAGAATGCTGAGTTGCATCCAAAGAACACCATACCTACTGTGAAGCATGGGGGTGGAAACATCATGCTTTGGGGCTGTTTTTCTGCAAAGGGACCAGGACGACTGATCCGTGTAAAGGAAAGAATGAATGGGGCCATGTATCGTGACATTTTGAGTGAAAACCTCCTTCCGTCAGCAAGGGCATTGAAGATGAAACGTGGCTGGGTCTTTCAGCATGACAATGATCCCAAACACACCGCCCGGGCAACGAAGTAGTGGCTTCGTAAGAAGCATTTCAAGGTCCTGGAGTGGCCTAGCCAGTCTCCAGATCTCAACCCCATAGAAAATATTTTGGAGGGAGTTCAAAGTCTGTGTTGCCCAGCAACAGCCCCCCAAAAATCACTGCTCTAGAGGAGATCTGCATGGAGGAATGGGCCAAAATACCAGCAACAGTGTGTGAAAACCTTGTGAAGACTTACAGAAAATGTTTGACCTCTGTCATTGCCAACAAAGGGTATATAACAAAGTACTTTTGTTATTGGCCAAATACTTATTTTCCACCATAATTTGCAAATAAATTCATTAAAAATCATATAATGTGATTTTCTGGATTTTTTTTCTTCTCATTTTGTCTGTCATAGTTGAAGTGTACCTATGATGAAAATTACAGGCCTCATCTTTTTAATTGGGAGAACTTGCACAATTGGTGGCTGACTAAATACTTTTTTGCCCCACTGTAGACATATATAATATTGGCAGAAAGCTTAAATTCTTGTTAATCTAACTGCATTGTCCAATTTGCCATAGCTATTACAGTGAAAGAATACCATTCTATTGTTTGAGTGCACAGTTATTAACTTGGAAATGTATTAATGAAACAATTATGCACATTTGGGCAGTCTTGATACAACATTTAGAACAGAAATTCAATGGTTCATTGGATCAGTCTAAAACTTTGCACATACATTGCTGCCATCTAGTGGCCAAATCTAAATTGCGCCTGGGCTGTAAATAATACATTATGGCCATTCTCTTGCATTTCAAAGATGTTACAAAAAAAACTTGTTTTTTTTCTTTGTTTTATCTTTTACCAGATCTAATGTGTTATATTCTCCTACATTAATTTAACATTTCCACAATCTTCAAAGTGTTTCCTTTCAAATGGTATGAAGAATATGCATATCCTTGCTTCAGGTCCTGAGCTACAGGCAGATAGATTTGGATATGTCTTTTAGATGAAAATTTCAATCCTTAAGAGGTTTTTATGGCAGCTCCCCTGCACCTCTCTGATTCAGGGAGGTCGGGTTAAATGCAGAAGACACATTTCAGTTAAAGGTATTCATTTGTACAACTGACTAGGTGTCCCCCTTTCCAATATAATATGTAAACACATGCTAAACCTATGCTAAACTCTTGGTCTCTTGGTATCCTGACAGAGCAAGATATTTTTACCATTCATATTTTTTGTCAAGTTCCTCTTGTGTTTTCTCTCGCTGCCCTCCTGACCAAGGATTGAATCAACTGAGTTGTTTGTATGCCTTTACGCTTCTCAGTAATATCATTGAACTAACGGCATTCCCATCACATCCGCTATGTTTAACCCTCCTTCAGTTCAATCCATTCAGCTGATTGATTTAATGGTGAATGAGCATGACTGTTTTTAAAATGGAGCATTCTTGAAACATTAACCTGACAATCATTTTTACCATACAACCCTTTTTACTTATAAATAGAAAGTATAATCAAAGGCTCTTAAGTAAAACCAGAGCTTTGATACTGTTAGTGTTACCTGTTAAGAATCAAGGTGAAAGGTTATCTTAACTATTAATAATTGAGTCCTGATGATGGCTAACAGCCAGGGGAAATCAAGAGTGTGTGTATTGTCTCTTGAACTTTGACCCTGCTCGTGATCCATACGTTGAACTCCGACAGTTTCTTTAAATTCAGTTAAAGGCTTTGGTTTTTCCATTTATGTTTTGAGAATGGACTTGAGCACGTATAGCTTGTTAGCACGTAGGGCGCACCGATTGGTGTTACCTCATTAGTCAGAATGTGTTACACCTATGCTGGCGTGTCCATCTTGTTAGTAGGAAGGTGTTTCAGCTGTGCTGCCCCAGGTGCTATTTTTTAAAGAGTGACAGGCTTCAGTTGTCTTTAGTGATGTGGAGGGTCAACGCCTGTAGTTGGCACTCCCGATTTGATTTCTAGAAAAACATTATTTTGTCTGATTTCCCTGTTTTCATTTTGATTTATGGTTTACTTCCTGTCTTCCAGTTTGGTGTGGGTTTTTATTTTGTTTGCCTCTTAGTGGGTGCATTTAGTGGATGCTCATGATGGGTGTCTTAGGTCCCAGTTGTTGTTGCATGCAACTTTCAGTGGACATCCCTTTTAGAACCCCCTCCTAAAACCCCACCTGTTTTGTTTTGGTTGTTGTCAGTGACTCTTTGTTAGTTCCCTGTTTTGTTTGAGTGACGTTTTTGGTTTTCTTGCTTGGGAACGTAACAACTTCTTGCTTGGGAACGTGTGTTCAGCCCCCTCCTGTAATTCCTGTTCACCCATGACTGCATGGCCACACGTCTCCAACTCAATCATCAAGTTTGCTGATGACACAACAGTAGGAGGCCTGATTACCAACAATGATGAGACAGCCTACAGGGAGGAGGTGAGGTCCCTGGCGGAGTGATGCCAGGAAAATAACTTCTTCCTCAATGTCAACAAAGCTAAGGAGCTGATCGTGGACTACAGGAGACAGCAGAGAGAGCACGCCCCTATGAGCACTCCCCTATCCACATCGACGGACCCCCACAGCCTGTTCACCCCCCACCATCTACAGGGAGGAGACCGTACAGTTGCATCAAAGCTGGGACCAAGAGACTGAGCAAAAGCTTCTATCTACAGGCCATTAGACTGTTAAACAGTCACCACTAGTCGGCCTACGCCCAGGACCCTGCCCTGAACCTTAATCACTGTTCTAGCCGGCTACCACCCGGTACTCTACTTTGCACTCTAGAGACTGCTGCCCTATGTATATAGTCATTGAATACTTGTCACTAATGTTTACTCTCTTCACGTGTATATACTGTATTCTAGTCATGACTCATATACACAGTACCAGTCAAAAGTTTGGACACCTACTCATTCAAAGGTTTTTCTTTATTTGACTATTTTCTACATTGTAGAATGATAATGAAGACACAAAAACTAGGAAGGAACACATGGAATCATGTAGTAACCAAAAATGTTTTAAACAAATAAAAATATATTTTAGATTCTTCAAAGTAGCCACCCTTTGCCTTGATGATAGCTTTGCACACTCTAGAAACACAAGCATTTTGTTGCACCTGCGATAACTCAACCATAAACTTTGATTTGATTTACAGTACAGTAATTCCTTGAGTTGCTAGTTGTGGGATTAAGGGTCTGTGGTTTTCTGACACAAGGATGTGTTGTATACCAGGTATTCACAGAGATCTATACCCATTATGTAATTCACCTGGCAGCATCCTGTTTCAGATGAAGAGTTGCTTATCTTGTCTAGGTTTTGCAGCTAATGGAGTTGAACGCCAGTTGGTAGACATGGCTGGGAGCAGCGTGAGTGTGTTGGTACATTCAGGGACAGTGACTATTACATCTTGAGGGTCAGCAAGTTCTCCTCTCTTCCATTTCTTCTACTTAAACGCCACCTGTTTTCATATCACCAAATGGTAATCTCTTTACATCTACCATGCTATCACTGTGGAAACCTCACAGATGGTCTTAGCTAATCTGATAATGTGGTTATGCAATGGGCCTTGTTTGATTAGAGTCCTGTGTACACATCTCTTTGGATCTGTGTGTATATCCTCTGTGCCCTTTCAATTTCTTCCATAAGCGTGGCATTGGGGCACCCGCTTCACTGAAGACACAATTCGTCTCCCACCGTTATGGAGCCTATGCTCTCCTTCTCATACTCAACACAACTTTTAAGAATATTGAAGTTCTGTAATGGGACTGCTGTTCATAATAGGGGAAACGTGCAGATAAACATCCCAGACACAGAACACTGTTTGTTACCTGTAATGATTTTATTACTTGAGTGCAAATATGTCATATCAGGGCTAAACTGATAAGCTGTCCCAATTTCAGGGAAATATGCTAATACATATAGTACAATGCACAGGTAAATGCCCTTTAACTTCTTGAGACAAGTAATAAAAATAACTTAATGTTATAACTGCACAACTGAATTGGCTTAATTTTGTGCAGATTCTCTGACCTGTTAAATTGCTTAACAAACACTCTGTAGTTATATTTTGCTTAGTGTGATAGTAACCACCATGTCTCTTTCTCATCCTGTTTACCAGCTCATCAAGACACACAACCTGCTGCCAAGCCGAAACTACATCTTTGGCTACCACCCCCATGGGATCTTCTCTTTTGGAGCCTTCTGTAACTTCGGAACAGAGGCCACCGGCTTCTCTAAGAAGTTCCCGGGCATCAAGCCTTCCCTGGCCACCCTGGCTGGAAACTTCCGGATGCCAGTCTTTAGAGACTATCTCATGTCTGGAGGTGAGATGGTTTCTCTGAGTTTTGTCCCTCTGTACTCAGTAAACTGCTGATACCAGCCCTGTATCTACCGACTCTAATCAGGTAGAACTCTGAGCTTTGTCCTATTTCCCAATCTAGACTAAACAATCCCTGTGCCTGCCAAACTGTAATTGCTGATGTCACTATTGTAAAGAGCTGCTTCAGTTAACCTTCGCTGTTAGCTTAATTATCTTCATTTCAAAGGTTTATTTTGCTCAACATCCACTAAGAATGTTTTTGTGCTCAAACAGTATTGATTTCTCTTCAAATGTCTTCTCCACTGCAAACACACTGACTTGTTTGGTCTTTGGGCCCATGTGTGATAACTGAGCCTAACCCCATCCTCTTCCATGTGTCAGGTATCTGCCCAGTGAACCGTAACTCCATTGACTACCTCCTCTCTCAGAATGGAACTGGCAATGCAGTGGTCATTGTTGTCGGGGGAGCAGCTGAATCTTTGAACTGTGTTCCAGGAAAGAATTCTGTCACCCTGAATAACCGCAAGGGCTTTGTGAGGTTGGCCCTCCAGCAAGGGTGAGTTTAGAGCACAAACTTCCCGGCCACACAAACACCATCCTGACAGGCGCACCTTCTGGTCACACACACACCTCTCAGTTACACGCATCAACTGATCAGACTACATGTTTGGTGAGAGACCTTACTGGGTCAGCACAGACACTGGTGTCATTATGACCAATTTGATGGAATAGAGAGAGTTGGCTCAACAATAGGTTTGATTGGCACATAAAACATACTTTCACGTGTGGTAATTTGTCCTCAAGTGCGCAGAGCTCCTCCTGACATACAGTATTGTACACAGACACTGGGTCAAGGCCAAAGGACAGGCTCCATCAGCTTGTGACTCAGAACATGTAATATACGCTGAACAAAAATATATAAACGCAACATGTAAAATTTTGGTCCCATGTTTCATGAGCTGAAATAAAAGATCCCAGAAATGTTCCATACAAACAATTAACTTATTTCTCTCAAATTTGTTGGACAAATTTGTTTACATCCATGCTAGTGAGTATTTCTCCTTTGCCAAGATAATCCATCCACCTGACAGGTGTGGCATATCAATAAGCTGATTAAACAGCATAATCAATACACAGATGCACCTTGTGCTGGGGACAATAAAAATCCACTCCCATAGGGCGGGCACAATTGACCCAGCATCGTCCGGGTTAGAGGAGAGGTGTTGGCCGGGGTAGGCCGTCATTGTAAAATAATAATTTGTTCTTAACTGACTTGCCTAGTTAAATAGTAAAAAAATGTAAAGTTATGTTTTATCAGACAACATGATACCACAGATGTCTCAAGTTTTGAGGGTGTGTGCAATTGGCATACTGACTGCAGGAATGTCCAACAGAGCTGTTGCCAGATAATTGAATGTTCATTTTCCCCCATAAACCACCTCTAACATAATTTTAGAGAATATGGCAGTACATTTAACTGCCTCACAGCCGCAGACCACGTGTATGGCATCGTGTGGGCGAGCAGATTGTTGATGTCAACGTTGTGAACCGAGTGCACCATGCTGACGTTGGGGTCATGGTATGGGCAGGCATAAGCTATGGACAATGAATACAATTGCATTTTATCTATGGTAATATGAATGCACAGAGATACCGTGACGAGATCCTGAGTCCCATTGCAAGGGAGATGTGCCACACTGCATGAGGCAAATGGTGGGGTCACACCAGATACTGACTGTTTTTTTTTTTACGTATCTGTGACCAACATATGCATATCTTTATTCCCAGTCATGTGAAATCCATAGATTAGGGCCTAATTAATCTATTTCCATTGACTGATTTCCTTATATGAACTGTAACTCAGTAAAATCTTTGAAATTGTTGCATTTATATTTTTGTTCAGTGTATTGTATGCCATTTATCAGACGCTTTATCAAATCAAATTTATTTATATAGCCCTTCGTACATCAGCTGATATCTCAAAGTGCTGTACAGAAACCCAGCCTAAAACCCCAAACAGCAAGCAATGCAGGTGTAGAAGCACGGTGGCTAGAAAAAACTCCCTAGAAAGGCCAAAACCTAGGAAGAAACCTAGAGAGGAACCAGGCTATGAGGGGTGGCCAGTCCTCTTCTGGCTGTGCCGGGTGGAGATTATAACAGAACATTGCCAAGATGTTCAAATGTTCATAAATGACCAGCTTGGTCAAATAATAATAATCACAGGCAGAACAGTTGAAACTGGAGCAGCAGCACGGCCAGGTGGACTGGGGACAGCAAGGAGTCATCTTGCCAGGTAGTCCTGAGGCATGGGCCTAGGGCTCAGGTCCTCCTCCTCCGAGAGAAAGAAATAGAGGAAGAGAGAATTAGAGAGAGCATACTTAAATTCACAGAGGACACCGGATAGGACAGGAGAAGTACTCCAGATATAACAAACTGACCCTAGCCCCCCGACACATAAACTACTGCAGCATAAATACTGGAGGCTGAGACAGGAGGGGTCAGGAGACACTGTGGCCCCATCCGATGATACCGCCGGACAGGGCCAAACAGAAAGGATATAACCCCACCCACTTTGCCAAAGCATAGCCCCCACACCACTAGAGGGATATCTTCAACCACCAACTTACCATCCTGAGACAAGGCCGAGTATAGCCCACAAAGATCTCCGCCACGGCACAACCCAAGGGGGGCGCCAACCCAGACAAGAAGATCACATCAGTGACTCAACCCACTTAAGTGACGTACCCCTCCTAGGGACGGCTTGAAAGAGCACAAGTAAGCCAGTGACTCAGCCCCTGTAATAGGGTTGGAGGTAGAGAATCCCAGTGGAAAGAGGGGAACCAGCCAGGCAGAGACAGCAAGGGCGGTTCGTTGCTCCAGAGCCTTTCCGTTCACCTTCACACTCCTGCGCCAGACTACACTCAATCATATGACCCACTGAAGAGATGAGTCTTCAATAAAGACTTAAAGGCTGAGACCGAGTCTGCGTCTCTCACATGGGTAGGCAGACCATTCCATAAAAATTGAGCTCTATAGGAGAAAGCCCTGCCTCCGCTGTTTGCTTAGAAATTCTAGCGACAATTATGAGGCCTGCGTCTTGTGACCGTAGCGTACGTGTAGGTATGTACTGTGGGACCAAATCAGAGAGATAGGTAGGAGCAAGCCCATGTAATGCTTTGTAGGTTAGCAGAAAGACCTTGAAATCAGCCCTGGCCTTGACAGGAAGCCAGTGTAGGGAGGCTAGCACTGGAGTAATATGATCAAATTTTGGGGTTCTAGTCAGGATTCTAGCAGCCATATTTAGCAGTAACTGAAGTTTATTTAGTGCTTTATCCGGGTAGCCAGAAGGTAGAGCATTGCAGTAGTCTAACCTAGAAATAACAAAAGCATGGATTAAGTTTTCTGCATCATTTTTGGACAGAAAGTTTCTGATTTTTGCAATGTTACGTAGATGGAAAAAAGCTGTCCTTCAAACAGTCTTGATATGTTCGTCAAAAGAGAGATCAGGGTCCAGAGTAATGCCGAGGTCCTTCACAGTTTTATTTGAGACGACTGTACAACCATCAAGATTAATTGTCAGATTCAACAGAAGTTCTCTTTGTTTCTTGGGACCTAGAACAAGCATCTCTGTTTTGTCCGAGTTTAAAAGTAGGACGTTTGCAGCCATCCACTTCCTTATGTCTGAAACACAGGCTTCTAGCGAGGGCAATTTTGGGGCTTCACCATGTTTCATTTATCCCAAGTGACTTAGTCATGAATCGAACCCACTATCCTGGTGTTGCAAGCGCCATGCTTTACCAACTGAGCTACTGAAAACAAAGTCTGGGTAAACTGGTGTAGGTGAGCTGTTATAAACCACATGGTTTAGTAGCCCATCATTCAGTGATCAGATATCTGTTATGCCTTATGAGTAACTTCAGGAGACTATTGTAAACCCCCTCTCTCTGTCAGGTCTGACCTGGTACCAGTCTACTCCTTTGGGGAGAACGATGTGTACAAACAGGTGATCTTCGAGGAGAGAACCTGGTGGCGGCTGGCTCAAAAGCGACTGCAGAAGATTATTGGTTTTGCGCCCTGTCTGTTCCATGGCTGTGGCTTCTTCTCCTCCGATTCCTGGGGAATGGTGCCTTACAACAAACCCATCACCACCATCGGTAAGAAAAACCCTCTCCAAGACCCTACTGACTGTCTCACTAGGGTTGCAAGCCACCGGTAATTTAACATATTTACTGGAATCTATCGTAACTTTGGTAATTTATACTTGAATCACTTTTGAAAAATGTATTCATTTTATAGTATTAATATATTACATCTGTCCATGACTTTCTAGTATATAGACCATATGGTTCAATAGCCTCATTCATGAAAAAAGCATTTCATCAACATTATTTTCAATTAATTCAGAAACTATTCCAACTATTGACTGTATTCACAACTGACACCAGTTTGACACCGAAACATTAACAAATACATGTTGACATAGTAAAAAAGTATAAAAGTATATAAAAGTATATATATATATATAGGATATTTCATGCTATAATCCTCATATTAAAAACAATGGTGTTCTCTTAGTTGATGGTTTATATTTAGGATAATGTTTTACAGCTTTGTCATTCTATTTTTCTATCATCTTACTTCATTATTTCATATATTTGACATGTGATTAGTCCACACAGAGGGCCAGAGATTATTACAGACGCCTGTGATAATCGGAAGTACCCAAAAGAGCCTCTTGATGACTTGTGATAGATTAACATAAAATCCTTGAAAGATACCAAAATTCTGGTAGTTTACTGGTAAACTTTGGTTTCCAGTTGTTTACCCTCCCTTTTCAATCCCATCTCTTACAGGCATTTAGTGCTTGTTGACTTAGCTTCTGTTAGGGATTCAGTCTTCGGATGGTCTGTAATTATAATTTCAATGATCGGACTGTTATGGTTACTACCAAGCAGTTGAGCTACTCTAGTTCCTCTGTGTTAACAGAACCATCCACCCAGTCAATATTTACTCTCCCCTGCATCAAGGTTATATTAATGTTTAACACTACAGCTCATTAAACTACGTATTTCCAATATGTTAAATGTTTTTGAAAGTTGATTTTTGGGATACAGATTTGTACATGTTTATTTCTCTTAGTGGGTGAACCGATCACAGTGCCAAAGATTGAGCAGCCTCCTCGGGATATGGTGGATCTGTACCATGCCATGTACATCAATTCCCTCACCAGCCTCTTTGACAAGTATAAGACCCGCTTCGGCCTGAAGGAGAGTGACATCCTGCACATCCATTGAGAAAGGGTCAGCTGTGGCAGCTGTCTGTTCAGCGCTGCCCCTCCATTCACTTGCCTGGCTCTGATTGATTGTCTCTGGAATTCAATCTATATACATTAAGCTGTGTGTATATAAACCCACCGCGCTCTCAGCAACACTCACGTCGGTACTCCACTCAGGATGAAAATGGCAGGTCTTAGGTCACCTTACTATTCTCTCTGACCTAGTCACTGTCAATGGCAAAGTTGACTAACTTCCATTTATTGAATATTTTATTGAGTGTATGACACATCTATAGATGTGTTCCATGACAGAAAAGTATAGTTAAGGTATGATCCCTTGCTTTATTGTGCAGTGGAACTCCCACTAGGTGGCACTAGAAGGTTACACAAGACACACACAAGCACCATCTTTGTTTCCTCCATGTATCCATGTCATTTTCACTTAGAATAGGCCTGTACAACGAATGTGTTAAGTGCCCCGAAAGGTAAATATAGGATGATGTTTTGAGACCTTACTTTTTGTTGTTGTTGCTAAATGCACAAACAATGCAATTGTAAGGGTGTTGCCTTAGTGAGATGTTGATAGTGTGGTTTATTGAGCCAACGAGCTGATGGGTGTCCCCTCCCCACACATGCACACTTCATTGAAACTTGAAAGTGAAGGAATTCTATTGAATGGATTTAGATTGTGCATATTGGTAATACAATCTGATTGTGTGATGGAACTAAGTATTAATTGTATTTTGTAAATAAGAACATTTTCAATGAAAATTAATATATTGATGCACTTTTTGTATTTGTGACAACCCTCTGAGGTATTTCTCTAAAACATGCCTTTGAAAGAGTCCTATGTCAAATTTGCCAATTTCTAAGAGAATCACTATGGTGCTTTTGTCATTTAACCTTGACCTGTGTTTTAGTTTTGTTGTACATTTCTCCACATGAGTGTGTTGAGTGGGTTGCAGAGTGTTACCTAGTGCATTGAGGCCCCATGTACTGTAGTGATGGTGATGTAAGAACAATTTCAGGGTGAAGAACATTTCTTCCTCTACCCAGAGGGCAGATTACTGATGAATGAAATTAAGAGATTGCAAAGCATATGCCTTATTAAAAAAAAAAACTACAACTCAAACTTCTTAGGGGGCTTCCACTCACTTGAGTAAAATGGCAAAGGGGTTGCTATCACAGATTTGAATTAGAGTATAAAAGTCACAAACTCCCCCAGTATTTACCAAGAAGTGTTTGAGATAAATCATTTTTTTCATATGGGGCATATCAAGTCCATTATCCAGCCAATGATCCTAGGTGAAGAAATGTATGTATGTTGTATATTATGCAAGATAAAAAGACTACAAGATTTCACCTCATGGCAAAATAATTGAGATTGGTGATAAATAGTGACATTCAAAACTTAATTTCTTCTAGATTCATCGGGGACTTTTTTGCAAAGAACAGTGAACATCCTCTCCTAATTCATGTGCAATAAATACAGCAAGAAATAGCAGCCAATGCATGTTTATTTTGTGAATGAATGGCTTCATCACAGTCAACTTAAATTAAACTTTATGTTTCCAGAATAAAACTATTTTTCAGTCCCACATCACAATGCCAGAATGTAATTTTGCTCAAGCTATAAAATAAGGCATTTGTAGACATAATCACAAGCACACCAAATGTCCTAGGGTTGGGGGAACTATACATTGATGCATGCACACAACTCCTCAAGTGATAGAAAACGTCAAAATGTTCTCTTAAAACACATTCCATGTCTTTTTTTACAGACTCCAGTTACTACAAAGACCCCTAATTCCAGATTAAGATCATCCAAAGATACTTGATTTACTGTCTGATAATCCCCTACTGTCACTCTATATCACAACATAAGAGTTGAGTATGTCCATTTCTTGTATGTGAGGGATGTTCATGAAAACGTCTTTCAATATTTTGTGAGATCAAAAATGTAAATAGATGCACAAACAATTTGTGATTTAATTCATGACAAAAAGGCTACTGCTCAACTGTCATTTTGTCATGTGTCATTTAGTTTTCTAAAAGTAGGCCTTTGCTAAATGTATTGCGAAAGAGATGCCATGCTGTTCAAAGACTAGGGGGGGTTTCTTGTTTGGACAAAAGACTGTCCTCTATCCACTCTCCTCCGTGACCCGGAAACCGCTAAGTGGTTGAGTGGTCAAGGAGTGTGTCAATTTGTTATTAGGCAAACGGAAGTGTCCTCCCCTCCTCGATAGCCACCTTTCATCGAGGATACTCGTGTATACTACCACAGAAGAGTTTTGAAATGTACCACACTCCCCCTTCTTCTTCTGGATTGTGTTGGCGGATCGCATTCAATTTAAGATGCAAACACTTACCTACTGTACTGGTGTGTGAGACCATGAACACACCACCTCATTCCACTATGTCCCCGATCTATTCATACTCCAGACCAACAGTATTTCTCTGCCGCTGCCACCACAACCTCTATTTTCTATGACTTTCAATCCATTTCTGCAGTACAATTGACAACCATAGAAACCTACCTTACTGAAGCACATAATCTTCCCATCACCCTCTATTAGTCTCTGCCTATTCACAGGAATCCTCTCAGGATCCCTCAACCTGGACCCATCTTCCTCTCCTACTCTCTTCACTGCTTCAGCACAACCTCAACCTGCCTTTCTCTCACCGGACACAGTTAGAGAAAGGGCACCCCCACATGTTTCTCCATTGAAACTACACATTCCTTCGTCTCATGCCCTCCTGCAGACTTTGCACATCTAGTACTCCCCCTCCTACATATTGCTGCAACATGCCAAGAAATTTGACGCCTGAAACACTGAAGTATTTTAGGAACAAATGCTCTCAGGGGACAACTTACACTTCCTACCTATACCTTATCTAGCAAAGACTACATCAAAACTCAGCAGGAAAGACAATATCTTTTCTGTTTCCCCACCGGATCTGCGTCACGGCAAACATCACAGACACTGGGAATCTGATCAATCAACTGATCTCACTCAACATTTAATGCCACCCCCGTTCACTCCTTTCAATGGCGCCCTGCTCCGGAGAACAAAGCATGCCACATTTATTTTCCCTAATCGTGAGATCCGGAGCTCCCGCTCCCTCTGGGTTGAAGAAACACAATAAGTCATCACTAGTCCACTCCTAGTTACTTTCACCAACTTAACAGTCCTCAATCTCTTCTCCAGTCAATATACCACCACATATGGATCAGCCAAAATGCAAGGATCCATTCTCTCCACAAATCTTACTCACACTGGGCCATTCTTTATATCCCCGGATCGAGGCCTGACCTTGGCGGTCCCCATTGCAGGAACTTCATCCACACTCATCAGGTTCCATCTCCGAGCTACTGGAACACGTATCCCTCTTTTTGCACTTGATGCTAACCTTCCTCTCCACACTGCTTCCCTCTACATTCAACTTCTTCTCAACAGTCATCACTGCACCTGCCACCACATTCATCCTCACTCTCATCTCTCTCTATTTCCTCCAGTTCTTCCAAATGTTCTGTGAAATCCCTCATTTCATATTCCCTCATAACCATTTCCACTTTTCTCCTTTTTTTCCTTGTCCATTATCTTCTCTGTCACCAGATCTTTCAGAAGGCCTGTGTAATCCCACACTCCATGTTTATTCATAATATGCTCCACTTTCTTGCTTATTTCCTTTTCTGCCATCTTCTCCAATCACTCCCATTCTCCAAACATTTCTCCCTGTGCAACTTCTCCAAAGAAACCCCAGTTAGTGTCTATGAAAGGGCAAAATACTCACTCCCGACTCTACTCGCCCTTTCTTTGTTTCTTTTTGGACGGAGCCTCTCATCACTGACCTTCTCATTCACTTAGGCAGCCTACCACACCTTTGAATACATTTAGTTTTGTCCGAGAAAAATATTGCTAGTTTAAAAACAAAATGTTATCGTTTTATTTATAAAATGTCTTGCAAAACGGACTTAATTTGTTTTGATCACTTTACACATTTATTTTGGGATCCACCCCTGTAAACGTAATTTGCCTAATGGCGCACGAGTGGAGAAGTACCATCTCATTTCAAGCAAGCGCATTTCCATTCACGTTCACTCTCCTCGCCAACTTCTCCTCGACTGAGGAGAGAGGACACAGGAGGCAAGAAAATCTAATCGATAAAAGGTTATTAACTGTTGAATTGATACTGTTTCTTGCCACCTTGTGCAAGTTTGAAGGCTAGGTTGATTGGTGCTTTATTTTGTGATTGCTGAAGGTCCATACAATAGAGTACCACAGTATGAGTCATAATTCCCATAAAACCTAGCAGTCAGAAATGGTTCCAATCGTTTTTTTACCATACATTTTTCCCAGAGGAGATTTTAGAAACACTTCAAATAAAGGCTGTGTTTTGTGTAGGCTTACCCTTGCGTGACTGATAACCGTGTATATATCTCTCCGGACAAGGAGACTTTTATCAATGTATTCACCAGTATTTACCCCCAACAGATTAAATGCTAATGAACTGCTAATGTGGCTATCATAAAGAACTACAAATCCCATGTTGATCTGGACAAGACTGCCAAATCGAGGCAAAGGTAAGAATCTCTAGATTAACCTATCTAATGCTAGCTAAACATAGTAATGAATAAATTGGCAACATTACTTTTAAATGTACCTGTTAGCAAAGGTGCCAGCTAGAGGTGACGTGCAGGAGGTTGCAGCGATTTGTAGTCTTGTATCTACTTTGATGTTAATAAAGCATCTTCGAATCTGAGCGTAAATAGAGGCTCCACTCCACTCTTTTGTATGGTGTGAGAGTGTTGGATTTGGTCAGCAAAAAATGTGATCGCTAAGTGAGGCTTATTTGATTGAATAGAAGTTAAGTAATGTTTAGTTTGGTACGAATGTACTGATATAAGTGGACGCATATGGCATCTAGGCAACTTTGAGAAACATTTTTAATATCAGTT
Organism: Oncorhynchus nerka; assembly: GCF_034236695.1. Taxonomy (NCBI): domain Eukaryota; kingdom Metazoa; phylum Chordata; class Actinopteri; order Salmoniformes; family Salmonidae; genus Oncorhynchus; species Oncorhynchus nerka. Next base: position 67,173,442 of record NC_088405.1, on the reverse strand, counting down.
ATTTCTGTTGTTTACATGCTTATTACAAGCATTTCGCTACACTCGCATTAACATCTGCTAACCATGTGTATGTGACAAATAAAATTTGATTTGATCTGCCCTCTCATTGGCTAGAATGTTCCCACCTGATCTCGCCTGTCCGTGCATGCCTTTCCACCTTTGTGACAACCAGCTTGTTCAACATTGCAGGCGACTGCCGACTAACTGATCTACAAATCATTTTGCACCATAAAAAAGACTCATTATTATTTGTAGATCAGTCAGTCAGTCAACATTTACCCACAATGCATCATGGATGTTATGCTCTTGAACACGACCAACTACTACCATTGTAGAGGCTTCTAAACAGCTTTTACCCACAAGCCATACGACTCCTGAACATCAAGTTAAATGGCTACCCAGACTATTCACATTGCCCCCCCCTCTCCAAACCACTGCCACTCTCTGTTGTCATCTATGCATAGTCACTTTAATTAACTCTACCTACATGTACATACTACCTCAACTAACCGATGCCTCCGCACATTGACTTTGTACCTGCACCCCCCTGTATATATTGTTATTTTTTACTGCTCCTCTTTAATTACTTGTTACTTTTATCTCTTATTCTTATCTGTATTTCTTGAAACTGCACTGTCTGTTAGGGGCTTGAAAGTAAGCATTTCACAGTAAGGTCTACCTACACCTGTTGTATTTGGAGCATGTGACTAATACAATTTGATTTGATTGTTAGATAAGACCATCTCGTCATTATATAGAGTATCTCTGGTTGAGTGCGTTGTCGCCACAGACAGAACAATATTTTCACCGGATGCATAAATGTGAAGCATCCGCTTGGCATTTCCACTCACTACCATGGAGGAAGGCCACTGTCCGGCAGTGGGAGAAGATGGAATTTGGCCTACATTCTGTAAATGTTCTCATCGATGAAACATTTAGCAACTGTTATGAAAAGAGTAGACTACGTTTTGTAGACTTTGCCCTTTGAAAAAGTTTGAGAAAATCGCAATTTTTAGGAGTGCAGAGGCGAATTTAGTTATTGCAAACGCACACTTCAGAGTAGGCGTCCCCTAACGGAAATATGCAGATGATGCTAGATCGCGCCAATAGGATCTCGCTAGATGTCTGCCCACTGACTCAGTTGTTCCCGTTGGATATGTGGACTGTGGTCAATCTTGGTTTAGTTACAAAAATATTTGTTGTCACCATCAGCGAATGATACATCATTGGTCGCCATACATAAACACCCACTTCCTCATATTGCAGCTCTAGAGGTTTGTCTCTCCGCCCCTTTCTTTGTGATAGACATATTTGACAAATAGCAATGCATAAATCGAACGACAGGCACAGCCGCAAATAGCAATGCATAAATCGAACGACAGGCACAGCCGTGGACCAATCAGTGATCTACTGGTGCTGCCCTCTAAACAGACCGAAATCTACCTGAGCAAGTCCTACTTTGTTTATGTCACATAGCTAGCTAGCTACATAGCTTGCTAACTGACAGCTTCAAGAGTGCTGTTTTCTTACGAACGTTCGCTACACGGATGCATACATTTCTGCCGTAGAAGTTAAATCTAGATGTACAGGATCTGGGTTTGATCGGTGGCAGGGCTGAGATGTTTTGTTGAATGAAGGAGCGAACGCCCTGGTGCCGTTAGGAGAATGAACTCCATCACCGGTCGGGATCACCCTGTCAACTCTGGAGCTTCATCTTCTCGAGCCTTGCACGTTGAGCTCACATCTCAGCAGGTAAGGACAAACACCCGTAATTCGGAGTTTATGTAGATTGTATGCGTATTGTATTGTTACGTTGCTGTGTGTCAGCTGCAAGATGAATACAACAGGCCTGCAGAGTGAGCTACGCTAACTAGCAAGCTAACGTTAGCTCAGCTGACTTTTACAGCTCTCTTGAGTATCCAGACAGCTCTAACTTTCTAAGACTTAGTCCGTTACATAAAAAGTTGTATTTAATAACAATATACATGTGCAAACGTAAGATATTGTTAGCTATCTAGTTTGCAAGCTACAGAGACGATGATAATTAGTCAGTTTAGTAAGACCTGGCCTGATACCGAGGCACCACTACAGTAATTTGGTCACCTGACTTATGAACTAGTTACAGGACAGACCCTTCAGTCTGATGCCCAAGGTCTTTGCACAAGTTATTATGAATAAGTCCTCAGCAACCAGCTTGGCCCTAATAGGACTGAAACCACATCAGACATAGCTATACGTCTACAGCTCTCAAAATGCACCTTTACCTGCAAGCCCTTGCACTTGATATGACCAAAAAGTGGTCTTTCAGTGGCCAGTTTATTAGGTACACCACCCCGTTCATGAAAATGGTTTGGTCCTACAGACCGTGAGTCATGTGGCATAAAGCAGGCATCGAGGCATTCAGTTACTGTTCGATTGAATGTTAGGATGGGCAAAACGAGTGACATAAGCGGCTTTGAACGTGGTATGATCATCGGTACCAGGCGTGCCAGTTGTAGTATCTCAGAAACAGCCGGCCTCCTGGGCTTTTCAACGCACGACGCTGTCTAGGGTTTATCAAGAATGGTGTGACAAACAAAAAATATCCAGCCAGCGGTAGTTTTGTGGGCAAAAATGGCTTGTTGATGAGAGGTTGAAGGAGAATGTCAAGAATCGTGCAAGCTAACATGGCGGGCCACAAATAACTGCTCAGTACAAGAAGAAGTGGCTCAAGTGGCGACTCGGTCACCAACACTGGACAATTTGAGGAGTGTAAAAACATTGCAGATGCAAAGTTTGGTAACAGAATAACTGCGCAAACAGCACAAACCGTCATTCTGTTACCAAACTTAGCATCTGCACTGTTCATCAACTAAATATGTTTATGGTTTGCAAAGTTAAGCAATCATTGGTTTTTGTTTGACATGCATTTTAAAGTGAAACATCTGAGTCTGTGTCACTCTGTTACCATGGAACTGCCTCTATTCTAACATGTTTTTATTTAATTTGGAGTAGAGTAGGATACACCTAGGCCTACTACTTTATTATGTGGTCATTGTGCAAAGGTTCAGAGCTAGATCGTGACCTGCGTGTTAAGTTCTGTCCCTTAGAGTAAGAACTTATGATCCATGAAGAAAAACATTGTCTGTTTTGACAGCTATGAAATGGGACCATTGAAAGTAAAGGCCACCGAAAATGTAACACCAAAATGTGTGAACATTTACAGTTCTCTGTCAAACAGCCCGTATTGTAACGATGCTTCGTGGGCGACTGTTGTCATTGTGTTCAGAGGGTCCCTGGTTCGATCCCAGGTTGGTGCAAGGAGAGGGACAGAAGTAATACTGTTAAGTTTTGGCTCCCGAGTGGAACAGAGGTCTAAGGAACTGCATCTCAGTGCTAAAGGCGTCACTACAGGCACCCTGGTTCGAATCCAGGCTGTATCACAACCGGCCGTGATTGGGAGGCCCATAGGGCGGTGCACAATTGGCCCAGTGTCGTCCGGGTTTGGCTGGTGTAGGCGTCATTGTAAATAAGAATTTGTTCTAAACAGACTTGCCTAGTTAAGTAAAGGTACCAAAAAAATACACCTGGATGGACTCAACCATTTACCTTCACAGCACGATGACTATGGCCGGGACAATAGCACTATCTCAACACTCGTTAGTATCGTGGCAAAGAATCAAAACACAAAGAAGTTCTAACTTCTTTAGGAAAATGGCCCGAATGGTGGAAACAGACTTACGTTGTCATCCAGAGTCACATTTATTTATGTCCCAAGCTAAAGTACACAATATTTTACGTACAACAGGTTTTTTAAGGACAACCGAGTTTGGTCTGCTTGGTGTTTTCATTTTTGCCATGGGAAAAATATTCTGGTACTGGCATTGTCCCAGTGCTAAAGATCACCAGTTGGCCTAGTAGGTAGATTATATGTTCTGCTGGAGACCCTATTTGCTCTCATAGCTACAAATGAGCTCATTCGGAGAAATGTCTTCTGACATTTTTGTGGAGGGAAAAAGCCTTTGCCGAACAAGCTGTGTTTTTGTTTCGAGGGCCTTAATCTTTTAGAGAATCCCATGACTTCGATTTATCCCTAATGCCTGTGGTGGTGGAAGCTCAGTGTGGGTTGCTGGAGATTGAAGAATGCAGATCAGGTGAAGACCGGCCGTTGACATAAAGTCCTGCTGCTTCTCTGATGCTGCTGCCCGGAGGGGCCCCTCTTTTTATGAGTATCGTGTCATGTCCCATGGTCGTTCTCTTGACTTATCCACTCTCAATTATGAGGTCTTTTCTTTGGAGCCATTTATTTTTTTATAGATTCAGTCATCTGTGGGAAAAAAGTGTACAGTTATCTTTTTTTGATTGGACATAACTGAGCCTTATTCTTCAAGTGGGTTCCTTTTATTTTATGCTCAGTTTTTGAAGGATGGATTTTTTTTTTTTTACTGATATCCAACCATGGTGATGTTCTGTACAAAGAGTTTTTGTGCATCAATGGTACGCTGGATTGAGCTTTATTTGATGAAACTGTGACTCTCTTGTGTATGCAAGGCTTTTGTAATGGAAACGCACAGTGAAGTCAAAACATGAACTCTGGTTTCAAATGGAACTCTCGTCTGCATCTGTGGTCAGTTATTCCCGGACGTGAATCATTCCATAAAATTTATTTTTTGGGGGTAAATGTTTAACCAGATACTTTAAGTTATCTCAAACTGACCCACCATATTCTAAAATTACAGTTAATTTTTTTTAACTTGAGGATGTACAGCAGGGTTCCCCAATAGCCAGGACACATTCACCACCCCCCCACCCCCAAGTTTTCAGAGCAAAAAAAGTTTTGGGGTCACTTAAAAATGTCCTTGTTTTTTAAGGAGTTCCTCTGTCCAGGGCCTGTGTTCTTTTGCTCATCTTAATCTTTTATTTTTATTGTCCAGTCTGAGATATGGCTTTTTCTTTGCAACAAGGCCAGCATTCTGGAGTTGCCTCTTCACTGTTGACGTTGAGACTGGTGTTTTGTGGGTACTATTTAATGAAGCTGCCAGTTGAGGACTTGTGAGGCGTCTTTCTCAAACTAAAACACTCTAATGTACTTGTCCTCTTGCTCAGTTGTGCACCGGGGCCTCACACTCCTCTTACTATTCTGGTTAGAGCCAGTTTGCATTGTTCTGTGAAGGGAGTAGTACACAGCGTTGTACAAGACCTTCAGTTTCTTGGCAATTTCTCACATGGGATAGTCTTAATTTCTCAAAACAAGAATAGACTGATGAGTTTCGGAAGAAAGTTCTTTGTTTCTGGCCATTTTGAGCCTGTAATCAAACCCAAAAATACTGATGCTCCAGATACTCAGCTAGTCTAAAGAAGGCCCGTTTTATTGCTTCTTTAATCAGAACAACAGGTTTCAGCTGTGCTAACATATTTGCAAAAGGGTTTTCTAATGATCAGTTAGCCTTTTTTAAATGATAAACTTGGATTAGCTAATATACCGTGCCATTGGAACACAGGAGTGATGGTTGCTGATAATGGGCCTCTGACACCTATATACAGTGGGTCAAAAAAGTATTTAGTCAGCCACCAATTGTGCAAGTTCTCCCACTTAAAAAGATGAGAGGCCTGTAATTTTCATCATAGGTACACTTCAACTATGACAGACAAAATGAGAGAAAAAAATCCAGAAAAACACATTGTAGGATTTTTTTATGAATTTATTTGCAAATTATGGTGGAAAATAAGTATTTGGTCACCTACAAAAGTTTATCTCAATACTTTGTTATATACCCTTTGTTGGCAATGACAGAGGTCAAACATTTTCTGTAAGTCTTCACAAGGTTTTCACACACTGTTGCTGGTATTTTGGCCCATTCCTCCATGCAGATCTCCTCTAGAGCAGTGATGTTTTGGGGCTGTTGCTGGGCAACACGGACTTTCAACTCCCTCCAAATATTTTCTATGGGGTTGAGATCTGGAGACTGGCTAGGCCACTCCAGGACCTTGAAATGCTTCTTACGAAGCCACTCCTTCGTTGCCCGGGCGGTGTGTTTGGGATCATTGTCATGCTGAAAGACCCAGCCACGTTTCATCTTCAATGCCCTTGCTGATGGAAGGAGGTTTTCACTCAAAATCTCACGATACATGGCCCCATTCATTCTTTCCTTTACACGGATCAGTCGTCCTGGTCCCTTTGCAGAAAAACAGCCCCAAAGCATGATGTTTCCACCCCCATGCTTCACATTAGGTATGGTGTTCTTTGGATGCAAGTCAGCATTCTTTGTCCTCCAAACACGACGAGTTGAGGTTTTACCAAAAAGTTATATTTTGGTTTGATCTGACCGTATGACATTCTCCCAATCTTCTTCTGGATCATCCAAATGATCTCTAGCAAACTTCAGACGGGCCTGGACATGTATTGGCTTAAGCAGGGGGACACTGCAGGATTTGAGTCCCTGGCGGCGTAGTGTGTTACTGATGGTAGGCTTTGTTACTTTGGTCCCAGCTCTCTGCAGGTCAGTCACTAGGTCCCCCCGTGTGGTTCTGGGATTTTTGCTCACCGTTCTTGTGATCATTTTGACCCCACGGGGTGAGATCTTGCGTGGAGCCCCAGATCGAGGGAGATTATCAGTGGTCTTGTATGTCTTCCACTTCCTAATAATTGCTCCCACAGTTGATTTCTTCAAACCAAGCTGCTTATCTATTGCAGATTCAGTCTTCCCAGCCTGGTGCAGGTCTACAATTTTGTTGCTGGTGTCCTTTGACAGCTCTTTGGTCTTGGCCATAGTGGAGTTTGGAGTGTGACTGTTTGAGGTTGTGGACAGGTCTTTTATACTGATAAGAAGTTAAAACAGGTGCCATTAATACAGGTAATGAGTGGAGGACAGAGGAGCCTCTTAAAGAAGAAGTTACAGGTCTGTGAGAGCCAGAAGTCTTACTTGTTTGTAGGTGACCAAATACTTATTTTCCACCATAATTTGCAAATAAATAAATTAAAAATCCAACAATGTGATTTTCTGGATTGATTTTTTCTCATTTTGTCTGTCATAGTTGAAATGTACCTATGATGAAAATTACAGGCCTCGTATTTTTAATTGGGAGAACTTGCACAATTGGTGGCTGACTAAATACTTTTTTGCCCCACTGTAGATATTGTATTTCTGATCAATTTGCTGTTATTTTAATGGACAAAAAATGTGCTTTTCTTTCAAAAACAAGGACACTTCTAAGTGACCCCAAACTTTTGAACGGTAGTGTAATATACATGCATTCATTAATACATACATACATACATACATACATACATACATACATACATACAGTACCGGTCAAAAGTTTGGACACCTACTCATTCCAGGGGATTTCTTTATTTTTACTATTTTCTACTTTGTAGAATAATAGCAAAGACATCAAAACTATGAAAATAACACATGGAATCATGTAGTAACCAACAGTGTTAAAATCTAAATATATTTGAGAATCTTCGAAGTAGCCACCCTTTGCCTTGATGACAGCTTTGCACGCTCTTGGCATTCTCTCAACCAGCTTCATGAGGCATAAGACTGTAAAATCATGAGGAAATCAGCTCAAATTGATTCTAATTTAGTAAGTCTGTTCCCAAGTATTCCCATGCATAAATAGAGGGATACAGTATATGCGATCGTATCCCAATGTAATCAAGGTTTGAAATTATTCTGTTTTGGTCAAATACTATATCTCTTTGGGATTCTTGTGGTCAATGTGTCAAGTACAAATGATTTATAACTACCGACCATCCACTCAAGGAAAAATAAGCCCACGGCTGAGTGTTATTGGGGACCCCCGATGAACAGTAATGACTTTGCTATATGACATTGTGTATTCTGGTTGGCTGCTAATGTATGTTTATCTTGTGTGAATTAGGCCAGTTCATTTGTAATAGTTTCGTAAATTGATATGCATCAATTTGGATTGTGTAACAAGATGAGACTGTTGAAGGTGTTAATACAATTGTAAAGGCATTGAAACTGCCTGACAGTTCCCCATTGTTTTGGGCAGACCATTTAAAATGTTCTCTCTCCTGCTCGCTATCCCGGACTCTCCAGCTCTGCCTCTATATCTATTCTATTTCTCATCTTTTTTTCCTGACTATCTCACCATCTGCCTCTCTCTCCCTGACAGAGGCGGTTACGTCATCTCAGAAGCATTGCAGCCCGCAACATTGTCAACAAGAATGGCTCTCCACTACTGGACACATATTTTACCCTTCATCTCTGCTTAGAGGACCGGATATCCAGAGGTCAGTACTACTGTACAGTACTACTGTACAGTGCTACTATACAGCACGCTGTCTCTGTAAGACAGTGTACTAGGCTACTGCACTAATTCCCCTTTCATACTACTGAGCCCAGTCCACAGTACAAATAGACTTAACATGTCTTTGGGCCTGAATCCAAACTAGTTCTGTGCACATAACTAAAGTTTATCAACTCTTCCATTGACATGATTGCATGATATAACCAAAAGCCATGTTACCATGCGGACATCTCACGTTAGACTTCGGCCCTTGGTGCCAGAGCCCCCTTTAGGTCTAAATGTTCAGCGTTAAGGTGGACTGCATTACTCTCATAAGTGGGAGAAAGGTCAGAGTCCCATTACGCTGTGTGGTTAAATGCACATGGGTTTGGTTTGTTAGGGGACGCTGATGCTACAGTAAATGTGGTCTTTCACTTTGTTTTAAGGACAAATCATTTCATTATAAGTCAATGACCCAGATCAAGGCTAAACCTCACGGCTTACTGTTGTCAGGTAATCCTAGAAACGTTTGCTGTGCAAACCCTTTAATAGGACTCCTCCCATTGTAGTCCTGAAAGGAGTTGCATCCTCACAAGTGTTGTTTGAGCTTTTGTGTGTTTATTCATTCTCTGCTTGAGAAAGCTTTCAAGTAAATCTAACCTGGCTTTTCTCCTTCCCTTGCAGACTTTTACAAGAGTGAGGTCATCCGAGATTCATTGGTGAGTGTCGTTCTTTGAAAAAAGAACAAACACGTGTTGGCCAGGGCCTCCTGGCCTCACAAAAATTGACCGTAGCACCAGCTATGGAATGTCATAATCAATTATGTCGTATGCTTTGTCTGCTCACATCTGTGGAGGCACACTACCGGTTATAGGCCTAGTTATATTCTGAAGACTCATGAATTGAAACAAGTCCTAGGCCTACCCAGTGCTTGTAAATTGGGAGGTGCCATAACAAAAAGTGACTGCGAGAGGGGAGTGACCTGGGGTGCTCCGAGGTACAGGAATGGACAAAAAAATAGAAGTCACCTTTATAATTAAGCAGGGCATGCCTATCATCGCATTTATGTAGTGGCATAGAGTATTAGAGTAGAGGCGCTTACAGAAGTAGCATTTTTTTTGTACTTGGGTCTGGGAAGAATTTGGCCTTTTTATAAACACATTTCATGCAATTCTATGTCATTTTATATGACTGGCGGCTTCAGCATAATCTTTTTTAATAACACACAAATGATTAAAATGACAGGCTACTTTGACATTGCCGAACTGAGAATCTGAGATCAATAAAAAAAACGGTCAGTGAATTATAGTCCTAGAAAAGCTTTCCACTTTCACTGACTCACCCAATGATGCGCAGCTCACTAGCCAGCAATGGCCGATACTCTTGTGCCAAAGCCTGTCTCTCTTGTTTTACTTTGTAAAACAATGTTCACTCAATAGGCCTATTTAGACAGAGTAATAATTACCGCGCCCATTTCAAAGCTTCCTTGTCTAGCAAAGGTTGTTCAATCTTTGGTAAATGTAAAATTTAGCAGTTTTTAAAAAATCTGGGAAATGTATTTTTAATTTAAACCAGTCAGGGTTTAGGCCTGGGCACAGCACTATTACAGCAACCACTTTAGTTAACAATGTTCTTGTCAATGCTTTAGACACTAAAATGAAATGTTTTGTTTGTGGACGGTTGATCATGCTATTTTATTGAAGGCCTGATCTCGGACACCTGTTCATGGTGTCTTAGTGACAGAACTCAGGCCATCATTAAGTCCAATTTCTTGAAGTACATAAAGGTGTACCACGGGTCGATTTTGGAACTTGTTCTCTTCACTATTTATATAAATATCATTGGTCAATCTGTTAAAAAAGGTCAACTTCCATTATATGCGGATGACGCTATTGCCCCGACTGTTGATCTGGCTGTGTCAAAACTACAGTCAGATTTTTATAGCTTTGCAGGAATTTATTTGTTGTTCCAATGACTTCATTATTATTATTTTTTATGTAGAGGTACCGGATCCGGCCAAGTAGGTTCCTGAATGAAAATGGAGAGGTGCCGGGTTCTGTTCCGACGGTGTCCGGCTCGATTTTAAGCGCTGGGCCTACCCCTGTCCTAGCTTCTGCGCGCTCACAACTTGTGTGTGGTGCACGCGAAAGTGTATACAGTAGTCACTTTCTCCAGTGCTGCTGTGTGGAAAGAGGGAATACTTCCTCCACTGCCGAATTGTGGAGGAGTAGTGCCTGACAGTCAGTCAACACATGGCCTCAGGCCAGCTGCCTTGGTGTTTGTTTCTAACAGAATCAAGTCAAGTAGCCTACCTTTCACTTTCTCTCCGTCAAAACATCAACTGCTGATGTTACTTAAAGTAACCTGACAGAAAGGGAGGTTTTGATTGATCCGCTTTGAGCAGTCATAGACAAGTGTCCATAATACTTGTTTGTTTGGTTGGATGGATTGATGTTGCAAAAATCAGCCACACCAGGATTGTGGAGCTCTCTTCCTGTCTCCTCAGCTTCACAGAGGGCACAGCACATGGGGTTTACTGTTCGGTCTCTCATTGACAGCTGTAATAGGATGCGTGTGTGTAACAAGACCAAGACAACAGGAAACAGTCAATGTCACTGCACTAATAGCATGCACTAATCTCTTTGTGTTGTCCCCCAGTCATATAAACAAACAGGAAGGTGGGAAGCAGCCTTGTAGCAACACACTGTATGAGAGAAGGTGAAACAAATAGGCTTACATCAACATCAATGAAATATGACCACAAGCTTCCATTGTTCTCTTTCTCCCTGCAAACGTGTTCATAGCAGGGCTGTCATTGTGTTCTGAAAGATGTCATTCAGTATAATCAGATACTGCTGATGGTGTTCTCAACTATAGTGCTATTAACGCAACTTCAGTTGGTAGTTTCCATATTTTTGGTTTCCTCATTAGCGGGGAAACGATTATCCTCAACGACTGTTAGATTTGGTCATACACCCTATGTGCAACAACAGCTGCTACTCGCTCCCATCTCTGCATGGAGTCTATTCAGTCCATGGTGAATGCAGCCAAGTATAGCAGACCATTACTAACCGGCTAAATGCAGAGTCATGAGCTGGCCTAAGCTATTTTCCAAGCCTACCTTTCCTTTACTCTCTCTAGTCTATAATGCACTGCAGATGAAGCTCATGATCATGTCTGGCAGAGATCAGAAATCTGCTTTTGTGTTTAAAAACATCAGCATTCCTCTTTGTGACCTTTGCTTTCTAGTGTTCGTGTTCTGGTCTGTTTCCCCTTTGTGGTCTCTCGTCTGTCAAAGGAGGCTGCTCCTTTCCGCCTGCTCTTCCTGTTATTATGTAGAGGAACATTGCGCACCGCACACTACCCCCCCTAGGCCTTTTCCCCCCTTTATTTCTGTTGTTTTCCTCCACCTCTCCACTTCTGGCTTTGACAATCCTCCATTTTACAAACAGTTTAAGATGATCAGTTATATATCGTTCTGTAGGAAGGCAGATGGGTAGACTCTTTAAATGGTGGGAATGGGCTTCTTTGTACAGTAGTGTATGACACAGGATAGACCGACAAATGTCAGGGAGTCCAGGGACCTTGTCTTCCCAGCAGGCAAAATGTGGCATGTGACGTCATAATAACATTGCAACCAGTTTTGCCCGCTGGGTTTGAGTAGCTCAGAAATCCGTCTGAAACCTAGTTACCTATAGTGTTTTGTTGGACAAGCCAAGCCTTTGTGACGACAAATCGCCTCGGGATATTGAAGTTGGATTTGTAAATATTTGGTCAGACTTTTGTAAGTGGGACAACAGTTACATTACAGTTAAATTAACATCCTTGTTCCGCACTATTTTGTGTGCTCGAGGCACTTTCACGCACCCTACTGACACACACGATTTGTCATTTGAATCGTTCAAATGTGCCTCTCAACCTGTCACAAAATCGGGAACAAATTAAACACTTGGTTGTTTTAAGACGCAATATTAGTTGAACTTATCAAAACTTTGCATCCCAGTGGGATCATTCATTCAGCTGTCTCATCAATTCTCGTGTCCTGTTTTTTACAGAATCCAACATGGCGGAGCCTGGATTTTGGCATGCTGCCGGACCTCCTGGACACGTCTGTGTCCTGTTTTGTGGTGAAGATCTGGGGCGGCCGAGAGGAACAGTTCATACTTCTCATAGAGTGGAAGGTCAACCTGGACGGGCTTAGATACACAGGGCAACAGGTCAGTGGAAACAACATATGCTCATATAATGTAGGCTGCTTTGGGATATATGCTGACTAGCATACATGCATGCTTTCCTCTGATCAGAATACAGTACAGTCTGCAGTCATATAGACAACAACAGCCTCTCTTGTTTTAATACAGACTAAATACCACTGCTTTGTTCCTTCACAGATCCGCTCCAGGAATCCAAATGAGATCATATTTGGATTGAATGATGGCTACTATGCAGCTGACTTTGATCATAAGGTACTACTGACTTTGTTCCAGGAATTCTGTCCCTAACATAGACTATAGACATTCTGTTGTATAATTAGTTTTTCCATATTTGGTTTGTTGTTGTAATGTGCATATTTCAGGACCACTCTGAGAGGAAGAAGAACAGTTTACTCCAGGTGGACCAGAGTTCAGTGAGGAACTCCTACAGTGTCTTCTCTCTGCTGAGGTGAGACGGACTGCACCCGCCAAACATTCCCACACATAAGACACTGGACAGTTAGTATCTCCCAAATTACAATATGTCCCGTTAGCCTGTTTGGCTAGTACTTTCTTTGGCTGCCCTTCTCATTACCAGGAGCACCTTCCTTTAGCTGCCAGAGAAGATTGGAAATGCTAAATATACTTGTGGGGAACATTCTCTACTACTGTATACGTCACATACTTTTTTTGTCACTGTATACATTCCCCATGTTGTCCATAAGATGGCGCCAGGAAACTGCCTCAAGTGCCTTTGTAATCATGGAGGCAGTTTTTTTTTCTCCCAAGTCACTGAGAGCTGCCAAAACACTACAGACTGGATTTTTCTTGGACATAACAGGAAATGCATATGGAAGGCTTTAATCAAGTTAGTCAAATAAAGGCACTCTGTCATCGTTGGCAATGTCTAACAATGTAAAAGATGGAGAATTCCATTAGAATTATCAGGATGGGTGAAACCTCGCTTTGGTGATGAAATTTCACTTTTTATTATTATTCATGTTCATGTTAATTATTATTAATGTTCTGAATTGTATAGTGGGGTCTTTCTCTAACATCATTAACATTATATCACAAAATTTGGATTTGTAACCAATAATAAGCAACAAATTTTTAAAATTTAAAATTTATTTGACCTTTTATTTAACTAGGCAAGTCAGTTAAGAACAACTTCTTATTTTCAATGACTGCCTAGGAACAGTGGGTTAACTGCCTGTTCAGGGGCAGAACGACAGATTTGTACCTTGTCAGCTCGGGGGTTTGAACTTGCAACCTTCCAGTTACTAGTCCAACGCTCTAACCACTAGGCTACCCTAGTGCTTGTGTCACGCTCATTGCTCCGTAGATTTCTTTTGGGTGAGAAATCGAAAAGTAACAGGAATTTCGCAGGAATTTCGTTAATAAGAAAAGCGTATATGAAAATACTACATGTTGTCTCAAAGTCGATATGTATCCTACCACCTATATTGTTCAATGTCATCCGGATTCGAGAATAATGATGATGCGTTCAACGGTGAGCCTGTCAGTTAGCCACAGTTCTTGCACAGCAGCCAGCCTACCTGACGCGGTGAGCCTGTCAGTTAGCCACAGTTCTTGCACAGCAGCCAGCCTACCTGACGCGGTGAGCCTGTCAGTTAGCCACAGTTCTTGCACAGCAGCCAGCCTACCTGACGCGGTGAGCCTGTCAGTTAGCCACAGTTCTTGCACAGCAGCCAGCCTACCTGACGCGGTGAGCCTGTCAGTTAGCCACAGTTCTTGCACAGCAGCCAGCCTACCTGACGCGGTGAGCCTGTCAGTTAGCCACAGTTCTTGCACAGCAGCCAGCCTACCTGATGCAATATTATTATTTTTCTGATTACTGACCACTTTTTTCCCCCTCTGGCCTCCATTTAATTATTCACCCTTATTTTGGCCATTTTACCAGGGTAGAAACTCTATTAGCTTTTGAACAGATTATGATAGAGACATTACGTTTGGACCATAGGTTTTATTAGATGATTATCTACACAATTATATATTATTTTACCCAATGGACCAAAGATGCTGTACGTTTTTGGGTGGACACCCTTACATATTAGTGATTAATGGTCTTTCATAGCTCTTTATTCCACAAGAGGGCAGCAAACGATCATTTTATAAAACCATTGGCAATTCAGGAGGGAGGCATGTTTCCAAGTGCGGTTTGCTCCATGTTGACAAACCACAGCTCTGTTGTCCTATATTTTAATGTGGCGTAATGTTAACACTACCTACAGGGTTTGCGCAGAGCTTGCCTTGGGGAACACCACAGTTAATTAGAAGTTGGCGCAAGCTAAATTTTATGACCCTTTTAGACTGCAATGTACAGGGGGGCACAATGTTTTGAACTGTTAATTAATAACCATTTTGTATAGTTAGGCAGCATTCATCATAAGTATCTTCCTCAAGTCTTTACTCTTTCTGTTGAATCAGAAGATTCAATAATAAAATATAAACATTCCTAGTGTTATGCATCACTCCTCACCCCAGCTTGAGGTGAGCTGTACAGTTTTGGGGTGGAGATTCCTCCAGCCCGAAGGGCTTCCTCTGGCTGATGACTGTTTTGTGTCTTCGCCTTACTTTGGAAGAGAAAATGTCCTCCAAGTTGCGTGAGTGGGCTCTGCTCAGTGCTGTTGAGTCCTGCTCTCTCCATCTCTCTATCCCGGTGGGGTTCTGAGGAATTTAAAGCAGCTCCATTGACTCCCTCTCCTTCCTGGGCCTGAGGCTGAGGATCCTCTGCAGGCCTGGGGCCGGGCTTATAGAGGCTGATGTGATGGGGTTCATTGACACCAACATGACCAAGGTCAGGGGTTCCCAAACATTTTTTGTCCTGCGACCCCATTTTGATATCAAAACGTTTTTGTGACCCCACCATCTAAGAAATATGATGTAATCCATGGTCATTGTTTCCTTTTTTAATTGGGGCTATGACAGCCTGTTCCAAATGAGCCTGACAGTACTTTTGACAGTATTTCAAGCCAAGTATGCATTTGGCTCCTACATCTTCACTCTGCCAGCTTCCCTTCACTCTCCCCTCGCTCTTACTCTGTGGTTATATTAGGGGTAACTTCTACTTACTCTCCCTCTTGGTGTAGAGTACACCGGGGTATAGGGCCTTGGGGTATAGGGTGATCTGATTGGATCAGAAGTAGGTTTGGATGGTGTTCAGATGACTGAGTAGAGTTGGGATGTTGACAGACTGTGGAAGCGAAACGAGGAGATGAGAGGGGCTATA
This sequence comes from Oncorhynchus nerka, assembly GCF_034236695.1. Classification (NCBI taxonomy): domain Eukaryota; kingdom Metazoa; phylum Chordata; class Actinopteri; order Salmoniformes; family Salmonidae; genus Oncorhynchus; species Oncorhynchus nerka. Next base: position 67,157,758 of record NC_088405.1, on the reverse strand, counting down.
TGTATCCAGCAGTCTGTTTGGAGCGCTGTCTGTCAGCAGACTATCAGGTTGCCTCCAGTTTATCATGGTTTGACGCCTATTTTTCCTTTTTGTCCTGGTAATGTGTTTTTCAACATTAGGCACAAGTGCCCTGGGTGGAAATTTAGGCCCTACATATCTTTCATTGAACAGATGAGCCACAGAATTCAAGGCTCTTAACACAGATTTATGTCAGAGGAATATTTTTCCACTCTATCAATGCCACATGTTGGTCTTTCCCTGTATTCTCAGATGATTTCTCTCACTGGCCTCCCTATACAGGGCCTTCAGAAAGTATTCACACCCGTTGACCTTTTCCACATGTTGTTGTGTTGCAACCTGAATTTGAAATGTATTCAATTTATTAAATGCCTGCACACAATACTCCATAATGTCAAAGTAGAATTATATTTCAATGTTTACAAATTAATACAAAAATGAAAAGCTGAAATGTCTTGAGTCAATAAGTATTCAACCTCTTTGTTATGGCAAGCCTAAGTAAGTTCAGGAGTAAAAATGTGCTTAAGAAGTCGCATAATAAGATGCATGCACTAACTCTGTGCGCAATAATATTGTTGAACATGAGTTTTGAATGACTACTTCATCTCTGTACCACACACATACAATTATCTGTAAGGTCCCTCGTCAAGCAGTGAATTTCAAACACACATTCAACCACAAAGACCACTTATTGGTAGATGGATTTTTAAAAAATCTAAAAGACATGGAATATTTTAGCAAGTTATTAATTACACTTTGGATGGTGTATAAACACACAGTCACTAGAAAAGGTCAGGCGTCCTTCCTAACTGAGTTGCTGTAAAGGAAGGAAACCGCACAGGGATTTCATTGTGTGGCCAATGGTGATTTTAAAACAGTTTAATGCTGTGATAGGAGAAAACAGAGGATGGATCACCATTTTAGTTACAGTACTTCATAATACTAACCTAATTGAGTGAAAAAAAGGAAGCCTGTACAGAATACAAATATTCCTAAACATGCATCTTGTTGCAACAAGGCACTAAAGTAATACTGCAAAGAAATTAACTTTTTGTCCTGAATACAAAGTGTTATGTTTGGGGCAAATCTAACACAACACATTGCTGAATAACACTCTCCATATTTTCAATCATAGTGGTGGCTGCATTTTCAATCATAGTGGTGGCTGCATTATGTTATGGATATGCCTGTAATCGTTAAGGACTGGGGAGTTTTTCAGGATAAAAAATTAATGGAATGGAGCTAAGCACAGGCAAAATCATAGAGGACAACTTGTTTGTCTGGTTTCCACCAGACACTGGGAGATGAATTCACCTTTCAGGAGGACAATAACTTAAAACACAAGGCCAAATCTACATTGGAGTTGTTTACCAAGAAGACAGTGAATGTTCCTTCGTGGCTGAGTTTTAGTTTGGACTTAAATCTACTTGAAAATCTATGGCATGACTGAACATAGTTGTCTAGCAATGATCAACAACCAATCTGACAGCTTGAATCTTTTTTTTAATGAATAATGGGCGAATGGTGCACAATCCAGGTGCGGAGACTTACCCAGAAAGACACCTTTGTAATAATTTCCAAAGGTGATTCTACAAAGTGTTGACTTAGGGGGTGTGAATACTTACGTAATTGAGAGATTTCATTTTCAAAAAATTTGCAAAACAATTCTCCAAACATGTTTTCACCTGGACATTATGGGGTATTGTGTGTTGATAGGTGAGGGGGGGAAAAATAATTTAATCCATTTTGAATTCAGGCTTTAAGTCAAGGGGAATGGATATTATTTGAAGGCACTGTATGTGTGTATTCAGTGTGTGAAAACAGAGGCAGTGTTCAATTGTGAAGTCTTAAGTGGGTCTGCCCTGACGCAGTGTCTAACGGAGGTGATAAGCCTTTCCTCTAGTTAACGTCTGGCCTTAGAGCAGTCCTGTGGGTCGCCTGCCGGTTGGGTGCCCCTCTCCAACCTTCAGCTCTCAGCCACAGGATATTATTCTGGGCCGGATTAAAGGGACCCGTTTAAACAGATGGCTCCGTCTCCAAGCCCAGAGAGCTGACCCCCAGGGTCCCAACACCATGAGTCAGACCACAAACTGGCTACTAAGCCCCAAATCACTTTGCAGAATATGGACGTTGCTATGCTGTTTTTCTTTCACACCTCAGGAGTGTACTTAAAGGGATATTTTGGCAATGAGACCCTTTATCTACTTCCCCAGAGTCAGATGAACTTGTGGATACCATTTTTATGTCTGTGTGCACTTTTAAGGAAGTTGCTAACTAGCTCCAGTTGCTAACTAGTGTTACCCATAGACTTCCAGTTAGCATGTTGTTGCGCTAATGCTAGTTAGCCTTGGCTCGCAAACTTTTAACTTCCTTCATGTTGGACACAGAAAAATACCAATGTTATTTACCAGTTCATCTGACTGATAAAGGGCCTCATTGCCAAAATCCCGAAATATCCCTTCAAAGAGATGTTCCGGAAGATAGAAAAATGCCTTCTTTTTTTTAAACCTCCTGTTTTGGGCTCAACGTGCCATTTGTGTGGCTCATACATGCATAATTAACAATCTACAATCCTCTCTCAGTGGATAAAGCCACAGAATCCTTACATTCTTCAAAAAAATAAATAACAACCTCTTTTTTTGCTGGTAGTTACTGTCTTGTCTCATTGCTACAACTCCCGCACGGACTTGGGAGAGACTAAGGTCGAGAGCCATACGTCCTCAGAAACACAACTCAACCAAGCCGCACTGCTTCTTAACACAACGCACATCCAACCCGGAAGCCAGACGCTCCAATGTGTCGGAGGAAACACCGTACACGTGGCGACCTGGTCAGCGTGCACTGCGCCCGACCCCCCGCGGGACCTGGGTTCAAACCCAGAGTCTCTGGTGGCACAGCTAGCACTGCGATGCAGTGCCTTAGACCACTGCGCAACCCGGGAGGCCACTGAATCCTTACATTCTAACCTGCCATCATTTAGTACATACAATCTACACGTTCATTCCAGTCATGTAGTGAACGTGCGCTCTGAGTCTATGTTTCAAATGACTGCATGGCTAACCATTAGATATTATAATTATTTCCATGTTAACAGTGATAATACATAGAATAAATTGATCAAATCCATGCATCAGAAGTTAGAAACCATTAGAAGTTAGATCTGTTAGACCTCGATAGTAGTTTCTTTTCATTTAATGCTTTTCTCTGCAAACCACAAAATGCTGTTCTCAAAAGATAGCATTGTAACCACACAAATATATTAGAAGATGATTGTCAACCTGATCAGAAACACTATGGTCACAACCTGTATCTCCTAAATGGTGTATCTTGTTTGTTTGATTTTTGGAATTCATTGTGCAATAGGCTTTAAGGTTTTTCACAAGGCATGCGTCCATCTATCCCATTTGCGAATCGTGAAACGACACACAACTTTGATGTGCTTGAGAAATGTATACTGCAAACTTTCATCCACTTTTTATAGAGGAAAATACAGGCCTACCTTTGTATCAACCATCCATCCAAATCAAATAATTCCAATCATCCACTTTTTGTCTTTATAGACTTTGAAACGTATTCCATGAAGTTAGGTAATCCAATGCTTGGAACACTGCAGCTGTTGATTGCCAGCGATCATAATTTATCACGTTGGCATATGATATAATCAACACACTTTCTAGGAGTAGGAAATTTGATGGAAACATATAAGTATACATTTTCCGTTGTATAAAATTACATTATCACATTTGCTTGCTCATTTGAAATACTATTCTGATGAGACCACGTGCTATAACGGGAACTATCCTGCAACAACCGGACTTGATCGACAATGTTGATTGGCAGGTGGAATGATGTTTAATGAGGTTGCAAGGTTGAGGAGGGATCAGGTCAGCACAGTATTGCCCAATGACTTTCCGGGGTGAGCCCAACATGCATACCACATGAACACCCCCAAAGTTTGGTTTTTTTTAACTTAAAAAAAACATCATTTTTACATATTTTTTTACATTCTCTCTTTGGGCATTCGCTCCAGAGGCTCAAACAATTGTGCACAATTTTTGGGGACCCGTTTTGGCTCGTGAGCGCTACTTTCAAAACTACTGGCTGAAATTTAACAAAACCTTTAACAGATCTTTAAACAAATGTACTTTTCTCACATGCCAAGCCAGTAGCCTGCACTCTTTCTTTCTAGCCACTAGGCCCATGGACTCCTGGGTTGTAAATTCATTTAATGCACACCATAGCAAAACATTTTGCAACATTAAATGAAAACAAGGGTTTCTTATGTCTTTTTCAGGTAAGTCCCTCCCTGGTTCGGCCTGTTTGCTTCGGTTTGGTGCCATGTTGACTCCTGAGTCCTGACACAGAGCCTTTTCCTGCTCCATCTCTTTCGTTCCGTCCCAGCCCAGCAGTTCCCTAACATTGCTTGCTGTCAGCCCTAATCTCAAACCGTTGATCTAGGGCTGCATTCTTCCCTCAATTACTCGTGGCATGTTGTGCATTAGAGTAGCATCGCCAGTGTGTTACCCATTATGGAGAGAAAGTAGGGCGGTAACTTTAATCCTAACTTATGTAACCGACCGTGGTGGTAAAAGGAGAGTCTTTGTGTGGTTAGGATTTTAGTTGTTCATTGTTTGGTTCATTACCTCTTGCAGCTTTAGTGACCTAGAGGGACAGTTTGAGGGGAGGAGATGGGAACCTCTCGTCAGTAATCTTCTGCAGAGGGCCTGGCCCCTCTGACCCTAGAAGACTAACATGTCCCTTATTATATCCCTTTCATACCAAGACAAAACCCCATGTGCTTTACTGTAACATCTTCTTTATACAGTCTTTTGTTTATATCTGAAGGTTTAGGGGGGGTAGAAGATGCGGTACAGTAAAACATGCCTTGAGACCAATGTAGGCCTAAGCATTTTAAAGCACTTCAATTGAGCTGATTTATGAGTATCATCCCATCCAATTAGCATGTGTCAATTACGGATAGGTTCACGAATACAAATGTGGCCAGATCAGCACACTCCCACTCCTCACCGGTGCCGCCTACGTGCTTGGATGTATTTAATTAAAGGGGGTATACCCGTGGTAAATAAGGGACTGTTTGAAAGCGGGCCATATTTATTACAGGTAACATGTTTGTTTTTTCCGGAAATAGGTATTAGGTTGACTCACAGGGTTTCCCACCATGGCTTTCTCTCTAAAGTTGCCATGTATTGTAAACAAAGATTTTTTTACTTACAGAATATTGGAAGAACCCCTTCAAAAGGCATCTAACCATCCGCAGAGAGAAAATGCACATGAAGGTGCACCAAAATATTTTCTGTCACCCCCCACAATCTTAACTCCTCTATGTACAGAGGTGACTATTTAAATATGAGTTAGCGACAGGGTAAATATGAGTTAGCGACAGGGTAAATATGAATAGCGACAGGGTAAATATGAATAGCGACAGGGTAAATATGAATAGCGACAGGGTAAATAGCGACAGGGTAAATAGCGACAGGGTAAATAGCGACAGGGTAAATATGAGTTGGCGACAGGGTAAATATGAGTTGGCGACAGGGTAAATATGAGTTGGCGACAGGGTAAATATGAATTGGCGACAGGGTAAATATGAATGGCGACAGGGTAAATATTAATGGCGACAGGGTAAATATTAATGGCGACAGGGTAAATATGAATAGCGACAGGGTAAATATGAATAGCGACAGGGTAAATATGAATAGCGACAGGGTAAATATTAATGGCGACAGGGTAAATATGAAATATGAATAGCGACATTGTCCGCCCCGCCGGTGAGGTACAGGTATGCTGCGAACAGATGTTTATTTGGTTTTCTCACCTTAGCCTCTTTTTCCCTTCCTCTTAGCTATTGTGTGGTTCTTGTTGTGTACCTGAACAATCATTGCGTTATCTGTAAAACATACAATCTATTGCTTTTATATATATTTCGAGGGTATAGATTACTCATGGTGTGAATATATTCTATTGGTTTCACAGTCACAATTGAATTGATGATTGATTCGATAAAGTTCAGTAGAGTTGTTTTAAACTGTTACTTAGAACTATCAAATCATTCAGTAAAAGTATATGTCTGATCAAGTTGTCTCTCTTCCTGCCAACTGTATGTCCCAGGCCTGGCTGTGAGGTGTTTGTGTCGGTCTGTGTATCTGACCTATACAGTATCTGTAGACAGAGGAAGTAGAAGCGGAGGGGGAGAGGGGCCAAAAACATTAACAAGGGCCCCAATCTCTTGTCATCTGATATTAGAGCATTTTATAAATGAAACCCATCTTATCACACAGTAAAATAAGTGTTTTGTCAACCTCCTCTACCTCCCTCGTATGTTTTCTTAGATGCCAACTGCACCTCACTTCCTCGCTTTCTCTCTGCAACACAAAAGAGTCACAAAAAGTTTCCATGCCTGCAACATCAAGTGGTCTCTCAAAACAAAAAGTACACGGCTGGAACGATATGAGGGGGCGATGAAAAATGCATGCAAACGAACAAAAACCGAAAACCACTGCATACCATTGTGGAGGAATGGAATGGACCCGGGCTTTAAGCTATCTCACCAACCGCTTTGTGAATGAGACAAGCACCCCCAACCGCCAACGCTATATAAGGCAATGAAATGTGTTTTGTTTCGATGTGCCCCTACTCTCTAGGGGGACGGGGATGCTCTCGCTCTCACGCTCTCGCTCTCTTCCTCGCTCGCTTTCTTTCTCTCTCTCTTTTTGAAACACCCGTTTTTTCTTCAACTTTTTTTATTTTTATCTCTGTAAGCCAGATGATCTGCCTCTGCTGTTGCTCGGCACTGATTGCGATTGCTGGCCTGTTGCGCTACGTATAAACCATGGTAAATATTTATTTTGAGATCATCAGTTGGGTAAATGAATCCATGAACAGTACGGGCCATCAGAGCCAGTGCTTTGTGGAGGCCGCTCTGGAAGGAGTTACTACATAGTGGATGTGTTTTTAGGTCAAAGTCAATGCCATTTGTGTTTCTTACAATGCCCATTGATTTTGTCTCAAATCCATCAAAGCTTCCTTCTCTCCTCCCTTCAGCTGCGAGAGGCAGCATTGCAAACAAGAATTCTCTAAAGATTGCTTCCAAGCAGCTTTCTGTTTGGGGAAAATGTTCCATATGAATGTTCAAGAATAGTCTCGTTGGAATCCACATGCTTTTACAGGCATTCATCCACAAACGGATTTAGGGTTTAAGATGTTATGCTTTCCGATGCATTTACATCTTAAATCAAGGACTGAATGTCCTTAAGGATCTAAAGTGCGTACTTATTTGAATCGTAACTCCCAGTAATCCCTACTTGTTATTTTCACTCATCGTCCTCATGTTGTAGAAAAGGTAAAGTTGTTATGGTTTAGTGTGCTTTCCGGAGGGGTGGGTGCCAGCCTGGTGGTTGCACTGCCCCAGTGAGGGCATAGGGGCCTGGGACTGGTCCACCCCCTCACACCTTGTGATCCAGGGGCCCATATAGGGCCTGATGTGATATGATGGGCAGGCCCTCCTATCCCCAGACTGGTTGAGCTGATAAGGGTGCAGACATGCGTTAAGGGCTGGGAAGATAACAGCACTCACCTAGGGAAGTGCTATATAAGATTCTTCCATCACAATCACCTCAGACCGATAAAGCTGTCAAAACGGCTTTGCCCTGACGTTTCCAAGGACGATCACCAACTGCTATCGCTATCTTCCCAAGCAGGTTGAAATGAAGAAAGAAAAAATGAAAAGAAAGTGAATGGTTGTAGTAGAGTTTCCCCTTTCCTCCTTTCTTAAAGTGTGACATCATTAGGAGTTATGTCTGACCCCACTTACTGAAGATACAGGAGTGATGAATGTTGGTCTGGGCTCCATCCTCCTACCACACACAGTAATATCCTGAGGTGTCTGAGGAATAGCTTTAATGCAGGTGCTTCTACACCTGCATTGCTGGCTGTTTGGGGTTTTAGGCTGGGTTTCTGTACAGCACTTTGAGATATCAGCTGATGTACGAAGGGCTATATAAATACATTTGATTTGACGTTAATAAAAATAAAAAAAACATGGAAGTAGCTGGAGGCACCATAGATTTGTGCAAATATCTCTGCGAGCTGGATTAGTTTTAAACCGAGCTTATGGAGGGTCAGGCACTAAACCCACTAAAGGAGGCAGTTCCAGGAAGGCTCTGAGGGACTGCATACCTAAGCGTTTTATAGACTGTCCCATAAAGTTACTAAAAATCTCCCACTTTCATGACCACAGGCCCCGTTCTCACTCTGCAACCATAGCCACTTTCCCCACTGCAACCACTATGAACTCCAACCACAAGTGGTTGTTGCATCATAAGAGGAGAGCCGAAGTTGCGTTTTCACTCATCCATATGTAGTCCATGGATTAATACCCAGAGCTGCTGCTCTCACATGGACCACATTCAAGCTCAAGCAGTGGGTATGAGCTGCACCTGTGTAACACCCCTCCACCCCCAAAAGTCCGATGATGTATGTAGCCTAGGTGACTTATTGGCAGACAATTAGCTGCCTTGTTCAGTATGGATGGAGGAATGGAGTTTTTAGCCTCACTGATTTAGCCAATTACCTAATTTGAGAAAATGGACTAAAGAAAGCAACAGATATGGGAAACATGAGTAAAGAGGGATGTGTATCTGAAAGGGCTGTAGCTCCACGCCACCCTAATTAATGTAACCTTTACTGAGAGAGAGACATGTTTAGACCTACAGTGGGGCAAAAAAGTATTTAGTCAGCCACCAATTGTGCATGTTCTCCCACTTGAAAAGATGAGAGGCCTGTAATTTTCATCATAGGTACACTTCAACTATGACAGACAAAATGAGAAGAAAAAAACTCCAGAAAATCACATTGTAGGATTTTTAATGAATTTATTTGCAAATTATGGTGGAAAATAAGTATTTGGTCAATAACAAAAGTTTATCTCAATACTTTGTTATATACCCTTTGTTGGCAATGACATAGGTCAAACATTTCCTATTAGTCTTCACAAGGTTTTCATACACTGTTGCTGGTATTTTGGCCCATTCCTCCATGCAGATCTCCTCTAGAGCAGTGATGTTTTGGGGCTGTCGCTGTGCAACACGGACTTTCAACTCCTTCCAAAGATTTTCTACGGGGTTGAGATCTGTAGACTGGCCACTCCTACGAAGCCACTCCTTCGTTGCCCGGGCGGTGTGTTTGGGATCATTGTCATGCTGAAAGACCCAGCCACGTTTCATCTTCAATGCCCTTGCTGATGGAAGGAGGTTTTCCCTCCAAAATCTCACGATACATGGCCCCATTCATTCTTTCCTTTACACGGATCAGTCGTCCTGGTCCCTTTGCAGAAAAACAGCCCCAAAGCATGATGTTTCCACCCCCATGCTTCACAGTAGGTATGGTGTTCTTTGGATGCAACTCAGCATTCTTTGTCCTCCAAACACGACGAGTTGAGGTTTTACCAAAAAGTTCTACTTTGGTTTGATCTGACCATATGATATTCTCCCAATCTTCTTCTGGATCATCCAAATGCTCTCTAGCAAACTTCAGACGGGCCTGGACATGTACTGGCTTAAGCAGGGGGACACGTCTGGCACTGCAGGATTTGAGTCCCTGGCGGCGTAGTGTGTTATTGATGGTAGGCTTTGTTACTTTGGTCCCAGCTCTCTGCAGGTCATTCACTTAGGTCCCCCCGTGTGGTTCTGGGATTTTTGCTCACCGTTCTTGTGATCATTTTGACCCCACGGGGTGAGATCTTGCGTGGATCCCCAGATCGAGGGAGATTATCAGTGGTCTTGTATGTCCTAATAATTGCTCCCACAGTTGATTTTTTTCAAACCAAGCTGCTTACCTATTGCAGATTCAGTCTTCCCAGCCTGGTGCAGGTCTACCATTTTGTTTCTGGTGTCCTTTGACAGCTCTTTGGTCTTGGCCATAGTGGAGTTTGGAGTGTGACTGTTTGAGGTTGTGGACAGGTGTCTTTTATACTGATAAGAAGTTCAAACAGGTGCCATTAATACAGGTAACGAGTGGAGGACAGAGGAGCCTCTTAAAGAAGTTACAGGTCTGTGAGAGCCAGAAATCTTGCTTGATTGTAGGTGACCAAATACTTATTTTCCACCATAATTTGCAAATAAATTCATTAAAAATCCTACAATGTGATTTTTTTTTTTTTTTTTTCTGTCGTAGTTGAAGTGTACCTATGATGAGAATTACAGGCCTCTCTCATCTTTTTAAGTGGGAGAACTTGCACAATTGGTGGCTGACTAAATACTTTTTTGCCCCACTGTATGTGGTTACAGTCACGTATAGAAGAAAGAAGTCTGTAGTCACAATTTTGAAATTGTGTTAAACCGGGAAGACAAAGTCTTCTTCTCAGATTTATGCTCCGAAGAGGTGTTAATGAATGAGAGGATGATTGAGGAATTCTAAGAAAGAAACATAGTAGGCTATAGATACATTTTAGACCGACGATATGGCTGAATATTCCCATTTAAGTTATACATACTAGAGGAAGGGGATACCACCAACCCTCAGTTTACTTGTTACCTAATGACAATTTAAAAGACCCCAGAAGTGGAGTATGAAAGATCACGGAGCATTTTGGCACCACTATGGGATTAGTCACAGTCCTGGCCCCTTAAGACTCTTTGTGGCTTCCACCAGTCCACTGATTCAGCCCAAAGCCAGGAGAACTCTGCAATCTGAGGCTACAAGCTGTGAAAATGCACTGTATGTTTTGGCAGGGGTTTTGGCTCCTTAATTGACAGAAGACTACACGTAGTGGTTTGGGGCAGGAATCTGCCTTAACATTATCTGGGTTAAGAAGTACTGCAAACACAGGCCAGGTCGGGCAGCGTGTACTAAGGTTTCTCCTAGGGATTGACTAGCAGCGATTGGGGGGATGGAGATATGAGGAGTATGGAACAGCCCACTCCTGACAGAGGTGGAATGATGTGGCTGGAAAAATGGTGGGTTGGGGCATGGAGGGAATGGGGGCTGAAGTGGTCCCATTGAGGGAACATGGTGAAGGAGAATTTTACTAACGAGAAATGAAAAGCACATCTCCATCAGGAGACCAGACCCCAGACCAGACTGTAGAGCCATTCATACTGTAGATGAGAGGGACTGAATCGGGAACTGCCGGCCACACTGCCACATCTAACACTTATCTCCTATTGAGCGTGTCTGTAAATTAGACAAAACCAGGATGGTCTCGAGTCTCTGACAATATTATTGCTAATGGCTGCCTTCCTCTTGTGTGTGTGAGAAGGACCCTCAGATCTCAGCCTGGTGTGATGGTTGTCTGTTCCTCTTAAACCATGTCGCTGGGGCTGCTGTGTTGTGGGGAGCAGCTTGGTCTCCCTCACTCCCCATGAGGCCTGGAGCTGTTGAAACCATACTTGGAGAGTTGATCAAGTCTGTGATTGATAGCTGCAATAAAGTTCTGGCTTGTCTTTTGGTATTGTTGTTATTGTTCCCTCCCTATCTCTCCAGAGAGGACAATGAATGAATGAATGGCATTAGTACCCAAAGGTTTTGGGAAAGTCTTCCGTGTTTGTGGTGAGTGTTTTATTAAATGGTCCGTTGAGGTTTCTCTCAGTGGTCTGACTTTAATACTCTTAGGTCCATAGGGCAACATTTGATCCTTAAATCGTGGTTAGATATATTAGAAAATAATAGTGACTAAAATACTGGTGGGTTATTTGTGGTTAATGGGTATTTAAGAACTTGATACGTCCCCTGAGTCTGTAGGAATACATCTGAAGACTCATTTTAATGAACTTTGTTCTTTCAATGTTCTCAATAACCGCTTTGTCCTTTGTTCCTTTGGAACCTTCATTAACTTTGAGACATTTGGAGACAACACGGCACAACAATGTAGATTAAACCCCGGTAAATCAGGAAGTGAAACAATGAGGGAAAGAAATCGTGGCCACAGAGTTAAGAACCCCATGTGGTCCATCATAACTCATACCTCTGCCCTCCAAACAAACCTAACTAACATTAACAAATAGCACAGCAAATAAACACGCTAACAAGATGGCTGACGTGACACTGTCCGGAGTGTCCGCCCTCTGTTCTTGTGTGTTTATTTATTTAGCCTACTGATATAAATCTGTCAGCATCACATTCAAGCATCCTCTATTATACAGTACATGTCTATTGAGTTCCTGAGGTGAAGAGCCTATTCTGATGTTATTCCTCCCTGTACTTTCCAGGCTCCACACGGCCCAGAGAGCCATCAAGCAGACCCAGGTGACCGTGCAGAAGATCGGCAAGGATATTGAGGAGAAGCTAAGGACGACAACGGCCTGCACCAAGCGTGTGAGTCAGCCAGCCACATACAGATCCTCCACTGATCTCTTCTCATCTGCAACTCATTCTCTTGCGAACCCATTATCTACGTCGTGCCAGTATCACGTGTTTATGTGCTAACTACAATAGTCAGTTAGTTAGATGAGACCTCTGGCTATGAGAACTGAAATATACTTATTTAAAGTGTATTTAAGATAATTGTGCTGAACCAGATAAGCAGCAGCAGCTACTCCTGTATTCAGCCAAAATGACCACCTCTAACCCTCTATTGCAGGGGGGCTTTTTAACAAGACACCCACGATTTGTCTCCAACCTCGTCTTTATCCTCGAGTCAAATCAAAACTAATAGAAAGCAAGCATATTTAACATTTTTGTAATTTGCAGCCACACTGCTGTGAAAATGGAGCGGTAATCCTAGGTTTTGAATGTTGTGTTTATTGTAAGTGCACACTTCACAAGCTCCTGTTATAAAAGCCCTGGGGCTCTTGACACCTCCATGTTTTGGTGCTCAAGGTATATGCTACACTATTACGTCAAAAGCAGATTTGTGCAGATAGGATTTAACCCCCCTCCACAGCTTTCTTTTAAAGCAGGGATGGGCAACTTTGAGTTGGGTGGAGGCCACAAGAAATCTGAACTCTTCATGGGGGGCTGTAGTGGCTCATGTGTCTGCGTCCCCACATCCATACCCATACATGCAGTCAACTGATTTTTGCAATCAATCTATTTGTGCAGTTAAACTACATAACTCTCTTAACTAAATGCATTCAACCAGTAGCCAGGGCCGGCCCCAGCCTTTTGGGGGCCCTAAAATTTGTTTATTGGGCCTCCCCTTGCCTGGCTACCCAGACTCCTTGCTACCACCAAATGTTACGTCACGCCCACAGAGGTTAGTTTCCTATCCACTATGAGTCTGGATCTGAGTACCTCCGCGACCCTTCACCGAATGCGAACACATTCAGGGCCGTCTGATTGTTCCAGAAACCGATGGGTTGTACCAGACCCAGTACACACGCAGTTTTGGTTAGAGACAATCCATTCGCTAATGACTTTGTTTTGTACAACGCCCCTCATGCCCCACAAACGACTTCAATGATGGCGGTTTCAGACCGAAGTATGTTGCGAACGACAGAGCAGTGGAAGAATTGAGTGTGAGTCGTCAGGCTAGGCCACTCTACGTCGTGGCAAAACCTTTTACTGGGCCCCAGTCTTGGCAATGGAGAGAAAATGTTACGTTTGAAAGTACATTTCCTGCAATTTTGCTATTAGGCGAAGAGAACATGTTGCAATTTCACAATACTTTTCATGCAATTCTACTCATTTTGCCATGGGCACAGAGAACTAATGTGCCGTTTTTAAAGCTTATTTCCTGTCATTTCACATATTTGTCCATGACTTATGCTGTTAATATGATGTCTGAGTGAGAGTGACTAACAAAATCAATGGCTGAACTGGCTGGACTAACTTACCGATCTAAAAGTTCTTATCTGACAGGGCTCATTGAGTGACCGTCAGTGACTGCCAAAAGTGTGTCGGCCGTCAGAGGAGACTGCTCCAACAGTCTCTTCTTGTTGTTCACCTCAACACCTCAGACATCTGTCACCCTCTATCTGTCCCTCAGCCTTTTGATATCTAAATGTTGTGTTCTTTACCGCTGAATTAGTCTGAGGCAGTCCGGTGATGAAGGCCCACACACACACAGAGCACAACTCTCCTATTGAAACGGGCTTGTGGCTGGTACTTCACCTCAATGAAACATTCCAAGGCTTTTCAGAGTTCACCTCAGCTAATAAATCATGTTATACCTCCTTCAGATCAGCTCAGCCCCCGCTGCTCTCTCTGTGTACTGTAGCTTAGACCGCTCCTTTTAATATCATTTTATTGAGTTAGTGGTTTCAAAAGAGGGGAGCATTGTGTGTGTCTTACACTGGGTCTCCCTCTCTGTGTGTGAATTCTCTCTGTTAGTATCCCTCTCGCCCTCAGTCTGCCCACGCCTTCTCTTGTCTGTGTGGGATCAAAGAGTGCAGAGGTGAGGCCACCACCACGGCCCACCGTGGCCCTTTCACCCTCTCACCCACACTCTGCCATTGATCTCCAGGGTTACGGCCAGGTTATTCCTCTGTCGCTGTTGACTCAGCTGACCGACAGAGTCTTTGATGTCCTGGGGCCCTTCAAACAGGCTGTAGGACATGCATGCACGAATGAAAGCACGCGCACACACACCATGCACACACACACACACACACACAGGTAGGTGCGTATTTACGCACGCACACACACACACTCACGCAAACACACACACGTGCATGCACACACACAGTCACGTATTCGCATGCACACAGACTACATACAGCGCGCGCGCACACACACACAGTCACGTATTCGCATGCACACAGACTACATACAGCGCGCGCACACACACACACACACACACACACACACTGGCACATATTCGCATGTACACACAGACTACATACAACACACACACATTGGCCACACCCTACCTGTCAACTCTGGACCACAGGAGGGCAGTGGTTCGTGGTTAACACGCCAGCTGCAGCATTCCTGCACTCCATATGGGCTGTGACACTCAGGGAGATGGAGGTTTTATCTGGCCTGTCTGAGTGACTGACACCCGCTCTTTTCCTACAAAAGCCTCATAAGACTTCGATAAGAGGCCTATCAGCGTTTACTCTGATCCTGGCTGCGATCGCCGTCTCTGTGTCTGTTTGTGTGTGTTGATACCACATGCTGCTCTAGACAACTGGCAAAATAAAGGTGTTCTCTAAGGTTAATTTTTGATGGGTCAGAGGATGGA
This sequence comes from Oncorhynchus nerka, assembly GCF_034236695.1. Classification (NCBI taxonomy): domain Eukaryota; kingdom Metazoa; phylum Chordata; class Actinopteri; order Salmoniformes; family Salmonidae; genus Oncorhynchus; species Oncorhynchus nerka. Next base: position 67,142,601 of record NC_088405.1, on the reverse strand, counting down.
AGAATGCAGGACTGATTGGGACCATCATATCAAGCAGCCAGACTGGGAAAGGAGAGAGCTGCTCAGGCAGGTAACTCTCTCTCTGGCCTTCATGAACCTTTTCCTTGGTGGTGGATTATGATACCGATCAGAGGAATCGAAGGGGGTTTGAGATGGAGGAGGATGAGCGCTATTCGCTGTATACCTGTCGCAAGACCCACTGCTTGTTGTTTATTTATAAAACACTGTTAGGGCTCACTCCCCCCTATCTGATATACCTACTGCAGCCCTCATCCTCCACATACAACACCCGCTCTGCCAGTCACATTCTGTTTAAGGTCCCCAAAGCACACACATCCCTGGGTCGCTCGTCTTTTCAGTTCGCTGCGGCTAGCGACTGGAACAAGCTGCAAAAAACACTCCAACTGGACAGTTTTATCTCAATCTCTTCATTCAAAGACTCAATCATGGATATATTTACTGCTTTGTGTGATGTATTGTAGTCTCTACCTTCTTGCCCTTTGGGCTGTTGTCTGTGCCCAATAATGTTTGTACCATGTTTTGTGCTGCTACCATGTTGTTGTCATGTGTTGCTGCCATGCTATGTGGTTGTCTTCGGTCTCTCCTTATGTTGTTGTTGTCCTTTTTTGAAACATATTTTTTTATCCCAGCCTCCCAGTAGGCCGTCATCGTAAATAAGAATTTGTTTTTAACTGACTTGCCTAGTTAAATAAAAATAAACAAATCCCTCTATCCATCTCTATCCATCTCTATCCATCTCGCTCTCTCGCTCTCTCTCTCTCTCATATATATATATCTTCCCCACCTATGTGCCCAGCGAAAGAGCAAGCGCTGTTCTTCATTTGGGGTAGTACATCCAGGGCTGGAGGGGTCCTCCCAACAGGGTCTTAAATGAACCCCAGATAGAGTGAGATGTTAGGGGCTGATGGGGAGACACCCTGTGGTGGCTGGACATGTTGACTAATGACCTGCATACTGAGCGCTCTATCCAGGTCTACCCAGGCCATGGAGCATGTGGTGAGCTAGATGTCACCTGACACTCGGTGTTAGGAGGGAGAGTCATCTGGTGTTGATGCCAGCACTGTGTGTGTGTGACCCTGAACCACCTCCTCCCAACACCAAAAGCCTGCTAGGATACTTATGGTGTACTGTACAATTTCTGAGATGGTACCACATTTATCACGTCACCTCCACAATAGTTTGTGTCTCATGATAATTTATCATATGCCCCTTCCTTCCCTCCAATCGAGACCATTTGGAAGCCATCTGGAAACAAACACACAGCGCAGCTTCACTCTTACTGCTCTGACAGTCTGCAGTGTTTGATATGGTGATAGACTGGAACGTCAGGCTGTGTTTATTACCCTCATGGGGCTATAGGGCTACCCATTCATTCACAGCAGGATTCAGTCTGTCTGTCCACTCCGATGTAATCATTGTCTTGTGTTTCACTGGCCCTGCCCCCTCCGTCACCCCTGTGCCCTGCAGTTCCTCCCTCAGACATTATCAATCTACAGCCAGCTGTCTACCGACCAGGGAAGAGAAGGGGTTATCGTCTACCTGGAATGGCCTTGGATGGTTAGGACTGTCATACGATGCCTAACTGTAACTCAATGCTCCCCTCCCCACCAAGAAGGTGAAGTTAGGAAGACAAGGATGTTGGATAGTCTGAAGCTGTCAAATGAAAGGAGTGCTAAGAGGATGCTCCCTCTTCAGACTTTCTGACTCCAGTCTTGCTAAAGCCCTGCTAAAGCCCTGCTAAATACAAAGCCTGTCCACCTCTGGCCTGCTCGCCTCCCTACCACTGAGGAAGTACAGTTCCCGCGCAGCCCAGTCAAAACTGTTCGCTGCTCTGGCCCCCCAATGGTGGAACAAACTCCCTCACGACGCCAGGACAGCGGAGTCAATCACCACCTTCCGGAGACACCTGAAACCCCACCTCTTTAAGGAATACCTAGGATAGGATAAAGTAATCCTTCTCACCCCCCCCTCCCCCTTAAAAGATTTAGATGCACTATTGTAAAGTGGCTGTTCCACTGGATGTCTTAAGGTGAACGCACCAATTTGTAAGTCGCTCTGGATAAGAGCGTCTGCTAAATGACTTAAATGTTTACAAACACAGTCTGCAGTGTAAGAGAAAACGCCAGAAATGAGGTTTGTCACGATACCAGTATCTCTATACTTGGATGTATCGTGGCAAGGAAACAAAGCCTGAAGTGGATGTAGTTGTTTTTTTAGAAACAAACAGCATTATGTTGTCACATTTGTTTATTTGGCAAGCTATAGCATCCATACTTTTACATGAAGTAGGTTTTTATAAGACCATAGAGTTTAGTCTAATTTGTGTTTTTATTTTTTTGCCATGGACAATCTGCTATCGTAGTATCGCGATACTGGTATTGTGATAACCTTACTAGAAATGAAGCTCCCATCAGGACAAGTCTGTTGGTTAGTCTGCAGCTGACATGAATGAATAGGTGATGTTGGTGGTCTCTTATCTTCCTCTCCTCCTAGACTTTGACTCAGCTCTGATAAAGCCCAAGCCTTTCTTAACATACAGCCTTCAATGTTAGAGAAAGGGGCAGAAGTGAGGAAGTTCTAGTCAGGATGTGGCAGCTAAGGGCCCAGCCTCTCCTCTCCTGACTGCAGTCAGCTTTGCTCCAGGCCTTAGTGAGGGTTCAGCCACAATGTCCGTCCCAGAATGAACCCTTCCCTGCACACTCAGCCTAACCCATCGGCACAGATTCCTACCTCCACAAACGCAAGTGCACACTGCTCTTGTCCACAACTTCTATCAGATACCATTTTGCTGCTTAACATCCTGGTCCTTCACACCAGTTAGTGCGGTATTGTTTCTCTCGCTTGACAGTGACCTTATCTCACTTTTGCCTTCTGCATGAGGGAGATTTTACCGTAATTCTATTACCAAACTGTATCTGCACAGTTTTTCCAATAAATGTTAACAAAATATATTTATTTACTGTGTAAATAGTTCAAAGTAGTCATTGTGCATAGAGTTGTATGGTTTGAAATCAATGCTTTTTGTTTGGCATACACTACGATTTTTAATTTCAAAATGTAAGTGGAATTCCGTTACCGTGGAATTTCTCATGAGGATCTCCGATTTCTGTCGTGGAGGCTGATTTAGGGGTTGTTTTGAAATAATTTGTTTGAGGCCCCACCATAGATGGATAGAGGACTCATCTTTGTATCTGTGCCATTGTGGTGTCTGATGGCGTAGGCAGCACCATTGAAGCAATCTCCATTTTGAAGTAGTCTTCTTCATTTTCTTCTTCAGGAGGGATCAGCCAATGAAGTTGCAAGTCCCACTCAGTTGACTAAATGAAAATGGTGGAAGCCCTCAATGGTGCTGCCCATGCAAATATATTATTTTGGCCACTAGAGTCCTCTGTCATTCTCTGTGGGCCCCACTTGTCTTCGCTCATCCAGGATTAACCGTGTCTTTTGGGTTAGTAGAGGCGTATTGAATGAGTTCGCTACGTGATTGGCCCTAGATTACATGGTTTGTTCTAAAGGACCTAATGGGGGTATGGTGGTAGGCGGGGACAATTAAAAGCACTTGCTGTGGTGAATCGCTATGTATTCTGTCTCTTTCTGTTTATCCTTCCTTTTTCTCTCCCTTGATCTTTTGTCTCTTTTCTCTCTTTTCTATCTCTTTCTTTTCAAATGTTTCTCTCTCTCCATACCCGCCTCTGTTTGCAGAAGAAGGAGCGGGAGTGTATGCAGCTGCGTCTGGGAACGCTACGCAGTGAGCTGGAGAGACAGAGGAAGGCGCTGGGCCGGGAGACAGACCTGCGACAGAAGGAGAGAGCAGTGCTTCAGAAGAAAGGTAAATGGCATTTGGAGTTGCACCTTAAAGACACAATAGACAGGCATTTCCACAAGGCCACAATTTTAAATAGCGTACATTGTGGGACTGGGGGTTCACATGGGATTGTATTCCTAATACGTGCTTTACACAGCGTGCGTTCTAAACAGCACCCTATTCCCTATATAGCTCACACTACTTTTGGCCAAAAGTATTTCAATACAAAGGAAATATGTGGCCATTTGGAACGCAACCCACAGACAGGTACACTTTGGGTCAGCCAACAGCTGTTCTTGGTGTTCTCTACTGTATTTTACTGCATATTCCACTCCGAACATTTACAGTAGAGTACATTTACATTACATTTAAGTCATTTAGCAGAGTACACTACAGCACCTCACATACAGGAAACCTCTTTCACTGTTGAACGCCTGGAGGCTCTGAGTCACTCCTTCACGGTGACTGTTTTCCCTGGCCGTGTGACACTTTCAGACAGAGAAATGTCTTTGCCGGCCAGCCAAGTTGTCCTACCAGGGCCGGTAAAGTAAATCCTTTGCCTTTTATGGTGTCATTCAGCCAATTATATGGGTTGAATAACTGCAGGTTGTATCATGTCTGGGATGGGTGGGTTTGTTTTATAGGCCAGTTTACTGCTGCATATCTGGTATGTCCACAGGGAAATAAAACACCAAGCAGAGTTCATATCCACACCACCATACCATGATGGACACGCACAGACAAGTTCATGCACTCACACAATCAGACACGCATACATACATATACTGTACACGTGCAAATGTATCATTCTCTCACTCTCTGACCCCCTCTCTCCAGGTCCCTCCTTCTACCTCTTCTGTTTTCTCTGAACAGTCTGTTTTTGTATTTGTTTAACATCAGGGTAGGGTGGGTTCTGAGAGGACTTGGGTGGACTAAGGCTCTGAGGGATCCAAGCTCTGTGTTTGACCAAGGGGCTAGCTTAATTCTCCCTAAGATGACTTCTGTTAATGATTGGCTGGCTGTCTGCACTGCAGCACATCATCCCTGCACACACTGTGTTCTTAACATCCAGGCTCACACACAGTAAGCCAACCAACCAACATGCATGGATGAACGCACACACACAGACACTACAAGGAGGGGTCAAGGAAAGGTTCTCTTTGTGTCCCTGTCCTGATGAATGGACCTTAATCCTCTGTCACCACTCAGACCACTGCTGGAGGGAAATCCTGGTCACAAATAGAGAATGTCCTTTGTGAAGAGAGGACAGGTGCTTATTTAAACAAACAAGGAAAAGTACCTGGTAGTAGATAAGAGCAGGTTAGGTATGTGTGGTTTCCATGGTAACACCATCATTTGACTCACCTCAGTAAACTACTAGGACCAGCGAGCCTTGTCATTAGCTCCAGTCTCTGTCCACCCCATGCTACCCACTAGGCTACATTATATTGAGCTTTTCTGAAACCGTGTCGGAATCACATCTGCACTGTCTGTTTCCAATCCTCAGTCTTTTCTGTGAAATGACTGTTTTTCTGACGATCCCCTTTACTGTCAACAAATGGGGGTAAAACACAAATATACAGTACTGGGGTGGCGTGCGTGCGTGCGTGTGTGTGTGAGGGTAGTGATGGGTTGGGGGTTTCATGAGTCTTGTTTAATATTGCCACAGGTATGTGATGAATGCTATGAAGCTGGTAGACACTGTGCATGCGTGAGTGAGTGCGCCGCGCTTGGCCACTATGACTGTGTGAAGATACAGCATACAGGAGAGCACCAGGGTAAGTTAACAGGCTGTCCAATGGCTGCTGATTTGCTATGATGGTGGACTGCCGGCATCCCTGTGTGTGTCTATGCGTGTGTAAGAGGCCTGAGCAGAGCTGTAATTCTTTGCAGAGACAAAGCCCAGAGAAAACGGAGCATTATTTTAACCTTAACCCCCACAGTCCTCTGCTTAATCATGCTGTCCCAATTATTATTATTGTAACTCCTGCTTTTCAACATCTTTCTTTCGTCTTTTAGAATGAACGGGCTCAGAGGGGTCACAATTTCCTCTCACCTAATTTTCCCCTCTACCACCTTGAGCAGCTGTTATAAATTAGGGTGGTAAAAAGTATTTATCGCGGTTATTAACAGTAGTTATTTTCCCTCTCTGCCACGGCACAGAGGCGACTGTAGGCCAATAAACGTCAGTGGCGGAGTTAGTTACCCAGAGTTAAGAGTCAGGATTTATAAAGTGGCGAGAGATGTGGGGGGGTATCTATCACTGGACTTAGCGCAGCTCTCTGGTCCCCCACTAAACCTATCAACAGTATACCCACAGTCACCAGCTCCCTCAGCTGCACAGCGACCATGTTGAATTATTGAGGGCGAGAGAGGGCGACTGTGACTGACATTTTTACTAATGAGTGATAGAGTGGTATTACTGGACTGGAGGGGGCCTATAAGAGCAGGTAGGAGCAACTTGAGAGACATCTCTTTCTCTTGTTATTTCTCTCGCCCTCTCTTTCAATCTCTTTCAGCCTTTTTCTCTCTCTACACTTAACATTGTGTGTGTGAGAGACTTGAAGGGGTTTGATGACGACAAGGCCGGTCTGTTGGATCGCTTTGTGTTGAAAACGATCTGCGTTCCAGCCTTCTAATTCTCTCGCTCTCTCTCACTCTCTCACTCTCTCTCTCGCTTTCTTGCTCTCTCGCCCCCCCCCCCCTTGCACAGAGAGCGTGAGCAACCTCAAGATGTTCTCCAGGCCTTTCATCAGGGCAGAGGAGAGAAGGATGGAGAGAGTGTAGCAGGGCTGTGGAAAAGGAAAGGAGGGCTTATTGAAGGGCAGACATCCTGTCTTGTACCAACACTGGCCACAACAGACACGTCCTCCATCGTTACACAGTAACACACCCTGTCCTTGCTTCATGATTTTATCCCCTTCTTCCTCCACATTTCCTTTGCTCTCTCTCCCTCCAACTCTCTCTTACTCTCTCCCCCCTCTCTCTCCCTCTCTACTCTTTACTGAGATGGAAAGAGGTAGCTCTTTATAGTAGGGTGTGTGGGTGTTTTTCCACCCGTGACATGGAGGTAGTGAAGGCGGATATTATTATTTTGTCTCTGAAGGGCGAACACAACAACATTGGAGAGTGGTGAAAGATCAACATCTCTAAAGCTGTGTGACGTAGCCAAACAGCACCACAGGGTAGCCCTCCACACACACACATTTTTACACAGTCTCCATTTGTTTTAGTTTGGCAGCAGAGGCTTGATGCCTAGGAGACTGGGGTGGAGGGGTAGTAGTGGTGGTTCCATAAAAGCCAGGGCAAGCTAAGGGCCTATGCAGGTGAAGGGGGCCTTTAGAAAGCTGTTTTCAAGTCTTTGCTTAAACCAAAAGGGGCTTAAACCAAAAGGGCTGGCTATTCTGTTCCATTCCAGACAGTAATTCTTATCATTCTTAATCTGATGAAGATTTGGCCCTGGCCTCCGAACCTCCCCTTCGCTTATCCTCCATGTACCCCCCCCATATCCTCCCTGCCACCCCGCTTTGGTGTTTCTGTCTGGGCATAACAACTTTGACATGTAACATGAAGTGGAAGAGCGGGTCATTTGAACCAACTGGGTTTGAAGTTGTGTGTATTGGAGCAACTCTATCTGTGCTGCGTTCAGCCTGTCAACAGTGGTGTACATGGGATGGTTTGGAGGGAGTTGGGGTTTGTATTTATGCTTCTCTTTATTTGACTAAATGTTTATTTACAAAAGTAAAACAAATCCTGCCATCATTATTCATGTGTAGCTGTTTTATGTGCTGTGTGTGGGGAGGATGTTTTATTTTTATTTTCCTGATCAAAGTAGCAGTGTGAAGTTACCAGTGTTTAATGGAGAAGGCATCAGACCAACAATTTCTACCAGTATGTGTTTCATGTGCAACCAGAGGAAAAAACTCTAGACCACCTTTACTCTACACACAGAAACGCATACAAAGCTCTCCCTCACCCTCCATTTGGAAAATCTGACAATAATTCTATCCTCTTGATTCTTGCTTACTAACAGAACCTAAGGCAGGAAGTACCAGTGACTTGCTCAATACGGAAGTGGTCTCATGACGCAGATGTTAACCTACTGGACTGTTTTGCTAGCACAGACTGAAATATGTTCCGGGATTCATCTGATGGCATTCAGGAGTATACCATCTCAGTCACCGGCTTTATCAATAAGTGCATTGATGACATCGTTCCCACAGTGACCGTACATACAGTGCCTTCGGAAAGTATTCAGACCCCTTGACTTTTTTCACATTTTGTTACATTACAGCCTTATTCTAAAATGGATTAAATAAAAAATACATCCTCAGCAATCTACACACTATACCCCATAATGACCAAGTGAAAGCAGTTTTTAATACATGTATTTATTCATACAAATGTATTAATAATAAAAAACAGATCCGTATGTAAATAAGGTATTCTGACCCTTTGCGATGAGACTCTAAATTGAGCTCAGGTGCATCCTGTTTCCATTGATCATCCTTGATGTTTCTACAACTTGATTGGAGTCCACCTGTGGTAAATTAAATTGATTGGACATCATTTGAAAAGGAACACACCTGTCTATATAAGGTCCCACAGTTGACAGTGCATGTCAGAGCAAAAACCAAGCCAGGGGGAATATTTGGTGGAGGATGGCTGGCGCAGAGAGGATGGCTGACTTTTTACATGCTCTTAACCAACTGTGCTATGTTGTTAGTTTTTTAAAAACTTATTTTGTACATAATGTTGCTGCTACCATCTCTTATGACTGAAAATAACTTCTGGACATCAGAACTGCGATTACTCAACTCAAACTGGAAGAAGCTTTTTCCTTTAACGAGTCCGACGAGAAGGATTTACTGCTTTCCCGGGAACAGGCCCAAATCTCCGTCATTTGCTTAAAGAAAAGACGGAGAAAAAGGGGGCGGAGGTCGGGGAGCCGTCTGCAAATTCGTAGGCGAGCGAATAAACCTGAACTACAATCCATTCTATTGGCCAATGTGCAATCATTGGAAAATTAAATCAGTAACCTACTATCAAGATTATCCTACCAACCGGTCATTAACTGTAATATCTTATATTTCACCGAGTCGTGACTGAATGAAGGCATGGTTAATATAGAGCTGGCAGGATTTTCCATGCACCGCCAGAGCAGAGAAGCTACGTCTGGTAAGCCAAGGGGTGGGTGTGTGTGTCTATTCGTCAATAGCAGCTGGTGCGTGATGTCTAATATTAAAGAAGTCTTGAGGTATTGCTTGCCTGAGGAGTACCTTATGTAGACCACACTTTCTACCAAGTGAGTTCTCATCTATATTATTCATAGCCGTCTATTTACCACCAAGTAACTCTATGCCATAAGCAAACAAGAAAATGCTCATCCAGAAGCAGTGCTTCTAGTGGCCGGGGACTTTAATGCAGTTAAACTTAAATCTGTTTTACCTCATTTCTACCAGCATGTCACGTGCAACCAGAGAAAAACAACTGGAGGATGCTACGCTACAGGACTGTTTTGCTAGCACAGACTGGAATATGTTCCGGGATTCATCCAACGACATTGAGGAGTATACCACCTCAGTCATCGGCTTCATCAATAAGTACATCGACAACGTCATCCCCACTGTGGCGGTATGTACATATCCCAACCAGAAGCCATGGATTACAGGCAACATCTGCATCGAGCTAAAGGCTAGAGCTGCCACTTTCAAGGAGCGGGAAACTAATCTGGGCGCTTATAAGAAATCCCACTATGCCCTCAGATGAACCATCAAACAGGCAAAGCGTCAATACAGGATTAAGATTGAGTTCTACTACACCGGCTCTGACACTCGCCAGATGTGGTAGGGCTTGCAAACTATTACGGACTACAAAGGGAAGCCCAGCCGCGAGCTGTCCAGTGAAACGAGCCGACCAGATGAGTTAAATGATATTTACGTGCACTTCAAGGCAAGCAACACTGAAGCATGCATGAGAGCACCAGCTATTCCGGATGACTGTGTGATCATGCTTTCCGTAGCCGATGTAAGACCTTTTAAACAGGTCAACATTCACAAGGCTGCAGGGCCAGATGGATTACCAGGATGTGTACTCCAAGCATGCTCTGACCAACTGGCAAGTGTCTTCACTGACATTTTCAACCTCTCCTTGACAGAGTCTGTAATACCTAAATGTTTCAAGCAGACCACTATAGTCCCTGTTCCCAAGAACACAGAGGTAACCTGCCTAAATGACTACCGACCCGTAGCACTCATGTCTGTAGCTATAAAGTGCTTTGAAAGGACTATTATGGCTCACATAAACACCATCATCACAGAAACCCTAGACCCAACTCCAATTTGTGTAATGCCCCAACAGATCCACAGATGATGCAATCTCTATTGCACTCCACACTGCCCTTTCCCACCTGGACAAAAGGAACACCTATGTGAAAATGCTATTCATTGACTACAGCTCAGCGTTCAACACCATAGTGCCCACAAAGCTCATCACTAAGCTATGGACCTTGGGACTAAACACCTCCCTCTGTAACTGGATCCTATACTTCCTGATGGGCCGCCTCCCGGTAGTAAGGGTAGGCAACAACCTATCAAGAAGATGATCGTGGACTACAGGAAAAGGAGGACACCCCCATTTTCATAGACGAGGTTGTAGTGGAACAGGTTGAGAGCTTTAAGTTCCATGGTGTCCACATCACCAATAAACTATCACTCCAAGACAGTTGTGAAGAGGGCATGACAAAGCCTATTCCCCCTCAGGAGACTGAAAAGATTTGTCAATGGTCCTCAGATCCTTAAGTTCTACAGCTCCACCATCAAGAGCATCCTGACCGATTGCATCACTGCCTGGTATGTCAACTGCTCGGCCTCTGACCGCAAGGCTCTACAGAGGGTAGTGCATATGGCCCAGTACATCACTAGGGTCAAGCTTCCTGCCATCCATGACTTCTATATTAGGCGGTGTCAGAGGAAGGCCCTAAAACATTGCCAAAGACTCCAGTCACCGTAGTCGTATACTGTTCTCTCTGCTACCGCACGGCAAGTGCTAACGGAGCGCCAAGTCTAGGTCCAAAAGGCTTCTTATGAGCTTCCAAGCCATAAGACTGCTCAACAGCTAATCAAATGGCTACCCAGACTATTTGCGTTGACCCTCCCCCCAATTTTTGTGTTATGCTGCTGCTACTCTATCTATGCATAGTCACTTTACCCCTACCTACTTGTACATATTAGCTCAATTACCTTGACTAACCTGTGCCCCCGCACATTGACTCGGTACCAGTACCCCCTGTATATAGCCTCGTTATTGTGCTCTTAAACATTTTCTTAACTCTTATTTTTCTTAACTGCATTGTTAGTTAAGGGCTGGTAAGTAAGCATTTCATGGTAAGGTATTTGGTATTTCTGTTGTATTTGGCGGATGTGACAAAGTTTTGATTTGAACAATCACATCTAGATACTAGTGCAAATTCACCAGAACAGAACACACCTGGTAATTTACCACCTCATTTTCTCTCTCTCCCTGTTGCTTTCATCTCTTTCGCTATCTCTCTTAAATTCATCGCTCCTTTCTTTCCCTCTTTTCTTTCTTCTCGTATTCCTCTCTCATCCTCCCTTCTCATTCCCTAGAGGAAGCGTTCTCCACCAAATACCGGAGTCTGGAGCTTGAGAGGGAGTCGTTAACAGAGCAGCAGAAAGAATGTACTGCCAAAAGGTAAGTGTCAACCTGTAATTAAAGTATATCTTTTTACACACACACGCTCCCAGTTCGTTCACCGTGCCATCTGCTAGAAATGACCCAAGCCCCACAGAATGGCGTGTTCTAATATGCTGTCAATGGTTGTAAATGCTGTGGGGAGATTACAGCCTGCTTACCAAGAGGGGATGTTGGCTTAGCGCTGCCTATTTGTGTTTTTAGCCTGAGCGAGAGTAAGCAGATTGCGTCAAAGACCAGTCTGATGCCTTTGCCTGCAGGGGTGCACACTGTGTCGACCCTGTATATACACAGTTTGGTTGTCTGGCTACCTGGCAGTGATGGGACCAGAACAGGAGTAAAAGCACAATGCTACAGTATAAACACTAGCTGGCTGGGCAGCATGAAAAGATACCCACCAATGCATCATGTAAACAAGGAAATTGACTTTGACTGGAAAAATGTGTATGTATGGTTCAGTAGGTGGAAAAAAGTGTTTGTTAGAGAGAGTTGCTGAGTTCATGTAATAAGCAGGTTCCTGGAAGTCTGTCTGTGGTGGTTTGGGTTTAAATGGGGGATTGGAGGGTCTTGCATATGGACTTAACCAGAACGGTTAAGACAAAGTCTGCTGTACTGAGATGGGAGGTTTCTAGGAAGCATCTGTATCTTCTGAGTCGGCAGGCCGTGATGCACGGAGGCAGTCAGGCAGCCAGCCAGGGACGCACGGAGGCAGTCAGGCAAGCAGGCAGGGACGCACGGAGGCTGGCTGGCAAGCAGGCAGGGACGCACGGAGGCTGGCTGGCAGCCAGCCAGGGACGCACGGAGGCTGGCTGGCAGCCAGCCAGGGACGCACGGAGGCTGGCTGGCAGCCAGCCAGGGACGCACGGAGGCTGGCTGGCAGCCAGCCAGGGACGCACGGAGGCTGGCTGGCAGCCAGCCAGGGACGCACGGAGGCTGGCTGGCAGGCAGGCAGGGACGCACGGAGGCTGGCTGGCAGGCAGGCAGGGATGCACGGAGGCTGGCTGGCAGGCAGGCAGGGACGCACGGAGGCTGGCTGGCAGGCAGGCAGGGACGCACGGAGGCTGGCTGGCAGGCAGGCAGGGACGGGAGGCTGGCTGGCAGGCAGGCAGGGACGCACGGAGGCTGGCTGGCAGGCAGGCAGGGACGCACGGAGGCTGGCTGGCAGGCAGGCAGGGACGCACGGAGGCTGGCTGGCAGGCAGGCAGGGACGCACGGAGGCTGGCTGGCAGGCAGGCAGGGACGCACGGAGGCTGGCTGGCAGGCAGGCAGGGACGCACGGAGGCTGGCAGGCAGGCAGGGACGCACGGAGGCTGGCTGGCAGGCAGGCAGGCAGGGACGCACGAAGGCTGGCTGGCAGGCAGGCAGGGACGCACGGAGGCTGGCTGGCAGGCAGGCAGGGACGCACGGAGGCTGGCTGGCTGGCAGGCAGGGACGCACGGAGGCTGGCTGGCAGGCAGGCAGGGACGCACGGAGGCTGGCTGGCAGGCAGGCAGGGACGCACGGAGGCTGGCTGGCAGGCAGGCAGGGACGCACGGAGGCTGGCTGGCAGGCAGGCAGGGACGCACGGAGGCTGGCAGGCAGGCAGGGACGCACGGAGGCTGGCTGGCAGGCAGGCAGGCAGGCAGGGACGCACGGAGGCTGGCTGGCAGGCAGGCAGGCAGGGACGCACGGAGGCTGGCTGGCAGGCAGGCAGGCAGGGACGCACGGAGGCTGGCTGGCAGGCAGGGACGCACGGAGGCTGGCTGGCAGGCAGGCAGGCAGGCAGGGACGCACGGAGGCTGGCTGGCAGGCAGGCAGGCAGGGACGCACGGAGGCTGGCTGGCAGGCAGGCAGGCAGGCAGGGACGCACGGAGGCTGGCTGGCAGGCAGGCAGGGACGCACGGAGGCTGGCTGGCTGGCAGGCAGGCAGGGACGCACGGAGGCTGGCTGGCAGGCAGGCAGGCAGGGACGCACGGAGGCTGGCTGGCAGGCAGGGACGCACGGAGGCTGGCTGGCAGGCAGGTAGGGACGCACGGAGGCTGGCTGGCAGGCAGGCAGGCAGGCAGGCAGGGACGCACGGAGGCTGGCTGGCAGGCAGGCAGGGACGCACGGAGGCTGGCTGGCAGGCAGGCAGGCAGGGACGCACGGAGGCTGGCTGGCAGGCAGGCAGGCAGGGACGCACGGAGGCTGGCTGGCAGGCAGGGACGCACGGAGGCTGGCTGGCTGGCAGGCAGGGACGCACGGAGGCTGGCTGGCAGGCAGGCAGGCAGGGACGCACGGAGGCTGGCTGGCAGGCAGGCAGGGACGCACGGAGGCTGGCTGGCAGGCAGGCAGGCAGGGACGCACGGAGGCTGGCTGGCAGGCAGGCAGGCAGGGACGCACGGAGGCTGGCTGGCAGGCAGGCAGGGACGCACGGAGGCTGGCTGGCAGGCAGGCAGGGACGCACGGAGGCTGGCTGGCAGGCAGGCAGGCAGGGACGCACGGAGGCTGGCTGGCAGGCAGGCAGGCAGGGACGCACAGAGGCTGGCTGGCAGGCAGGGACGCACGGAGGCTGGCTGGCAGGCAGGCAGGGACGCACGGAGGCAGGCTGGCAGGCAGGCAGGGACGCACGGAGGCTGGCTGGCAGGCAGGCAGGGACGCACGGAGGCTGGCTGGCAGGCAGGCAGGCAGGGACGCACGGAGGCTGGCTGGCAGGCAGGGACGCACGGAGGCTGGCTGGCAGGCAGGCAGGCAGGCAGGGACGCACGGAGGCTGGCTGGCAGGCAGGCAGGGACGCACGGAGGCTGGCTGGCAGGCAGGCAGGCAGGCAGGCAGGCAGGGACGCACGGAGGCTGGCTGGCAGGCAGGCAGGGACGCACGGAGGCTGGCTGGCAGGCAGGCAGGGACGCACGGAGGCTGGCTGGCAGGCAGGCAGGCAGGGACGCACGGAGGCTGGCTGGCAGGCAGGCAGGGACGCACGGAGGCTGGCTGGCAGGCAGGCAGGGACGCACGGAGGCTGGCTGGCAGGCAGGCAGGGACGCACGGAGGCTGGCTGGCAGGCAGGCAGGCAGGGACGCACGGAGGCTGGCTGGCAGGCAGGCAGGGACGCACGGAGGCTGGCTGGCAGGCAGGCAGGGACGCACGGAGGCTGGCTGGCAGGCAGGCAGGGACGCACGGAGGCTGGCTGGCAGGCAGGCAGGCAGGGACGCACAGAGGCTGGCTGGCAGGCAGGGACGCACGGAGGCTGGCTGGCAGGCAGGCAGGGACGCACGGAGGCAGGCAGGGACGCACGGAGGCAGGCAGGGACGCACGGAGACTGGCTGGCAGGCAGGCAGGGACGCACGGAGGCTGGCTGGCAGGCAGGCAGGGAGGGACGCACGGAGGCTGGCTGGCTGGCAGGCAGGGACGCACGGAGGCTGGCTGGCAGGCAGGCAGGGACGCACGGAGGCTGGCTGGCAGGCAGGCAGGGACGCACGGAGGCTGGCAGGCAGGCAGGCAGGGACGCACAGAGGCTGGCAGGCAGGCAGGCAGGGACGCACGGAGGCTGGCTGGCTGGCAGGCAGGCAGGGACGCACAGAGGCAGGGACGCACGGAGGCAGGCAGGGACGCACGCACGCACGTACGGATGCTGGCTGGGACAAACTCACGCAGGCAGGGATGCTGGCTGGCTGGGACAAACTCACGCAGGCAGGGACGCACGGAGGCAGGCTTGCAGGCAGGCAGGGACGCACAGAGGCTGGCTGGCAGGCAGGCAGGGACGCACGGAGGCTGGCTGGCTGGCAGGCAGGCAGGGACGCACGGAGGCTGGCTGGCTGGCAGGCAGGCAGGGACGCACGGAGGCTGGCTGGCTGGCAGGCAGGCAGGGACGCACAGAGGCTGGCAGGCAGGCAGGCAGGGACGCACGGAGGCTGGCTGGCTGGCAGGGACGCACAGAGGCTGGCTGGCAGGCAGGCAGGGACGCACGCACGCACGTACGTACGGATGCTGGCTGGGACAAACTCACGCAGGCAGGGATGCTGGCTGGCTGGGACAAACTCACGCAGGCAGGGACGCACGGAGGAAGGCTGGCAGGCAGGCAGGGACGCACGGAGGCAGGCTGGCAGGCAGGCAGGGACGCACGCACGCACGGATGCTGGCTGGGACAAACTCACACAGGCAGGGATGCTGGCTGGCTGGGACAAACTCACGCAGGCAGGGATGCACGGAGGCAGGCAGACAGGAAGGGACGCACAGATGCAGGGAGGGAGGCAGGCAGGCAGGCAGGCAGGCAGGGACGAACGCACACACGCAGGCAGGCAGGCAGGGACGAACTCATGCAGGAAGGGATGAACTCACGCAGGCGGGGACGCACAGAGGGAGGCAGGGACGCACGGGGCAGGCAGGGACAAGGCAGGGACGCACGGAGGCACAGCAGGCAGGTAGGAACGCATGGAGGTAGGCAGGCAGGGACGCACGGAGGCAGACAGGCAGGCAGGGACGCACGGAGGCAGACAGGCAGGCAGGGACGCACGGAGGCAGGCAGACAGGCAGGCAGGGAGGGACGCACGGAGGCAGGCAGGCAGGCAGGCAGGCAGGGACGCACGGAGGCAGGCAGGGACGCACGGAGGCAGGCAGGCAGGCAGGCAGGGACGCACGGAGGCAGACAGGCAGGCAGGGACGCACGGAGGCAGACAGGCAGGCAGGGACGCACGGAGGCAGGCAGGGACGCACGGAGGCAGGCAGGGACGCACGGAGGCAGGCAGGGACGCACGGAGGCAGGCAGGGACGCACGGAGGCAGACAGGGACGCACGGAGGCAGACAGGGACGCACGGAGGCAGGCAGGGACGCACGGAGGCAGGCAGGGACGCACGGAGGCAGTCAGGGACGCACGGAGGCAGTCAGGCATGCAGGGACGCACGGAGGCAGTCAGGCAGGCAGGGACGCACGGAGGCAGACAGGCAGGCAGGGACGCACGGAGGCAGACAGGCAGGCAGGGACGCACGGAGGCAGACAGGCAGGCAGGGACGCACGGAGGCAGGCAGGGACGCGGGGCAGGCAGGACGAGGGAACGCACGGAGGCAGGCAGGCAGGACGAGGGAACGGGAGGCAGGCGGGCAGGCAGGGACGCACGGAGGCAGACAGGCAGGCAGGGACGCACGGAGGCAGGCAGGGACGCACGGAGGCAGGCGGGCGGGGACGCACGGAGGCGGGCGTGCGGGCGGGGACGCACGGAGGCGGGCGTGGGGGCAGGCAGGGACGCACGGAGGCGGGCGGGGACGCACGGAGGCGGGCGGGCGGGGCGGGCGGGGACGCACGGAGGCGGGCGGGGACGGGCAGGGAGGGAGACGGAGGCAGGCAGAGGCAGGCAGGGACGCACGGAGGCAGGCAGGCAGGCAGGCAGGCAGGGACGCACGGAGGCAGGCAGGGACGCACGGAGGCAGGCAGGCAGGCAGGCAGGGACGCACGGAGGCAGACAGGCAGGCAGGGACGCACGGAGGCAGACAGGCAGGCAGGGACGCACGGAGGAGGGACGCACGGAGGCAGGCAGGGACGCACGGAGGCAGGCAGGCAGGGACGCACGGAGGCAGACAGGGGGACGCACGGAGGCAGGCAGGGACGCACGGAGGCAGGCAGGGACGCGCACGGAGGCAGGCAGGGACAGGAGGCAGTCAGGGACGCACGGAGGCAGTCAGGCAGGCAGGGACGCACGGAGGCAGTCAGGCAGGCAGGGACGCACGGAGGCAGACAGGCAGGCAGGGACGCACGGAGGCAGACAGGCAGGCAGGGACGCACGGAGGCAGACAGGCAGGCAGGGACGCACGGAGGCAGGCAGGGACGCACGGAGGCAGGCAGGACGAACGGAACGCACGGAGGCAGGCAGGCAGGACGAACGGAACGCACGGAGGCAGGCGGGCAGGCAGGGACGCACGGAGGCAGACAGGCAGGCAGGGACGCACGGAGGCAGGCAGGGACGCACGGAGGCAGGCGGGCGGGGACGCACGGAGGCGGGCGGGGGGACGCACGGAGGCGGGCGTGCGGGCGGGGATGCACGGAGGCAGGCGGGCGGGCGGGCGGGGAGGCACAGGCAGGCGGGCGGGCAGGCAGGGAGGGACACACGGAGGCGGGCGTGCGGGCGGGGACGCACGGAGGCGGGCGTGCGGGCGGGGACGCACTGAGGCGGGCGGGCGGGCAGGGAGGGACGCACGCACGGAGGCAGGCGGGCGGGCAGGCAGGGACTCACGGAGGCAGGCAGGGACTCACGCAGGCAAGCAGGGACGCACGGAGGCAAGCAGGCAGGGAGGCACGGCAAGCAGGCAGGCACAGCAGGGAGGGAGGCAGGGCAGGCAGGATGGGGGGAGGAGTACATGTGAAAGATAAGGATCTTTCACAAGGCCATTTCACATCCAATGATCATTTTCTCCCCAACACCTTTTCATGTGTCTGAAATGATGGCCCATTACCCACAAAACTGTACTCCCCCAGTGCTGGGACATACAGTACTGTACAGACTCACACTTATACAGTACTGTGCACGCACATTCTCTCTCTCACTCACTCACATACTTCTGACTTCTCAGACTGCTCTGAAGTCAGACTCCAGTAGCTGTCAAGTGGTGGACATGAGAAAACAAACATGATTCCAGATGTTTTATCTTTCTCACCTAGGCAAGTCAGGTTTGTGAGTTACCCTCCCTGCCAAATCCGGTAATGTGGAGGTGGGGAAGGGGGTAGTTTGGAAGTTATGATAATTGAGTTGCTCTTACAATTACTGTGGAAATGATTCAGAGCAGAGCCATTAGGTCTCTCTCATCCAGGCCTGGGCCAAGTCAAACACAACCCTGCTATTCTCCTCTTCAACCTCAGGCTCCCATCAACGCACCGCCACCCCTCATTACTAACGATCACCATAGCTACCCTCCATCCGTCCCTCACCCCACCTCTCTATCCCCCTACATACACCCCTTATTCCCTTTCTCTACAGCTGAGATGTCAGGTCTCGCCTCACTCTCCCCATTGCCACTTTGGTTATTATTCCCTCACCTATTATATGTATATATTAATGTACCGTACCTTCCCTCTGTCTTTCTCCTCTTCCTCACCTACTCATCTATCTATTCCACCCATTTTCCTTTCCTCCTTTTTATCATCCTGCCTCTTTGACCCTGTCTATTTGAGCCAGTCTCTTGTCCTCTCCATCCCCAGTCCTCCCTCTGTTCTCTTCCTCCTCGGTTATTGTCCTTTTTGTGTCGGTCAGGGCAGTGAGTCATGAAGTGGTTGTGTGTGTTACTGTCTCTGTGCCTGTCTCCCCAGGGAGCTGTTCCTCAAGTCCAATGCTCAGCTCACCTTCCGCTGTCGCCAGCTCCTCTCTGAGCTATCCTACATCTACCCCATCGACTTGGTCACCACGGCCGTGAGTAATCTCCTCCTGAGTAACGCACGCAGAGCTGTGACAGAGCTGAATGGCTTAAATAATCAGTGGTCATTACAATTTCTAAGGAGAGTGCCCCCTTTGCTCTCCAAGCTTTTCCCTTCCCCTCACGCTACAATTTCTCTCTTGCTCTGAATATGGTATTTTTGGTTCTTGGATTCTCATCCTCATAAAACTCTTGTTTAATTGTCCTACAGGCTAATCAGTCCGATTATGTCATCTGTGGAGTGAAGCTGCCCAACTCGGAGGATTTCCAAGGTAACCTATCTATTTCACCAGGAAATGGAGGGGTTTGGAGTGACAGAGACGTGCATAACACGGGGCTCATTTGTTTCCTTTTATTGAAGGTTCAAACTTCTGACCCTGTAGTAGGGACACTACGTTTTGTGACCCAAATGGCACTATTCCCTATAGTCCACTACAACAGTACAATATCTGCTCTAAGGTTCAATGACAAGTGTTTCAGAAGTTGCAGCTGATGGAGGAAACTGTGACTTTAGTGGCGGAGGCAGCTGTGTTTGTATGGGCTAGATCAGTGGTCAAGATCACTTTTGAGTCAAAATGCAAGCCGAGATCTAACGCTCACATTTTTGGGGAACGTGATTTTAAAAAATGTAAGCATATGCAACATTAACCTATTAAAAACAGTACCGTAGCAATGGGGTTTGTTCAGGAGACTAGAGGCCCAATACATTATCACTGCATATTGCATTTGCTTTAATTGCCCTGCCAAAGCATTGTTGTTCTCAGACCATTTGTTTGAGGTAGGCTGTATGATCACACTGGTAATAGATCAGTTGTTGTGTTACTTGTGAGGCACAGCTGAGTGAGGATACATTTGAATAATTTAGTCTTTTTACTGGACTGGTGGTGCTTGCATCTGATGGCCAGTCTCAGCAGAGGGAGAGAGCAGCAGACTCAGAGAGTTTCCCTCTCAACGTCCCTCCATTCTCCCTTTCCGCCAATGACACTGAACAAAAAAGGGACATCGTCTTGTGCCTCATGCGCAAGTTTGTTGTTACTCCTATGACCAGAGAAAGTGAAATATTAAAAAAGAGCCAAGCCACTAATAATAACAAAGCAAGCCTATCGATACAATTTCCTACTCATTTATTTCAGCTGCAGTGCTGGTTGTTGCACATGTGGAAGTAGGGAGAACGCACAAGTGTTGAATAAAAAGTGTTGACAGTCCTGAGTAAAAATGTAAACATGAACACGCTCTTAAAAACAGCAGCTCTTTGCTGTATTCATTGATAGTCTCTCTCTAGTCATGGTTTTAACCGTTTTGAAATCTCACAGTAACAACTTTGCTGTGCACTCAATGAGGCTTTCTTTCATCGCCTGCAGACATGGTAATTTGAGCCATCTGATTGGCCATCGGTAGGCCTATAGCTGCTTTGATTTTATGGCTGTGCTTTGTACCGTATTTTACTATTTACCGGTATTGATGCAAGGGCCTGTTTTGGGTTTTTACTTGACCTTCTATAACGGTATTTGAATGTTTGGTTTGTTAAATGTGATACACGTGACGTAATATCTATTTTTACAGTTTAGTCCGCTACTTGAGTCCTCTCTTTCTCCATGCCGTTTTCCACACATACCTAGCCCTGCCCCCTGTCATTCAAGGAGCGCATTTGTTCTTCCTCGACCACAAGACACTTGTGTTCAGCTTGCATGGTCAACGCAGCACATGCAACAATGTTGATGACAATGATGCTGTTTTCACTTTGCTATAAATCCACTAGTGTTCTATAATTACACTATTAGTTTGTGTTTCTTACATCTGAAAACTGCATGTTTGTCTTTTCTTAGGAAGTTGGGCCTAAATTGTGTTAGACGCTAATGCTAATTGCTAGCTAGATATCTAGCTATTGTACTGAGTTAGATCAAACATAACTAGCTATACAGCCTGATAATACTAGTGCTGGTGTAGACCTAAATCAGCATGTTGTTTGTGCAACAGTATCTTCTAAATCATAGAGGAATAGGTGAAGTATGAATGTGTTAGCTACATAAGGTAGCTAAGAGAGAACATTTATGCAGCCAAAGATTATTGTGTCTCATAGGAAACTCTTATCAACACTTGCTCTTACTCTGTCACAATAACTCATCCATGGCATTTTGGGTGGCAGGTTAGCCTAGTAGTTAAAGCATTGGACTAGTAACCGGAAGGTTGCAAGTTCAAATCCCCGAGCTGACAAGGTACAAATCTGTCGTTCTGCCCCTGAACAGGCAGTTAACCCACTGTTCCTAGGCTGTCATTGAAAATAAGAATTTGTTCTTAGCTGACTTGCCTAGTTAAATAAAGGTAAATAAATACATTTCAAACAACACTGTATTTTAAGTGCCCACTATTATTTTCTAACTATTCACCCAAGTTTTTTGCTCTAAATCGCAAGTCAAATCGCATTTGGAACATTTGTTATAAAATAAGGCCTAGATTATTTGTTGTTTGTATCGTGCAGCCCTACGTGGCAGAGTGGAAATGATCTCAAATGAGTACAGGAAATGCAGAAATGGATGAAAATGCTCAAAATGAGTTTTGGTTGAATTTGAATTAAACAGTATAAAACAATCAGAATGTAGAAAGACCCATTGAAATCACTTATATATTTGTTGGCATCCTAGTGTCATGCACTACTCATAAAGCAAATGTACAACTTTTATTATTCAATAACATAAAATTCAGTAAAATACCTTGCAAAATGTGTAAAATACTGTGATATGATATTTTGCCATTATCGCCCAGCCCTACTTGATTTGCTCTCGGGCCTGCTGGGAGAGTATCTTGGCAGCGGAGTTCATATCTTCAGACATATGAAATGATTCAAAATGGGAACACTTCACTTATCTGGCGTGCAGGGCAGCTGGATCTGGTGTACCTGTGCCAACAGCGCGAGACAAAAAATAAATAAATGGGAAAGCCAGGCTTTATTGTTGTTTTTTACAGAAATATTTGGCGATCGACAAGGAATGGCTTGGAGATAGCGATCGACCGGTTGGTGATCACTGGGCTAGATGAAATACTCTGATAGAAGGTCCAGGTACTAACACAGGAAAGGTTTCAACATACTTCTTGGAATCAACCTTTAGTCAATGGAAGCTGGTCCATGGCCAACAAAGTGCTCCCCATCATCCAAGAATGTGGAAATTGCTTCCGGTCTATTTGACCTCTGGAGTCTGTGATTTCTGCTGCCAATATACTCTATAAGGACCAGAGAGTGAATGGGGTTTTCTCGTTTGGGGGAAAAAGTCTGTCCTCTGTCCTCTCTCCTCTGATACCCAGAAACCGATAAATTCTTGAAGGGTGTCAGTTAGTGGGCAAACGGAAGAAGCTCCCCTCCTCGAACTCCTCCCTTTGGCGCAGAAGGACAAGTTTATCCTACCGCCGAAGTGTTTTGAAATCTGCCTTTGTGTCAGAGGAGAAAAACATGCACACGTTTAAAAACAATATGCTGCTTAGTCTTAGTTATAAATTGTCTTGCGCCGCTTACTCAATATTGTTTTGATCCCTTTACATTTATTTTGGGATCTACCCCTGTAAATGTCATTTGCCTAATGACACGCGAGTGGAGAAGGACCGTCTCATTTCAAATGAGCACATTTCCATCAACGTTCACTATCCTCGATGAACTTTCATCTTTTTCAAAAGGAGGCGAGAGGATGAAGGAGAGAGGACGCAGTAGCATATCTAATTGATAAAAGGCGAAGGAGTGAGTGGTGAGATCCATGGGTAACTGGAGGTAGTGTGTAGGGATGAGACTGCTTCCTGTTTCAGTCACAGTTTCTCTCTTTACATACTCCTCTACTGGACTGTTAGTTCATATCTCCACTTCTTATTTATACAGCATAGTATTATCTGCAAAATATGTCGGAAGTCTGCCTCATTTACTGTGGACAGCAGATGAGGATTGTGTGTGTGCGCGTCTTTACACGGCAGAGGTTTGGATGATGATGAAGATTCAAGAGTGGTTTATATTTCCTCCATGTCACACCTATGTGTGTTGTGGAAAGTCAGATTTCCCTGCTCATCCTTGGATGCAGCAGCCTCCTCCCTCCCCCCTAGCCTCGTCCGAACCATCGTGATCCATTGAGATCAGGATGGCACATACGAGGTGATCTACCACCACTCCAACCGTAAAACCCGGTGTGACCATGCACCCCCTCTATCCCCGTCCTGACGTGACGGCTCGTCGTTTGTGTCTGCAGCGTTGAGTGGCTTCCCATCCCCTGTGGAGGTGTGCGGCTGCTTCGCGCTTCGGGGGTGGTGTAAATCTAGTGAGTAAACCACGTAGCATGTGGTGTGAGAGTGTACTAGGAGACTGAGGGCTACAAGAGGCGTCCTAACACACTCACAACCCCCCTCCAACCTGTCTTGTCCTCCCTTCTCATGTGGATGTGGAGCATGTGGTGTGACTGTGTTGTAGAACAGCGAGTGAGATGGACAGAGGCCTACAGGAGGTGAGAAAGAGGGACTGCCTGGCCACACATCCTGTCTAACCACCTTAACCATAACAGCTATACAGCACCCCACTTCCCTGACCCTACCTCATCATGTAGGCCTGTCCTTTGACCCTCTGATTTCTGTGTGGCCCTCCCTGGAAGGAGGGCCTGCCCAGTGTTAAGCCGACCATGTCCAGAACTGTGTGGCTGTTGGGTGACATACAGGGGACGGCTGTGGTAGATTAGTGACCCACCGGTGTCAGGGCTGCACAGCATGTGGAGACTGAGGGGAGAGGGGTGATGCTGGAAGAGACGGGACAGGAAATGGGAGAGTGGAGATGGGAGAGGCTGGATAAGGGTAAGGTAGAGAATGGAGGGTGTTGGTTAGAGGAGACAGGGGAGAGGCTGGAGTAGATATAAGAGGGGAGAGGAGAGATGCTCCCAAGGAGAAGGGGGTCATAGGGTGGAATCAAGTGCCCCCCCAGTACTTTCTCTCTCTCTGAGGTGACGAAATCTTCCCTGTCATCTGAGGTTACCTAGCTGTAGTTCTTCAGTGTCCCCAGTACATGTCAGTTAAACTTATGTTCCCTTTATCTGACATTCATGTTGGATAGAACTAGTTTTATGGGGAAATATGTGAAAATATTGGCAGTCTAAGAGATAGTCAGCTCCATGGCCTCGGCGCTGGTGTCAGAGGTGCTGCAGACTCAATAATGATATAATACAGGGTCTTGTAGATATGCACCAACACACCATATTTAAGCCCTACTAGTCTGAGATTCACGAAGGCAGCAGTCTGTTATTCTAAACATTTAAGACAAAAGCACTATGATTTGGGAATTTGGAAAGCATCAGCTTTTCTCCTGGAGCGATGTCCTTCTGCTCTGCTGTTGTGAACTTGAAACAACTTAATGTGATGTCAAAGAAAGCAGCTCCAGGCGGCAGGCCTGTTTTCTAGTCAGAAATGTGGATGAAACATTTTCCCCTAAAATATAATTGACCAACGAGGGGCTAGTTTTATGTGACACTTGTGCTTTTCATGTACATTTCTGAAGTATTTTGAAGTAAATTAGGTACAGTATTCTACAGCAGTTGAAGTTTTCATGTGTGTTGCGTCACTAAAAACACACTGTCATTTTCAAAACACTTTGCCCACATAAATGACTGCTTTTTATCCGTGTGATTACTTACCAAAGTGTTTTCCATGTTGTGATGCCTTTATTTTGTGTTTGCATTCTGAGGATAGAAACTGAAATTATGTTAGCCCTTCGTGATTTGATCTTTCATTTCAATATGATTAATTTATATGAAACGTATATCAAATGCATTAGTATTGCAGTCACAGCATTCCTGACCTCTTGCTTTGAAGAAAAGATGAAACACTGAGACTGTTTAGATGGTTGTTGCCATTTTGACCAGCTTCAGTTTCTAGTCTTAGCATTCTAGTGTGTTGGAGTAATAAACCATTAAAACACAGCCATTGACGTGATTAACAGGCATGGTGTTTCAAATCAGATCCAATTAAACCGTTTTTCATTCAAACCCTCTGCTACCATTTCACAGTAAAACTTTCAAACAGAAATTGAATGACCTCGGTTTTGTTTTTTTCCTACAGCGAAGGATGATGGGAGCGTGGCGGTTGCCCTGGGTTACACGGCCCACCTGGTGCTGATGATCAGCTGCTTCTTGCAGATCCCTCTTAGATATCCTGTGATCCACAAGGGTTCCCGCTCCTCCATCAAGGACACCATCACAGACAAGCTCAGCGAGAAGGAGAGAGAGTAAGCAACCTACAACAGCCTTCAATATTTCGTTATTTATGTTGAATATTTGAATTATTGAGTATTCAAAGTGCATTTTCCATTCATTAACACTTCCACACATATACTGTTACACATTTATTTATTTATTATATAGTTGACAAAAGTGACAAACTAGGAGCATGGAGGGTATTGATCCTGCTCATAAGAAAGTGCCAACGGCAGAAAGGGGCCAAATGTGGACAATAGCTAATCCTACTGTAGCCAGTTGATGGATGCCAAGGATTCCTAGTACCCAACAATTTTGCAGTTGAGTAGAGATAAACTCTAAATGACTGGAGAGCTCATTGTGATTCTGGTCATAACAAGGGACTTATGTACTGTAGGTGCTAAATGAGGACAGCATGTACTCTCCTCTCCATATGTATTTGAAGAGTGAACGTAAATATTTATATTTGAGAATGTTTCATATTAGGCAACAGTACAGGATGCCAGCTCTTATTTTAGGGTATTTTCATACATATCTGTTTTACCATTTAATAATGATAGCACTTTATGTATCTAGTCCCCCCATTTTGACAAATTCACTTATACTGTATTAAAGTAGTTAAAGGTTTAGTACCTAATATACTACATGCTAACCTCCCCTGTTATTGGTAATGGTGAGAGGTTAGCCTATTGTTGAAGTCTCTAACCTTCTCACTCAATATTATTAATCTTAATCGTGGCATTATCATGATTCATTTTGAAGTGTTCATAAACATCTTATCTACTCACTTGGAAATACAATTACTCCAGTCACCATTCAGTTACTATTGGGCAAAACATAACACAAAACACAACCAAAACAAACTACAAATGCATCCAACAAGTTTGTAGAGTCACAAGCTTGATGTAATCATTCCGTGCAAGTAGTACACTTTTGACTGCTTTGGACAGCTAAGCCTTATGTTATGCAGCATGTCAAATGGTGTCAGGTTCACTCACAGGTCTTTTTTTACAATCCTCTTTACCATGCCGCAACCACTGTTTTGAACGTTCCTTTGTCGTTTCATATAAAAACCCAGACAGTAGACAGTACTATTTTTCATAATGATGAAGCACATTGTTGAAGATTCCTGTTTTGCTCACCTTGGCCTGTGCCTTTATCTTTGTACCCCAGGGGCTAAGCTAGGCACTGTTCTACCCACACTGTATTTAGACAAATGTACCTGAATGGAGAGAGGTATTTAATATGTACGGATATGTTGGATAATATTGTTGCCATGGACACAAGGAAAGGATAACACTCTTGGGGCCTTGCCTCTGGGCTGTACCAGCCTGCTTGTTTAAATCCTGTTTGAATTGTACCGGGCACCACAATTACAGTAAGGACACTGTATTGAAATGATTATTTGTATCTGTTTGGATCCGGTAACTATGCATCAAGCTTCCAACAAAACTCCTGTTGCCTTGTGATAATTGCATGTTTGGGAATGCACACATATGCTGTCAGGTATGCAACTGTACATTCCTGTACATTCTGTGCACAGCCAGGCAAGACTCCCATCGACCAGGAAAAAAAAACAATGGGCATCAAAATTAATAATACATCGGATTTAAAAATGAAAAGAACCAGATGCTTTGAAAATAGGTATTATCAGACACTGTACTGTTGGGTAAAGTATACATGTGGGCACATTTGATCCCTTTGGTGCTAGATTGATTAATTATAAATGTAAGTAAAGTGCCAACCGCCAAGAAATGAAAAAGCAACACAAAGTCTGTATTGCATCTTGCCACGCTACATAGTCGTAGCCTGTCATCTCCGGTTCTGCACAGCTTGCTCAAATTAAACTGTTATTCTTTGCTTGTAGCAGATGGAGATCACCAGCATTCGGTAGAAATACAATATTATATGGTGTGTCGTGTTCCCCTTACAAGGCTGTTTAGGTATAGGGGCTTATTGCCCCCCTCTTGTCTACACCAACACAGGCCTACTGTAAAAGGAGCAGCTGTGAGTCCCGTGTCAGTGGTGGCTAATGGCCAGAGTGGGACAGGAAGAGAGTGGCAGTGTGTTTTCTGCTCTGCGCTGTGCTGTTTAGGTGGTTGAGGGGGTAGCAGGCAGACTGTTATTTGAAAAGCTAATGCATACAGCCTCATTTTGCCCAATTAATTAATAAGAAAGGGAGAAGGGCCATACCACACCCCTTCATTAATTCATAGTAACTAACAGGTCCGTAAGACAGGCAGCAAGCCCCTTGGACCCCATTAAGTCCCCCAGTAACCCCTAACCAATGCCTCATTTAACTCTTTTGACTGTTCTGGGCTTGAACTGAATAACCATGTAAGGATGAGATGTTCCCAGCGTGTTTATCTCTGTTTTTCTCTCATACTCTCTCACATGCACGTATGGATGCTGCTCATCATTGTTTTAGTCAGACACAGGGGAAGGCATGTAAATAAATTCTTGCATTCCTCCACACACACATATGTCATATATTCAAACCCTTAAACGAAAACATGCACATGGTGAGAGTGTGAGTCCTAATCAGAGACAACTACAGCCAGTATCGGGCCATTTCTTCTTCTCCTCCTCTGAGTGTCATCATGGCAGCTGGAGGGGCTCACAGGGGGTCTCCACCACCCGTCACTCCAACCAGCTACTATTCCAGCGCCAGCCACCTCATGGAAACTGACTCCTCCCTCCTAGACATGCTAAACACCTTCTTTGCCCGCTTTGAAGAAAACAACCGAGCCGCCGACGCGGACCCCCATTGCTTACCAATTTTTCTGTGCTCTCATTCTCCGGGGCCAACATGAGTAAAACATTTAAGAGTGTTAACCCTTGCAAGGCTGCTGGCCCAGACTGCATCCCAAGCCGCATCCTCAGAGCATGTGCAGACAAACTGGCTGGTGTGTTTGCAGACATATTCAATATCTCCATATCCCAGTCTGTTGTCTCCACTTGCTTCCACCATTGTTCCTGTACCGAAGAAAGTGAAGGTACTAAATGACTATCGCCCCGCAGCACTCACTTCTGTCCTCATAAAGTGCTTTGAGAGGCTAGTTAAGGACCATATCACCTCCACCTTACCCAACAACCACCTTATAACCACTACAATTCACATATCTCCCCAACAGATCCACGGACGACGCAACGCCATTGCACTGCACACTGCCCTATCCCACCTGGACAAGATTAATACCTATATGAGAATGCTGTTCTTTGACTACAGCTCAGCCTTCAACACCATAGTTCCCCTCCAAGCACATCATTATACATCAATCCAAGATGGCGTAGCACTGCAGACGTGTTTGTCGTTGTCCCATGTAAATGTAGTCTTTTTTTGTGTTTATTTCAATCTCTTTTTCCATTTTAAAATTAAAAAGACCTTCCGGCAACCCGTCTCACCTAATGTGATACGGATCCTCTATTTTTAGACCTTATAGTTAGAACCTCCATCAGAAGCTAGCCATCAGATGCTAACCAGCTAATTAACTATCTAGTTACTGTTAGCCACTGCTAGCGGCTTTTACCTCTAGCTCAGACACCAGCTGCTTTTACCCCGGATAATACCAGCCAGCCTGTACAACGCCAGTCTGCACAGCGCGATATCAACCCTGAGCATATCAGGATGGCTTTTCTCCATATTTACTCCAGACTACTCCATTAGTGGACCATTATTCCAGATCCCCGCAGCTAGCTAGCTGCTACCGAGTAGCCCAGCCCCGAAGCTAGACTTTGAACCAGGCCTGCTCAGCGGACCCTATGATCACTCAGCTACACAGCTGATGACTCCCGGACTCTTCACTAACACGACTAGAAGCCACTACATCGCCAAATTCCTGCCGTAAGCTCTGGACCATTGCATCGGATCATCGCAACTAGCTAGCGGCTATCGAGTGGCTACAGTGGCTAACTCCCTTGTCCCGAAGCTAGCACCAGTTAGCCTTGAGCCAGGCGCATCTCCCGGCTAGCAAGCGATATTACTCCAGCTACATGACCTCTTTTCCAGTTTGGCCCCCTTTGTCGACATGGAGCCCCGCAGATCCATCACAACTGCCGACGTAATTCCATCCGATGTGCCCTCAACAGGCCTTTGTCGGCCGTCGACGAAGACGCTTCTGCTTGCCCCGGCCTGCTAACTCTATGAACGCAGTGTCTCCCGCTTGCTAGCGTGTAACGACTTCCCTGTTTCATCTATTGGTGTTCACTGGACCCTATGATCACCTGGCTACATAGCTGATGCCTGCTGGACTGTTCATTAATCACGGTACTCCATTTGGTTTGGTTTGTTCATCTGTCGCCCCCAGCATCAAACTCAGGCCCTGTGTGTAGTTAACTGGTCTCTCTTGGAAAAGAGATGTTATCTCAATGAGAGAAAATCTGTATAAATAAAGGTAAAATAAAAAAACTTCTCAACCGATTGCTTCCCGCACCCGCCTGCATCACTTCACTTCTCTGGACGGTTTTGACTTAGAATATGTGGACAACTACAAATACCTAGGTGGCTGGCTAGACAGCAAACTCTCCTTCCAGACTCATATTAAGCATCTCCATTTCATAATTAAATCTAGAATCGGCTTCCTATTTGCAACAAAGCATCCTTCGCTGACACTGCCAAACATACCCTCGTAAAACTGACTATCCTACCGATTAACAACTTTGGCGATGTCATTTACAAAATAGCCTCCAACACTCTACTCAGCAAACTGGATGCAGTCTATCAAAGTGCCACCCATTTTGTAACCAAAGCCCCATATACCACCCACCACTGTGACCTGTATGCTCTCGTCAGCTGGCCCTCGCTACATATTCGTCGCCACACCCACTGGCTCCTGGTCATCTATAAGTCTTTGCTAGGTAAAGCACCGCCTGATCTCAGCTCACTGGTCAACATAGCAGCACCCACCTGTAGCACTCGTTCCAGCAGGTATTCCTTCCAGTTCTCTGCTGCCAACGAACTGCAAAAATCTCTGAAGTTGGAGACTTATCTCCCTCACTAACTTTAAGCATCAGCTATCTGAGCAGCTTACCGATCGCTGCAGCTGTACATAGCCCATGTGTAAATAGCCCACTACCTACCTCATCCCCATATTGTTTTTTACTTTTTTTTGCACATCATCATCTGCACATCTATCACTTCAGTATTAATTTGCTAAATTGTAATTACTTCGCAACTATGGCATATTTATTGCCTTACCTCCTTACTCCATTTGCACACACTGTGTATAGATTTTTCTAGTGTGTTATTGACTGTACTTTTGTTTATCCTATGTGTAACTATGTGTTGTTTTTTGTCGCACTGCTTTGCTTTATCTTGGCCAGGTCGCAGTTGTAAATGAGAACTTGTTCTCAACTGGCCTACCTGGTTAAATAAAGGTGAAATAAAACAAATGAATCATTATGCTCAGGCCCTGAATGTGAACCTGTCACTCTGCAACTGGGTCCTGGTCTTCCTGACGGGCTGACCCCAAGTGAAGGTAGGCAACAACCCATCTGCCGCTCTGATTCTTAACAAAGGGGCCCCACAAGGTTGCGTGCTCAGCCCCCTCTGGTGTTTCCTGTTCATCCATGACTGCATGGCCACGCACCTCTCCAACTCAGTCATTCAGGTTTGCTGATGACACAACAGTGGTAGCCCTGATTACCAACAATGATGAGACAGCATACAGGGAGGAGATGAGAGGCCTGGCAGAGTGGTGCGAGGGAACTAACCTTTCCCTCAACGTCAACAAAACGAAGGAGCTGATCGTGGACTACAGGAGACCGTAGTGAGAGCATGTCCATATCGACAGGGTCAAAAGCTTCAAGTTCCTCGGCGTGCACATACATCACTGATGACCTCAAATGTTCCCTTCATATAGATGTGATGTATGAAGGCTTCAGGAGGCTGATGAAACTACTCTAAGACCCTTGTGAACTTCTACAGATGCACCATTGAGAGCATCCTGTCGGGCTGTTTCACTGCCTGGTACGGCAATTGCACCGTCCGCAACCGCAGGGCTCTCCAGAGGGTGGTGCCTTCAGTCCAACGCATTATCGGGGTCACACAGCCTGTTCTCCAGGACATCTACTGCACCCGGTGTCAGAGGATGGCCAAGAAGATCATTAAGGACCTCTGCCACCCAAGCCACGTCCTGTTCGCCCCGTTACCAGGCGGAGACCGTACAGGTGCATTAAAGCTGAGAGACTGAGAAACAGCTTCTATCCCCAGGTCATCAGACTGTTAAACAGTCACCACTACCCTGGCTACCACCCGGTACTCTACCCTGCACTTTAGAGACTGAGGCCCTATGTACGTAGTCATTTAACACTAGTGACTTTAATAATGTTTACCCACTTTATATGTATATACTGTATTCTAGTCATGGTTCATCGTATAAAACTTCTGCTGTACAAACCTTTACTTGTCAACTACTGTCCATACTGTATACACCATTATATTACATGACCAAAAGTATGTGGACACCTGCTTCTTGGAACATTTCATTCCAAAATCATGGGCATTAATATGGAGTTGGTCCCCCCTTTGATGCTATAACAGCCTCCACTCTTCTGGGAAGGCTTTCCACTAGATGTTGGAACATTGCTGTGGGGACTTGCTTCCATTCAGCCACAAGTCGGGCACTGGTGTTGGGCGGTTAGGCCTGGCTCGCAGTCAGCGTTCCAATTCATCCCAAAGGTGCTCAATTCATCCACCACTCACTATGCTTCTCTGGTCACCAGTTGGCACTTGTAATATGGGGTGGTGTGGGGCGTTCTTCTGTCTGTGTACTACTTTCTCTGAGTGGTGTGTTCCAGATGCCAGTGACGTCTTGGCAAAGCTTGGTCGCTGCTAGATGGAGCTGAGTGTCCCCACTGTGGAGCTGTTGTTTGACTGACTGATTCTGTGGAGGCCAAACATCTCTTACATCGTACCCTGCCAGTCTAGTTAAAAATGTGAAAATTCCTCATGTTCATATTCCCAAGGAGCCAGCTTACTTTTTTTTTTAACACCACCTACAGTTCATCATAGAGTCGAGTAAGACAACTTTCCTATCCCTCGCGTAATACGTTTTTTTTGTGTGTTTTTTTTTTGTGCTAACACGAGCCTAACAACCATTTAGGTTCTCTTGACTGTGCCAGCCATATAGACATTTTTGACCTGTAGAGCGAGGGCATTACTGTTATATTCCACTCCAGACCTGCCGTCTCAGATAATGACCGCCTTGGCTTTTATGTAGGTTGCCATTTAGCCACAGTAAGAGCAGGCAGACCGATGTACAGTGCTCCCTCTACACCTGGGTAGAGAAGTCTCAGTCAGTGTGGAGTGAATGAATGGGGCAGCATGGGGACTGGAGGGTGTATTTAGGAGAAAGGTGGTAAATGGCGATGACTCCACTTGGCTTGTTTGTGGGCAGTAAATCCTGCCTTGAACGCACCATTATTTGGAATCTCGGAAGCTTTCACCCTTCTAAAAATATTCTCAGAATGCAATGAGCTCTAACAATATGTTGCTCCCACATTTTACAGAGCAGCAGCAGAGAGAACCCATCTCCAGCTCCATAGCTCCAGTGTGTCTGATTGAATGGGGGTGAATAGGGGAGATGCAATCCAGATGTCACCGGTATGATTGAGACCAGAGCCTGGCCGTTAAAAACCCAAGCGCTGCTTCATACATACACGTTACTAGGAATATTAAGGGAAAACTCCATTTTGTTGCCTAATTTTCTTCATGAAATGGAAGGCTGAAGAAAATAACCACCTAAGTAGGGATTGACACATCAATGCGTGGCTCTAGTGTAGTGTGGTTGGGGGAGGAAGTGCTCTATGTGACTGCCAGTGGATGGAGGGAAGGAGGCTAAGAGGGCCTTGGTTCAGCTGGACCTGCAAACGCAAAGGAAGGGGGTTATTGTTATGTGGCGTTTTGTTTCACGTCCCTTAACATGGACCATGTGGGACCAGGGGAAGGGCCGTCAACCCCCCCGCACCCACATAGCAGCCACGAGAGAGGGGGAGAGGAGGGAGGGAGTAGAATAGTTGCTCAATGACAAGACACAGACTAGAGTCAGGCACATACTTTCACTTTTCTTTTTATCGTACAGTAACATTTGAGGACAATGGGAAATACTGTAATGGTCAAGTCAGTTGGATGTCCTGCGGGAAAGGGAATGATTCTCTGGTGTGCCAGATGGCAGTTGTATAAGTGGTTGACTGGCCCTGTTACCCTGTAAAACCTCCCTGTAATCCCGTGAAGATGGGTTGAGAGTGGGCCAGTGAGCTCCAGGCTTGCTTCCCCATATTCAGTGCTCCAATGCCTTGATGCCTCAGGCATCCACCAGATCTCTCCTCTACTCTGCCATCACTCTGTCAATTTCTCAACTCTATTACTTAGGATCCATTCATTCCCTGTTGCTTTGAGAAATTGCATTTATCACATGTGCCGAATACAACTGGTGTTGACTTTACAGTGAAATACATGGTTATGAACCTTTACCAACGATGCGAAGTAAAACATTTTTTATTAAATAGTTACTAACACGAGGAATAGAATAAAATACTCGAGTGGAGCTACAGTTGAAGTCAAAGTTTTTATACACTTATGCTGGAGTCATTAAAACACATTTTTCAACCACTCTCCAAATGTTAACAAACTATAGTTTTGGCAAGTCGTTTAGGACATCTACTTTGTGCATGAAACAAGTCATTTTTCCAACAATTGGTTACAGACAGATTATTTCCCTTATTATTCACAGTATCACAATTCCAGTGGGTCAGAAGTTTACATACACTAAGTTGACTGTGCCTTTAAACAGCTTGGAAAATTCCAGAAAACGTCATAATGGCTTCAGAAGCTTCCGATAGGCTAATTGACATAATTTGAGTCAATTGGAGGTGTACCTGTGGATGTATTTCAAGGCCTACCTTCAAACTCAGTGCCTCTTTGCTTGACATCATAGGAAAATCAAAAGAAATCAGCCAAGACCTCCGAAAATAAATTGTAGACCTCCACAAGTCTGGTTCATCCTTGGGAGCAATTTCCAAATGCCTGAAGGTACCACGTTCATCTGTACAAACAATAGTATGCAAGTATAAACACCATGGGACCACACAGCCGTCATACCGCTCAGGAAGGAGATGCATTCTGCCTCCTAGAGATTAACCTACTTTGGTGCAAAAAGTGCAAATCAATCCCAGAACAGCAGCAAAGGACCTTGTGAAGATGCTGGAGGAAACAGGTACAAAAGTATCTATATCCACAGTAAACGAGTTCTATATCGACAAACTTGATAGGCCGCTCAACAAGGAAGAAGCCACTGCTCCAAAACCGCCGTAAAAAAGCCTACGGTTTGCAACTGCACATGGGGACAAAGATCGTACTTTTTGAAAAAATGTCCTCTGGTCTGATGATTAAAAAAAAAATAGAACCGTTTGGCCATAATGACCATCGTTATGTTTGGAGGAAAAAGTGGGATGCTTGCAAGCCGAAGAACACCATCCCAACCGTGAAGCACAGGGGTGGCAGGCTCATGTTGTGGGGATGCTTTGCTGCAAGAGGGACTGGTGCACTTCACAAAATAGATGGCATCATGAGAAATGAAAATGATGTGGATATATTGAAGCAACATCTCAAGACATCAGCCAGGAAGTTACAGCTTGTTCGCAAATGGGTCTTGCAAATGAACAATGACCCCAAGCATACTTCCAAAGTTGTGGCAAAAAATGGCTTAAGGACAACAAAGTCAAGGTATTGGAGTGTCCATCACAAAGCCCTGACCTCAATCCTATAGAAAATTTGTGGGCAGAACTGATAAAGCGTGTACGAGCAAGGAGGCCTACAAACCTGACTCAGTTACACCAGCTCTGTCAGGAGGAATGGGCCAAAATTCACCCAACTTATTTTGGGAAGCTTGTGGAAGGCAACCCGAAATGTTTGACCCAAGCTAAACAATTTAAAGGCAGTGCTACAAAATACTAATTGAGTGTATGTTGGGAGTACCAGTAAAGATCAATGTGTAGAGGTACGAGGTATTAGAGGTAGATACTGTACGTGAAGGCAGGGTTAAGTGACTAGGCATCTGGATAGATGATCATAAGAGTAAAATGAAGAACAGAGTAGCAGCAGAAAAGTGTGTGTGTGTGTATATGTATATTTAGTGTATTTGTATGTGTGAGGGTTTTGTGTGGGAGTGACAGTGTAGTGAAGTGTGTGTATAAAGTCCAGTGAGTGTGTAGGGTCTGTGCACGACAGTTAATGCAGATAGTTTAGCAGTCTCGCGGAGCCTATTGCTCTGACGTTAATAATAAATTAAATACATAAGATGTTAATAATAAGCATCTGCCTTTAGTGCTGAGTGATTAGTACTTTTTGTGGTCGGTTCGGTTTCAGTTTGATTAAAAATAATAATAATCACCGATTTCGATAATAAAAAATAAAAAAAACATTAAATGCACTATGCATTTTGTGGGTTGAATTATGTAACATAGAATAAAACAATTAATAAAAGTCCCATGATGGTAGTGACTGTCCATTACTGCTCATCACTTATTGACCATAATTTATTCGCATTACTATAATAAAATATTTCAGTTGTTGTGTATATTACATTTGTTTTATTTTATGACAATTATTTTATTCCAAGTTATCATCTCATCTCTAATAGAGCTTCTGTCTGACAAAATCACTATTTTAGTAGTAAATAATACATACCTTTATGACTGCTGAAAAACAACGATCAATCACTTTTATCATGTATTTTCAGGTAGAGATAGCTCGGGAAGCAACAGCTGCTCTCTATATCATCTCTCTTCTGTAGCAGGTGTAAAGGAAACACATACTGGACAAGTAGATGTGCAATGGATTGTGGTCATTGTAGTTAATTACCACATTTTATGTGCTGAACTATGAAGAATATTGGCCTGTTGGAAACTACAACTCCCAACTACATCACTACACTAAACTACACTGTTTAGGCTGGATCGGATTTATTTCCAGAGAAACTGTGCGATGTGTGCATTGAGCTCACAGGAAAAAAACAGAACAAAATGGAAGTCAAATAATATAACCGACATCAATTAGTTCTTTAAAACACGGAAAATAACAGAAAATAATAAGTTATAGCTATGATCGTTCACTGAATGGAATGGTTCAGCTGGCTCAGTTCATCTGTGTATGATATTTTACACAGCTTTTTCATGGCTGGGTAACCGTTGGCCTGGCCTCGTCTTACTGCCAATAGCGGCATGGTCTCTCTCTCCATCTCTTTCTCTCCTCTCTCGCATTAAGACCTTGTGGTAGCAGTCAGCCATACGGCCTGCGATGGCCTGCCACAAGATTGGGAACACAAATTCTAAATCCCTGTTCTCTGTCCGTTTCACTTCAGGTCAGCGTGCACTTAATGGACCGTTTTAAAAGGCTGCACATGGGAGGAAGTTTAGATACCCCATGATAAATAAAGAGGCGCTCTTTGGGAGGGAGAGGGAGCAGCTAGCTAGCCCCATAGAGAGCTGGCCAGACCCTGTCCTCTGGGTCCAGCTCTCTGGATCTAATTAAAACAATGAGGGAGATGAAAGCAGAGGGAGAATGGAAGAAGAAAAAACACCACCGACAGACTGGCTGCTGCATCGTCTAAAAGCGTCTCTGTCTAATGATGAAAACAGACCAAACGACAGAGTGACCGAGCGGGCAACCGGATGGCACATCACTCAGGAGACACTTTTACAGCAGTGCTTTCGCTCCAAGATGCCGTTGCGGTTAGAGTTACCCCAGTTGTAAGTGGAGCAGTGTGGCAGTCATTAAAATAGCATTCACTGACAGATGCTCAATGTAATAATTTCTCCAATATTGGAAATTACAACTCCCTGTGATTTATATAGTAACCGGTGCCATTATCCGTGAAAGTTGCATGGTGGCAGGTGTTTTTTTAAAAGCAGGCCTCACATGATTTATGGTTCTGGTGTGTTTGAAATCGCACAATAAAAACATTCTAGGGAACTTCTGGGGATTTTTTGCCAGCCACGGATAGCTAAGTGTAAGTAATGGTTACGGGTGGCTAACTCCCAACTCCACTATGTGAACCAGAGCTGTTGTTTTGTACATTTGGCATATTAATTAGTTATATGTAAACAGGCTCTCGGTGGGACAGATGTGCTGTGGCGGAAGGATCACAGGCTGTGTGTACATTACAGCAGGCCACTGAGTCACTGTGAATAGTTCAACGTTGTTCAGGGCCAGATTAAGTCTGAATTATCCGACCACCCACCTGCAGCACAGCTATAATATCACCCTTTACAACCCTACAGCACTTACGCTTGTACAATGTAATGTCCCTAGGGGGGAAAGAAGCAAGTGCCCTATTATGCACACTGTATGTGCAAGGTGCACTCATTAACCTGCTGTTCTGTAAAAGTCTGTTTTGTTCTCTTAAAAGGTCAGTCTATTCTGAAGATGACCATGTTAGGTCAGGGGTCAAGGTTTAAAATGAATCTAAGCTCTCATCTTGGTCCAATCATCGACTTCACCACCACATAGCCATACTAACAAAATCCCCAGGCAGCCAGTGTAGCTTACCAAGTCCAACACAAAACCTGGTCTTTGGACTGCTTTTCCTCCATTTTCCTGCATCCCCCTCTCAAAAAGCCAGCCTACAGTAAAATGTGAATGCTGCCACTGAACTGTCACTCATAAATTGACCACACTCCGTAGACACTGGTGGTCTTCAGCTGGTCCTTCCTGTGTAGAGAGAACAATTACATAGACTCTTCGAATAAACAACCTACTGTACATCAACAGGAGGGAGGAAGCGAGACAGAGACTGAAGGGAAGTGAAAGAGGGAGGAAGAGATACTGTACACACACACATAAAAGAACGGAAGAGGCATGGGCTCTCCTGCTATCACATTTTATGGTTGTGTGTGAGGGAGCCTGGACCTGCCTGCAGTAGAGGCCTGACTGGCTGGGTTGATTAGCCGGAGGGCTGTGTAAATACTCTAACCCCATAAAGAGAAGGAGTTTTCCGTTAGAAGAGAGGAGTTCCCCACGCCTCTCTTCTTATTAATTACAGATCTCCTCTACCCGTCCATCTGCATGCCGACATCTAGGGCTCTACTGGCGTGTGAGATATAGGGGTTTTACTTTTACTGTTCTCCACTGGCTGTTTCTGTTTTAGGCTCCTTGACAGTTCAGGTTTATCTCATTAAGCAAAACATATGCAGTGGGGCAAAAAGGTATTTAGTCAGCCACCAATTGTGCAAGTTCTCCCACTTAAAAAATGAGAGAGGCCTGTAATTATCGTCATAGGTACACTTCAACTATGACAGACAAAATGAGAAAAAAAATCCGGAAAATCACATTGTAGGATTTTTAATGAATTTATTTGCAAATTATGGTGGAAAATAAGTATTTGGTCAATAACAAAAGTTTATCTCAATACTTTGTTATATACCCTTTGTTGGCAATGACAGAGGTCAAACGTTTTCTGTAAGTCTTCACAAGGTTTTCACACACTGTTGCTGGTATTTTGGCCCATTCCTCCATGTAGATCTCCTCTAGAGCAGTGATGTTTTGGGGCTGTTGCTGGGCAACACGGACTTTCAACTCCCTCCAAAAGATTTTCTATGGGGTTGAGATCTGGAGACTGGCTAGGCCACTCCAGGACCTTGAAATGCTTCTTACGAAGCCACTCCTTCGTTGCCCAGGAGGTGTGTTTGGGATCATTGTCATGCTGAAAGACCCAGCCACGTTTCATCTTCAATGCCCTTGTTGATGAACGATACATGGCCCCATTCATTCTTTCCATTCTTTACACGGATCTGTCGTCCTGGTCCCTTTGCAGAAAAACAGCCCCAAAGCATGATGTTTCCACCCCCCATGCTTCACAGTAGGTATGGTGTTCTTTGGATGCAACTCAGCATTCTTTGTCCTCCAAACACGACGAGTTGAGTTTTTACCAAAATTCTATTTTGGTTTGATCTGACCATATGACATTCTCCCAATCTTCTTCTGGATCATCCAAATGCTCTCTAGCAAACTTCAGACGGGCCTGGACATGTATTGGCTTAAGCAGGGGGACACGTCTGGCACTGCAGGATTTGAATCCCTGGCGGCGTAGTGTGTTACTGATGGTAGGCTTTGTTACTTTGGTCCCAGCTCTCTGCAGGTCATTCGCTAGGTCCCCCTGTGTGGTTCTGGGATTTTTGCTCACAGTTTTTGTGATCATTTTGACCCCACGGGGTGAAATCTTGTGTGGAGCCCCAGATCGAGGGAGATTATCAGTGATCTTGTATGTCTTCCATTTCCTAATAATTGCTCCCACAGTTGATTTCTTCAAACCAAGCTGCTTACCTATTGCAGATTCAGTCTTCCCAGCCTGGTGCAGGTCTACCATTTTGTTTCTGGTGTCCTTTGACAGCTCTTTGGTCTTGGCCATAGTGGAGTTTGGAGTGTGACTGTTTGAGGTTGTGGACAGGTGTCTTTTATACTGATAAGAAGTTCAAACAGGTGCCATGTGGAGGACAGAGGAGCCTCTTAAAGAAGAAGTTACAGGTCTGTGAGAGCCAGAATTCTTGCTTGTTTGTAGGTGAACAAATACTTATTTTCTACCATAATTTGCATATAAATTCATAAAAAATCCTATAATGTGTTTTTCTGGATTTTTTTCTTCTCATTGTCTGTCATAGTTGAAGTGTACCTATGATGAAAATTACAGGCCTCATCTTTTTTAAGTGGGAGAACTTGCACAATTGGTGGCTGACTAAATACTTTTTTGCCCCACTGTATATATAGTTTTGCATTTTTTTTAGGTAGATGTCAAAGACAGTGTTGGTCATGGCCTGTTAGTGTCATATTTAGTTTTCCATGTGCAAAGAGATGGCGTTCAACAGAGCTGCCAGAGGAGGGGTGTGTTAGAGGGTCGGGACATGGTAGCAATAGATCTGTTTTAATGAAGGAAAGGAAACCTGTGGTGGGTGGCTGTGTGCGTGTGTGCGCATACATTTGTGTATGCATGCATGTGTGTGTGTGCATGTCTGTGTGCGTTTGTCTGATGAGAGAGGAATTCTAATTGAACCAAGAAAGGGGAGGTGTGTGTGTGTGTTCTGGCCTGTGGATGGATGGATGGAGAGCTGGAGAGCTGCTCCAAGGCTGATGGTGATCCACTTCATCACGCTTGTGTAACAGATTGTTTTATCACAGATTCCAAGACAAGACCGGCCCAGTGATAAAAATCACTGCTTTCCACTCCACCTCCCCTCTTTTCTCTCTCTTTCTTCCCTTCCCTCTCCTTCTCTCTCCATCCCTTGGCTCTTCTTTCTCTCTCTATTCTCCAACTCTGTCCCTTCTCTAACTGCTCTCTGTCCCTTCTCTAACTGCTCGCTGTCCCTTCTCTAACTGCTCGCTGTCTCTTCTCTAACTGCTCGCTGTCTCTTCTCTAACTGCTCGCTGTCTCTTCTCTAACTGCTCTCTGTCTCTTCTCTAACTGCTCTCTGTCTCTTCTCTAACTGCTCTCTGTCTCTTCTCTAACTGCTCTCTGTCTCTTCTCTAACTGCTCGCTGTCTCTTCTCTAACTGCTCGCTGTCTCTTCTCTAACTGCTCGCTGTCTCTTCTCTAACTGCTCTCTGTCTCTTCTCTAACTGCTCGCTGTCTCTTCTCTAACTGCTCGCTGTCTCTTCTCTAACTGCTCGCTGTCTCTTCTCTAACTGCTCGCTGTCTCTTCTCTAACTGCTCTCTCTACTTCCCTATATCCCCCCCACACTTTGGCACCTCTGACTTCCTCTTCCCCTCCCCCCTGCTGGTGTGTTATAATATATTTCACTTTACTGGATGTATTGGAGGAATTCCTGGTATTTGGTGAACCGGAGTCCCTTCAATGTGATTTCAGACCCACTGGACAGCACTCATTAATCACCTCCCCGTGATGGCAAACTGTGTGTGTGTGTGTGTGTGTGTTCATGTGTGCCTTTGCTTTTCTGTGTGTGTGCGCATGTCAGCCTCTCTCTGTCCGTCTCATCAGCAAACTAATCATATGTTGTCAGGAGAATGTGATTGTTGGAATGCCTGCTATGACAGTGTGTGTGTGATGTTATTTCTCCCTCTGTTAGTTATTTCCTGGTCATGAGATATTACCACTGGCACGTAGCTTCCTCTGGAGTTTGACTAGTCAGAGTATGTAGGAGTAGAACAAGTGTCTCCGGCTGTGTGGCTACTACAGTATTTCCCTCCATCTGTCAAATGAACAGTGTCTAATAGGTGTCTACTTTTTTTGGTGAAGAGTTTCTATGTAATGCACCTCACAAGAAATGTAATTTATTGTGTGTATGGTTGGACAGACGATAAGGACTTCAGTGTGTATTAAAGCATTAGAGATAGTCTAGCTACGGCAGCTCTGTTAGGGCTACAGTCAGTACCTCATGCACCTTGCCCTGTAACCGTGATGTACCAGTGGCGTGGTAAGGAGGACTTCCCGACTCTCGCCCTGCGCTCCTCGGCCCTGATTCTCCGGCATCTGAGGGTCAGAGTTAGAGGGGAGAGGGCATGTCTCCTCTAACAAAGGATTAACAGTATAACATGCCCCACGGGGCACAGCCATGGCCCCTGACAGGAATGAGATATGGATGAGGAGGGGAGGGGAAGAGGGCCGGATGTTCGCTCACACCTCCTGCCCAGACTGACTGCTGAGCCTGACAGCAGAAGATAAGTCAGTTGTTGTACAGGGTTAACGTGTGTGTGTGTGTGTGTGTGTGTGTGAGCAAGCAAGCAGAGTAAGACTGCCCTGGGCGTGTCTCTCAGTACATCCTCTCAGTTGGGTAGCAGACAAGCACATAATGACAGGAACTGTTCTTCATGGGGGAAGAGGCTGACTTTAGCCATAATGGAATGAGAGGAGAGTGTTGTTGTCACTAATGGTGTCAGCAGGCTCGGCCTGAGGCCATCCCTCCAATATCTCCACATAAACAATCCAGGGGTTTTCAGCACTGTGTTTCTGCCTGCCCTGCTACCTAGACATCTGACTGGCACCTGAAAGCTCAATGGAATCACACTGAGCCTCTCCATCTGTCGGTCTGTCTTTGTTCCCTGTAGTGTAGAAGCAGGTGGGCAGGCTGTTTGATGGGCCTACAGTATGCAGCCTGGACGGTTCAGAGCTTGTTTGATATTTTAGTTTAACAAGATGAGGGTTGGGGTGGGAGGAGAGCGGTCCGTATGTGAATGTGACTATATTCATTCTGCTTCTGCTGAAGTGTTCTATCCAAACTGTACCCTGCCAAGTCCGGACTGTAGTAATACATGGCAGTGTCAACAGGGAAGGAATTCACTTCACAGTGCTCAGAAGTCTAGTTGGTGAATCTCACAAAGTTAAACCAACAGAATACAATCTAATGTGAACCACCTGTTCCAGTACTGTACACTCATCACCTCTTCCTCTCTTCCCCTGCTCTCACAGATTCCCCCTGTACCCTCGAGGAGAACGCTTTCAGTTTGAATATGGAGTCTACCTGATCAACAAGAACATCGCCCAGGTAAGACCATGGACCACTCACATATCTGTCAGACACATACCAACTATTTCCCGGGTAAGATGTGACAAACATGTCAGGTGGTCTGATGGCACTGAAAGGTTCTTGTGTGGGAAACAGCCTTAGAGTTTGCAGTGGTCTACAGGTTGTTACACATGTTTTGGATGGCTCAATCATGTCCATCTGTACTGGAGCCTTGTTCCTGTGTTCCTATCCCTTTGAATGGCCTGGAAACTCTCAATAAACATATGGAAAAACTGGGATGCATGCAGACACTCACTCACTCTTCTCTTCTCTGGAAAAGGGGCCAAACTCTTGCCCTGTCTGGGCTGATGAAAGTGAATCTAATGTGTTGACCTGTGTGAGTCCCCCCCCCCCCCCCTCAATTATTTAGCACCAAATATATACATTTGTATTCCATTCCCTGTCGTTGTCTCTTTCTCAAGCCAGCAGTGAGAATGTGGAATGAAGGAATTCGAATCTCTCCAGTGTTTTTATTAGGCAGTGCAATTAACTCCAACAGGTGGCTGTGTTCAAATGACTGCATTTTGGGAGGTTTGGATTTTGACGTAACCTGCTAGCTAGCTGCCATCCAAACTGCTGCCATCCTTTGTCCAACAACAAAAGAGAGAGAGATGTGGGGGAACACTTTAGACAGCAAATTAAAATAAGAGTGAAAATCCCCAAGGAGAGTG
Source organism: Oncorhynchus nerka (assembly GCF_034236695.1). Lineage (NCBI taxonomy): Eukaryota > Metazoa > Chordata > Actinopteri > Salmoniformes > Salmonidae > Oncorhynchus > Oncorhynchus nerka. The sequence continues at coordinate 67,099,321 of NC_088405.1, read as the reverse complement.
GTAAAGGGTGCACGTTATGACCTTCATCAGCAGTACTCTTTATTTTGGACAATATGTGTGGATCCCGGGTAAATAGTGTTTTATGTTGAAAAATTCTAGAGTATGTGCTTTATGCAACAAAACTTTATGCAACAAAACTTTTTTCACGGTATGTTTGATGTATTTTTATGATTTAAATTCTACATGAAAGGTTCATATATTTCCAGGGTTTTTTAGAGTTATAGCCTGGTTACCTTTTTCTGTGGTGAGTTGCCCTAAACATTCTGTCTCTTCTGCTTCTCTGCCATGTTTAGAGTTAAAATACTAGCCTGAAAAAAAGGGGTTGAGGATTGCATGATTTGATTGATATTAATGTACTGCAGTAACTCTCATGTCGAAGGAGGGATATCAGTGCTGTATGTTTGGGAGTATGTACTGTACGATGGTACGTATGTGCGTGCATGTATATGTGGTTGGCGAGCCAGATAATGGTGAGGTCATGTGTTTTTCTCAGTCCAGTATCTCAAAATCAAATTTGTCACATGCTTTGGAAACAACAGGTGTAGACTAACAGTGAAATGCTTCCTTACAGGCCCTTCCCAACAATGCAGAGAGGGGAAAAAAATAGGTTATCTTTCAATTATAACACTAGAAATAAATGCAAGAGTAATGGTAACTTGGCTAAAAACACGGTGTACCAGTAACAAGTCCATGTGCAGGGGTATGAGGTAATTGAGGTAGATATGTACATATAGGTAGGAGTGAAGTGACTAGGCAACAGGATAGATGAACAGTAGCAGCAGTGTATGTGATTAGTCAATAATTAATGCAAAAAGGGTCAATAGGTTAAAATATCAAAACAAACTCTGAACCAATGACATTAATTTGGGGACAGGTCGAAAAGCATTAAACATGTATGGCAATTTAGCTAGTTAGCTTGCACTTGCTAGCTAATTTGTCCTATTTAGCTAGCTTGCTGTTGCTAGCTAATTTGTCCTGGGATATAAACATTGAGTTGTTATTTTACCTGAAAGGCACAAGGTAAAGGTTTTTCCTTTTTACTCTGACAATTAATCCACACATAAAACGGTCAACCGACTCGTTTCTAGTCATCTTTCCGCCTTTCAGGCTTTTTCATCTTTGAACTTATATGGTGATTGGCATCTATGCTTTCATAGTATTACCACGACAACCGGCAAAACTGTTAGTCTTTCAATCACCCATGTGGGTATAACCAATGAGGAGATGGCACTTGGGTACCTGCTTCTATAAACCAATGAGGAGATGGGAGAGGCAGGACTTGCCGAGCGATCTGCGTCAGAAATAGGAATGACTTCTATTTTAGCCCTTGGCAACGCTGACGTTCGTTGGCTCGCGTGAGCAGTGTGGGTGCAATAATTGAATAACATAGATTCCTAAATTTATTTTGTGATGCAAGCGGTGTAGTCAGGGTATTAGTGATGTGGAAAACGAGAAACTTGAAGCCCTCCACTACAGCCCCGTCGATGTGAATGGGGGGCATGCTCAGCCCTCTGTTTCCTGTAGTCCACGATCAGCTCCTTTGTCTTGCTAACGTTGAGGGAGAGGTTGTTGCCAGGTCACTGACTTCCTCCCTATAGGCTGTCTCGTCGTTGGTGATCGGGCCAAACAACATCGTGTCGTCAGCAAACTTAATGATGGTGTTGTAGTCGTGGGTGAACAAGGAGTACAGGAGGGGACTAAGCACGCACCCCTGAGGGGCCCCCGTGTTAAGGGTCAGTGTGGTGTATGTGTTGTTGCCAACCCTCACCACCTGCATCTTATGAACTCCATATGTGACTGGAGCGATGTTTAGGATGAGTTACTGGGCCGTCTCAAAATCAACATAAGTGCACTGCATGGATCAGCTCCCTGCAGCTGACAATGGTTCCAGAGCAGTGAAAGTTGTAAACATATCATAGTAGATCTAGCAGAACCCACCACAAAGACAGTTTTCCAACCATCTATAGGGAATTGTTGTACACCGCATGACTCCTGTGTCTGATCACTCTGTTCCGCTGCCATCTCACGTGTTCTAGTAGTTTGGGGGAATGCATGAAGCGACAGACTCAACACTGTCACGCTACATGTCATTTTTTCCTTTTTAAAGTGGATATGGGTTTCCCGCAACCCTGACCGTTTCAGACCACTTTATCTGGGAGATCTGGTTTGCGTCCCAGTAACATTAGAGACCACGGTATGGTTCTTAATACTCTGAAGTCTTTATTAGGAAATGGCTGCTTTCATGACCTCCCCAACGGTATTAGAAACACTGAGACTAGCTTTTCCACTCACTAATATCATTTACCAATAGAGCCAGCGCTTTACGTTGCATCGTAGGCCGGTTGTTATTATTATTATTATTATTTTTATCTCTCTAGGGATTTAATGTGCTCCTTACGTTGCGTCCGGCCGGGGTTGAGCTGCCACGGTGTATAGCATCTGGCTGCTGTCACAAAGCACAACTCTGGTTACACAGCGACACACACACACACTGGGCCAGTATAGCCCTTCTTGCATCAGCTGATATCTGAAAGTGCTGTACAGAAACCCAGCCTAAAACCCTAAATAGCAAGCAACGCAGGTGTAAAAGCACGGTGGCTAGGAAAAACTCCCTAGAAAGGCCAAAACCTAGGAAGAAACCTAGAGAGGAACCAGGCTATGAGGGGTGGCCAGTCCTCTTCTGGCTGTGCCGGGTGGAGATTATAACAGAACATGTCCAAGATGTTCAAATGTTCATAAATGACCAGCATGGTCAAATAATAATAATCACAGTAGTTGTCGAGGGTGCAGCAAGTCAGCACCTCAGGAGTAAATGTCAGTTGGCTTTTCATAGCCGATCATTAAGAGTATCTCTACCACTCCTGCTGTCTCTAGAGAGTTGAAAACAGCAGGTCTGGGACAGGTAGTACGTCCGGTGAACAGGTCAGGGTTCCATAGCCGCAGGCAGAAAAGTTTAAACTGGAGCAGCAGCACGGCCAGGTGAACTGGGGACAGCAAGGAGTCATCATGCCAGGTAGTCCTGAGGCATGGTCCTAGGGCTCAGGTCCTCCGAGAGAGAGAAAGAAATAGAGAATTAGAGAGAGCATACTTAAATTCACACAGGACACCGGATAAGACAGGAGAAGTACTCCAGATATAACAAACTGACCCCAGCCCCCCGACACATAAACTACTCCAGCATAAATACTGGAGGCTGAGACAGGAGGGGTAAGGAGACACTGTGGCCCCATCCGATAATATCGGACAGGGCCAAACTGGAAGGTTATAACCCCACCCACTTTGCCAAAGCACAGCCCCCACACCACTAGAGGGATATCTTCAACCACCAACTTACCATCCTGAGACAAGGCCTGAGTATAGCCCACAAAGATCTCCGCCACTGCACAACCCAAGGGGGGGTGCCAACCCAGACAGATAGATCACGTCAGTGACTCAACCCACTCAAGTGACACACCCCTCCCAGGGACAGCATGGAAGAGCACCAGTAAGCCAGTGACTCAGCCCCTGTAATAGGGTTAGAGGCAGAGAATCCCAGTGGAGAGAGGGGAAATGGCCAGGCAGAGACAGTAAGGGCGGTTCGTTGCTCCATAGCCTTTCCGAGCCTTTCCGTTCACCTTCACACTCCTGGGCCAGACTACACTCAATCATATGACCTACTGAAGAGATCTTGAAGAGTCTTCAGCAAAGACTTAAAGGTTGAGACCGATTCTGCGTCTCTCACATGGGTAGGCAGACCATTCCATAAAAATAGAGCTCTATAGGAGAAAGCCCTGCCTCCAGCTGTTTGCTTAGAAATTCTAGCGACAATTAGGAGGCCTGCGTTTTGTGACCATAGCGTACGTGTAGGTATGTACGGCAGGACCAAATCGGAAAGATAGGTAGGAGCAAGCCCATGTAATGCTTTGTAGGTTAGCAGTAAAAACCTTGAAATCAGCCCTTGCCTTAACAGGAAGCCAGTTTAGGGAGGCTAGCACTGGAGTAATATGATTATTTTTTTAAATGGTACTAGTCAGGATTCTAGCAGCTGTATTTAGCACTAACTGAAGTTTATTTTGTGCTTTATCTGGGTAGAAGGAATGTAGAGCATTGCAGCAGTCTAACCTAGAAGTAACAAAAGCATGGATTCATTTTTGGACAGAAGGTTTCTGATTTTTGCAATGTTACGTAGATGGAAAAAAGCCGGCCTTGAAACAGTCTTGATATGTTCGTCAAAAGAGAGATCAGGGTCCAGAGTAACGCCGAGGTCCTTCAGTTTTATTTGAGACGACTATACAACCATCAAGATTAATTGTCAGATTCAACAGAAGATCTCTTTGTTTCTTGGGACCTAGAACAAGCATCTCTGTTTTGTCCGCGTTTAAAAGTAGAAAGTTTGCAGCCATCCACTTCCTTATGTCTGAAACACAGGCTTCCGGTGAGGGCAATTTTGGGGCTTCACCATGTTTCATTGAAATGTACAGCTGTGTGTCATCCGCATAGCAGTGAATGTTAACATTATGTTTTCGAATGACATCCCCAAGAGGTAAAATATAGAGTGAAAACAATAGTGTTCCTAAAACAGAACCTTGAGGAACACCGACATATACAGTTGATTTGTCAGAGGACAAACCATTCACAGAGACAAACTGATATCTTTCCGACAGATAAGATCTAAACCAGGCCAGAACTTGTTTGTGTAGACCAATTTAGGTTTCCAATTTCTCCAAAAGAATGTGGTGATCGGTCTAGGAGCACGAGGATAGATGCAGAGCCTCGGTCTGACGCCATTAAAAGGTCCTTTACCACCTTCACAAGTGCAGTCTCAGTGCTATGATGGGGTCTAAAACCAGACTGAATCATTTCGTATACATTGTTTGTCTTCAGGAAGGCAGTGAGTTGCTGCGCAACAGCTTTTTGTAACATTTTTGAGAGGAATGGAAAGTTCGATCTAGGCCGATTTTAATTTTTTAAATATTTTCTTTATTATACTTCCATCTTTTATTAAGTTGGCTGACGTAGAAAGTGATATGGCAACAGCAGGAGGGCCAGCTTTGAAGTGGCAGTCTGGGAATATGTTGTTTTTATGTCAGGAGGGCAGGGTGTGTGTTTGTGTAGTGGGGTGCATTGAGTGTCAGGTGTCAATAAGGGTTCCCTTTCAGCTTCCTTTGTCTGACAAGACAGTTGCCTACACAGATTAGCAAGTGCAGTGAAAAACTGCTTTTGTTTCTAGCTCCAACAGTACAGTAATACCTGGCAAAAAAAAACAATACACACAATACATTTTTTTATTAAAAAATATCAGAACAAGCAATGTCAGAGACTGGAAAATAAATATATATACATAGTGTGTATAGAGAGTATATGAATAGAAAAGGTGTGTACAGCAGTAGTTATATAGGATGAGCCTTGACTAGAATACAGTATATACATATAAAGTGGGTGAACTTGATTAAAGTGAACAGTGTTCAATGATGCGCTATGTAAATAGGGCAGCAGTTTTTTAAGGTGCGGTACGGCTGGTGACTAGTAACAGTCTCTAAGGTTCATGGCAGGGTACTGGGCAGAGGCCTGCTAGCGTGACTGTTTAACAGTCTGTTGGCCTGGGGCCTGTTTCTCAGTTTATTAGTCCCAGTTTTGATGCACCTGTACTTTCTCCGCATTCTAGATGATTGCGGGCTGAACAGGCCGTGGCTCGGGTGGTTGAGGTCCTGGATGATCTTCTTGGCCTTCCTGTGACACCGGGTGCTGTAGATGTCCTGGAAGGCAGGCAGTGTGCCCCCAATGAAGCATTTGGCTGACCGCACCACCCTCTGGGGAGCCCTGCAGTTGCGGACGATGCAAATGCCATACCAGGTGGTGATGCAGCCCGACAGAATGCTCTCAATTGTGCATCTTTAGAAGTTTGTGAGGGTCTTAGGGGCCAAGGTGAATTTCTTCAGCCTCCTGAGGTTGAAGAGTCGCTGTTGGGGCGCCTTCACCACGCTATCTGTGTGAAGGGACCATTTCAGGTTGTCGGTTGTGGACCTCGAAGCACGAAAACATTCCAGCCAGCTGGTCTGCACATGCTCTAAGGACATGACTTGAGTTGCCGTCTGGGCCGGCAGCCTTGTTGGGGTTAACACACTTAAATTACTTACGGCGGCCACAGAGATCGAGAGCACACAGTTCCTGTGAGCTTCTGGGGTCTGTGTTGGCGGCTCAGTGTTTTCCTCTAAGCGGGCTCATCCGGGAGCGAGGCGTCGGTGTCCGCGACGTGGCAGCCTTTCCCTTTGTAATCTGTGATTGTCTGGAATCCCTGGCACATGTCTCGTGTCTCGTTGAATTGCGACTCCACTCTGTCCATGTGCTGTAATTCTGCCTGTTTGATTGCCTTATGGAGGTCATAGCTAGACTGTACATGTCCAAGTTCCCTGTCAGCTTAAATGTGGTGGTTTGTGCGTTCAGTTTTGTGCAAATGCTACCGTCAAAGTTTCTGTTTGTATAAATTCTAATCGTCACAGTGGGAACAACATCCTCTATGCACTTCCTGATTAACCCAGTCACCTAGTCAGTGTGTGTATACGTCAATACTATTCTCAGAGGCGATCCAGAACATTTCACAGTCCACGTGATCAAAACAATCCGATTGGTCAGACCAATGTTGAACAGTCTTAATTTAACCCTAGGAACTTCCTGTTTAAGTATTTGCCTATAGGTGGGGCGGAGCAGAATGGAGGCGTGATAAGGTTTGCCGAAAGGAGGACGGAGGAGGGCCATGAAGCCATCCTGGAAGTTAGCGTAGCAATGATCCATGGTCCGTGTTGCACATAGCGCTGGAGATGAGTTGATATAATTTTGACAGTGTTTTTCTCCGATTTTCTTTTATTAAAGTCCCCAGCTTCAGTAAATGCGGCCTCGGGATATGCTGTTTCCAGTTTGCACATACTTAAAGTCTTTGAGAGTCGTCGTGGAGTTGGCTTGGGGGGAATATACACGGCAGTGACAATGACGAAAGAACATTCTCTATGCCTTTTGATGATGAGGTATTCCAGATCAGAATACAAAAGGACTTCAATTCCTGTACGTTAACACAATCACACCATGAGTTGTTAATCATGAAACAAACCCCTCCTGATTCCTGGAGAGTTCGTTCTTCCTATCCGCGCAAGGGAGAGAGTGTACAACATGGCGCCGTCAGAGATGGTCGCCTCGCTTCGAGTCCTCAGGAAACTATGCAGTATTTTTTGTTTTTTATGTATTATTTTTGACATTCTTATTACATACAGCCAGGAAGAACTATTGGATATAAGAGCAACTCAACCTCCTCGCCAATGTCCAGTCTCTTGACAACAAGGTAGATGAAATTCGAGCAAGTGTTGCCTTCCAGAGAGACAGAGATTGTAACATTCTCTGTTTCACAGAAACAGGACTCTCTCGGAATCTGTTGTCGGAGTCAGTTCAGCCAGCAGGCTTCTTCATGCATCGAGGCCAACAGAGAAACACCTCTCTGGGAAGAAGGGTGGGGGTGTATGCTCCATGATTAACAACTCATGGTGTAATCATAACAACATACAGGAACTCAAGTTCTTCTGCTCACCTGACCTAGAATTCCATACAATCAAATGCCGGCCATATTATCTCCCAAGAGTTCCCGTCAGTTATCGTCAGAGCTGTGTTTATACTCCCACAAGCAGACACCGCAACGGCCCTCAAGGATCTTCACTGGACTCTATGTAAACTGGAAACCATATATCATGAGGCTGCATTTGTTGTAGCTGGGGATTTTAACAAAGCAAATTTGAGAGAAAGGCTACCTAAATTCAGCATATTGATTGCAGTACTTGTGTGGGTAATACCCTCGATCACTGGTTATCTAACTTCTGAAATGCATACAAGGCCCTCCCATCTGTAAATCCGACCACGACTCCATCTTCCTCCTACCGTCTTAAAGGCAGAAACTCAAACAGGATATACCCGTGACTATCGGAATCCACGTTTCAAGATTGTTTTGATCACACGGACTGGGAAATGTTCCGTGCTGCCTCAGAGAACAACATAGATTTATACGCTGACTCTGTGAGTGAGTTTATTATGACGTGCATTGGAGATGTTGTACCCACTCTGACTATTAAAACCTACCCTAACCAGAAACCGTAGATGGATGGCTGCATTCACACAAAACTGAAAGTGCGAACCACATCATTTAACCATGGAAAGAGGTATGGGAATATGGCTGAATATAAAAAATGTAGTTATTCCCTCCGCAAGGCAAACAAACAAGCGAAATGTCGGTATAGGGACAAAGTAGAGTCGCAATTCAACGGCTCAGACACAAGACATGTGGCAGAGTCTACAGGCAACCACTGACTACAAAAAGAAACCAGCCACGTCACGGACACCTTCGTCACACTTCCAGACAAACTAAACACCGTCTTTGTCCGCTTTGAGGATAAGAGTGCCACCGTTGTTGCCCACTAACAAGGACTGCAGCCCCCTCTCCTTCTCCATGGCCGACATTTAAATGTGTTAACCCCCGCTAGGCTGCTGGCTCAGACAGCATCCATAGCCACGTCCTCGGAGCATGTGCAGACCAGCTGGCTGGTGTGTTTATGGACATATTCAATCGCTCCCTATCCCAGTCTGCTGTCGCCACATGCTTCAACATGGCCAACATTGTTCCTGTACCCAAGAAGGCAAAGATAACTGAACTAAATGACTACTGTCCCGTAGCACTCACTTTTGTCATCATGAAGTGCTTTGAGAGACTAGTCAAGGATCATATTACCTCCACCTTACCTGCCACCCTAGACCCATTTCAGTTTGCATACCGCCCCAACAGGTCCACAGTCGATGCAATCGCCATCACACTGCACACTGCCCTATCCCATCTGGACAAGAGGAAAACCTATAAGAATGCTGTTTATTGACTACAGCTCAGCATTCAACACCATAGTACCCTCCAAGCTTATCATCAAGCTGGAGGCCCTGGGTCTCAACCCCACCCTGTGCAAATGGGTCCTGGACTTTGACGGGCCACCCACCAGGTGGTGAAGGTAGGAAACAACATTGCCACTTCCCTGACCCTGAACACTGCGGCCCCACAAGGATGTGGGCTCAGCCGCCTCCTGTACTCCCTGTTCACCCACGACTGCGTGGCCATGCACACCTCCAACTCAATCATCAAGGTTACAGAAGACACAACTGTAGTGGGCTTGATTACCAACGACGAGACTGCCTACATGGAGGTGAGGGCACTCGGAGTGTGGTGTCAGGAAAACGACCTCTGACTCAACGTCAACAAAACAAAGGAGATGATCGGGGCTTCAGGAAACAGCCGAGGGAGCAACCCCCTATCCACATCGACAGGACAGTAGTGCAGAAGGTGGAAAGTTTTAAGTTCCTCAGCGTACACATCACGGACAAATTAAAATGGTCCACCCACACAGACAACCTCAGGAGGCTGAAGAAATTTGGCTTGTCACCGAAAACCCTGACAAACTTCTACAGATGCAAACGAGAGCATCCTGTCAGGCTATATCACAGGCTGAACTGCACAGCCCTCAACCACAAGGCTCTCCAGAGGGTGGTGCGGTCTGCACAACGCATCACCGGGGGCAAACTACCTGCCCTCCAAGACACCTACAGCACCTGATGTCACATGAAGGCCAAAAATATCAAGGACAACAACCACCTGAGCCGGGACCGATAGAAGCTGTTTTTCAGTCTATCTCAAGGCCATCAGACTGCTAAACAGCAATCACTAACTCAGAAAGGCTGCTACCTACATAGACTTAAATCACTGGCCACTTTAGTTAATGGATCAGTACTTTAAACGGTGCCACTTTACGTTAATATATCTCACATGTATATACTGTACCTTATACTATCTATTGCACCTTGCCTATGCCGCTCGGCCATCGCTCATCCATATTTATATGTACATATTTTTATTCACCCCTTTAGATTTGTGTGTATTAGGTAGTTGTTGGTGAATTGTTAGTGCAGTAAGCTCTAACAAGTAATCTGTCAGAACTAGAAGCACAAGCATTTCGCTACACTCGCATTAACGTCTGCTAACCATGTGAATGTATCCAATTAAATTTGATTTGAACCCTGCTGGCTGGATGGACGGGGACAATATATCCAGAGAGAGCCATGATTCCGTAAAACAGAGTATTTTACAGTCCCTGATGTCTCTCTGGAAAGAGATCCTCGCCTTGAGCTCCTCTACTTTGTCAAAGGACTGAGCGTTAGTGAGTAATATACTCGACAGTGGTGGATGGTATGCACGCCCCCTGAGTCTGACTAGGGCCCCAGTCCTTCTACCTCTTATGTCATTGGCATTTTGGGGCAGCCCCGGGGTTGAATAGAGCTGCATCGGGAAGTTCAAGTTGATTTCTGGTGTGACCGCTGATCTAATATCCAAAAGTTATTTCTGTCTGTACATAATAATACAATAAACGTTCTGAGAATAAAATATAAATAATAACACAAAAAAAACGAAATATTGCAAAGTTGACTAGAAGCGTGAAACAGGGCCACCGTGTCTGTCGACGCCATCTTGTTACTTGGACAGAACCCTGTTTGCCCTCCTTTTTCCTTCCTTGTGCGGTCTGCAAATGGCATTGCAACACAAACGACTCCCAAATGGATACTAGGATTTGAAGTGGAGACATTTGAAAGTTTGTTAACATGAATCTTTGCACTCTGGTCCCTATTTGCACCCCAGTAACATGATTTAAGCGTTGCTAATGCCCTGTGCTTCTCACGAAGGGGCCTGTCCTATTCTAGCCCCTTTGAATGAGTGAACTACGTAATGAAGTGAGGGAGCACCCCCCTCTGTGCCAGAAGCTGGAGCATACTTTATATTTAAATGGTAACAGGTGTTATATAATGTTACTGTATCTTAAGTAGGAGGCCACAGGTGTTGAAAGTCTCTTTGCAGGGGGCAGAATCACTAAACCCTCAGATCCTGGGTTTCACACAGACAAATTAGCCAAGTTTGTGAGACTGGGAAAGCTGGATCTCTGCCATGCTGCTGTGTTCTCGCTCGCTCTATCTATCTCGCTCTCTCCTCCCTGTTATCCATACGCTCTTTTGTCAAACAGGCATGTGGGCCTGATTAGACTCCAAATTACGCTATGTAAAGGTTGAAGGGTGGGGGAATGAGAGTAGGGGTAGGTTGGTGAGGGGTTGGGCGCACAACAATTAGCTCTGAGTCACTAAGCCAGGGGTATTGTATTTGCCTGGTCTGGGAGCAGGATGCTCTGTGTTGCATGATAATTAAAACGAGACCAACCTTGAGCTAGCTGACGGAAGGGGGGCAGAAGGCATCGGCACACCACCATGCCCAGCAACGAGGTCCATGGGGAAAACCTTCCACTTGCATGGCGCTCTGTCAACCTCCAAACTCCAGCTTCCAGGTCTCTGGCTGAGCACAACCTCATTATCCACAATGCACCCTTGGCGGTGCCTCTGGCCATACTGGTGGTCTGGAGCACATCAAAGGAATGCACCAGCCATTGAGAGAGAGTGGTGGCTCCATAAAACAAGGCTTTGACTGATGAGGGAGCCACTGTGGTTAGTGGAGGTGCCTGGCTGGGCTGCCAGCATGCTACGTTGGGAACAGGAGCATGAGCTGGGACGTAGCTGGCTTTTATTGCTGGAGCCAAGCGGTTGGAAAAGGCAGGTGTTCTAGCCTGATTGGAGAGTGATCTTAACGAATGAATGACAATAATAAAGATAATTGTTATTGGTGGAGCCCAGCGGTTGGAAAAGAAGGCAGAAGGTGTTCTAGCTTGGCTGGCAGGATGTCTGATTGGAGAGTGATCTTAACCAATGACTATGACGATGATAATAATGATGTGGAGATGCCGTCAGCTATTTTTGGTGGTTTATTTGTTTACGTATCCTAGCCATCCGTGTATAGAATGCATCAGTGTTACAACTCTCTCTTTCCCTTCCCCTCACACTCTCTCTCCACCCTCCTTGTTCCACCATCACCTACTCCCTCTTTTCCATCTCTTCTATTCTCCATGCTTAGTATTTGAGTCTTTCTCTCCTTTACAGAACATCCGCTCCTCACCGTTCTGACAAAGCTCCTTTTGAACCCCAACAGGAGTGGTGTGAGAACTGCTTGGCAGGATATCCTTCTGTGTTTGTCTCACTTGATGATGTTCGCGGTGGATAGAAACCATATTAGCACTACTCAGGGCATCGTGCTACAGAGTTAGAACTCTACCCAGACCCCTCCTCCGTATTGGCTGCTTTCCCTCTCTTTCAAACCCAGTCAGAGCTACATAGCATGTGTAACTCTGACTGAATGTTCACAACGCCCCGTCAAAATGATCTCCAGCTATTACCTTATTTCCTTGGTCAGTTATTTTCTATTTTCTGGATGGATTTCAGCCGACAACGTTACTTTAGGTTTTCCATGTTGGCATTTCCCTAAACACTTGTGTGTTTACCCTTGGTCAGTCATCGTTCAACCTACAAGGCTCCAGAATAACAACAGTATGTCATGTACTGTCTGTATCCAATTATTTATATTCACAGGGGGCGCTGTTTTGAAGACACTCCCCACACATTTAAAAAAAATATTCGGAAGCTATAGAAATGCATTTATTCATTTCTACGTTTGTTTTTTTTGCCACATTTATTCTAGTGCAGATCTCTTAATGCATACTTTTAAATTCAATTATGTGAGCTAAACATAAACAATTTAAATGAAAAAATATATTAAAACATTTTCCTTATAGTATACTTTTTAGGAAGTTTTTAATGTTACTGTCCACACTACAACTACAACAACAACAAAAACACTTAAATACATGTAACTTTGTCCTTGAAACATTTAATTGAAATACTGTTGAATTCCATTCATTCCTATGGAGAGGACTGCTTCTTCTGGGGAGTGCAGAGACTTGTGATCCGTGACTCAACCCCACAGCCTGGTCTGTCCAGGGTTCTGAAGAATCCAAGATATCGCATCAGTCTGCACTCTGCACGATCCCCTCTTAAACAACCAGCCTCTTTCTTTTGCTCTGCTCATCTGCCTCTGCAAAACTTCACAAACAGGTTTCTGTGTCCTCCCAAACCAGGGCAGCAACACACTGTACCCTGTTTGTTTACCTGACCCTGATCCCATCCCCACCCACATTACATACCTCATCAAGAGGTACAGCAGGACCTGGAGTTGATCATCTTCCCAAACCAAACTGCCTGCTGCCACTCACACGCTCGCCGATCTACTCTTCCTCCACAAAGGCAACATCGGTTTTCCATTTCACCGGGATTGATGTGGTAAACCTGTGGCGTAATGGATGGGACAGACACGCCCAGAGATGCAGCTTCTCAATGTACTACACTTTACATTCCCCCCCTGCAAGTCCCTCTGAGGAGGGAGGGAGCAAGTCAAGTTCTCTTTGAGACCGCAGGAAGGGTCATAAACATGTGTCTGTTTTTGTTTGAGCCTGGTGGTGAAGAATAGCTGCGATGCTCAAAGCAAAGTCCCATATGGCCACATGCGGAGGAATAACTGCCTGGGTAATATGCCCTTTACATCTAATACGAAGCCCGTTCCACACCCCTGCCTCTGACAATGTGGTTTACATTGTAATAGCATTAAGCTGCCACTTTAAAGGGGATCTCTCTAACTTCTCAGACAGTAAAAAGCACTTCATTAGTCAACTTTATTTGTCACATTTCAAGCAAGAAATTGTTTTTGGCAGTGTAAGTGGGTTAAGTAAACAGGTAAGGGAGAGAGAGGGTTGATGCCCGCTGGATTGAGAGATTGTTAACTGTCTAGCAATAACAGCACCAGAGAGGGAGAACTCTGACAGCAGTCCCAACCCTCTCTCACATTATTTATGAACTCCCCACACCTGTGTTCAAATAGGATTTGTTTTCTTTCAAACACTTTCTGTGTTTGAGCGTCCCTTGATAGGAAGGGTTTCCAGATCTCTTATTTCTTCTCGCAGTTGCCTTAGCGTATTCACACAAGTTGTCTGCTCCGCGACTCCTGTTTTTCGGATTGAATCTTCTCAGGTCCCGGTAGGGTAAGCTAAACTATGTGTGTACTGTCAGTCTGTCACCAACAGCCTGTGGGTGTGACCGCTCTCCCATTCCTATCCCTTCTATCTAAGGATATCGGGCTTCCTTGTCTTGTGCTGACTTAGCCCACCAGCTAGAGTGTGTGTTAGCCTCCGTACTCCGCGGCTAACCTTGTCTTGTGCTGACTTAGCCCACCAGCTAGAGTGTGTGTTAGCCTCCGTACTCCGCGGCTAACCTTGTCTTGTGCTGACTTAGCCCACCAGCTAGAGTGTGTGTTAGCCTCCGTACTCCGCGGCTAACCTTGTCTTGTGCTGACTTAGCCCACCAGCTAGAGTGTGTGTTAGCCTCCGTACTCCGCGGCTAACCTTGTCTTGTGCTGACTTAGCCCACCAGCTAGAGTGTGTGTTAGCCTCCGTACTCCGCGGCTAACCTTGTCTTGTGCTGACTTAGCCCACCAGCTAGAGTGTGTGTTAGCCTCCGTACTCCGCGGCTAACCTTGTCTTGTGCTGACTTAGCCCACCAGCTAGAGTGTGTGTTAGCCTCCGTACTCCGCGGCTAACCTTGTCAAGATATCCTCCACTGCTGTGCTCGTATTTATTTGTTATTTTTATTCAATCTTTATTTAACTATGCAAGTCAGTTAAGAACACATTCTTATTTACAATGACTGCCTACCAAAAGTAAATTAAATAAAAATATAGGGCAAAACGCATCACGACGAGAGACAACACTACATAAAGAGAGACCTAAGACAACATAGCATGGCAGCAACACATGACAACACAGCATGGTAGCAACACAACATGGCAGAAGCACAACGTGGTAGCAGCACAAAACATGGAACAAACATTACTAGGCACAGACAACAGCACAAAGGGCAAGAAGGTAGAGACAACAATACATCACGCCAAGCAGCCACAACTGTCAGTAAGAATGTCCATGATTGAGTCTTTAAATGAAGAGATTGAGATATAACTTCCCAGTTTGAATGTTTGTTGCAGTTAGTTTCAGTCCCTAGCTGCAGCGAACTGAAAAGACGTGCGATCCAGGGATGTGTGTGCTTTGGGAACCTTTAACAGAATGTGACTGGCAGAAATGGTGTTGTATGTGGAGGAGGAGGGCTGCAGTAGATATCTCAGATAGGGGGGAGTGAGGCCTAAGAGGGTTTTATAAATAAGCATCAACCAGTGAGTCTTGCAACGGTTGTACAGAGATTACCAGTTTACAGAGGAGTATAGAGTGCAGTGATGTGTCCTATAAGGAGCATTGGTGGCAAATCTGATGGCCATAGAACATCTAGCCGCTTGAGAGCAACCTTACCTGACGATCTATAAATTACGTCTCTGTAATCTAGCATGTTTAGGATGGTCATCTGATTCAAGGTTAGTTTGGCAGCTGGGGTGAAAGAGGAGCGATTATGATAGAGTAACCAAGTCTAGATTTAACCTTAGCCTGCAGATTTGATATGTGCTGAGAGAAGTTATCAAGGCCACCAGGCACTAGTCGTCCTTCAACTATTTAAAACTCAAACGGGTTACTTCCCTAGATAACCACTTCTAGGAAGGTTGTTAGCCTAGACAGCTATAAAACGTGAGATTCGGATTGCCTCCTGGTATTCCCTCTCCCCTTGTATTACTAGCATGCTACAAGCTAGCTAGCGAGCTAGTTTACAAACTCAACCTAGCTGCCACTGTGTAGTCCGCTTGGCTTACTAAACAACAGCCCTTCGTGCCTGTTTCAGATAAATAAGCCCCCTGCTCCAGCCCTGTGGTCATAGCTAGGCTCTCCCAAAATGATTTAGCAGTTGCTGTACAGCTCCCGCCAGATTATTGTAGCTCTCTACCCTTACTGTGTATTGTGGTAGCTGTTGTATATAGTTTCCTGTTACTATTATGTTAGTTAGTTGACCGTCCGTCTCGTTCTCCTTGTTGGAGTCGGTCAGATAGTCAGTGTTCTCCTCCTCCTCTTCCTCCCGCTCCTCTTCCTCATTCTCAGACCCTTCCTGGAACACACAGCAGGTTCTTAGATGGGGGGGGGGGGGTGATTGTGTGCTAGCTTCTGTAAGGTAGAAAAACAAAACACTAAACCTGGAGAGCTATGTTGTACGTCGGGCATGATAAGAGTTGAGTCAACATATCAATCTAGCAACACAACAAGATGACCCGCTTCCTTATACAGTATCTTGATTAGGACTGGGCTTCTGTCCTCAGTTTGCGACCCCTCCCCTACAAAAATAGGGGTGAGGGCCAAATGAATGAATGATAGGTGAGTGAACGAGTGAGAGATCTAGTATCCACCTATTAGGAGAGACTTGTGTCTTAGACATGCAATGAATGAATGGATGAATAAAAAATTGACAGAATCACTTCTTCCTCTAGCTCGTTCATCTCGCTCTCATTGCCAGACTGTTCCTCTGTGTCCGCCCCTCCCTCTTCATCGTCATCCTCGTCATCCTCGTCTAGAGCCTCGCCTTCACTCCCCATGGCACTGGAGGGCCGGCCGTCCTTCTGTCCATCCATGGCCAGTCCTGCAGGACACACACACACACACACACCTTCATTCGAATGGCGCAGCGTCAGGTTGCAAGACTAAGTCTTGAAGCAAGAGACTTCGAGAGAAAACAGATGCTTGGGGAGACCATGAATATAACGTCAGAAGCCTGATGAGCTGAAAGCAGTAGAGGAGCAGATAGATGTATAGTTAAGAGACGCTACTAAGCAGTAGAACTTAGTTAAGGAGGGTTCGGCAGAGGCAGAGGAATGCCTTCAGTGCCTTATCTTGGTTAAAGGATGAATGGCGAAACAATGAGGCCACTGTACAGCCTGTGGCTTACATCACCCTCATCAATCACTCATAACACTCACGGTACAGACGGACAGACACGCACAGGGTTTTTCAGAAGCGCTCTCTCTCGCATTCCACGTCAGCACCTTGAAACCTGGAAACAATGTTCTGTGCCTGGGTTAATACAGCGGACTACTTGTTCTGTGACTCAGAACGCATTACACCCGCTAAGCGAATGCTTCCTTCTTCCTCCTCTGTGTCCCACGGGGTATTTCATGATCTACATCCTGTCGGTCTCTGGATTGTTTCTCTGTCTCTGTGCATCTCTTTACTTTCCTCTCCATCAGATAGCTGACCAACTGTGTTTCACCTAAAGAAACACTTTCAGTATTGTGCCACTTTAGAACAGCAGGCGCAATAGGGCTATGTTGTATTTGACAATATACTGACACATCGTGTCATTGGGATGTCACTCAGGTATTTATTCATATTCCCCTATAACCCTGAAGTGAACACTTACTTGAGTAAATGTGTTTTTGTTTGTGCAGACTTAAGAGTGTGCGCTTTAAGTGGCAGTCTACAGTGCAGGCAGGTCTGACTGCTGTGTGTTTGTGGTATATGTGTGAGAGGGCCAGGTATGTGTGTTATTATGAGGGAATTAGACCTGTCTGACAGACAGAGAGTGGTAGGAGCTGAAGCAGCCTCCTACACACGGGGGAATGTTGCTCAGCAGGGAGGACAGAGAGCAGGAGTGGGCCAACCTGAGGAGCCAGTATATTGCTTAACTTCTTTGGGACTGGGGGGGCAGTATTGAGTAGCTTGGATAATAAGGTGCCCAGAGTAAACTGCCTGCTATTCAGGCCCAAAAGCTAGAATATGCATATAATTAGTAGATTTGGATAGAAAACAATCTGAAGTTTCCAAAACCTGCTTGAATGATGTCTGTGAGTATAACATAACTCATATGGCAGGCAAAAACCTGAGGAAGAATCCAACCAGGAAGTGGGAAATCTGAAGTTTGTAGTTTTTCAAGTCATTGTCTATCGAATATACAGTGTCTATGGGGTCATATTGCACTTCCTAAGGCTTCCACTAGTTGTCAACAGTCTTTAGAACCTTGTTTCAGGCTTCTACTGTGAAGGGGGAGCAAATGAGAGCTGTTTGAGTCAGGTGTCTGGCAGAATGCCATGAGTGCAGTCTCGTGCACGCCCGTGAGAGTTAGCTGCATTCCTTTTCCTTTCTGAAGACAAAGGAATTGTCTGGTTGAAACATTATTGAAGATTTATGATAAAAACATCCTAAAGATTGATTCTATCATCTGAGCTAGAGAAGCTAAAAATGTGTTCCTTCAAGCCCTCTGAGTCAGTCCTCTATCTAGCATGCCATCCAGAATGGGGGCCGCAACAGAGGACTCAGATAGCTGGGACGGTGACCTGTTGTCCACTTGGCCATCCAACGCAAATTAATTACTTAAAAATCATACAATGTGATTTTCTGGATTTTTGTTAGATTCCGTCTCTCACAGTTGAAGTGTACCTATGATAAAAATTACAGACCTCTACATGCTTTGTAAGTAGGAAACACTGCCGATTTTGCAGGTTATCAAATATTTATTCTCCCCACTGTATAATACTTCAGCGCGTAGACAGCATTCTTGTTATTCTGCAACAATTCCAGTTGAATGCATTGGTGAAAGTACAAACATTCCAACCACTGATGGACATGCTCGCGACGGCCTCCGCAGTGACACCGTTAGGCCTGCTTTCTTTGAGGCCACTACAAGTGTGGTTAAACGACCTCCACTTGGACCCCAAGAAGGACAGAAACACCAAAATACAGGTGACAAAGGTGTGCTACTCTACTTTGCGACTGTGGAGCAAGAGAGCCTACCAAACTACAGGTGTCCCTCTCGGATCAATTCCGGCAAGGTGGGAAGTAGTGATGACCGACACTTCACTAAGAGGCTGGGGAGTAGTGTAGCAACACAGGTCTGTACAGGGAACGTGGTGCCCCCGCTGGAGGAAAGAGCACGTCAACCTGCTAGAACTTCAGACAGTTTACCTAACCCTAAATCACTTTCTGCCAGTTCTCAAACACAATCCTGTCCTCATATCAAGGGGGAACAAGGTCTGTACGATCTCTACAGGTGGCCCAACAACTCTTGATATGGGCTCTACCACATCTGGCCTCCCTACAAGCCATTTATCTCCTAGGCAAGGTGAATGAGGTGGCAGATTTCTTGTCGTGACAGAAACCACCGCCGGGGGAATGGGGACTTCACCCACAAGTAGTGAAGATGATATGGCAGTGGTTTGGAACAGCACACGTGGACTTGTTCGCCCCAGAGCAAACATCCCACTGCTCTCTCTGCTCTCTGGTTTTCTCTGGCAGAGTTCAAGAGCCCCCTGGGCATGGACACCTTTGCTCACACATGGCCAGAGGGCCTACTGTATGCTCTCCCGCCGAACCGCCCCTCCCCCCTGGTCTTAGCAACGCTGCATAGGGTCTCTCAGGCTCAGCACAGGCTTCTGTGGCCAGCGAGACCCTGGTTTCCAACCCTCCTCAGTCTTCTGGAGGGAGATCAGCTGCGATCCTGCTATTATCGAGACGTTACAGAATGCCAGAGCCCCATCGACCAGGATGATGTATGCTGGTCGCTGGAAGCTGTTTACCGAATGGTGGTCTACCAGGGCGGAGGAACCAGTGTCCTGCTCTGTACCTGTTATATTGAGCTTCCTTCAGAAACTATTGGACTCCTGTCGCTCTGCCTCTATACCTTGAAGGTGTATGCCTCAGCCTTATTGGCTAACCATTTACGTATCAATCGAAAATTGGCAGTGGCCCACTACCTCATCTGCCAATTCTTATAAGGTGTCCGCCGGCTGCATCCTGGGACCTGCCACTAGTATTGGAGGTTGTGACGAAACCTTCTTTAGAGCACACAAAGAAGCCGGACATAAAATGGTTATCTCCGAGAACAGCTTTCCTCTTAGCTACTTGCGAAACTCTTTCTGTGAGCCCGGTCTGCCTACGATGGAAGGCAGATGACCTAGGCGTGACCTTATGACCCAATCCAGACCTTTTGCCTAAGGTTTTATCACCCCTTCACATCAATCAAGTCATCGAGCTGGCGGCCTGCTGCCCCCCTCCTTTCCAGAATGTGGAGGAGGAGCGAGCAAATCTCCTGTGTCCAGTCCGTTCTCTCAAATACTATATGCAAGCCACGGAGCACTACAGGAAGTCAGACCAGTTGTTTTTGTTCTTCGGTGGAAGTGAAAAAGGCCTTGCATTGTCCAAGCAGATGCTTTCACACTGGGTTGTGGATGCCATCACTCAGGCTTACAAGGGTGTAGGGCTCCCTGTCCTGAAAGTGTGATATGTCACTTGACCCGAAGTGTTGCCACATCCTGGGCTGCCATGAGAGGCATCCCCCTGAATGTGCAGCTGCTACTTGGTCAACATCCCTGTTCTCAAGATTTTACAAGGTCAACGTTGCATCCTGCCACACCATGGGCTCTGTCATTCTTTCAGGGGCATTGGTTCATTAATCAGAGGTTAGTAGTGCGACCTTGTGACCTTGTTTGTATGAGTCATCCAACTTTCAAATGTACTGACGAATATACGAATGTAACTATGTTTCTATGAATACCTGGATGACCATCAGTACTTTCCTGTCGCTTTAAATCTTTTGGGGGAGAAGAATCTCAGACAGTGCGTGGTCTGACGTACGGTTTTATATGAACCGCAAGGGCATGTCCTCCCATGCTGTCACGTCACCGGCTTGACTTTGTTGTTATTATTACTCGACCTGCAATGAGCGCGAGTGATATAATCCATACTTTCAACTATACTGACGGTCTTCCAGGTATTCGTAGAACCATAGTTACATTCATAACTTCCGTTATACAGTAGCAGCAACACACTGCATATCACATCGTTCTGTTTTCTCTATATGAACCGGCCACCCTTGGAGCTGGAAGAAATCAGCAGGTTCTCCGTATCACACAGCTTCAATATTTTTTTGTTTAAATAAATTAATAAAATGTTCTTCCCTCAGTGAGTGTAGTGATGAATGTTTCCAGGCATGGAGGGATATGGGGGAGACAAATAGGAACAGCCAAGGTCTCAATCAGCCTCCCTCCCTCCCTCCCGGAGTTTAGTTTACTGTTCTCTGGCCAAGTCTGAGAAGCAGGAGTCTGGAGGAGAGGGGAGACCTGAACTGCTGGCTGCCCACTGCTACTGGAGGGAGGAAGTGTGGCTACTGCTGCTCCTGTCATTGTGTGTTCTTGTTCCATTTTCCATCACAGATGTTGCTGTAAGCTATGGTCAGTACCTATCCAGAGCCACTTAATGGGTAGATTGGGTCGGTCGATGGTGGAACCTTTTACGACCGGAACCAAGAGCTCCCGTTCCCCTTAACTGCAGAAGTGGTAGTGTGCCCAATGTTACCGTCTCTTAAGTGTTAACTCCCTACCCATATCAGGGAAGGCAGTTAACACTTGAGGGAATAGTGGCACCACTGGATCTTGGAGCTCGGCCCAACATTTACACCCAAAGCTAACCTAGGTTGTCGATACCACCTTTTACTTGGTTCTTTTTGGTATGTCCGTCCAGCTGAAGCAGAGTAACACTGTCAATCCCTTCTGTTAGAATGACAGCCATTTTACATTTATATTGTGTTCAGTGTACATACATACAGTGGGGCAAAAAAGTATTTAGTCAGCCACCAATTGTGCAAGTTCTCCCACTTAAAAAGATGAGAGAGGCCTGACAAAATGAGAGAAAAAATCCAGAAAATCAGACTTTCAAATCCCTCCAAAGATTTTTTATGGGGTTGAGATCTGGAGACTGGCTAGGCCACTCCAGGACCTTGAAATGCTTCTTACGAAGCCACTCCTTCGTTGCCCGGGCGGTGTGTTTGGGATCATTGTCATGCTGAAAGACCCAGCCACGTTTCATCTTCAATGCCCTTGCTGATGGAAGGAGGTTTTCACTCAAAATCTCACGATACATGGCCCCATTCATTCTTTCCTTTACACGGATCAGTCGTCCTGGTCCCTTTGCAGAACAACAGCCCCAAAGCATGATGTTTCCACCCCCATGCTTCACAGTAGGTATGGTGTTCTTTGGATGCAACTCAGCATTCTTTGTCCTCCAAACACAACGAGTTGAGTTTTTCCCAAAAAGTTTATCATATGGTTAGATGAAACCAATCTTCTTCTGGATCATCCAAATGCTCTCTAGCAAACTTCAGACGGGCCTGGACATTTACTGGCTTAAGCAGGGGGACACGTCTGGCACTGCAGGATTTGAGTCCCTGGCAGCGTAGTGTGTTAGTGATGGTAGGCTTTGTTACTTTGGTCCCAGCTCTCTGCAGGTCATTCACTAGGTTCCCCTGTGTAGTTCTGGGATTTTTGCTCACCATTCTTGTGATCATTTTGACCCCACGGGGTGAGATCTTACGTGGAGCCCCAGATCGAAGGAGATTATCAGTGGTCTTGTATGTCTTCCATTTCCAGAGGAACCTCTTAAAGAAGAAGTTACAGGTCTGTGAGAGCCAGAAATCTTGCTTGTTTGTAGGTGACCAAATACTTATTTTCCACCATAATTTGCAAATAAATTCATTAAAAATCCTACAATGTGATTTTCAGGATTTTTTTTTCTCATTTTGTCTGTCATAGTTGAAGTGTACCTATGATGACAATTACAGGGCCTCTCTCATCTTTTTAAGTGGGAGAACTTGCACAATTGGTGGCTGACTAAATACTTTTTTGCCCCACTGTATGTCACCATCCTGTGGTTTCCAATTTAGGGCTTGTGAGTGGAGCGGGGAGCGGCGATTACGCCTGGGCTGCATGGGTTGCCAGGTTTTTACAGGCATTCCTCTGGACAGCCACCTACGGCTTTGTGAAACACTTAAATTCCTCTAATTGAATTTCCATGGTTTGAGGTCAGTAGCTCAGGGTTTGCCTATCACCGCAAAGAGGTGCCAGAGCAGCCCACTACACTTAATATATGTGTGGAAAAAGGCCTAATCATGCGTACTGTTTCCCCATACTCACACTCTTTCTTGTGTGTGGGTTTTCTGCTGTCTTTGCAAGGGAGGCGACAGCACAATTGTTGCAAACTAGAAGTTAAAGAGATTGATGAGGACAAAGGGATCAGTGGAAAGAGTTGGTTTCTAGTCATGCTCTTCTTTTCTTGCCAATTGTAATTCCTACATCAAGAGGCATTGATGGATTGCAGTCTCTTCACATTTGGTCTTCCAATATTGGACCCTAAATCTTGAACACATTAGAAAACGTGTTCTAATCCGATGAAACCGTTATGACCTGTCATGTTGCGTCCTCAATGAAAAGCTGTAGTAAAATTATATCATTATCAAAGTTTTTATCTGTGTGCTTTTAAAGTTTCCTCCACAGTTTGCAGGGGGAGAGGAGAACACAACAACAAGGGTTATGGGTGTTAGGAAAGTGTTGGCTCCAATGCTCCGTCATTTAACTTAATAGTGTGGCTGAAGTTTCCAGCTGCTTGAGATTTGTAGCCGAGGCTGTTTGTTTGCCGGAGTCTGGCTCCAGACAGACCTGGGTTCAAATAGTGTTTGAATTCTTTCAAATGTTTTGAGCGTTTGAAGTTACCTGCCTGCAGTGCCAGATGCACTGGGTTTGCACTTTTGGGACTACTCTAGTTGGTTCCCTTTCACCAGGCAAGCTCAATCAAGCACAGTTCATGTATTTGAGCTATTTTAAATACTATTTGAACCCAGGTGTGGTCTGTTGTCCTCTGTAACCCAGCCGTTAGGTTACAGTTTGGGTCTGTCTCTAGACATTTCAAAACCAATAATTTCAACAAAAAAACTCTCTCCCAGCCAGTCCCACTTCAAAATACATTTTCAGAATATCTGAGGAATGATGATGGTGGGGTGGGGGGGCAGGCAGAGGGAAAATAATAATACAACTGTATGATAAGTAGTAGAAGATGTAAAGACTTCACATAGTCAGTGGCAGGTTTGTTTTTATTAAGTTGTATTAAGTTACTAAGTTTCCCTGCGTCTGCTGGGATTAGATTGGTCCTCTTATCAGAGCTGTGTCAAACCGTGTAAAACTGAGGTCTTAAACAAAAAAAAATGAAATTCTGTACTTGTGGGTGTTTTGGGCCGGCCAAGCAAGAAGCTCGCTTTTCTCCCTCAAGTCGTGTGAATTATATTTTATGTCAGCAAGTTCAGAAAACTTGTTTTTGTAGTATATTCATCAAAATGTTCTGTGTGCCTTTCTCATGTGCGTTCTGGCTGAATGGCTTTTCATCATCTGCAAGGCCTATTCCACCTCAATGAAATTAAACAGCTTTTGGAATAAAACAATGCTGGCCCCATCTGGTCGATGTTTAAAAAATATCAACCATTCTGTCTGGGCCGTGTCAAGCCTCTCTCTCTCGCTCTCTCTTCATTACTAGTCACTCCTCCTTTCCTTTTCCCCTACTCTCCTTTGGATTTCATTCAGGTCTTTTTTTTACTCCTCTCTCCTGAGAGCGGCAGTCCTTTTCATCCGACTTAACAGATCTGCTCCTTAAACTCTACTCATTGCAAAAAATACCAGCAGAATCAATCTGTCTCTCTCCCCCTCTCCCTTAAGCATGTATCCCACAAACACAGATATTGTGAGGATGTCAGAATCTCTCCACACTCCCCTCGCTCCCCTCCCATCAAATAAAATCTCACCCCATTAGGGAGGCTCCCTCCCTTCCTAGCACCCCTGATGTCAGGCTGCATTACTCTGACTGGGAGAGTGAGGGTTATGGATGGTGTCAGCCCTTACTGTCATGTAATCCCTCCCCATCGAGCCAAAGCCATTCCCAAATCGTATTAATGAAGTGTCTGTGATGAGCTGAGCTGTAGCAGGACTGGAGGGCCTCTGACTGTCCCAGGGCCCACAAAATCGTTTCACAGTTGTTTGAGAAAGAGGAGTTAAGTGGCTAATGAAAGAGCTAGTTAAATAAACACTGCCTTGCTTTAAAGGGGGTGTCGGGGTGGATGGGTTCTTTTTGTGCATTTGATTGGACTTGAATTGAAATTGCCTCCATCTTCGTCACCCTCCTTCCCACAAAACTACACTAATTGGTGTAGGCTGCCACTCAGGGCGTGGGACTTCAGGTCACCATGGAAACGCCTCTCTTTGGGTTAAACACGTCTAACACCCATTCGTTCGGTTGTTGGGCTGGCTACAGCTTGTCTGGGTAGAGAATAATTGTCCCCCCTGTCCCACGAGCTGCCCGCATGGTGCCCGAAGGTACCACACAGTGCCAATACTTAAACAGACATGTGGCGAAGTAGTTAAGGTAGTGTTTGACTACAGACATATACATTCTTAAGTCATGCACACGCATGTACAGTGCATTTGGAAAGTATTCAGACCCCTTGACTTTTTCCACATTTTGTTACATTAGCCTTATTCTAAAATGTATTAATTACTTTTTTTCCCTCATGAATCTACACACAATACCCCATAATGACAAAGCGGTTTTTAGATTTTTTTGCTAATGTATTCAAATTAAATAACAGACCCTTTGCTGTGAGACTTGAAATTGAGCTCAGGTGCATCCTGTTTCCATTGATCATCCTTGAGATGTTTCTACCACTTGATTGGAGTCCACCTGTGATTGGACATGATTTGGAAAGGCACACACTTTTCTATATAAGGTCCCACAGTTGACAGTGCATGTCAGAGAAAAAACCAAGCCATAAGGTTGAAGAAATTGTCCTTAGAGCTCCGTGACGGAATTGTGTCTAGGGACAGAACCGGGGAAGGATAGAAAAAAATGGTCCCCAAGAACACAGTGGCCTCAAGTTTGAACAAGTTTGGAACCACCAAGACTCTTCCTTGAGCTGGTCAGCCGGGCTAAACTGAGAAATCGGGGGAGAAGGGCCTTGGTCAGGGAGGTGGACAAGCACTCAATCGTCACTCTGACAAAGCTCCAGAGTTCCTCTATGGATATCGGATAACCTTCCAGAAGAACAACCATCTCTGCAGCACTCCACCAATCAGGCCTTGATGGTAGTGTGGCCAGACGGAAGCCCCTCAGTAAAAGGCACAGGACAGCCCACTTGGAGTTTGCCAAAGGGTACCTAAAGGACTCTCAGACCATGAGAAATGTGATTCTCTGGTCTGAAGAAACCAGGGTTGAACTCTTTGGCGTCATGTCTGAAGGAAACCTGGCACCATTCCTACGGTGAAGCATGGTGGTGGCAGCATCATGCTGTGGGGATGACTAGTCAGGATCGAGGGAAAGATAAACGGCACAAAGTACAGAGACCCTTGATGAAAACCTTCTCCAGAGCGCTCAAGACCTCAGACTGGGATGAAGGTTCACCTTCTAACAGGACAATGACCCTAAGCACAAAGCCAAGACAACACAGGATTGACTTTGTGACAAGTCTCTGAATGTCCTTGATTGGCCCTGGACTTGAACCCGATTGAACATCTCTGGGGAGACCTGTAAATAGCTGTGCAGCGACGCTCCCCTTCCAATCTGACAGAGCTTGAGAGGATCTGCAGCGAAGAATGGGAGAAACTCTCCAAAAACAGGTGTGCCAAGCTTGTAGCGTCATACCCAAGAAGGCTGTAATCACTGCCAAAGGTGATTGAACAAAGTACTGAGTAAAGGGTCTAACTACTTACAGTTGAAGTTGGAAGTTTTTCACAATTCCTGACATTTAATCCCAGTAAAAAGTCCCTGTTTTAGGTCTGTTACGATCACCACTTTATTTTAAGAATGTGAAATGTCAGAATAATAGTAGTGTGATTTATTTCAGCTTAAAAAAAATTCATCACATTCCCAGTGGGTCAGAAGTTTACATACACTCAGTATTTGGTAGCATTGCCTTTAAATGGTTTAACTTGGGTCAAACGTTTCCGGTAGCCTTCCACAAGCTTCCCTCAATAAGTTGGGTGAGTTTTGGCCCATTCCTCCTGACAGAGCTGGTGTAACTGAGTCAGGTTTGTAGGCCTCCTTGCTCGCACACGCTTTTCAGTTCTGACCACAAATTTTCTATAGGAATGAGGTCAGGGCTTTGTGATGGCCCCTCCAATACCTTGACTTTGTCGTCCTTAAGCAATGGAAGTATACTTGGGGTCATTGTCCATTTGGAAGACCCATTTGAGACCAAGTTTTAACTTCCTGACTGATGTTTCTTCAATATATCCACATCATTTTGATGCCTCGTGATGCCATCTATTTTGTGAAGTGCACCAATCCCTCCTGCAGCAAAGCACCCACACAACATGATGCTGCCACCCCTGTGCTTCACGGTTGGGATGATGTCATGATGCCCAAACAGTTCTATTTTTGTTTCATCAGACCAGAGGACATTTCTCCTAAAAGTATGATCTTTGTCCCCATGTGCAGTTGCAAACCGTAGTCTGGCTTTTTTTATGTCGGTTTTGGAGCAGTGGCTTCTTCTTTGCTGAGTGGCCTTTCAGGCTATGTCAATATAAGACTTGTTTTACTGTGTGTATATATATATATATATATATATATATAGATACTTTTGTACCTGTTTCCTCCAGCATCTTCACAAGGTCCTTTGCTGTTGTTCTGGGATTGATTTGCACTTTTCGCACCAAAGTATGTTCATCTCTAGGAGACTACGTGTATCCTTCCTGAGCCGTATGACGGCTGTGTGGTCCCGTGGTGTTTATACTTGCGTACTATTGTTTGTACAGATGAACAGGCAGTTAACCCACTGTTCATAGGCCGTCATTGAAAATAAGAATTTGTTCTTAACTGACTTGCCTAGTTAAATAAAGGTAAAAAAAAAAAATGTTTTAAAGTGGGAGAACTTGCACAATTTGGTGGCTGACTAAATACTTTTTTGCCCCACTGTCCCTACAACAGCCACAGTGAAGTAGTTTGGAGCACACCCTTCCTTTCAGAGGTAGAGAGTGGAAAGAGCTGCATCTCTAGGGTTGGCAGGAGGAGAGGAAAGGGCCACCTGTCAACATCCCAGCCCGGACTCTTCATCTATCCATTCCTGCAGACATACAGGGGAGTTGGGTCTCCTCTCCAACTCAGTGCTCTGGACAAGATTTAGCGTCCCATCCCATATTGTTTGAACTAAAGTTTATCCCAATTACTTATTTACATGTACTTAATGACTTACTCTGTATGGGATAATCGGCTGCGTACACACTTAATTAAGAGTTTGAAATAAAAAGTCACATACAGTTAGGAGCATGAGAGACTGTCTCAACCCAGTTCCTGTACCAGCTCATTAGGTACATAACCCCATTCTCTATTTCCTCGTTAGAACACACCACCTCTTTCTCTATTCCATCTCTCAGAACAAACTGGAGAGGTTGGCCTCCAAAAAACATGCTGATTTAAAGTTTAGGTCATCCTTTGATTTTTGGACCAAACAATACATATGTTTTTTTTTTTTTTTTCTCTCCCTCTTGAAGTTGTGGGAGCTCTGATATTGTTTAGCACCGTTTGAGAGGCAGCCAGTTACCTTACATGGAGGGCCCAGTCTCCAGACATTCAACATTTGTACTCTTCACTCATTTTCCAAGAGCAGCAAGAGATGGAGTTTGTATTATAATATTTTCCCCCTGACTTCTCTCATAACATAATGTGCCCCCACACGCACGCACACACACACACACACACACAGCAGCAGTGTTGCATAAAGCAATATCAGAGTTATCTTTCATCTCCCTGTGCAGGCATTTAATACCCAGGATCAATGGTGTTATCTTGAGGGGAGACATTATACCACTACCTGTCTTATATTAAAATATGTTAGTTTTTTACCTGGTTTTGGTTGTTTCAAATGAGGGTTGGCAGTGAGTGACTGGAGAGAAATTAGAGAGAATGAATGCAATCGGTGTATGATGGCTAGGCAAACTTAGTTATGAGTTATTACAAATTGAGTCTAAAGGTTTAGAACAGGGTGAATTCTGGACAGGCTTTGATATAGAGATCATAACCAGCTTATTTTAATTTGCTCGTCTAGTCGAAGATTACTCTGCCTTTATCTGATACAAAACAAATAAGAGGGAAACAAAATATGTGAGTTTGGTAGCAATAATTGGCTGCAGGATTCTTGGAATAAAATGTTATATTTTGTGAGTTTGTTGCAGCAGAACAAATCAGTTTGGAATTGTTTGATGGAATGCTATTGAGATTACTTTAGCCCTCCAATTCTTATCAATAATTGTGAGAAATAATTTTTTGTTCACACATACACCTGCCTGGGCTTTGGTTTTCCTGTCTCTTTCCCCTAGCCATGTCACAGTGTTGAGAGAAAGCTTCATGTATGCTCAAGTCGGCTGGCCCTCTCTACATATTCGTCGCCAGACCCACTGGCTCCAGGTCTATGCTAGGTAAAGTGCCGCCTTCTCAGCTCACTGGTCACGATAACAACACCCACCCGTAGCACGCGCTCCAGCAGGTATTTCTCACTGGCCATCCCCAAAGTCAACACCTCCTTTGGCCTCCTTTCCTTCCAGTTCTCTGCTGCCAGTGACTGGAACGAATTGCAAAAATCGCTGAAGTTGGAGACTTATCTCCCTCACTAATTTTAAACATCAGCTAACCAATCGCTGCATATGTACATGGTCCATCTGTAAATAGCCCACCCTATCTACCTACCTCATCCCCATATTGGCTTTATCTACTTTTCTGCTCTTTTGCACACCAGTATCACTACTTGCACATCATCATCTGCTCATCTATCACTCCAGTGTTAATCTGCTAAATTGTCATTATTTCTCTACTATGGCCTATTTATTGCCTTACCACCTCACGCCATTTGCACACACTGTATATAGACTTTATTTTTTTCTATTGAAAAATTGACTGTATGCTTGTTTATTCCGTGTGTTGTTGTTGGTGTCGCACTGCTTTGCTTTATCTAGTCCAGGTCGCAGTTGTAAATGAGAACTTGTTCTCAACTAGCCTGCCTAGTTAAATAAAGGTGAAATACATTTTTTTTAAATGTCCTTAAAGCAGGATTCCTCTGGTGATACTGCCACATCCGTTTGGGATATTACAACAACAAAGACGTTACTGCAGACAACACGGTTTCTTTCCCTCGGGCATCATTGCACTGTGATAGCAGTAGGAATTCTGCTGTTCTTTCTTTTTTTGTCACACTGCTCGACGCACCTCACTTCTGTTTAGTCCACAAAACAAAAACAAAGGTGCTGGGGTGGATAGTTCAGCTTTCTCCCCTAATGCGGATTCCATCTTTAACACTAGGCTGGGTCACTGTTGAACCAACCCAGGTGATGGTAGGTTCAAAAATAATATTGCAATGTCAAATCAATACGATAATAATATCCCGATATGATATCAATAATATCCCAATATGTAACTATCGACCCAACCCCCCCCCCCATCACTATAAATTCAGCTTTTTGGAAAATAGCTCTTAGCTCTCACCCACCAAAACAGAGCGCAAAAAAATCCCAGGTTCATCGTTACCATGGGAGACTGTGAAGAAATGTGGTCAGTGTAACGAGTCAGGCTTTGACTGTGACCTGTAGTAAGGACTAATACAAAATAACCTGGTCGTAAAGCCCTCCCATAAAAAGAGAAAATGTACCCTTTCAGAGAGAGGGAGTTAGTGGACGAGTTAGAGGAGCTGTGGTTGGCCAGCAGGGCCAGGATGGGCACCTGACCACAGACCGATTTGTATATTCCCCCAGCTACACAGTGCACTGTTTTTAGAGGCCTTGTGGAAACATGCATGCTTAAAAAAATAAAGATGAAATATAGGTTCCTATTAAAATACCGCAACACTTTCTCCCAAATAAAACAATTTATGTGACCGACCAGACTTTGGCTAAAATGTCATTAATGTTTTAATGGTTATATTTGGCAGTGCCTTATGAAAGGCGTACGCCACAACTGAGGCAAAGTTTGTTTTGTTTCTTGAGGAACAATTTCCTCCATTAATACATATTTCCATGCTAAGCAGGAGACTTTAGACTCGTGCCGGCTCAAGCCAAATTACCCACCCTTTCACTCCATTCACCAGCCATAGTGAGTGCGTTCCAAACCCTACCCCTGCTAGGTTCCATTTACCATTTTGCCTTCAAGGGTTTGAAGCTGCCCTCAAGGATGGAACCAGAATCATTTGAAAGGGGAATGTACTGTGTCTGTGAGGTCAGCCTCGTCAAACTGTTTAAGGAGATCCGGACAGAGTCACCATGAGAACTAACTGCCATAGAATTAACAGAGAGGATAAATTATGGTCCTGCTAGTTTTCCTGCATTACTAACAGGACGTTTTGACCCCTGTGTGTACAGTAAAAGAGGCAGTGTGGGTGTTGGGTTTCTCTGCTCTACTGTAACCTGGATCTAGTGTTACAGTCGATGAGAGTTCACCACTCCTCCTTAGGACCAGACCAGACAGACCCCAACCCCATGGACAGACAGAGGGTGGCTCTTTCAATAGGTGTCACTATAGCACAACATGTTATTACTGTATAATAACCATATGTTATTGCCACTGGTCTGCTTATTTGTCATCCCAAACACACAAACAGCCCCTATAGGTTGTTTGTGAGGCTGTGTATGGATAGAGATGAGGTCTAGCCCCCATCCTACCCTTCAGTGGTTGGGGTCAATGGGGAATAACTGGGCTCTTGTCACCGGTGGTTTCCTAACCGAATTTCCCATTAATCTCACACAGCCTTTCCCATTCATTTTACACAGCCTTTCCCATAATTATGTGACTCTGTTGACTGGATTTGGCGGCATTATAATTCTCAATAATGTGTAACAGTAAGGGGCGTGCCGGGCTGGTTTGAATTAGAGAGATGGTACTGCAGTGAACACATCACACCTGGTTTGAATTAGAGAGATGGTACTGCAGTGAACACATCACACCTGGTTTGAATTAGAGAGATGGTATTGCAGTGAACACATCACACCTGGTTTGAATTAGAGAGCTGGTACTGCAGTGAACACATCACACCTGGTTTAAATTAGAGAGATGGTACTGCAGTGAACACATCACACCTGGTTTGAATTAGAGAGATGGCACTGCAGTGAACACATCACACCTGGTTTGAATTAGAGAGATGGCACTGCAGTGAACACATCACACCTGGTTTGAATTAGAGAGATGGTACTGCAGTGAACACATCACACCTGAGATGAATTACCACAAGGAGAGAAGGAAGCGTGGAGGAAAAGGAGACTGAGAGAAGGAGGAGGACAGATGGTGTACATTTAGGATGGGAAAGAAACTAGTGAGATGTACCCTAAGGAATATTAAGTGCACTGTGTTTGTAAGAAAAATAGGTACAGGATATATCATATTTTGCTTGACAGGAGCTGTTTCAAGATATGCATAAAAGCTGCCTATGGCCAATGTTTCTTTAGGTTTGGCTAATTTCATGAATTTCTTACTGTGATAAGGTCACTGCCAACACCAATAATTACATTTGAATGCTCATAATCTTTCATCTCGGCTCTCGGAACCAAATCTTGCCCTATGCAACAGTCTGCCACGAGGGACTAGATCATCTTTAGCATATATACCAAGCTAATCTAATAGAGGTGTAGAAGTGTCCATACAGTGGATGGGCCTAGTGGAGTATAAACCCGGGGAAACATTGACTCTGGAATCTGACTCATCCCTAACTGCTACTGAAGACTGCAGGAATTCTGGTAAATGTGGGGAGATATCTCATAAACAGAAACACTTGTTGTTTATGTACTGTAAAACTTCAGTCTTCATTTTGGTGCAGGACGTACCATGATAATGGTAATGGCAGTTTCAACAGGGCCTCTTGTCCGTTTTAAATTAGCTTTTATATAACAGCCAGTCCTGGTTTTAACCCTTTCCACTCACGGCCCTTGTCGTCCCATATATGGGTTAAAAATGGCAGATTTTGTCATTGCTTAGCGCTTAAATTTGAACGCAGTGGCTGTACTGTAACATGCTATAAATGATGTCAGAGCTAAGTTTCTCCACTTCACAGCGCTGTATGGATTTTGACTGACAGTTATTATAAACTTGAGCACTGCGTGCACCAAGAAGGTGCCCCCAGCCCTCCTGCTATTTGGGCTACTTGGGTTATACATTTGTTGTTGTCTGAGTGAGGGAAATGTGCTAAATCGAGGACTCAATCTGTTCTAAAATATGAGACATTTAGGATTATAATAAATACCGCTTTTGATGTCATACAAGCAAACCACACACCCATGAGTCCAAATGTGCACTTCACATCTCTGTATTTGAAAATTAATGTAATTTACAGTATCAACCCTTATATGATTTCTATTTTTGATCCAGGATGGATAAAAGGATTACCTATATGAGAATGCTGTTCATTGACTACAGCTCAGCATTTAACACTATAATCCCCTCCAAGCTCATCACCAAGCTCAGGACCCTGGGACTGAACACCTCCCTCTACAACTGGACTTGCTGACGGTACACCCCCAGGCAATGAGGGTAGGCAACAACATATCTGGCACACTACCCATCAACACGGGGGCCCCTCAGGGGTGTGTGCTTAGTCCCCTCCTTTACTCCCTGTTCACCCATGACTATGTGGCCGTGCCCGACTCCAACACTATCATGTTTGCTTACAACACTACAGTGATGATTGACGACGACGATGAGGCAGCCTCTAGGGATGAGGTCAAAGACATGTCAGTGTGGTGTCAGGACAACAACCTCTCCCTCAACGTCAGCATGACAAAGGAGCTGATCGTGGACTACAGGAAACGGAGGGGCGAGCACGCCCCCATCCACATCGATGAGGTTGTAGTGGAGCGGGTCTAGTCGGCGGGCGGGTGCGGGCAGCGAACGGTTGAGAAGCATGCATTTGGTTTTACTAGCGTTTAAGAGCAGTTGGAGTCCACGGAAGGAGTGTTGTATGGCATTGAAGCTCGTTTGGAGGTTAGTTAACACAGTGTCCAAAGAAGGGCCAGATGTATACAGAATGGTGTCGTCTGCATAGAGGTGGATCAGGGAATCACCCCCAACAAGAGCGACATCGTTGATATATACAGAGAAAAGAGTCGGCCCGAGAATTGAACCCTGTGGTACCCCCAGAGACTGCCCGAGGTTCGGACAACAGGCCCTCCGATTTGACACACTGAACTCTGTCTGAGAAGTAGTTGGTGAACCAGGCAAGGCAGTCATTTGAGAAACCAAGGCTGTTGAGTCTGCCGATAAGAAAAAGGCGATTGACAGAGTCGTAAGCCTTGGCCAGGTCAATGAAGACTGCTGCACAGTACTGTCTTTTATCGATGGAGGTTATGATATCGTTTAGTACCTTGTGCGTGGCTGCAGTGCACCTGTGACCAGCTCGAAAACTGGATTGCACAGTGGAGAAGGTATGGTGGGATTCAAAATGGTCAGGGATCTGTTTATTAACTTTGCTTTCGAAGACTGTAGAAAGGCAGGGCAGGATGGAAATAGGTCTGAAATGGAGAGTGTCACCCTCTTTGAAGAGGGGGATGACCGCGGCAGCTTTCCAATCTTTAGGGATTTTGGACGATACGAAAGAGAGGTTGAACAGACTGGTAATCGGGGTTGCAACAAGGGTGGCGGATAATTTTAGAAAGAGAGGGTCCAGATTGTCTAGCCCAGCAGATTTGTACGGGTCCAGGTTTCGCAGCTCTTTCAGAACATCTGCTATCTGGATTTGGGTGAAGGAGAAGCTAGGGAGGCTTGGGCAAGCAGCTGCGGGGGGTGCGGAGCTGTTGGCCAGGGTTGGGGTAGCCAGGAGGAAAGCATGGCCAGCCGTAGAGAAATACTTATTAAAATTCTCGATTATCATGGATTTATCGGTGGTGACAGTGTTACCTAGCCTCAGTGCAGTGGGCAGCTGGGACTTTTATGTGCATTTTACATTTACTGTACTTTTCACAGCATTTGTCAATAATTAAATCTGAAAATAGTCTGGATACATTCAGTAAGATAATAGGAATATTGAATTACATTTTAGAGTAGAGCAGGTGCAAGACAAGAACAAATGGCCAAACACCTCTCCAAACTGTACACAGTTCTTAAGTAATTTCAATGCACTTTTATGACTCAAGGAAAGAGCCTTCAACTATAAGGTGCTTTTTTAAGCTCTCCTAGCTTTGCCAATGAGGAACTGAAACAAGCACAATTGTAGTTTTTTGTTTGGAACACAGGCCTGCGTCCTCACAATCACATAATTACTGTTGTTGTTTATGCTGTCACAGTTACCAGCCCTTTCAAGCTTAACATCCTTATAATTTATCGCCCTCCAGGTTCCCTCGGAGAGTTCATCAATGAGCTTGATGCCTTGATAAGCTCCTTTCCTGAGGACGGCTCACCTCTCACAGTTCTGGGCGACTTTAACCTCCCCACGTCTACCTTTGACTCATTCCTCTCTGCCTCCTTCTTTCCACTCCTCTCCTCTTTTGACCTCACCCTCTCACCTTCCCCTCCTACTCACAAGGCAGGCAATACGCTCGACCTCATCTTTACTAGATGCTGTTCTTCCACTAACCTCATTGCAACTCCTCCAAGTCTCCGACCACTACCTTGTATCCTTTTCCCTCTCGCTCTCATCCAACACTTCCCACACTGCCCCTACTCGGATGGTATCGCGCCGTCCCAACCTTCGCTCTCTCTCTCCCCGCTACTCTCTCCTCTTCCATCCTATCATCTCTTCCCTCTGCTCAAACCTTCTCCAACCTATCTCCTGATTCTGCCTCCTCAACCCTCCTCTCCTCCCTTTCTGCATCCTTTTGACTCTCTATGTCCCCTATCCTCCAGGCCGGCTCGGTCCTCCCCTCCCGCTCCGTGGCTCGACGACTCATTGCGAGCTCACAGAACAGGGCTCCGGGCAGCCGAGCGGAAATGGAGGAAAACTCGCCCCTGCGGACCTGGCATCCTTTCACTCCCTCCTCTCTACATTTTCCTCCTCTGTCTCTGCTGCTAAAGCCACTTTCTAC
This sequence comes from Oncorhynchus nerka, assembly GCF_034236695.1. Lineage (NCBI taxonomy): Eukaryota > Metazoa > Chordata > Actinopteri > Salmoniformes > Salmonidae > Oncorhynchus > Oncorhynchus nerka. Next base: position 67,063,578 of record NC_088405.1, on the reverse strand, counting down.
CACTCTAAATTCCAAGCATCTGCCTCTAACCCTAGGAAGCTCTTTGCCACCTTCTCCTCCCTCCTGAATCCTCCCCCCTCCTCCCTCTCTGCAGATGACTTCGTCAACCATTTTGAAAAGAAGGTCGACGACATCCGATCCTCGTTTGCTAAGTCAAACGACACCGCTGGTTCTGCTCACACTGCCCTACCCTGTACTCTGACCTCTTTCTCCCCTCTCTCTCCAGATGACATCTCGCGTCTTGTGACGGCCGGCCGCCCAACAACCTGCCCGCTTGACCCTATCCCCTCCTCTCTTCTCCAGACCATTTCCGGTGACCTTCTCCCTTACCTCACCTCGCTCATCAACTCATCCCTGACCGCTGGCTACGTCCCTCCCGTCTTCAAGAGAGCGAGAGTTGCACCCCTTCTGAAAAAACCTACACTCGATCCCTCCGATGTCAACAACTACAGACCAGTATCCCTTCTTTCTTTTCTCTCCAAAACTCTTGAACGTGCCGTCCTTGGCCAGCTCTCCCGCTATCTCTCTCAGAATGACCTTCTTGATCCAAATCAGTCAGGTTTCAAGACTAGTCATTCAACTGAGACTGCTCTTCTCTGTATCACGGAGGCACTCCGCACTGCTAAAGCTAACTCTCTCTCCTCTGCTCTCATCCTTCTAGACCTATCGGCTGCCTTCGATACTGTGAACCATCAGATCCTCCTCTCCACCCTCTCCGAGTTGGGCATCTTCGGCGCGGCCCATGCTTGGATTGCGTCCTACCTGACAGGTCGCTCCTACCAGGTGGCGTGGCGAGAATCTGTCTCCTCACCACGCGCTCTCACCACTGGTGTCCCCCAGGGTTCTGTTCTAGGCCCTCTCCTATTCTCGCTATACACCAAGTCACTTGGCTCTGTCATAACCTCACATGGTCTCTCCCATCATTGCTATGCAGACAACACACAATTAATCTTCTCCTTTCCCCCCTCTGATGACCAGGTGGCGAATCGCATCTCTGCATGTCTGGCAGACATATCAGTGTGGATGACGGATCACCACCTCAAGCTGAACCTCGGCAAGACGGAGCTGCTCTTCCTCCCGGGGAAGGACTGCCCGTTCCATGATCTCGCCATCACGGTTGACAACTCCATCGTGTCCTCCTCCCAGAGCGCTAAGAACTTTGGCGTGATCCTGGACAACACCCTGTCGTTCTCAACTAACATCAAGGCGGTGGCCCGTTCCTGTAGGTTCATGCTCTACAACATCCGCAGAGTACGACCCTGCCTCACACAGGAAGCAGCGCAGGTCCTAATCCAGGCACTTGTCATCTCCCGTCTGGATTACTGCAACTCGCTGTTGGCTGGGCTCCCTGCCTGTGCCATTAAACCCCTACAACTCATCCAGAACGCCGCAGCCCGTCTGGTGTTCAACCTTCCCAAGTTCTCTCACGTCACCCCGCTCCTCCGCTCTCTCCACTGGCTTCCAGTTGAAGCTCGCATCCGCTACAAGACCATGGTGCTTGCCTACGGAGCTGTGAGGGGAACGGCACCTCAGTACCTCCAGGCTCTGATCAGGCCCTACACCCAAACAAGGGCACTGCGTTCATCCACCTCTGGCCTGCTCGCCTCCCTACCACTGAGGAAGTACAGTTCCCGCTCAGCCCAGTCAAAACTGTTCGCTGCTCTGGCCCCCCAATGGTGGAACAAACTCCCTCACGACGCCAGGACAGCGGAGTCAATCACCACCTTCCGGAGACACCTGAAACCCCACCTCTTTAAGGAATACCTAGGATAGGATAAAGTAATCCTTCTCACCCCCTTAAAAGATTTAGATGCACTATTGTAAAGTGGCTGTTCCACTGGATGTCATAAGGTGAAAGCACCAATTTGTAAGTCGCTCTGGATAAGAGCGTCTGCTAAATGACTTAAATGTAATGTTAAATGGTCACAATAACAACACCCACCTGTAGCACGCGCTCCAGCAGTTATATCTCACTGGTCATCCCCAAAGCCAACACCTCTTTTGGCCGCCTTTCCTTCCAGTTCTCTGTTGCCTATGACTGGAACGAATTGCAAACATCACTGAAGCTGGAAACTTATATTTCCCTCACAAATTTTAAACATCAGCTATCTGAGCAGCTAACCGATCGCTGTAGCTGTACATGGCCCATATGTAAATAGCCCAACCAATCTACCTACCTCATCCCCATATTGGTTTTGTTTACTTTTCTGCTCTTTGGCACACCAGTATTTCTACTTGCACATCACCATCTGCTCATCTATCACTCCAGTGTTAATTTGCTAAACTGTAATTACTTCACTACTATGGCCTATTTATTGCCTTACCTCCTCACGCCATTTCCACACACTGACTTTCTTTTTTTTTTGACTACGCATGTATTTTCCATGTGTAACTCTGTTGTTGTTTGTGTCGCACTGCATTGCTCTATCTTGGCCAGGTCGCAGTTATAAATGAGAACTTGTTCTCAACTAGCTTAACTGGTTAAATAAAAAATAGATATTTTTTAAAAGTGTAATGTTTTTATTCGGTCTGGTCTCAGGTGAACTGTTGTGTCTGATAATTTCACCATAATCTCAAGGGTTCTCTTTCGATTGCGTCCATGGTTAGGCATTTGCTTTTTATAGTTCTTCTGTTAGAAACATTTCAATGTGCCCATATCCCTATTGGCCAATTTTCACAAATCTAAGGGGTTAAAATGGTAAACCAGTACTTTGAGCATTTGATTCAGCCTTCTAGAGTGCCAGATTGGTAGGCGTTGCACTATTGATACTATTCCATTGGTTCCATTGCTCATTGAGCGCAGCTATGTTATTTGAAAGAAACAAATACCTTTTGAACCCTGTTGTGGTAACGGTCAGGGATGCATGTTATCAGTCAGGAGAGAGCATTGCAGCCAGTCATGCTCTGTAGTCTGTAGTAGTGAAGCTCATATTACGAGGCTCCACTGATGAATGAACCTGGACTTCATATCCCATGGTGCCTCACAGTGATTGATGAGGCTGTTTATGCTTGAGCGCCTCATAAAAACCATTCTGGGTTCAGACCTGTCAGTCCTCCTGGCTTCATACAGGTGTGTGGTTTGGTTCGCATGCAGTGCTATTTACAAGGCCTCTGAAAATGGCCGACTGGATGGGTCAGAAGGCTAGCATAGCTTGGTTAAACCAGACTGAATGCTACACTCTTCAGTCTGGTTTAACCATACTAGGAGAGGACTGCTGCTGTGTGAGAGAACCTGTATCAAGAACACCGAACAAAGCAGCATAATGAGGTGAATATGTAGTCCCCGGCTGCTCCCATGGTGGTGGGCCGGTCAAGAGGAGAACCGGCACTCTGCCCTGGCCGTGGAGAATGACTGGTGGGCATCGCCTTGGCTATAGCTCCGTTGGCTTTTCAGACATAATTAACGTACCATCTCCATCATAGTGCTATTGACTGATGGCATGTGTTCACTAGAAGGGGCTATGGTTTGGTTAGCGTGAGCCAACAGACTGAGCAGACAGTGGCCCAAGGAGTCATTTGGTTGTCTACAGTACAAAAAAGCTCTTTACACGCTGAGAAATCTCTCAATTGAATGTATTATTGCGTATTCATGCTTAGAAGGGAAATGCAAAAAATCTACAGTATAAATATGTGATTTTGCTTGGTCCAGGAGCTGCCTATGGCCAGTGTTTCTTTAGGTTTGGCTAATTTCATGAATTTCTTACTGTGATAAGGTCACTGCCGACATCAATAATTACATTTGAATGCTCATAATCTTTCATCTCGGCTCTCGGAACCAAATCTTGCCCTATGCAACAGTCTGCCATGAGGGACTAGATCATCTTTAGCATATATACCAAGCTAATCTAATAGAGGTGTAGAAGTGTCCATACAGTGGATGGGCCTAGTGGAGTATAAACCCGGGGAAACATTGAATCTGGAATCTGACTCATCCCTAACTGCTACTGAAGACTGCAGGAATTCTGGTAAATGTGGGGAGATATCTCATAAACAGAAACACTTGTTGTTTATGTACTGTAAAACTTGAGTCCTCATTTTGGTGCAGGACGTACCATGATAATGGTAATGTCAGTTTCAACAGGGCCTCTTGTCAGATTTAACAGAGCTTTTACACTGAGTGTACAACATATTAGGAACACCTTCCTATTATTTAGTTGCCCTCCCTATATACTGGACGGCTCTATGTATGAGTCGGATGCCTACAGTATGTATAGTTTCTGCTGTAATAACCCATAGTCCTTTTGCAGGTTGACATTTATTGTCATGAGTCTTGTCCTGAAGGCAGAACTGAGCGATTTCCCCTTAGGCCAGCTGTAAAGTAAAAATGTACTATATTGTAAAAGTTCATAAAAACAAAAATGTGCTTTTTGTTCTTAATATAAGGTTAGTGTTAGCCATTAGGTTTAAAATCTGATTTCATTACTTTGTGGCTGCGCCAGCTAGTGACGACTCTGCAAAGCTGTTTCCAGAACAAGATTCATGACGAAAAATGCTAACCGTTTTTGGTTATTCAGTTTCACATAAGCAGTCCATTCTCGTAGCTGTGTTCCAAGCAGTCTGGTCTGCGCTCACGGGTCATTAAGATATGCTATGGCTGCGTCAGCTAGAATCTAGAGGAAACAGGCTAGTGATAGCAGTGGACACAGGCCTGCTTATCAACACAACATGTGGACCTGATGTTGTGGAGGAGGAGAAGTTATGAAGCATAAAGAGAGAGGAAGGCACTGGTCCATAAGGATGAATTGCTTACTCATTCAAGTCTTGTTTGTTGTCATAATTTGTGTGGTAGATGGAAGATGTTGCTCTTTTTTTTGGTTACTATGGTCTCCGATCAAGGAAAGTTGTTTTTGCGTTTTCACTACATTATCTAGCTACTGTTATATGATACAGATTTATATGAGTGACCCAACCAAACCCAGTAATGGTTAACACACATGCCACAGTTTTATAAAGAAAAAGCACTTGAAGTATTGTTGATGACAGCCTTCTCCCATAGCCATAGTGCTGTCCCCGTAACAGCCAGGGACTCTCATTAGAGACTGTATGGAGTTATATGGACCACCACTACATATTATCCTGACCTCTACTGGAGGCCCTGTTATTGACCTGGGACTGGCCTGGAAGGCCACACCTGCTAGGGCCCCTCTAAAGTGGGTTAAAGTCGAGCCAACAGAGGGCCCCTGATTGCTGTCCTTAGGGAGTCGAAAAGAACTAAGCCTAGTCTCCCTCATGTATTATGAGAAACACTAATACTATTTTAATGTTTACCATAGGGGACAGAACCCCAGATTTGACCAGCAGGATTAGTACTTAGTACTATTCTGATTGGAATTCATGAGTAGGCCTAATTGTCGATGGTGGAGTCAACTGTAAATAATTTAATACAATTGAAATATTTACAAATTAGAGGCGCCGAAATTAAAGCAAATTCCAAAACTGAACACTCAGATTCTAAGATTGTACTTTTTGGAGAAATGTCCTCTGGTCTGATGAAACAAAAATATAACTCTTTGGCCATAATGACCATCGTTATGTTTGGAGGAAAAGGGGGATGCTTGCAAGCCGAAGAACACCATCCCAACCGTGAAGCACGGGGTGGCAGCATCATGTTCTGGGGGGTGCTTTGCTGCAGGAGGGACTGGTGCACTTCACAAAATAGACGACATCTTGAGTAAGGAAAATTATGTGGATTTATTGAAGCAACATCTCAAGACATCAGTCAGGAAGTTAAAGCTTGGTTGCAAATGGGTCTTCCAAATGGACAATGACCCCAAGCATACTTCCAAAATTCTGGCAAAATGGCTTAAGGACAAAAAGTCAAGGCATTGGAGTGGCCATCACAAAGCTCTGACCTCAATCCCATAGAAGATTTGTGGGCAGAACTGAAAAAGCGTGTGCGAGCAAGAAGGCCTACCAACCTGACCCAGTTACACCAGCTCTGTCAGGAGGAATGGGCCAAAATTCACCCAACTTATTATGGGAAGCTTGTGGAAGGCTACCCGAAATGTTTCACCCAAGTTTAAACCGTTTAAAGGCAATGCTACCAAATACTAATTGAGCGTATGTAAACTTCTGACCCACTGGGAATGTGATGAAAGAAATTAAAGCTGAAATAAATAATTATCTCTAATATTATTCTGACATTTCACATTCTTAAAATAAAGTGGTGATCCTAACTGACCTAATACAGAGAATGTTTACTAGGATTAAATGTCAGGAATTGTGAAAAACAGAGTTTAAATGTATTTGGCTAAGGTGTATGTTAACTTCCGACTTCAACTGTAGATTTTTAATCGGAAGGTGTCCTCCAATTGACACACATGTTGAATTATGCAGGAGAATATGACAACAGTAATTCATGGGGCAGTATAGACAGCACAGGTAGGGTAGACAGTAGAGGTCGACCGATTTATGATTTTTCAACACCGATACCGATTATTGGAGGACCCCAAAAAAGCCGATTCTGATTTAATCTGCCGATTTTATTTGTAATAATGACAATTACAACAATACTGAATGAACACTTATTTTAACTTAATATAATACATCAATAAAATCAATTTAGTTCAAGTACAATTCAAGTAAATAATGAAACATGTTCAATTTGGTTTAAATCATGAAAAAACTAAGTGTTGGAGAAGAAAGTAAAAGTGCAATATGTACTATGTAAGAAAGCTAACGTTTCAGTTCCTTGCTCAGAACATGAGAACATATGAAAGCTGGTGGTTCCTTTTAACATGAGTCTTCAATTTTCCCAGGTAAGAAGTTTTAGGTTGTAGTTATTATAGGAATTATAGGACTATTTCCCTCTATACCATTTGTATTTCATTAACCTTTGACTATTGGATGTTCTTATAGGCACTTTAGTATTGCCAGTGTAACAGTATAGCGTCCCTCTCCTCGCTCCTCCCTGTGTTCGAACCATCAACACAACAACAACAGCCAGCATCGAAGCAGTGTTACCCATGCAGAGCAAGGGGAACAACTACTAGAAGGCTCAGAGTGAGTGACGTTTGAAACGCTATTAGTGTGCGCTAACTAGCTAGCCATTTCACTTAGGTTACACCAGCCTCATCTCGGGAGTTGATAGGCTTGAAGTCATGAGGCACCACGAAGAGCTCCTGGCAAAATGCACCAAAGTGCTGTTTGAATGAATGTTTACGCGCCTGCTTTCGCCTACCACCGCTCACTCAGACACTTAGATACTTGTATGCTTGTATGCTCAGTCAGATTATATGCAACGCAACCATGTGTTGTTAACTAGTGATTATGATTGATTGTTTTTTATAAGATAAGTTTAATGCTAGCTAGCAACTTACCTTTGCTTACTGCATTCGCCTAACAGTCTCCTTGTGGAGGGCAACTAGAGAGAGGCAGGTCGTTATTGCTATTATTACTATTTAACTGTAAGGTTGCAAGATTGGATCCCCCGAGCTGACAAGGTACAAGGCAGTTCCTAGGCCGTCATAAAAAATAGGAATGTGTTCTTAACTTACTTGCCTAGTTAAATAAAGGTATAAAAAAATACAATTAAAATTAAATCGTCAAATCGGCGCCCAAAAAGACCAATTTCCGATTGTTATGAAAACTTGAAATCGGCCCTAATTAATCGGCCATTCCGATTAATCGGTCGACCTCTAGTAGACAGAGCAGGTGTTTGGTCGTTGCAGCCCTGTTCCACCCATTTATGTTAATTCGTTGATATTCTGTATGCAGATACACCTGCTGTATTTATGTAAATGAGGCACATTTCATTTTCTTTATTTCAAAAAAATATTTTTTTTAAAATACAGCCTACAATAAGAAAAGTACATAAAAAATTTAAATTAGACAATAAATACATGCCTGAATTCACACACAAATCCCTGTACTCCATTCATAATTTGTCCATGCCAGTAAACATTTTGTGCTATAATTCTGTCAATATCTGATGGATTATAAAAATACATTTTAAAAAGTTGAGTATCTTCATCCATTGTCCAGCTGTTGCATTTATTAGAATCATTTTTATAACCTTTCAACATTTTCCGTTGCTAATGAGATGGTTGAGTCTCTATAACCTTGTGATGTGAAAATAACCCTCCTGATGAACCACATTACAGGTTTCCTGTAGTGAGTCTGCTCCCCATCCCTGGTTGACGTCTAGGCACACCACTTGTCAGGTGATTCTAATAACCGCTTGAACTGTTGTGACTGCTGTGCGGACAAACGGCGTGTCAAATGATCTCATGGTGAAAAGGAGCACTCCATTATGAAGGCCGGCCCGACGGCTCTGGTAAGGAAGGTCGCCAGCAATTAACCTCAGAACTGGAAGAGGCCCCCACCAAGGCATTCTCAGATTTGAGGACGATTGGCTGTGACAAAATCAACGTAAACAGTAAGACATGGCATACGCCGGGATGTTTACATCGCTGCGGCAGAGCCTGAGTTGAAAACAAACAGCGCCTCACAAAATGATGGGTAGCATGTAAACCAGCGGGTTGGGATGCTTTATTCAGCTGAAGTGCATTTTGTTGGGCCCGGTTGGATTGAAGTAGCTGAGCTGTACACAGACACTACATTCCTCTGGCTCTTAGGCCCTACTGTGGTGGATGGGACTGGGAGATGTATTTGACTCTTCTAGTCGTGGTTAGAGGTCCATTCACACATCCTGCAACACATCATGCCCAGCCCACAGGCGGTATCAAAACACTAAGACAGTTTCCTGTGTTGTACCAGTGCTCTATACAGGAGTCTGTGAAGTGGCTAAATGCAGGTGTCTGAATGACAGGGAGGGGACAGACTCAAAGGTCTGTGTGAGGAGCTGTGCTGGATCTGTTTGTCAGGCCCCCAGCTAGCATCACGTCATGTGAAATAACCCTCCCCCTATGGGTGCGGCCAGCCGAAAATGTGAAATGACAGGCTGACCTACTCATTCTAGGGTTTTTCTTTATTTTTTCTATTTTATATATTATAGAATGATAGTGAAGACATCAAAACTATGAAATAACACATATGGAATCATGTAGTAACCAAAAAAGTGTTAAACAAATCAAAATATAGTTGAGATTCTTCAAAGTAGCCACCCTTTGCCTTGATGACAGATTTGCACACTCTTGGCATTCTCTCAACCAGCTTCATGAGGTAGTCACTTGGAATGCATTTCAATTAACAGGTGTGCCTTGTTAATTTGTGGAATTTCTTTCATTCTTAATGCGTTTGAGCCAATCAGTTGTGTTGTGACAAGGTAGGGGTGGTATACAGAATATAGCCCTATTTGGTAAAATACCAAGTCCATATTATGGCAAGAACAGCTCAAATAAGCAAAGAGAAACAACAGTCCATCATTACTTTAAGATGACAGGGAGGGGACAGACAGAGAACCATGATGAAACTGGTTCTCATGAGGACCGCCACAGGAAAGGAAGACCCAGAGTTTCCTCTGCTGCTGAGGATAAGTTTGTTCGAGTTACCAGCCTCAGAAATGGCAGCCCAAGTAAATGCTTCAGAGTTCAAAAAACTAGACACATCTCAACATCAACTGTTCAGAGGAGACTGTGTGAATCAGGCCTTCATGGTTGAATTGCTGCGAAGAAACCACTACGAAAGGACACCAATAATAAGAAGTGACTTGCTTGGGAGAAGAACCAAGAGCAATGGACATTTGACCGGTGGAAATCTGTCCTTTGGCATGATGAGTCCAAATTTTGAGATTTTTGGTTCCAACCGATGTGCCTTTGTGAGACGCAGAGTAGGTGAACAGATGATTTCCGCATGTGTGGTTCCCACCGTGAAGCATGAAGGAGGATGTGTGGGGGTGCTTTACTGGTGGCACTGTCAGTGATTTATTTAGAATTCAAGGCACACTTAACCAGCATGGCTACCACAGCATTCTGCAGCGATTTGCCATCCCATCTGGTTTGCGCTTAGTGGGACTATCATTTGTTTTTCAACAGGACAATGATTCAAAACACACCTCCAGGCTGTGTAAGGACTATTTGACCAAGGAGAGTGATGGAGTGCTGCATCAGATGACCTGGCCTCCACAATCACCCAACCTCAACCCAACTGAGATGATTTGGGATGAGTTGAACAGCAGAGTGAAGGAAAAGCAGCCAACAAGTGCATATTTGGAAACTCTTTCAAAACAGTTGGAAAAGCATTCCTCATGAAGCTGGTTGAGAGAATGCCAAGAGTGTGCAAAGCTGTCATCGAGACAAAGGGTGCCTACTTTGAAGAATCTCAAATTTAAAATCTATTTTGATTTGTTTAACACAACTTTTTTGGTTACTACATGAGTCCATATGTGTTGCTTCATATGTTTGATGTCTTCACTATTATTCTACAATGTAGAAAATAGTACAAATAAAGAAAAACTCTTGAATGAGTAGGTGTGTCCAAACTTTTGACTGGTACTGTATGTTGTACTCATATGAGCTATTTGTATGACTTAGAAATGTGCTAATTAGTTGTTGAGCTGGAAATGTTCATGTTTACGATAATATTTATTTACATTTTTATTCAGTCAACCCTCTCATTTAATCCAAAATGAAACACGCCATGTGATTGGAGTATCATAGGAACAAAATCAGAGTTTATTTCTCGCCTTGTCAGTTTCCTAAACAAATGGTCTATTTAACAAGCCAGACCCTCCCTCCCTCCCTCTGAGCAGTTTGTTTCTCTCTGTGTTCAAGCCTGTGTTGTTGCTTTTAATTGAAAGCGACATCCCGCTTCATGTCAGGCAAAGCTGTCTCACATTTCTCTCTTTCACACTCACAGCTTCCCTGTTATGCTTTCCCAACTCTCTTTATGTGGCCAGAACATTGAATGTTTTTCTATTTGTCCCTCAGTAGAGGGTGAAAAGAAGGAGGAGGGGAAAGGGCAGTTGTTTGCTTTGACAGCAGTGAAGGGCCAGGATGTAATCCTTCCCCCTCCAAGTCCAGAGCCAAGAGCCGTCCACACACACACACACAGGCACACACACACACAGGCACACACACACAGGCACACACACACAGGCACACACATATGATTCGGTGCTCTGAGGAATAACTTAATGTAAATGAACAGCAGGGAAACCAGTCCATGGCAAGCACGCACCTCCTCAACAGACAGCCTGAGTCCTACACACCTCAGTCCAGACTCCAGAGACAGCAAAGCACATTGCAACTAGCCTACCACACATGGTCTTAAGGACGTGGCACAGATGACATTTATATGGTTTAGGTAGACGCCATGACACGGAGGCAGGCCATATCAGGGATGGTGCCAACCAGACACTTGTTGGTCCAACAAAACACTTGTTGGTCCAACAAAACACTTGTTGGTCCAACAAAACACTTGTTGGTCAAGTGTTGTGTGTAGTGCCCATTGGCAGAGAGTTGGCACAGACCTGTGTGAGCATGATGGAACTTGTAGAGAGAAGTGCTGCTGGAATGGCTTCTCCCTATCTTGTATCTTTCCTGGAGGCTTCAGCAGTAAGACACATACTTTTGTCCAGGTTCCAGGAGAGTCATCTCTCAGTCTTCTGAGCATTCACACACTCAGGATCCTCTCCTCTTTATCCCCCTAACAATTACCCCAACAATAGTGTGCGCGGGACAATCCAGTGATGTCACCCCTCACTCTGTCTTTGCCCCTATCCCATTTCTGTGCTGCACACTTGGCAGGGTTTCAAACACAGCCTGGGGGGAAATGATAGCGGTCTCACGTACATGCATTCATGCTCACACACACAATAGCATGTCAGAAAGCTCACATCACGCGCACCTCTGAGCCGAGTCCCATTCAGTCACTAACAAAGAGTGAGGATTAAAAATGTGTTTTGCTGAGCCTTGTATCTTGGCCATGAGTTTGTTGTCCTTGACTCAGTAATATGGCTGATCAAAATAAGTTTACCTACGCTCGAAACATAACATTTACTCTATGCTTATATCTCATCAGTATCTTCAGTGTAAGCTGTTGTTGTTTTATTTCATTTTCCTCTTTGGGGGGAGAGAGAACATTCAAGGCCCCCTGCCAAACGTAGCTGGATTCTTTCTGGGTTTTAAAACAGGAAATATTGATCTTGGCCGACCATTTCAAAACCGATTCCTTTTGGTCTGCCTTGTGGACAGCGCTACACCGTCATTTGGTCAGACCCAAAGTTTTACTTAAAACCATGAATGGATCCCAGTGTTGTTGTAGTATCACCAACAGGGGTTTGGAGCCACACACTGTACGCCCCTCTCCCTGCCTTGTTCAATCTGTGCTGCTCTTGGTCAAACACAAAACCTACCACAGAGATTGGGAGGTCTGTGCAGATACCATAGATAACTCTGGTTCCATGGGTCCCCCAGAGGGGGGAGAGGGGTATACCGAGCCAAAGATACACATGGGCATGAGCATTCGTGAATATGTACTGTATACGTGCTGACACACACATGCGTGTACACATGCATACACACACTCTCTCACACACACACACACACACACACCCTGCTGTACTGTGTGCTCTGGCAGTGGCAGCAGGGACCCATGTGTTAATGCTTATGCCACTCCTCATGCCATTAGTCAAGCTTTACTAGAACCACCATACAGCATTACAGTCCTGACAGAATATTACAGCCCAGGCCAGAAAAAAACAGACTTCAATGAATGTGTTGACATGACTGCTGATCCCAGAAAACCATTATTTTCCTCTAACTATAAACACAAACTGGGAAATGTGACCTTTGGCCCCCGGGGCTCCAACATTTACTTCTCTGTAATTCCTCTGTTATCGTTGTACTTCTCCCCAGCGTTATCATATATATATATATATATGGTCTATGGTGTGTGTGTGTATATAGTCTATGGTGTATGGTTGGTTTGCAGTGGTATGTAATGGGTGAGTGTTGGACTGGTGGGAGCAATACACTGGTACTGTGTCTGGCCTAATTAGAATCACATGTGCTTCATCAATCACTGTAGTGTAAGGCGTGGAGCGAGGGAGAGCGGGATGGATCCAGGTTATGGCGGTGTGTAGAGAAGAATGGGGGTCGCAGTATAATGTAAAGAAAACAGATGTAGACTGACCGGTGAGTGTCTGTGACAGGGCCTAGTGAGTTATATGACTGACATCGAGCATGTTGCTGCTCTGCTGTTGGGGAGAGATACGAGATTGTTTATTTAACCTGAGGACAGCAGGGGTGGCTAGGACTACTCTCCCTCCCTGACTGCCTTGGTGTGGTGCTGTCTTGTGTCATATACTGTATATAGTGATGTCATTACACCTGCAAATTGAACAACCTGTCCACTCTGACTTTGGCTCACGTCCCTGTCAGTCGTAAGTTGACGTTGATTTTATGACTGATGAATAGAGGACTGACGAGAGCGGGAGGTTAGAGGACTGACTGAGAGGGAGGTTAGAGGACTGACGAGAGGGAGGTTAGAGGACTGACGAGAGGGAGGTTAGAGGACTGACGAGAGGGAGGTTAGAGGACTGACGAGAGGGAGGTTAGAGGACTGACGAGAGGGAGGTTAGAGGACTGACGAGAGGGAGGTTAGAGGACTGACGAGAGGGAGGTTAGAGGACTGACGAGAGCGGGAGGTTAGAGGACTGACGAGAGCGGGAGGTTAGAGGACTGACGAGAGCGGGAGGTTAGAGGACTGACGAGAGCGGGAGGTTAGAGGACTGACGAGAGCGGGAGGTCAGAGGACTGACGAGAGCGAGCGGGAGGTCAGAGGACTGACGAGAGCGAGCGAGCGGGAGGTCAGAGGACTGACGAGAGCGAGCGAGCGGGAGGTCAGAGGACTGACGAGAGCGAGCGAGCGGGAGGTCAGAGGACTGACGAGAGCGAGCGAGCGGGAGGTCAGAGGACTGACGAGAGCGAGCGAGCGAGCGGGAGGTCAGAGGACTGACGAGAGGGAGAGGTTGCTCTGTGGTTTTACCCCATCTCTTCCAGATGTTCGTCATTCTGCCTTCTCACCGCCCACGTTTCATCTGCCTCTCCACACACCTTTCCACATTAGCACAGACCTCTGTTAGCATGGAAGGATGATAACCATTATGTAAAGAATAGTCCAAAGGGAGAAGTTAGAATGCTTCAGATATGATTCAGTCTCCCTGTAGGGTTGTAATTCTCTGCCTTGTCCAGAGACATCAAAAACAAGAGAAACATGGGAATGGATGAATAAAAGCGATATGCTTGGTTATGGTACGGTTCAGTATGATATGGTTCAGTATGTTATGCTTGTTTATGGTATGGTTCAGTATGATATGGTTCAGTATGATATGCTTGGTTATGGTATGGTTCAGTATGATATGGTTCAGTATGATCTGCTTGGTTATGGTATGGTTCAGTATGATATGGTTCAGTATGATATGCTTGGCTATGGTATGGTTCAGTATGATATGATATGCTTGGCAGTATATGGTATATGATATGTTCAGTATGATATGGTTCAGTATGATATGCTTGGTTATGGTATGGTTCAGTATGATATGCTTGGTTATGGTATGGTTCAGTATGATATGCTTGGTTATGGTATGGTTCAGTATGATATGCTTGGTTATGGTATGGTTCAGTATGATATGGTTCAGTATGATATGCTTGGTTATGGTATGGTTCAGTATGATATGGTTCAGTATGATATGCTTGGTTATGGTATGGTTCAGTATGATATGGTTCAGTATGATATACTTGGTTATGGTATGGTTCAGTATGATATGCTTGGCTATGGTATGGTTCAGCATGATATGCTTGGTTATGGTATGGTTCAGTATGATATGGTTCAGTATTATATACTTGGTTATGGTATGGTTCAGTATGATATGGTTCAGTATGATATGCTTGGCTATGGTATGGTTCAGTATGATATGCTTGGTTATGGTATGGTTCAGTATGATATGGTTCAGTATGATATGCTTGGTTATGGTATGGTTCAGTATGATATGCTTGGTTATGGTATGGTTCAGTATGATTTGGTTATGGTATGGTTCAGTATGATATGGTTCAGTATGATATGCTTGGTTATGGTATGGTTCAGTATGATATGGTTCAGTATGATATGCTTGGTTATGGTATGGTTCAGTATGATATGCTTGGTTATGGTATGGTTCAGTATGATATGCTTGGTTATGGTATGGTTCAGTATGATTTGGTTCAGTATGATATGGTTCAGTATGATATGCTTGGTTATGGTATGGTTCAGTATGATATGGTTCAGTATGATATGCTTGGTTATGGTATGGTTCAGTATGATCTGGTAAAGAATGCTCTGTTCGCTGCTAAGGTATGCTTTGTTTTTCCTTCCCAGCTGAGATACCAGCATGGCCTGTCCACTCCAGACCTCCGTCAGACCCTGCCCAACCTCAAGAACTTCCTGGAGCACGGCCTTCTAGTCCGATGGTAAGTACTTGTATAAGTGCACTCTCATTCTCTCACTGTCTTACTAGGCCACCCCACATAGCACTCTTGCTCTCACTATCTCTTACGTTACATTTTTTTTCACTTCAGATGGTTTCAGTTGAAAATATTGGTGAATACAGCAGTGTATGTTTCTTAGGGGTTCTTCAAAACCAGCCTAAGGAGTTCAGAGTTAAACTCCACATGCGTTTGAACTTACTGTGTTTGTGTGCAGCTATTTCATGGGGTCTGATGGACGTCAGACATTCATTCAGATCTGCCGAGCCTCAGGCCGCAGACATTGAATGACGCCACCATAGAACCTGAGAATCAGTCCATAGTAGAGACTTTCTCAGACTACAGCCGCCAGTTCAACCATCACAGAACATTGACTTGAATGGGAATACCTGTTCTAGTAATTCTAATTCTATGACTCCAACCATCCAGCACACAGCCCTATAAAAGGGGAAATGATCTTCTTTGATCTGCTCTGCTCTCCCAGGGTCAGCAAAAGGGGAAAATGTGTTTTACAACCTTAATTGAATAACCTTTTGTTTTGAAAGGAAAGAGGCCATTTTAAAGCAAAGCAATTGAATCCTCCATATCCTCCTAATGGGAAGTGGAAGCCCTTAATAACCCTTTACACTCATGGGAATTGTCCTATATGGATAGGGCTAAATTGAACTGTTTGTAACAGAAGAAATATGAAAAGCAGATGCATAACCATGGTAGCAATTGAAAGGGAACAGTTTGGAGATTATGGGAAAGTTATTAATCTAAAGGTGAGGACACAACAGTTCACCTGACACAAGACTGAATCCAAACATTACACTGTTGATTTAATGTGCATTTTACATTTACTGAACTTTTTGCTACATTTGTTGATAACGAAATCTGACAATACTCTGGATACATTCATTAGCATGATAAGAATATTCCTGGGAAAATGTGGGTAGGTGAAACATAAGACAAACATTTCTTACAAGGGTTTGAGTGAGAGGACTAACTGGTGTCTCCAAGTGGCCACACACCTCTACAAAGTGTCTTCTACTATAAGGGGCTTTTTTTATGCTCTCCTAGTTGTGCCGTTCAGGAGCTAGAGCAAGCACACACAACCCTGCACCCTCGCCATTACACAATTGGGGTTTCTATTTTAACAAACCTAACACAATGGTAAATCTAAGGGCTCTATTTTAACAAACCTAACACAATGGTAAATCTAAGGGCTCTATTTTAACAAACCTAACACAATGGTAAATCTAAGCTGTTGGGAGGGAGGGAGCTCTATTTTAATTAACAAACCTAACACAATGGTAAATCTAAGGGCTCTATTTTAACAACCTAACACAATGGTAAATCTAAGGGCTCTATTTTAACAACCTAACACAATGGTAAATCTAAGGGCTCTATTTTAACAACCTAACACAATGGTAAATCTAAGGGCTCTATTTTAACAACCTAACACAATGGTAAATCTAAGGGCTCTATTTTAACAAACCTAACACAATGGTAAATCTAAGGGCTCTATTTTAACAACCTAACGCAATGGTAAATCTAAGGGCTCTATTTTAACAACCTAACACAATGGTAAATCTAAGGGCTCTATTTTAACAAACCTAACACAATGGTAAATATAAGGGCTCTATTTTAACAACCTAACACAATGGTAAATCTAAGCTGTTGGGAGGGAGGGAGCTCTATTTTAACAAACCTAACACAATGGTAAATCTAAGGGCTCTATTTTAACAAACCTAACACAATGGTAAATCTAAGGGCTCTATTTTAACAACCTAACACAATGGTAAATCTAAGGGCTCTATTTTAACAAACCTAACACAATGGTAAATATAAGGGCTCTATTTTAACAACCTAACACAATGGTAAATCTAAGCTGTTGTGAGGGAGGAGGGAGCTCTATTTTAACAAACCTAACAAATGGTAAATCCTCTAAACAAACCTAATGGTAAATCTAAGCTGTTGGGAGGGAGCTCTATTTTAATTAACAAACCTAACACAATGGTAAATCTAAGGGCTCTATTTTAACAACCTAACACAATGGTAAATCTAAGGGCTCTATTTTAACAACCTAACACAATGGTAAATCTAAGGGCTCTATTTTAACAACCTAACACAATGGTAAATCTAAGGGCTCTATTTTAACAACCTAACACAATGGTAAATCTAAGGGCTCTATTTTAACAACCTAACACAATGGTAAATCTAAGGGCTCTATTTTAACAAACCTAACACAATGGTAAATCTAAGGGCTCTATTTTAACAACCTAACGCAATGGTAAATCTAAGGGCTCTATTTTAACAACCTAACACAATGGTAAATCTAAGGGCTCTATTTTAACAAACCTAACACAATGGTAAATATAAGGGCTCTATTTTAACAACCTAACACAATGGTAAATCTAAGCTGTTGGGAGGGAGGGAGCTCTATTTTAACAAACCTAACAAAATGGTAAATCTAAGGGCTCTATTTTAACAACCTAACACAATGGTAAATCTAAGCTGTTGTGAGGGAGGGAGGGAGCTCTATTTTAACAAACCTAACACAATGGTAAATCTAAGGGCTCTATTTTAACAAACCTAACACAATGGTAAATCTAAGCTGTTGGGAGGGAGGGAGCTCTATTTTAACAAACCTAACAAAATGGTAAATCTAAGGGCTCTATTTTAACAACCTAACACAATGGTAAATCTAAGCTGTTGTGAGGGAGGGAGGGAGCTCTATTTTAACAAACCTAACACAATGGTAAATCTAAGGGCTCTATTTTAACAAACCTAACACAATGGTAAATCTAAGCTGTTGGGAGGGAGGGAGCTCTATTTTAACAACCTAACACAATGGTACATCTAAGGGCACTATTTTAACAACCTAACACAATGGTACATCTAAGCGCAGGCGGTAGGTAGCGCTATAGGTTCAGGCATGTGTCAGAAATGTTTGAACTATTTTCACTATCACAATTATCAGTGCACTTGCTGGCGTTGGTGCGAAAGGGCTGGGTTTTGATGAAACAAATAGTTGTGGATATATCGAGGCTTGGCCCCTCACTGGTCAATCAGAATGTAGGCCTATCTTTGCTAAATACGTTAACTTGAATCCATTTGCAGTCCATTTGAAGTGAATTGCATGGCTTCAATATAGCATTCATACTGATATTTGGCCTACCTGAAATTCCAAATCAAATTATATTGGACACATACACATATTTAGCATATGTTATTGTGGGTGTAGTGAAATGCTTGTGTTCCTAGCTCCAACAGTGCAGTAGAATCTAACAATACACACATCTAAATGTAAAAGAATGTAATTAAGAAATATATAAATATTAGATTGAGCAATGTCGGAGTGGCTTTGACTAAAATACAGTAGGATAGAATACAGTATAACATATGAGATGAGTAAAGCAGTATGTAAACATTATTTAAACATTATTAAAGTGACTAGCATTCCATTATTAAAGTGGCCAGTGATTCCAAGTCTATGTATATAGGGCAGCAGCCTCTAAGGTGCAGGGTTATGTAACCGGGTGGAAGCCGGCCAGTGATGGCTATTTAACAGTCTGATGGCCTTGAGATGTTGTTTTTCAGTCTCTCTGCTCAGCTTTGATGTACCTGAAATTGCAAACTAACGTGCTTTAATAACAGCCGAAAATAGAGCCCTTACTTTTCGATCAATCAAATGTATTTATAAAGCCCTTTTTACATCAGCAGATGTCACCAAGTGCTATTTAGAAACCCAGCCTAAAACCCCAAACAGCAAGCAATGCAGATGTAGATGCATGGTGGCTAGGAAAAACTCCCTATAGAGGCATGAACCTATGAAGAATCCTAGAGAGGAACAAGGCTCTGAGGGGTGGCCAGTCCTCATCTGGCTGTGCCGGGTGGAGATTATAACAGAACATGGCCAAGATGTTCAAACGTTCAAAGATGACCAGCAGGGTCAAATAATAATAATCACAGTGGTTGTAGAGGGTGCAACAGGTCAGCACCTCAGGAGTAAATGTCAGTTGGCTTTTCATAGCCGATCATTCAGTCAGCAGGTGCGGTAGAGAGAGAGAGAGTCGAAACAGCACGTCCGGTGAACAGGTAAGGGTTCCATAGCCGCAGGCAGGACAGTGGACTGGGGACAGCAAGGAGTCATCAGGCCAGGTAGTCCTGAGGGATGGTCCGTGGTCAGGTAGGGAGGCAGAGAGGGAGGGAGGGAGGGAGGGGAGGGAGTGAGACCCTAGCTCCCCTGTCCTGCGGCTGAGACAGGAGGTCGGGAGCCACTGTGTCCCCGTCCGACAATAACCCCCCGGACAGGGCCAACCAGGCAGGATTTAACCCAACCCACTTTGCCAAAGCACAGGCCCCACACCACTAGAGGGATATCTAATACCTTACTCCTCTGAGTATAGCCCACAAAGATCTCCCCCACGGCACAAACCCGAGGGGGCGCCAACCCGGACAGGAAGTGTACATCTGTGACGCACCCCTCCTGGGGACGGCATAGAAGAGCACCAGTAAGCCAGTGACTCAGCCTCTGTAATAGGGTTAGAGGCAGAGAATCCCAGTGGAGAGAGGGGAACCGGCAGGCAGAGACAGCAAGGGCAGTTTATCGCACCAGTGCCTTTCTGTTCACCTTCACACCCCTGGGTCAGACTTCACTCAATCATTTGACCTACTGTAGAGATGTTGTTGTTTCCGCAATTAAAACGGTCCGTTATAAATCGTAATCTGGGTCAGGTGGGCATCATTTGAAAGTTATAAAAGACAATATTACAGTGTTAGGCTTTTCCCATGCAGTTCAGGGAAACAGATCATCATTTTGGTGCACATAGAAAGGAGTCATGATTGTATTCAGGTGCTTGTGCAGCAGCAAATTTCCTTCACAATAAACAAAGAAAGGCTCATTTTGTTCAGAACAACCCAGGGTATAAAGCCATGTCCTCTTGTAACTGTACATCAAACAGAGTGATCATAAACATTGACAGTGTATATTACATGAGTTGTATGATTTGGGATGTGAAGTGCACATTTTGTATGACATCAAAGTTGTATTTATTATAATTCTCAAGGTCTTGTCTTTCATAATACATTGAGTCCTCTTAATCGAAACCCATTCAGAGCTGCGAAGCGCAGACCCTGAGCTCTGACCGGCTGTCAGTCAAACCCATTCAGAGCTGTGAAGCGCAGACCCTGAGCTCTGACCGGCTGTCAGTCAAACCCATTCAGAGCTGCGAAGCGCAGACCCTGAGCTCTGACCGGCTGTCAGTCAAAACCCATTCAGAGCTGCTGAGCTCTGACCGGCTGTCAGTCAAAACCCATTCAGAGCTGCGAAGCGCAGACCCTGAGCTCTGACCGGCTGTCAGTCAAAACCCATTCAGAGCTGTGAAGCGCAGACCCTGAGCTCTGACCGGCTGTCAGTCACGGCTGTCAGTCAAAACCCATTCAGAGCTGTGAAGCGCAGACCCTGAGCTCTGACCGGCTGTCAGTCAAAACCCATTCAGAGCTGTGAAGCGCAGACCCTGAGCTCTGACCGGCTGTCAGTCAAAACCCATTCAGAGCTGTGAAGCGCAGACCCTGAGCTCTGACCGGCTGTCAGTCAAAACCCATTCAGAGCTGTGAAGCGCAGACCCTGAGCTCTGACCGGCTGTCAGTCAAAACCCATTCAGAGCTGCGAAGCGCAGACCCTGAGCTCTGACCGGCTGTCAGTCAAAACCCATTCAGAGCTGCGAAGCGCAGACCCTGAGCTCTGACCGGCTGTCAGTCAAAACCCATTCAGAGCTGTGAAGGGCAGACCCTGAGCTCTGACCGGCTGTCAGTCAAAACCCATTCAGAGCTGTGAAGCGCAGACCCTGAGCTCTGACCGGCTGTCAGTCAAAACCCATTCAGAGCTGTGAAGCGCAGACCCTGAGCTCTGACATCATGTACATTTTACTGTTCACCCTAAACAAATGTAGGTGTTTATCGGCGCCCAAATCTGCCATTTTCAACCAGTATACATACTGGTACGAGTGTAAAGGGTTAAGATAGAGGAAGATATATGAAAATGGCTGACCTGGCGGTGTGTCGTGAGGCTTGGGAGTGGAGGTCGGGGATTCCATGAATCCTTTCCTCTGGGTTCTGGGGCCCCACTCCACTGCCAGACAATGAGACCGCAAATCAAATCAGATTTTATTTGTAACATGCACCGACACAGGTGTTACCTTACCATGAAATGTTAACTTACAAGCCCTTTAACCAGCAATGCAGTTGTAGAAGTAGAGTTAATAAAATATTTACTGAAGTAAAAAAAAATGTGGAATCAATCAAAAAGTAACACAATAATTGTACACAGGGGAACTAGGGTTCCACTGTGTTGACTCAGGTGTCCCTTTCTGAGGACCGTAAAAGTTCTGTTTCGGTCTCCGGAGCTGGCCATGTACACACACACACACACACACACAGGCGCACATACACACAGGCGCTTACGCAACATGCACCCATGTGCACACATACACTACATGACCAGGAGTATGTGGACACCTGCTCGTCGAACATCTCATTCCAAAATCATGGCCGTTAATATGGAGTTGGTCCCCCTTTGCTGCTGTAACAGCCTCCCCTCTTCTGGGAAGGTTTTCCACTAGATGTTGGAACATTGCTGCGGGGACTTGCTTCCATTTACTCACAAGCATTAGTGAGGTCGGGCGATTAGGCCTGGCTCGCAGTCGGCGTTCCAATTCATCCCAAAGGTGTTCGATGGGGTCGAGGTCAGGGCTCTGCAGGCTGGTCAAGTTCTTCCACACAGATCTTAACAAACCATTTCTGTATTGACCTCGCTTTATGCGTGGGCCTTCCCTAAACTGTTGCCACAAAGTTGGAAGCACAGAAACAGCCCCAGAACATTATTCATCCTCCACCAAACTTTACGATTGGCACTATGCATTGGGGCAGGTAGCATTCTCCTGGCATCCGCCAAACCCAGATTAGTCCGTCATACTGCCAAATGGTGAAGCGTGCTTCATCTCTCCAGAGAACGCGTTTCCACTGCTCCAGAGTCCAATGGTGGCGGGCTTGACATTACGCATGGTAATCTTAGGCTTGTGTGCGTCTGCTCGACCATGGATACCCTTTTCATGAAGCTCCCGACAACAAGTTATCGTGCTGACGTTTCTTCCAGAGGCAGTTTGGAACTCGGTGGTAAGTGTTTACACTCTTCAGCGCTCGGCAGTCCTGTCCCGCTTGTGCGGCCTACCACTTCGCAGCTGAGCCGTTGTTTCTCCTAGACATTTCCACTTCACAGTAACAGCACTTACAGTTGTCCAGGGCAGCTCTATCATGGCAGAAATTTGACGAACTGACTTGTTGGAATGGTGGCATCCTGTGACGGTGCCACCTTGAAAGTCACTGAGCTCTTCAGTAAGGCCATTCTACTGCCAAAGTTTGTCTATAGAGAATGCATGGCTGTGTATTCGGTTTTATATACCTGTCAGCAAGGGGTGTGACTGAAAAAGCCGCATCCACTAATTTGAAGGGTTATCCACCTACTTTTATATATGGTGTACATGGTTTTGTTTCCGTCTTGAGAGCCTGCCTTACCCACACACACACACACAGTGCTAGAACATTCGTCAGGGGGCGGTGGCTGGCTGCTCGCACTAAGCTCAGACCGTCTGTGTGAGAACCTTTAGTCTTAGCAGGCCATAAGTTCGGTCCTCGTCACAGGACCCACATAGTTCTCCCCTCTAACCGACTCAGACAGTAGGTACTGGGGGACCGGAAGGTGGCCTGACTCTGGGACTCCACCCTGCAGTAGTGAAACACTGAAACAGGGAGGATCTGCATTCAATTCTACTCTCCTTTTGCATGGGACTTGTTTTATTGACCCTCCTCACAACCGTATCACTTCCAGTTCTCCCAGCCTTAAAAAGCCTCAATTTAGATACTATTTCCAGCGGAGGGGCCAAGCGAATGAAATATGGACGCATAAAAATGCTGTGTGGCAGCTGTAGGGAGTTAACCGGTAGACTGAGAGGGGGAGAGGTTTGATATCCGTTCCCCTCTCCTCCCCTCTATACGGGGCGAGGACATGTCCAAGGGAACCGTTTCCATCCATGAACTGTAGAGATTTTTCCCCCTCCGTATATTGCTAATTCAACATGCACGATAAGCTGACTAGGTGGGATCCTCTCATGCATGGGTCCATGGGATTTATCCAGGGGACTTCATTGGGAAATATATGGGTGTGTTTAGGGTTTGTACTTTACAGAAGACTGTGTGTCTTCTTTAATGTTTCTATACTGATCCCTTTCTACTAAAACAGTTGCAAACAGAGTCTAGACTTCTGTCGATCTCAGTGCCACTGTAGACACAGGTGTATAGAAATGGAAGGGCTTGTGAAGGGCTTGTGAACCTTGCCCTCTAATGTTACAGAACCAAGCATGTGGATAAGGGAGCCAGGGTGAATGCTAAACTAAAACCGAGGGACTGAAAAGACAGTGTTAAACATTAGACATTACCTAAGGCAATTCTACTTGCTTTGTAAATGAAACCGCCCCCCAGAGATTTTGAAGAACCCCCCCCCCCCCCCCCCAAAACCCCTGGTGAGAGAACAGTGATAACAGATGTAAAGCTGGACCCCTCCCATCTGCCTTCAGTTATTTACTGATACTAATCAGTACCAGTACTCCTGACCATGTTATTGGTGATTTGGTCTGAATCTGCTTGGTTGTTTCTCACACACACACAGACACACAACAGACACACAGACAGACACACGGACGGACGGACGGACGGAAGGAAGGAAGAAAGGAAATGTTTAGCCGTGTGTGACTGACAACCAAACAGGTTCAGACCAAATCACCAATAACATGGTCAGGAGTACTGGTACTGATTAGTATCAGTAAATAACTGAACATGCATTGTGGTGAAGCTGTTAAATGTCATCATACAGCACAGTAGGTGTTTCTTTATGCGGATATTATTGTTCCAGGAAAGGGATGGTAATTGTTGAGATAGTAATAGCAGACGCCTAATGTTGGGGAGGAACTCATGCAGTATAATAAATCAAATAAAACGAATGTGCTGGGATGAGTGTGAGCATTCCTACACAGATCGACGCACACACACTTGGCTGTGAGTTGCAGGGTGTGTGTTGTGTGTGTTGCTGTACAGTCGTCCCTATGGATGAGATCACCTCTGGAGGAACGCTCCTTACCACCAGGCCTCTCTATGAATCAGACACCCCAGAACAGACCTGCTCTCCTTTGTCGCTGAGACGCAGGGTACTGTACTAACAAGGCCAGCCGATATCATTCATAGTTGTGATATTGCATTGACTCCCGACAGCTATTACCTTGTAATGAACAGAATGTAGACAAGAAGTCACACTATCTGTTGTACTGTGAGACAGTGTGGGATACTGTAGTTCTCACTTCTGTTTGGAATGGGTTGCTATAGCTAGGCTATGTCTTTATCTCTGTGCCATACAAAACTGCTGAGAATAAAGTAAACTACAATGTAGTCACTATTGACAACAGTGTTGGTGTTTATACTATCAACTTGTACAATATGTTGTACATGCTGTGCTATGGTGATGTGGAGATGAATGTTAAGTTCTCCATCATCAAAGGGCCAGACTTGGAGACAGGAGATGTTCACTTAAATTCCCCTCCACCCCCTGTAGTGAGTATTACAATATTTCTGTTATAGCATTTGGTTTAGTAGTTCCTGTGGGATTTTCAGTTTCAATGACATCAAAGCCTGAATCTTATCTGACATTGTGTGTTTTGGCTCTGATCACGGGTCCTTAACAGGAATTGGATATGAAAAGAGCTATGCCTTGAAGTTGAAATGAGGCCTGTCTGAGGATAAGACAGTGGAAAATGTTTGGTTTAGTAAATTCCTGGCCTACCTGGAATATCCAGGGCTGAGTCTGACACTGCAGAGAGGAAGAGAGACCCGCGTT
The DNA here is from genome assembly GCF_034236695.1 of Oncorhynchus nerka. NCBI lineage: Eukaryota > Metazoa > Chordata > Actinopteri > Salmoniformes > Salmonidae > Oncorhynchus > Oncorhynchus nerka. Next base: position 67,038,285 of record NC_088405.1, on the reverse strand, counting down.
AAAACAAACATGTTGGGGGAGAAGTGGGCATATCTGCTGCTGAACCCGCCAAGTATGAGCCTAATGGTTTAGGCGGAGGGCTCAGGTAGTGTTTATGTGGTGAAATCATTGACAAGGAAGTCCACCAGTGCTTGGAGAAATAGTCAAACTTAATGATGAGTTAAAACGTCCCAAGTGGGGCCTCCCGAGTGGCGCAGTGGTCTAAGGCACTGCATCGCAGTGCTAGCTGTGCCACTAGAGGTTCTGGGTTTGAGTCCAGGCTCTGGTCACAACTGCTCTGCCATCAGATGTGCTGCATAAAAAAATATTATGACCGCGCATTGCAGGAAATTTGTCTGGCCTAGCCTCGATCACCTCTCCTTCCAACCCCGCAACCCCTCATCCTCTCTACTACACTCTTGATTAAGGTGCTTAATTTGACAGATGTTGAAAGGAACCAATTTGGAGGGGAACTTAATGTAACAAACCAACGTGCTCCAAACAATAAATTCTCTTTTATCCAGGCCAGGGAAATTGTGAAATCTAAACATTCCCAGAGAAGAAGTGGCCATATGTTTTACACAGTCTGGTTGTATATCATATTACTGTGTTTCTGGGACGAGGCCGAAACACATGTAGGCATCTGTGTTGGCCAGCTATCTCCTGGGTCCAAACCTAGGTTCTCCTAAAGCGGACATGGATTTCTGTGTAGTAGGGGCACTGGGAGAGAGCCAGGGAGAAACTAGAAGGCCTGATATTAATTCAAATCAGAGATGGGATCAGTCTGAGCTCTTGCCCCGAGAACGTCATTCAGTGAATAACGGACTGAATGCAGTCATTAGCTTGTTATAAATTACGAATGGAACGTTTGAAACTCCTGCTTAATAAACAGTACAACCTGTCCTCTGTTTGGTAGGAGCCCAGCCTGGGCCACGGTTTGGTTTCGCTCGTTGGAATGATAATTCAGTTCAAAATCAGTTCAAAATAATAATAATATATACTCTACCGGTCAAAGGTTTTAGAACCCCTACTCATTCAAAGTTTTTTTCTTAATTTTTACCATTTTTTACATTGTAGAATTGTAGAAACTATGAAATAACACATATGGAATCATGGAGTAACCAAAAAAGTGTTAAACAAATCTAAATATATTTTATATTTGAGATTATTCAAAATAGCCACCCTTTGCCTTGATGACAGCGTTTCACACTCTTGGCATTCTCTCAACCAGCTTCACCTGGAATGCTTTTCCAACAGTCTTGAAGGAGTTCCCACATATGCTGAGCACTTGTTGGCTGCTTTTCTCACCCCGAACCACCAACTGACGACCGCAGTCAGCTTGCAGGCACGCCACAAGGAGTCGCTAGAGCACGATGAGACAAGGAAATCCCGTCCAGCCAAACCTTCCCCTAACCTGGACAATGCTGGACCAATTATGCACCGCCCCATGGGTCTCCTGGTCATGGCCAGCTGTGACATACCTGGGATCGAACCCGAGGCTGTAGTGGTGTCTCAGCACTGCAATGCAGTGACTTAGACCGCTACGGCACTCGGTAGGCCTGGGAGGTCTGTTATTATTCCCGTCTTCCAAATCATCTCAACACACACCAGAATGATTTTGTTTAAGAGTTCACAGATACAAATCACTAATGGCAAACCATTTGTCTTGGAGAAAACTGATCAAGAGTTTTGAACAGCATGTTGTTTCTATTTGACTCGGTTTATGGGATATATCGTCGTTAATGGCCAATGTGAAGGCAATTGCAATTGCATTAGATGTTTTCTGATAGACGGTGAGTAAGTACAGCACAGGACATTCCCAGTTTTGGGTCAAAAGAAGAGCACTCATGCCAGATTACTGGCATCTACTCCTTACCTATTTGCTTTACCTTGCATGAATTTTTGACCTCATTTTATGTGTTCCTGTAAGTGCCTTATTAAATGCTGTCCATGATCTGTAATTATCATCAGGTATGACATTGGCCATCCACTGTGTGCATGTGTGTGTGTACTCTACGGGTCCTCCTTTATAGAGCGGTCTGTAGACTGGGTGAAAACCGCTGTCTTGTCTCGTGACTCCCTCATCAGGAATGAGCCGTGCACGTGTGGGTTTTTAAACCCTGTGTGTGAACCCTGCATCAATGCCCTGTGCTCTACTGTCTCCACAGGGGGTAGGAGCCACAGTCAGGAACCTCTTTACAAGCTACCTTGTGTTGAGTCCTGAAGCATTCCATCAAACAGTTAGGCAATGACCAGTCAGTCGTGTTTGAAACATCCCCTGGCAAAGACCTTTATGTCCTCTGTGTGTGTCTTGCTGTCACATGCTAGACTAGACTATCTAACAGACAACCAGGCATCTGATACAGGGACACCACCCCATTAAGCCATTTAACTAGCCAGGATCACTTACCCAGGCTCCTCTGTTCTCTAACCAGCCACAGGTGGACCTCTAACAGCACAGGGGCCCAATTTCACCTTTGACCATGTGAGATATGCCACCAATGACTCCTCCATACCTGAATGAACAGGTTAAGTATGGCTAAACAGGGTGGTGACGTTGGCCCGGCTATGGCCCCTTTTTTTAAGTGAATTTACTGTTGGGGTTAGCATGGGACGAATGGGGGTTGCAGTCTACAGATGAGATCTGCACTGCCACGTCCGTTATCTGTTATTCCGCAAAAATGTATTGAATACTTTATAGGAGGCATGCTGTGAACTTCCACTCTGCAGGGCCCTGCTGTCACATGAGCTGAGCAAATGTTTTTTATGTAGTAATGGGGAGTGATTTGCAGTGGGCCAGCTGTCTGGGCTCTGGATCAGGAGGGGGAGAGATGAGATCAATGCAGAACCATGTCCGATCAGAGAGGCCTGGGGGCTGGGCAGGGGAGGGGGGCCTCCCTCCCTCTCTCCATGACTCTCGTTGAATGTGAAAGACTTATGAGCATATCCATCAACTCTTTCTTTCTTTCTCTCCCTCTCTCTCCTCTCCCACAGTGACCGGCACCATGTCTCCAGCTCCATCCCGGTCCCGACAGGAGCCAAGTCTCAGCTCAGTGTCTCGGCTGCGTCCGAGTGGGCTTCCCCAGCCACACCAGCTCTCCAGATCCGGGCTCACTGAGGAAAAGGGCCAGTTCCGAGGCAGACAAGCAGAAGTACAAGGCCTCCCCTCCTCCCAGCTACGGCACGACCATGTCCATGGACCAGCCCCAGAGTGCACCGCTCGACCCCAAACCCTCCCCCAAGCACTTGTCCTCCTCCCTGGACTCTAGCATTGACCTGGCCAAGACTCTGGAGGTTCAGGGACCAGCCCTGGGGGAGGGAGAACGAGAGGTAGAAAGAGAGGTAAAGGAGGTTGTGGAGGAGCAAGAGCAACAGCCCTCCAGCACTACTACAGGAGGCTCAGATTCCCCCACTCCGGCTGGAAGCACCACCAGTGAGCAGCATGCAGACCATACCATGAACGGCTCAGTAGTGCAAGGCGAGGGGCTGGGGGGGCCCGCAACAGGGCTAATGTTGACCATAGCATTAAACCCAGAGATGTGCTGCTCAGTGGAGCAGGCAGAGGAGATTATGGGGACAGAGGCCACAGGCCTGGGTTTAGGGATGGGCCTTGTGGATGGGGCCAGGCTGGAGGACTACCCCTGCATCCCCGTGGAGCACGCCGTGGCCGTGGAGTGTGACGAGCAGGTTCTGGGCGAGCTGGATGCCGCCGGCTTCGAGGAGTTCTCCCGCCGCATCTATGCACTAAACGAGAACATGTCCAGCTTCCGCAGGCCACGCAAGAACTCTGAGAAGTGAGGACAGGTGGGACCTTAGGGGTGAGGACAGGAGTCACATGGCACATGAGTCAGGGACATGAACATAGTGCAGGGGGGGGGGTCCTGTGTGTGTGCTTTGGTGTGATTGTCCCTCTCCCCAAGCAGCAATAGAAAAACAAACATAGGCGCTACATTATCTGGAATGATGACCAATTTGCACTTCTTCTCGAAAAATATTTCTATAATCCTTTAAATGAAATAAAGCGAATGTTTGTGATTGAAACGCTTCCTGGGCCTTCTTCTTTCAGGGTGAGAGGCAGTGTTGTGTGTGTGTGTGTGTGTGGTAACTACACACATAAAATGCATCCTTCCTTGAAGTAAGCAGTGATCTAACACGAGTGGGTTCATGAAAGCTATAGTGGAGTCCCTACTTGTACCTGTACAGTCCTGCTAAATCAGTAATGACTTAATGAGGAAGGAAAGGTTCATTAGAACAGAGCCAAAGCCTTCAGCATGGCTGACAGAGGAAATAACTTACAGCAAAGACCTATCCCACCTCTGACCTCTGTCACCTATTAGGAAACCGACCAGTCACTAGGTCAGGGCAGCTTAGACCATTGGCCCAATCAGATACTCCATAACTGTTACACCTTGCACCTCCAGGTCCATCAACCCCACCAGCCATTGGACAGGGCTGCCCTGTCTCTATCTCCAGGGGCCATCACTGTTCTGTTCTGGTTGAGTACGAGAAGAGAAAAGAAAAGAGAGGAGCGAAGCAGGCAGGCTTGAGCTCATGGCACATGGCAGGGATACAGTGCAATTTTTCTGGCTTTCTCCTCCATACCTGCTTTCTCCTTATTTGACTATTTTAATAAGCACCATTGATATAAGTATTCATATTAAGTCCAATTATCCAGATATTATTCAATAGACCAAAACATGAATGATGTGTACTGTATGCTGTTGAAATGTTGCTCTCAGGCCCTACATATTAATGACACATAATGACCTTTTTACATTTTAGTCCGCTTATCTATTTTGTCCTCTTTCTTTTTCTTTTCCCTGTTGAGCTACTTTTTGTATTCTTGCGTTGGTGTCCATTGGCCACTATGTGTGTTATTTATGTCTCTCACTGCATTTGTTTGTTTGCTTGTTTTAAAGGAAATCATGGTTTCTCTTTTCCTCTCATGGGCAGTCAGTCATTCATTGATATTGTCAAGTGTTAATGGTCATCAGCCCTGGGTTCAAATCTTTCAAATACGTACATATAATCTGGATCTAACTGTGTCCCCTCTGGAAAGGACCAGAGATCCCTGTAGACAGAAGCTGATATGGACAACTGATTTGCATACTGCCCACCGTATACAGCATAGATGGACTCGCAACAAGCCCCCTAAAAACATATATTTTTTTTTTTTATAATTGGGGGGGGGGTGTATTATGATCAAGTACTGTGGTGGATGTTGAAATGTATTGTATTTCAAATGAGAGATTAAACCATTTTAGGTCATTTCCATTAAATGCTATACAGCATGTGACCTTGTACATATACTTTTGTATGGAGAGTTTTTTGTTAATAAAGACTTACAGTCCAATAGCATGGATGTATTGTAGCCCCGTTTACACTGTGGTCTACCTGTGTTTGTTTCAGAGGTGTGCGTGCGTATGCCTTTTATTGAACCTTTATTTATGCAGGTTAGGCTCGTAATCTCTTGTAACATAACTGGTATTGTAGCATCTGTCAACAGACTGTGAGATAGGACAACTTACAAGTAACTTTGTTCTGGTGCGCTGATTTCTTGTCACTGATCCTTTGGACAAATCCCAATTTCTCAGGTGTTCGCATCTTTTCAATTTCAGAAGGGGAAGGAACATTTGGCCCATAGCCTGTAACTTGCAAAGAGATGGAGATGAAGCTACCGCTCTGCCCCAGAACATAATCAAACATCTGATTCAATTCTCAAGATTTTAGTTCTGGGTTTCTGAGATTAGGCTGTGTTTAGACAGGTAGCCCAAATCTGATATTTTTTCCCACTAATTGGTCTTTTGACCAATCACATCAGATCTTTTCATGTCAGATCTTTTTCAGGGCTGATCTGATTGGTCAAAATCCCAATTAGTGAGGAAAAAAACAGAATTGGGCTGCCTGTCTAAATGCAGCTGTTGAAATCAAACCTATTTTGTATGAGAGACCAATGCATGTGTGCATGCATGTGTGTGTGAGTGCATTATTGAGTCAGGGATGGTGTGTTTGTGAGTGTATGTATGTTTGAGTGTAAATTAATGAGTGCGGTGTAGTTCTGTCAGCAGGATAATGATGCAGTCAGTCAGGCAATCCAGTCCAGCCCAGCCCTGTCCTCTGGCTCCCCCTCAGTCCCCCTTCTGGATCACACATGCACACCTCATTAGCTAGAATTGAAGCTGCAAACACTCTCACTTGTTCTAAACGAAAGACTATTCAATCTGCTTTTCAGTTAGTTTTATTTAAATCGCCAGATATCCAAGCTTCTATCTTTCATGAAGAGAAATAGGACCCCTTTATTTACTGTCGTTCAATGGTTATGTCTGCAGATGCCAAATAGCAGTTGTTTAATCTTCTCGGTGTAACAGCTGGGATAATTGGACAATTCAGAGTACAACGCCATTTCTTTTCTCTGGATTGAGGTACGTTTTCCAAGCCATATCTCACGGTGTCTTAAGTTAAGCAAACAACCTGTCCGACCTTGTAGTGCAGCTGTAAGCAAGCATAAGGTGTTGGATCTGCTGGCTAGTTGCAGCTGTAAGCAAGCATAAGGTGTTGGATCTGCTGGCTAGTTGCAGCTGTGAGGTGAAGAGATGACCAATGAGCACCTTAAATTCCAACCATTCCAGCCAAACATCCCACGGCATAAAGGGAATCAGTGTATGTCCTATCCATAGCTGACATACATTCATAATGGAGCCATCAAAAGTATTTTTAAGAAGGAAAGGAAAATAGAATGGTCAAGTAAGAACTCAACTGAAATTCCTGCACCCCATTAGATGGCTGTGTGGAGGGAGGGGCTTTCAGGTTCAGCGGTCTTGTCCTTAGAAAGCCTTTCATCTGTAATTGAGTTAAATGACCAGAGAGGAGGAGACAAGGAAAGGGCTTGATGTTTTACATATCTATTTTCTTTTTTCTCATATCTTTCTACTATATCTCTATGATTCGATTAACAATTCAAGACATGACTTCATACTGAAACAGTATACTGTACCTCTACCCCCCTTCTCTTTATTCTATATTTAGCTTTTAGGAACTTACTTAAACCTCTTTGTTCCTTTTAAGACACGAGACAACTAAGAGTTCCCTCCATTTTGTACTACCCAAGTCATGTCCCTGTCCTATTCTGAGGTTATCCAGCCAGTTGTGTCATGCACTTTTAGTCTACTCCACCCTGACAGACCGCATGGCTCTGGAAACTAATATGTCCTCTGGTCATCTTTTAAAGAGTTACATGACTGATATCGTCTTGCAATGAATCTATCCTGCCCGTTTGAGGCCCTTCATTACCACTGTAGGAAATAACCCAAATAATCTGGGTAACCTAATAACACATCTCAAAAGAACTGCATTGGTTTGCTCAAATTGGGTTACAAACAACTGGATTCACTTGTTCCATACATCCTGGGAACCATATAGATATGTGAGTATTCAGCTACTACAAATACACTATCATATCTGGATGACCTCACTGTGAACTGTTGAACATGTTAAACTGTTTGGAATGTACAGTCGTGGCCAAAAGTTTTGAGAAACACAAATATACATTTTCACAAAGTCTGCTGCCTCAGTTTGTATGATGGCAATTTGCATATACTCCAGAATGTTATGGAGAGTGATCAGAGGAATTGCAATTAATTGCAAAGTCCCTCTGCCATGCAAATGAACTAAATCCCCCAAAAAAACATTTCCACTACATTTCAGCCCTGCCAATAAAGGACCAATAAAGGACATCATGTCAGTGATTCTCTCGTGAACACAAATGTGAGTGTTGACGAGGACAAGGCTGGAGATCACGCTGTCATGCTGATTCAGTTGGAATAACAGACCGGAAGCTTCAAAAGGAGGGTAGTGCTTGGAATCATTGTTCTTCCTCTGTCAATCATGGTTACCTGCAAAGAAACACGTGCCGCCATCATTGCTTTGCACAAAAAGGGCTTCACAGGCAAGGATATTGCTGCCAGTAAGATTGCACCTAAATCAACCATTTATCGGATCATCAAGATCTTCAAGGAGAGCGGTTCAATTGTTGTGAAGAAGGCTTCAGGGCGCCCAAGAAAGTCCAGCAAGCGCCAGGACCATCTCCTAAAGTTGATTTAGCTGCGGGATCGGGGAACCACCAGTACAGAGCTTGCTCAGGAATGGCAGCAGGCAGGTGTGAGTGCATCTGCACGCACAGTGAGGCAAAGACTTTTGGAGGATGGCCTGGTGTCAAGAAGGGCAGCAAAGAAGCCACTTCTCTCCAGGAAAAACATCAGGGACAGACTGATATTCTGCAAAAGGTACAGGGATTGGACTGCTGAGGACTGGGGTAAAGTCATTTTCTCTGATGAATCCCCTTTCCGATTGTTTGTGGCAGCTGGAAAAAGCCTGTCCAGAGTAGACAATGTGAGCGCTACCATCAGTCCTATGTCATGCTAACAGTAAAGCATCCTGAGACCATTCATGTGTGGGGTTGGTTCTCAGCCAAGGGAGTGGGCTCACTCACAATTTTGCCTAAGAACACAGCCATGAATTAAGAATGGTACCAACACATCCTCCGAGAGCAACTTCTCCCAACCATCCAGGAACAGTTTGGTGATGAACAATGCCTTTTCCAGCATGATGGAGCACCTTGCCATAAGGCAAAAGTGATAGCTAAGTGGCTCGGGGAACAAAACATCTATATTTTGGGTCCATGGCTAGGAAACTCCCTAGACCTTAATCCCATTGAGAACTTGTGGTCAATCCTCAAGAGGCGGGTGGACAAACAAAAACCCACAAATTCTGACAAACTCCAAGCATTGATTATGCAAGAATGGGCTGCCATCAGTCAGGATGTGGCCCAGAAGTTAATTGACAGCATGCCAGGGCAGATTGCAGAGGTCTTGAAAAAGAAGGGTCAACACTGCAAATATTGACTCTTTGCATCAACTTCATGTAATTGTCAAAGGCCTTTGACACTTATGAAATAATTGTAATTATACTTCAGTATTCCATAGTAACATCTGACAAAATATCTAAAGAGACTGAAGCAGCAAACTTTATGAAAATTTATATTTGTGTCATTCTCAAAACTTTTGGCCACAACTGTACAGTGCATTTGGAAAGTAGTCAGACCCCTTGACTTTTTCCACGTTACAGCCTTTGGATTAAATCGTTTTTTTCCCACATCAATCTACACATAATACCCCATAATGACAAAGCAAAAACAGGTTTAGAAATGTTGGCAAATGTATTTTTTTTTTTACTGAAATTATTACATTTACATACACTTAGGTTGGAGTCATTAAAACTCGTTTTTCATCCACTCCACAAATTTCTTGTTAAACTATAGGTTTGGCAAGTCGATTAGGATATCTACTTTGTGCATGACAAGTAATTTTTCCAACAATTGTTTACAGACAGATTATTTCACTTATCATTCACTGTATCACAATTCCAGTGGGTCAGAAGTTTACATACACTCGGTCGTCAGTTGAACAGTGTTTCCTCCCACACATTGGTGCATCTGGCTTCTGGGTTAAGCGAGCAGGTGTTAAGTGCGGTTTGGCGGGTCATGTTTTGGAGGACGCATGACTCGACCTTCGTCTCTCCCGAGCTCGTTGGGGAGTTGCAGCGATAAGACAAAATCGTAATCACAAAATAGTTTTTTAAAGAATGATGGGGGCCACTATGTTCTTGGGGACAATCAATGCTGCAGAACTATTTTGGTACCCTTCCCCAGATCTGTACCTCGACACAATCCTGTCTCTGAGCTCTACTGACGATTTCTTTGACCTCATGGCTTGGTTTTTGCTCTGACATGCACTGTCAACTGTGGGACCTTATATAGACAGGTGTGTACCTTTCCAAATCATATCCAGTCAATTGAATTTACCACAGGTGGACTTCAATCAAGTTGTAGAAACATCTCAAAGATGATCAGTGGAAACAGGATGCACCTGAGCTCAATTTCGAGTCTCATAGCAACGGAATACTTATGTAAATAAGGTATTGTTTTTTGGGTATCATGCATTTGCAAATTTTCTAAAAACCTGTTCGCTTTGTCATTATGGGGTATTGTGTGTAGATTGATGAGAAATATATATTTTAAAATAATTTTTAGAAAAATGCTGTAATTTAACAAAATGTGGAAAAAGGGAAGGGGTCTGAATACTTTCCGAATGCGCTGTATGCACAAGTTTATGCACAATTATACTACAAAAATATATAACATGCAACAATTTCAAAGATTTTACTGAGTTACAGTTCATAGAAGGAAATCAGTCATTTGAAATTAATTAATTGTGCTCTAATCTATGGATTTCACATGACTGGGCAGGGGCGCAGCCATGGGTGGGCCTGCAGGTGATGAAGCCGTATGTGGAGGTTCTTGGTGTGGTTACACATGGTCTGCGGTTGTGAGGCCGGTCGGCTGTATTGCCAAATTCTCTAAGACGAGGTTGGTAGAGAAATGAACATTCAATTCTCTGGCAACAGCTCTGTTGGACAGTCCTGCAGTCAGCATGACAATTACATGCTCCCGCAAATCTTTGTGGCGTTGTGTTGTGTGACAAAACTGCACATTTTGGAGTGGCCATTTATTTCCCCCAAACAAGGTGCACCTGCATAATGATCATGCTGTTTTATCAGCTTCTTGATATGCCGTACCTCTCAGTTGGATGGATTATCTTGGCAAAAGATACACACTGTCCAAATCAGTGCACAGCTCGCTTTATACAGTGCCTTGCGAAAGTATTCGGCCCCCTTGAACTTTGCGAACTTTTGCCACATTTCAGGCTTCAAACATAAAGATATAAAACTGTATTTTTTTGTGAAGAATCAACAACAAGTGGGACACAATCATGAAGTGGAACGACATTTATTGGATATTTCAAACTTTTTTAACAAATCAAAAACTGAAAAATTGGGCGTGCAAAATTATTCAGCCCCTTTACTTTCAGTGCAGCAAACTCTCTCCAGAAGTTCAGTGAGGATCTCTGAATGATCCAATGTTGACCTAAAGGACTAATGATGATAAATGCAATCCACCTGTGTGTAATCAAGTCTCCGTATAAATGCACCTGCACTGTGATAGTCTCAGAGGTCCGTTAAAAGCGCAGAGAGCATCATGAAGAACAAGGAACACACCAGGCAGGTCCGAGATACTGTTGTGAAGAAGTTTAAAGCCGGATTTGGATACAAAAAGATTTCCCAAGCTTTAAACATCCCAAGGAACACTGTGCAAGCGATAATATTGAAATGGAAGGAGTATCAGACCACTGCAAATCTACCAAGACCTGGCCGTCCCTCTAAACTTTCAGCTCATACAAGGAGAAGACTGATCAGAGATGCAGCCAAGAGGCCCATGATCACTCTGGATGAACTGCAGAGATCTACAGCTGAGGTGGGAGACTCTGTCCATAGGACAACAATCAGTCGTATATTGCACAAATCTGGCCTTTATGGAAGAGTGGCAAGAAGAAAGCCATTTCTTAAAGATATCCATAAAAAGTGTCGTTTAAAGTTTGCCACAAGCCACCTGGGAGACACACCAAACATGTGGAAGAAGGTGCTCTGGTCAGATGAAACCAAAATTGAACTTTTTGGCAACAATGCAAAACGTTATGTTTGGCGTAAAAGCAACACAGCTCATCACCCTAAACACACCATCCCCACTGTCAAACATGGTGGTGGCAGCATCGTGGTTTGGGCCTGCTTTTCTTCAGCAGGGACAGGGAAGATGGTTCAAATTGATGGGAAGATGGATGGAGCCAAATACAGGACCATTCTGGAAGAAAACCTGATGGAGTCTGCAAAAGACCTGAGACTGGGACGGAGATTTGTCTTCCAACAAGACAATGATCCAAAACATAAAGCAAAATCTACAATGGAATGGTTCAAAAATAAACATATCCAGGTGTTAGAATGGCCAAGTCAAAGTCCAGACCTGAATCCAATCGAGAATCTGTGGAAAGAACTGAAAACTGCTGTTCACAAATGCTCTCCATCCAACCTCACTGAGCTCGAGCTGTTTTGCAAGGAGGAATGGGAAAAAAATTCAGTCTCTCGCAGCAAAAGGTGGCGCTACAAAGTATTAACTTAAGGGGGCTGAATAATTTTGCACGCCCAATTTTTCAGTTTTTGATTTGTTAAAAAAGTTTGAAATATCCAATGAATGTCGTTCCACTTCATGATTGTGTCCCACTTGTTGTTGATTCTTCACAAAAAAATACAGTTTTTACACTTTTTGTTTGAAGCCTGAAATGTGGCAAAAGTTCGCAAAGTTCAAGGGGGCCGAATACTTTCGCAAGGCACTGTAGCTGTGTGTTTGTCTATATATGGATTAATATGAGAATACCCCTTGCCCTCATGGTGTTTCCTACACGTACATTACCAACACACATACAGCGCCTTGCCTCGTTTAAAACAACGGCAGTTTGTGGGAGCATCTATAGAAAACTCCATTCCGATTGCTCCATTCCATCAACATTACTTCAATGTCATAGAGTTCAATGAAATGCAGCTAGAGTGTAGCCTACTGTACCATAGTGTGTAGTGATTGTATGAGTAATGCTATTTGCCTCGCCCCATCAACAGTCCATTTAAGGCTAATCAGAGGTGATGAGAATGAGATGAGAGCTTGAGTCAAAAATCACATCTGGCAGGTGTTCAACAGTATAGATTTAAGTTGACAGAGAGAGGAATGTGGAGTGGAGTTTTTAAGTCATTAGTGAGCAGATACCTCATACTGGGACCATAATTATTTATAGCTGGATTATAGTCATAATACAAGGATAAGGGGAATAGGTTACAAGTATGGAGGGAAAACGCTCTGCTCCGGTCCCCATGTCTGAGAAATAGTTCAAGTTTGATTATTCGTCATATACACGTGATATATGTGAAGTACACAGTGCAACAAAATGCTGACTTCCAGGTTCACCTCTCGACAATGCAACAACAATAAAAAAGTAATTACAGAAATAAGGAGTACTAGAAAATAAAAGATCAATGAAGGAACATTTGATAATATTGTTTGCAAAAATATACTAAAAGAAGGCGTCCCAGCCTCTCCTCTCTTCTCCTCTCCTGGGGTCTGGACTGTGTGAGCATGTCTAGGCCATGCAACGCCGCATTGCAGTCCAGTCAGCTGTTTCACCCATCTCAGCCCCCCGGTCCAGTCACCCCTCCAGTGTTTTCATTTAAAAACCCACATCTTTCCCTCCCTCTCCACAAACCTGCCTTTTTATGAGGCTGAATCACTTCTCTCCACAGGCACATGTTGAGCCTCATGAAATGAATTTGTGTGGAACTGATTTCATTGGAGAGATATCAATATTGGGATTGGAGAGATGACAGTGGAATATACTGGGCAAAAAATAACATTGCAGTGACCGTGACGGTTCCTTTGTGGACCTTTATGAGATTAAATCCATAGGACACGATCGCTTAGTCAACGCAGTGCTTGCCATCTACCAAGCTCATATGAACACTGTGTGTTAAATGAACACTTTGTGGCAGTCTATAAGTACCTGACACTGACATATGGGGGGGAATACACAATACATGTTTTGCAACAGTCCCTTTCGGCTAACAATGGGTAACAATATCACCGAAATATCTCTCACTACACCAAAGGAATTATCAGATGTTTGTTACCGGATGATCAGTTTGTTGTAGAGCTATAGATGGCTACATGTTTTTCTGTGAGATGTAAGATGTGCTCTCTTGGACACTGCATCGCTCTCTCTTTCTTTCTGTCCTCATTCATTCTTTCTTTTCCCTTTGATGGACAGCCATGCATTAATAGATGATGTGTATCTTGTGACTGATAGGATGGATGACCATCCTCTCACCATACTCTTCACAACAATGGCAGCCTGCAGACCTTTCTTAGGGGATTAGGATTGCATCAGTTCTGAATGAATATACATGAGGCGAGGAGAGGGTATTTATAATGTTGACAGCACAGGAGGCTGCTGAGGGGAGGACGGCTCATAATAATGGTCGGAACGGCGCAAATGGAATGGCATCAAACACCTAGAAACCATGTGTTTGATGTATTTGATACCATTCCACTTATTCCGCTCCAGTTAATAACTCAAACCTGTTCTCCCCAATTAAAGATACCACCAACCTCCTGTGGTTGACAGTGACCCTTTCAACCATGTATGCCCAGACACATTTTGCAGGCAGCAGACCTAATTGAGAGGATTAGTAGACCTAATGCACCAATTCTGTTAAAATATGCATGGGAAGAGGAGAGTGCAGTTATGTTGACACTTTCAGCCATGTACACTGAATGTACAGAACATTAGGAACACCTTCCTAATTTTGAGTTGGAACAGCCTCAATTCGTCTGGGCATGGACTCTACAAGGTGTTGAAAGTGTTCCACAGGGATGCTGGCCCATGTTGACTCCAATGCTTCTCAGAGTTGTGTCAAGTTGCCTGGATGTCATTTGGATGGTGGACAATTATTGATAAAAACGGTTGAGCGAGCGTGAAAAACCCAGCAGCGTTGCAGTTCTTGACACACTCAAACCAGTGCGTCTGGCACCTACTACCATACCCTGTTCAATGGCACTTAAATATGTTGTCTTGCCCATTCACCCTCTGAATGGCACACATACCCAATCCATGTCATAATCCTTCTTTAACCTTTCTCCTCCCCATCTACACTGATTTAAGTGGATTTAACAAGTGACGTCAATAATAATTCACATGGTCAGTCTGTCATGGAAAGATGTGTTCCTAATGTTTTGTACACTCAGTGTATAACCCACCCACACGTCATTTGTAAGTGTCTATCAACATTCTAAATCCCCTCTTTTCTGCATTACTGCAGACTTCCTCAACTGCCTAGACAGAGCAGTTCGAACCGTTCTCTGGACAGTTTCTCCCTTGGACCAAACTGTCTCTCGAAATGTCTGAAGACATTTGGCCGTCTGTGCTCTGACTTAATCAGAGCGCATCTTTTAATGAGACACACATGTACACTGTCAGCAAGGATGTACATAAGAAGCCAATCATATATTTTATATGACACGGCAATCATTTATTTTACCAGAGAAGACGATTATACCTTTCATATGAGAAGACCCAGAAGGAGTTCTCCCTATTAATTATCTGGTTATGATCAGAAGCCATTCCTGACCACAGGACTCACGTACATCTGATGCTGTTCTTCACTCTGCAACCAGGCAGCTGTGAGTAGAGAGGTAGGGGAGAGACAGAGAGAGAGACAAAGGAAGGAGAGAGGGAGCTGCTACATGAGGAACAAAAAGAGGAGGTGAAGTTAGAGGGCTATAGGAAAAGGTTCTGCCCTGGCCTCACATGGCCTGGCATCTCGTTATATAAACCCTATCAGCAGGTATGAAGACCCTGCTAGAAGATTTACTCTGTTCTGTGGGCTGTATTACAGTCAGAGTATAAAATATGTTCACTGAAGGGAAGAATGGCTTCCAACCTGTGGTGATGCTTTGATATCAGAGGCAATAGCTCACTGACTGAAAATAGGGCCCTCTGAAGTACATTAGGAGAGAGTGGGGTAAGTGGAGCCAACGAGTTAGTTGAGCCACCTGTTGTTTCTATATTAAATATTTAGGAAGAGGTCATGGAGTTTGTGAACGAAGAAACTACATGTAAAAAGTGGTAAGCAAGTTAGGTCCAAAAGACAGATTTTCACAAAGTCAATTTTTCCATATGTTACAGGTTTCGTGATGCGTGTATCTAAACCAATGTAGATAGTTTTAACGTGTGAGTTCCAAATACCTCTAACCGTCGCACCTGCGTGAGTTTTTTTTCATTTGTGTGATGTCAGTTGAACTCTCACTGTTCCAAAATGTGATTGTTACGCAACAGGACAGTTACCCGCTCTGGCCTCAAACCAAGGAACGCTGCCTGCTAATTATCCATAAGTTATGTTTCAACTTGTCAATTTCTAATTATTTTCTAACCACCGTTTGAATTGAGGTGTGTTCCACCTCCTCGTTAATTCACATAAGAAGTAGCCCATTTCACTGTTGCGGACAATTTATGTTTGAGGCTCCTCTGAGCCGGACAAACTTCTCTCTTCAACGAGATCCCAAGCACTTCCCTCGTGTTTGCCCAGATCAAGTAGGAAGACATTGCGGATCTCTAGTCAGAACAGGCCTTTCACAAACGTTTTCCCCCAGCACATTTTCTGGCTGTCGCCCGCATTGGTTATTTTCTTTACAAATTGGACTTTGGACATGTGTGAATTCCTATCAAAGTAAGTGGCTTATTTTCTGCAGTAGCACACCGTATGTATGTATGGATTTATTCACATGTTTTCAAGTACTGGTAACAAATCATGCATTCCGATTCTTGCATAGATTGTAATGGACACATATGATGTGTGTGAAATACTTTTTTGAATGTTGTACTGATTATGATGAGCTAATGCTAAGCTATTTGCTGGCTATGTGTGGCACCATGTTTGTTGACATCATACAATGCATTCTGGTTGTCACGTAAGTGTCTGTCAGAACAAATACATAACAAGGGATAGTTCATTTGACTGACTTATGGTGCTTTCAAGATAACTGTGAACTCTGAAAAATACTAGGTAAAATCATGACATCAATGATCTTCAGGTCGGGAAGTCAGACCTCTAGAAAGAAGAATTCCGAGTTGGATGACCGTTCAAAATTATTTTTCCTAGTCGGAGCTCGTTTTTTTCCAGTTCGGAAGTTGGAGATTTCCAAGTTCCTAGTTGTTTTGAACGCGGCATCAGATTGTAACTTTAGTACTTCAGGGATGCCAGCTCAGACCTCTTTTTCCAGGGGTTTTATTTTTATTTATCGTATAAACTTCTCTTGTGTTGCGCCCCCATTTATTGATAAATCCCCCCTCATAGTAATATTCTCTGCATCAAATCCCCCCATGATACCTTCACCCATTTCTACACCCCATGGACTTGAAAACCCCCCACAAATGAAATGAACCCCCCCCCCCTAAAATGGTTTCATCCCTGTTTACAGTAGCTTTCACGCTACGGTTGGGCTAGGCGGTAGGCTTGTATTTGGTGTGATGATCTGTAAGGTGAAAACATTTGATTTGCTTTGTTATTTGTCAAAAACAGTAAACAACTTGTCAAGTCATGTGCTCCTGGTCTTGTATACACTGTAACATGTACATTGACGATTTGTTATATGCTGAAAAGTGACTAAACTAAGTTAACATTTTTCAGGAAATGAGCGCAGCCATCTTTTGACTTTATTTGTGTCTTATAGTGAATGGCATTCTGGAATTAGGGAGTTTTCGCAAGGTCAAACATAAATAAACATTGCTGACATCATAAAGAATTTAGCTTCTGTTAGCTTAACTGACACACATCTCTTTTCTAAACAATATTACATTTGTCCCTTGTACTCACCAGAGATGTGGTACATTGTAAACAAGTCTAGCTGTTAGGTCAATAACTTGTTTTTTTTGTCAGCGCAACCTGTTATTTAGACTGGTTAATGGAATGAGTTTAGCTGTGAATGTGTACCGTGTGATGTTTGGATGATGAAGTTCACATTTATCTTTTAAAATAAAAGGTGAAATTGAAGAATAAAGTTGTGAAGACCTTTATTTCCCATCAGTACAAAACATTGTTTCGATACTTTTCAGACAAGAATGCTGTTTAAACGCGTTTGTTGTATCATACGTTCTTTTGCTCCTGTTCCAATCACATGTTTGTGATCGTACACTGCAGGAACCACTCAACAAGGATCACACATATGTGATCGTACACTGCAGGAACCACTCAACAAGGATCACAAATATGTGATCGTACACTGCAGGGACCACTCAACAAGGATCACACATATGTGATCGTACACTGCAGGGACCACTCAACAAGGATCACAAATATGTGATCGTACACTGCAGGGACCACTCAACAAGGATCACAAATATGTGATCGTACACTGCAGGGACCATTCAACAAGGATCACAAATACTTATCCCAAGTTGGTTGAACTAACCCTGTCCCTATGCTCAACTTACCCCATACTCAGGGTAAGTTGTGCCAAGAGAAAGCTATGTTTTCAAAACTGTTATGTTTACATTCATTCTGATTATTTCCAGGGATGCACTACATCCTAAAATACAGTGCCTTGCAAAAGTATTCATCCCCCTTGGCGTTTTTCCTATTTTGTTGCATTACAACTTGTAATTTAAATGGATTTTTATTTGGATTTCATGTAATGGACAAAATAGTGAAATATAAAAAAATTACTTGATTCAAAAAATGTAACAAAAAATGTAAAGCAGGAAAGTGGTGTGTGCATATTTATTCACCCCCTTTGCTATGAAGCCCCTAAATAAGATCTGGTGCAACCAATTACCTTCAGAAGTCACATAATTAGTTAAATAAAGTCCACCTGTTTACAATCTATGTATCATATGATCAGTCACATGATCACATATACATGTTCTGAAAGGTCTCAGAGTCTGCAACACCACTAAGAAAGGGGCACCACCAAGCAAGCGGCACCATGAAGACCAAGGAGCTCTCCAAACAAGTCAGGGACAAAGTTGTGGAGAAGTACAGATCAGAGCACCATTAAATCCATTATTTTTAAATGGAAAGAATATGGCACAACTGCGACCTGGCCAAGATAAAGCAAAGCAGTGCGACACAAACAACAACAGAGTTACACATGGAATAAACATTAATCAGAGAGGCAACAAAGAGACCAAAGATAACCCTGAAGGAGCTGTAAAGTTCCACAGCGGAGATTGGAGTATCTGTCCATAGGACCACTTTAAGCTGTACACTCCACAGAGCTGGTTTTTACGGAAGAGTGGCCAGAAAAACAGCCATTGCTTAAAGAAAAATATAAGCAAACACGTTTGGTGTTTGCCAAAAGGCATGTGGAAGACTCCCCAAAAATATGGAAGGTTCTCTGGTCAGATGAGACTAAAATGTAGCTTTTTGGCCATCAAGGAAAACGCTATGTCTGGCGCAAACCCAACACCTCACATCACCCCGAGAACACCATTGAAGCATGGTGGTGGCAGCATCATGCTGTGGGGATGTTTTTCCATCGGCAGGGACTAGGAACTAGTCAGAATTTAAAGAATGATGGATGGTGCTAAATATAGGGATATTCTTGAGGGAAACGTGTTTCAGTCTTCCAGAGATTTGAGACTGGGATGGAGGTTCACCTTCCAGCAGGACAATGACCCTAAGCATAATGCTAAAGCAACACTTGAGTGGTGTAAGGGGAAACATTTAAATGTCTTGGAATGGCCTAGTCAAAGCCCAGACCTCAATCCAATTGAGGATCTGTGGTATGATTTAAAGATTGCTGTACACCAGTGGAACCCATCCAACTTGAAGGAGCTGGAGCAGTTTTGCCTTAAAGAATGGAAAAAATCCCAGTGGCTAGATGTGCCAAGCTTATAGAAACATACCCCAAGAGACTTGCATCTGTAATTGATGCAAAAGGTGGCTTTACAAAGTATTGACTTTTGGGGGGTGAATAGTTATACACCCTCAAGGTTTCTGTTTTTTTTTGTCTTATTTCTTGTTTGTTTCGCAATAAAAAATATTTAGCATTTTCAAAGTGGTAGGCATGTTGTGTGAATCAAATGATACAAACCCCTCAAATCTGTTTTAATTCCAGGATGTAAAGGCAACAAAATAGGAAAAATGCCAAGGGGGGTGAATACATTTGCAAGCCACTGTATATATAGATATCTTTTCAGAAATAATACAATATTTCCCTTGGCTGATAAATATGCTGTGAATGTTTTTTTTTCTCCATCCTCCCGGTTGCTATGCACATCTATATGCAGCGGCAGACCGCCCTAGATGGCCAAACCCAACAATTGGTTTTAGATATGTATCTGGGATTATTATTTACAGCAACCATTCATCAATGTGTCAGTTTAATTTATTACAAACCTCTCTGGTCTTCTTGCAGACTTGTCAAATGTCTATGAAAGTACAATTCAATGACCAAGTCATCCTGGGACATGCTCTAGGTATTCAACCTCCAAATCTGAGAGTTTACTATATATTTAGAGATGCTGCTTCTTAAGCCAAAAGAAGAGATTTAAGTAAATAACTGAGGAAACATTGTCATTGCTAACATCTTCATCAGCATTCTTAATGCACACACAAATCCATCCCCAAGTATCCACACGCTATATCCACATGCTATGCCACATGGGGTTCAGCCAGCCCGGTATCCTCTGGGCCTCAGAGTGCAGTTGGATCTGATAGGGCTCCATTAATAGTAGTCAGGAACCCAATCAGATCAGGCTTGTGGTCTGATGGGGGGAAGCGTGCTCTGTAGAAGCCAAGGTTCACCATAAATATGCAATATAATGTATTACTATAACATAATATTTTACATACACTGATATGAAATAGTGTTCTATTTAATTATGTGAGGTTCCTCAGGGTCAAGTCACACCGCTCATTCATTGGTCCTCCTCTTCCACCATAGTAATTTCAGTCTCAGCTAGGCCCGGATTAGCAGTTCTCTGCCATTTGTCCTTTAGCCTATTCCCCATTTCCCTCCATTCCTCCTTAGTTATCATGTTGTCTGTGGATTGTTTCTATTCACTTGCTTCCTGCGAAATGTTGGCACTCTCTGCAGAATACATAAACATCTTGGATCAAATCATAGATTTTCCTGCCATTGAAAAGCTAGTACATTAGACATAGCGACATAGAAGGAAACATATAATGTAGTATTTTATTGATTCAGCTTTGAGTAATGGTGCAGAACAGTACATTTTAGACTCACTAAGCATCCAGCAAAGAGAAACCTGTGATTTGTTTAATGTACAGAGTATTTTACAAGGCATTTGAGCATGCAGAGGAAAGTTGTGTAATCCACGTTGTGTTACCCTTCAGTTGCAACTTTCATGGTAGTCTGTATCAAAGCCTTGTTTAATTTTCCCTCACACATATTCATTATTTTTCTAACTCCTACACACACACACACACACACACACACACACACACACACACACACACACACACACACACACACACACACACACACACACACACACACACACACACACACACACACACACACACACACACTCTACACACTACACACTCTACACACCCTCAGTTGGGTGCTATGGAGGTGGAGAAGGCTCTGTGGTCCAGGCATTCCATATCCATCTGGAGTTCCATATGGCCTAGTTTCCATCAGGGGAAGGAACATGCCATGGCTCTGCAACTTTGGACCCTTCCAGCGATTTGCTCCTTGGCTCCAGCTCTGCTCTCCTCTGCGGTCACTCATTCGGCAGACACCACTCATTCCACACGCTATGTTCACACTCACTTCTCTGACCAACTTTTCAGAGAGACGAACCCCGAAAAATTGTTGTTATAGAACTGAAATCCAGTAGCATTGCATAAGGGGGATGAGCTGGCATTAAGAGCCTCTGTGGTACAAATATAGAAGAGTGAGAGAGCGAGATTGAAAGGCCTTTTGAAGAGTACTGAGAAATACTTGCTATTGTCTGTCACTGTGTGGCTCCTTATTAAAAGATAGGCCTATCTCTCACTGGTGATCGATGGGCCACAACAGTTAGTCACAGACAAGATTCTCACATCCTCCTGCTTCCTCCCTTCTAATGTATAGAGACTTACCTGCTCTTACTGAATAGCAGAGTATCCCCTTGCTCCCTTTGTAATGATTTGATTTGGATCCACCATGAAGAATGCAACAAGATTTTTTAGCAGAAGTATAACATGTCAAGGTTGTAAATGATTCCTAAAACATTCCAGGGTTTAATGCTGTCTTTGTCACGCTAGTGGTCCATTAGAAACCCTCGAAATTGATATTATTCGCCCTTCCTTTAATAATAACATAGAACTATTAAGCTATTAACTTCATTGTCATTACTGTTTTTACACTGCAATTGGACACAGTATGAATGCCTCGTGCAGAAAGTGAGGATTGACAATTGGACACAGTATGAATGCCTCGTGCAGAAAGTGTGGATTGACAATTGGACACAGTATGAATGCCTCGTGCAGAAAGTGAGGATTGACAATTGGACACAGTATGAATGCCTCGTGCAGAAAGTGAGGATTGACAATTGGACACAGTATGAATGCCTCGTGCAGAAAGTGAGGATTGACAATTGGACACAGTATGAATGCCTCGTGCAGAAAGTGAGGATTGACAATTGGACACAGTATGAATGCCTCGTGCAGAAAGTGAGGATTGACAATTGGACACAGTATGAATGCCTCGTGCAGAAAGTGAGGATTGACAATTGGACACAGTATGAATGCCTCGTGCAGAAAGTGAGGATTGACAATTGGACACAGTATGAATGCCTCGTGCAGAAAGTGAGGATTGACATTCCATATTATATTGTTTATTGGATTATCTGAGGAAAGCTATTTCTCGTTAGGATAGAATGCTATTATGTCATTGTTGTTTTTGATAAAGATGTCTGATAGTGTTACTGTATTCCATAGAATGTCCTCACAGCCGCCTTTGACAGGGATATGGACTATGGAAAGTGTGTTTGTAGTCTAGATCCTCTGGAAACACTTTGCTCCCAATTTTGGCGTTGGTTAGAGGAGTGCTCTTTCTATCTTGGGGAAGCAATCACATAGGAAGACAAGGCTTTGATAAGGCAAATTTATTATTTTGACACAAATTACTATATATGTTGCCCTATGTTCCCTCCAATTAGTTCCAATACTGAGCAAATTTCAGGTCTGCTGAGCACAAACATTCTGTGCAACTTCCAGCGTGCATTTATTGTGAACACTGTGTAAGCCTATCAGAGTGGCCTACCATTAAAAAAATGGAGAAAATGCATCCCATAACATTTTAACATGGAAAAAGCTGTTCTGTCATTCTGTCATGAGACTTTTGAAAAAAACATGCAGGGCTTGAAATTAACCTGTTTATCCACTTGTCCTTCAGACAAGGAGGTGACAAACATCTTGTGTTGTTTGATGAAAGAAGCCACTTTACAAAATAAAATGCATTATTATTTTGATACTATTAATTAGTCTCAAAATACAACACTGCCCCTTTAAGTAAAAAAAAGCTCTTTACCTGACTCTCTTTTAAAAGTCTAGGAATGTACATGTTTTGTGCTCTTGTAGGAAGCAATCACTCCCGTATTGCTGACCACAAATGATCTATAAGTGGGCTAATAACTCACTAACTAGCAAAGGATATTAACAAAATGTGCACACGTGGCTACGTGCAGCTCTCGCTTTGATCTCAAAACAAGCGCATGCCGTAAACAGTCCAGTTTAAATGTCACAGATCCGTATGGTCTATTTGCATATAGGCCTACTGCAGCTCTGATTGGTTATTCCGCACAGGTCTGTGTAGAGTAAGGGCTGAGTCTTGCATGTCAATGCCATAGGATCCTACTCTGATGCGTTGTGCATAGTTTGTTTTGTTTTGGTATATTGCATTTAAAGTGGCTAATATTGTGTTTTCGATCAAAATTGCCACAGTAAAGGGAAACGTTGATGGTGTTAACTAACAGGGAAAACTCTTGTTTACATTAGTCATGTTTTCCAACAACACATTCTGTCAACAGAGAGCAGACCTGTTGTTGACTGACAAATCACAACGGAACATGTAAATATGGCAACGGAGAGTCGGTCAGGAAACTGTTTATGGTATACAGACAGTGCCGTTACAGAGCAGAGGGCTCCACCCCTGGACTACAGCAAGAGGGCTCCACCCCTAGACTACAGCAAGAGGGCTCCACCCCTGGACTACAGCAACCCCAGACAACAGACACCACAGCCTCTGTTCTCACTCATGGTTCTGCACGCCTTTACACCTGCCCCCACTTCTTTACCCAACACTGTCCCTGCAAAGCCTCTCCATCAGTGCTAGTGGGATATAGGTTGATCAACTGAGGCCTCAGTGAAGTGTCTTAACAATGTGAGGGCATTTCTTTCTTGATCTGTTCCTGGACATATTTCATTCTTGTTACTGTACATCCAGAGACAGACGGCATGTAATATAATCTTGAGTGACAGCATGAAATGTCAAATCAGACCACATTGGTGGTCTCACACGGAGAGATCGGCATCAAAGCCTGACATCCAGGTGAGGTGTGAGTGTAAAAGTCAAAGCTTTTCCCACCTGTGATTGACAGCTAGTCTCCCTCGGAGACTCTACGGCAGTCTCTTTTCTTTCCTTGTCTTCCCTACTACCTCTGATTTTGGCTCCTCTCTGCTCCCCACCTCTCCATCATTTCTTCCAGAAGCCCTAAAGATAAGCCAGACAGGTAGGGGTGATAAAAGCAATGCCTCTGTTGGTCCCTGGTCTGGCCCACGTTAAGAGCAGAGCATCAGAGCATCCATCTGCTCAGCAGGCAGCAGCATATCTTGAAGCTCCTGTAACCACATGTGTTTCCAGTCTTCCCCTACTGTGGAATTCCTGCCGATATGGAACAGGGGGCTAAATTGAAACGGCTTGCTACAGACATAGTCAGACGTTATTGGATTCAATGTATTTTATTGCGCAATGTCAGGAGTGTCTCGTTCAATGATAAGTGGGATCAACGTTGTCTTAAATCGTACCAGGGGGGCGTACCCATTTCATTGGCTGTATGTGTCAATGTGCAGATGGCCTCCTAATAGTGATTGCTGCATCCAGTCAAATGATCCCTTGGCCTATGTGTGCCTTAGAATGCTTTCCCCTCCACATCAGAGCATAGACACTACCGGTCTGAGAATGGATCTTTTGTTATTATAAATAGGACAGGAGGCAGGTTGGTTTGGAGTTTAGAGAAGAGAGGATGTGTCTGATCAAGACAGGAGGAATTCCCATCCAGAGCTCTGAGCCAGCCAGGTCCCAGGCAGGTCCCAGGCAGGCCAGGGGGAGATTTATGAAGAAGCGGTCATTAGCTGCCTGAGCTGTACGCCTGACAAACATGAAGCATAAAGCCTCCTTAATCCCAGCTCTGCTCCCACTGGGGACCTTTATCACTGAGGGGTATGTGAGAGGCCTCTTGGGGTTACGGCCTAGTATAAGGTCTGTCTGCTATGGCACGATTAGGGAGCCGTCTGAAATGAATCAATTACGAGTGGTGTGATTTAATATCGGCCTGTACTAACTGCAGCGGGTCACGTAGAGATCATAAATTGCCCCTGACTTTGTAAGGGCGGCCAACGACTGCCTACTTCTTCTGGATGTGCTGCTGGTTTATTTATGCAGTACTGTTACGTGGCACATGATACTACTTTGAGGACTGCCAAGACCAAGCTACTATTTAAATACCAGCAGGGTTGGGCAGGTTACTTTCTAAATGTAATCTGTTACAGTTACTAGTTACCTGTCCAAAATTGTAATCAGTAATGTAACTTTTGGATTACCCAAACACAGTAACATAATCTGATTACATTCAGGTACTTTTAGATTATTTTCCTCTTAAGAGGCATTTAGAAGAGAGAAATGAATGATATCAATTGAACGACATCTATTGCAGAATAAATCAATGTTAAAGTTTACATAGCTGGCCAGATATGGATGTTAAAATGTACTTCATGGGTTGGTTAAGTTACATTACATAACAATCTGTTACATATAACAATATGATTCAATTATATATTTACATTAAAAACCAAAGGCTATCAGAATTCCAATAAATGTTATATGAGCTTTTTGTTGGTGACACTTTGATATCTTGATGATATGCAGCTGTTTAAAGAGCAAATTCACAGATGAAACAATAACAACACGGCCACAGCGCTTCTGCTTTGGTAAAAAGCTGAGGGATGGGCCTGGAGACATGTAACCACTCTCAGATGAATAGACAGAGCTATGGATGCAAGGACTGACCATCCATGATATCAAAATGAATGTTTTAACCATGTTATGAGGCTATACTGTGTTTGTTTACATTTACGATGTTTACAAACATTGGAGAAAAACAAGCTTATATTTTGGAGTGTGACAGTTGAACTAAACTCATGAGGCATTTATGAGTTATTCTTCAAGAATCAATGGTTATATATATATATATATATATATATATATCGAAGTCCAAAAATGGATGTAGCAACTACAGATTGCCACTTTAAAAAGTGTGCGAGTTTGAGCATGTGATTTTGTTTTTTGTTTTTTTATCAGCATGAATTAGATTGAGCAATAAAAGCCCCACTTTTATTCCATAGGCTGGGATCCATGCTATGTAGCTGTTGCAAAAGTGCATTTTTCACTGGCTGTCCACTGGTTTCAAAAACAATGATTGATAGGCAGCTTAAAATTCTTGAATTAAACCATTATTGGGTTCCAATACACATTTAGATTTGTGAATAGCCATCCATAATCCGTAAGGCACAAATAGCTAAATGAGAGAGCAGCAGTGTGATTCACATTAATGTGCTATGTAGATATCAATAATAAGTGATATACGTATCACCGTAGACTACACCACTGCTGTCATCCTTACCTCCAAGCGTTTATTTTAATTGGATAATCTGTGGATGCCGACAGCAGTCGCAGCATTGGAAGACATAGCTTGGACTGTAGCCTACAAAAGCCTATTCCTGCTCTTTTCCCACGATGCATCAAACACAGTTGGTGTGTCATCATAGTGGTCTCTGATTTGTGGTCAGACTCACTCAGGTGGAACAAACTTACACTTGTGCCTTTTTACAATGCTGATTTGAATGTCATTCTGAATTTCTGAATTTAAAAATGAATCTTTGAAGAAATCGTCTAGTTTTTCAAAAGTATCTGTAATTTGATTTCAATATTTTTGCTGGTTACATGATGGATTATAGTTAACGTTTTTTTAAATGACATGAAATCCGTTACTCCCCAACACTGCGTACCAGGGTAACTAATACACTAAATCCTAAGCGTTATCTTATTACATAGAAATATTATAAAAATGATAGTAAATATCAATATGTTTAATCTCGTTTGACATTCACAGAAAGTTTCATAAAATTATTTGTCGCCAATCAAAATGTATTTGATTCTCATTCACACCACCTTGAGAAAGATGAGACATAGCACCTCATGTTTCACTCTGAGTTACCTGTCAGCTGAGGTGAGTTATTGGTGGTGGAATGGATGGATGGATGGATGGATGGGAGGGGGAGGTAGGGAGAAAGGGAAGGAGCTCTGCTATGTGGATTACAGTAGAAGCTGCTGGGTGAGGATCAGAGAGCAGCACCACAGAGCACAGACCTAACACGATTGGTCTAAATGAGAGCTAGATCAGCTAAAGGAGTGATCCAGTCCTGAGGGTGGGACAAGGGTCCAGAGATGATCTCAACCCCCAGAGGGGTACTGCACCGGCCTGTGGAGAGATGCCTTCACTTCTCCTTCTTGAAAGGTCTCATTTATCCTTCTCTGACTAATATTGCCTTTGTCATATTTATATCTCCACCCTCAGATGTTTTGATGGTTTTAGCAGCTCAAATTTGACCCCTCTACCTCTGGGTTTTATTGGATGCATATGTATGTGTGAGCTGTCAAAATCAGTCCTTCCTTCCTTATAGGAAACACAACAGCTGTTACAGTTGTGTTCCTACCAGGTCTAACTTAACCTGATGAGCATGAAGACAACGTGACATGACTTCTGTTCAGATTGACTTCAAATACACTGATTATTTAGCTGTTCCACTGTAGCCACAACAACCACATGTCACATTGTATATACTGTCTTTACCTCTTTATCTTTATCCTCCAATCAGTGACACTGGAGACACTGGATCAAGATGATTTTCATTAGTGGAAATACTTTCTCTATTATCTAACTAGCCTTCATCTTATCAGGAAGTTGCTTAAGGTTCACACTTTTCAGATAAGACCTGCTACGGCAATATATGTGCTGATACGTTCAAGGACAAATAAATAAACTCTTGAAAATATTGACAACACAAGAAAGAAAGGTTGACACAATGGCAATGGCTCAATTTAAAAGATGTGTTTACTTTCTCTAAGGAGACCGACAACTTCAGGATGACCATTTATTGTCACAGCAGAACACTGTGTCAGTAAGTACTGTACACATCCAGCATAAAGCTGAGGAGATAGATAGTAGTGGATACAGTAGATCGTGTTGCACTGGGTGACCTCCAGTTGCCTGGAGGTGACGTACACTCAAGGTGCTGTAGCAGCGATAAAAGAGAACATGTCACCATAATCCCACAGACAATAGAACTAAGAATAGACACTAAGTGGATACTGGATATGGGGATGAACAATAGAACTAAGAATAGACACTAAGTGGATACTGGATATGGGGATGAACAATATAACTAAGAATAGACACTAAGTGGATACTGGATATGGGGATGAACAATAGAACTAAGAATAGACACTAAGTGGATACTGGATATGGGGATGAACAATAGAAAAGGAGGGCAGAAATACATTTCAATAGGAACAATCACTATTTTGGAGTCTACGGTTGTAAAATCCTGATTGTTGCCCTTTCTATGGATCTTAATTCATCCCACAGATTTGTTCTTCCACCTTCAAGTTCTGAAGAATTCTAGTGAGATTTTACAAAGGCAGATGCTGTTTTTACATACACTGGTCAGACAGTTATTGGCTAGAATTCTTTTTTTTACTGGTACTCTTGGCATCAGTGTGACATGTAGGAGATCATTTTAAGCTTCAGTGCTGTACCCGTCTGTGTACAGTACAAGGATTGGCAGACCACTGGATGGGCCCCCCAATTCCGCTTCATTCCCTAACAAATGAATCATATGGCATAGTGGCAGCAGTCATATCCGATATGCTGTTATGTCCATGCGAGACACATGTGCTACAACTTAAGTCGGCAGAATAAATCACCCTGTATGAGCGAAATGAGGAGGATTTCCCATTAACCCCAGAATGCCTTGTGCTCACTGGGGATCTCCCTCAGGCTAGCAGGCATTAAAAAACTACCTGGCCTGGAGCAGGAGCAGGAGCCTATACAGACTTGACACACAGAACCAGATTGTTGTTTCTCTTCAGTCTGTTTTCTGTCTCAGGATGGTAATCAGATCATCCATTTTGAATGGGAAAGTATGTGGGTATGGATGTCAACAGTTACATCAGGGCTACGAGGTGACAATATGGACAATAAGGAGTGGAGTAGGGTAGGGGCCGGGCTGTGTGGTTAGCACAGTGCTAAAGTCTTACCTACAGGCCGGGCACCACTGAGAGAGAGAGCTGCTCCATGTCCCAGAATGTGTTCATGGCTAAAATAGTGTGGGCTTTGTTGTCTTCGTATATGTTACTGTGCAGCTGTCGAACAAAAACACTGTGCTACATTAGGGGCGTGGGCTAGGTAAGTGCTACTTTGGTGATGTTTGTCCATCTGCTGCTGTAACTTTAACTGTATCCCCATCAACCACAGTTCTCAACAACCCTTCAGTGGAAGAGAAGCCGCATTTAAAACCTGTCGCAGGGTAGACGGACGTAACTAAAACTTCTCGGCCTGCTTGACTGTTTATCAAAAGTATGAGGGCAGATGTGAATGGTGTTAGCCTGTGCTCCTGACTCTTAGTCAGACAGGTCAATCATGGGAATGAGAAAAGTCAACTCTCCTTTCCTCCTCTCCCCCTGTCTTCCTCCTACTGAATGCCTCTTTATGTCTCAGTAGAGACGCATTGTTGCGTTGCTAAGGCCCGTCTCCAAGGGACATGTTTCTCTTCCCTGATTTAATCACCTCCTCAGTCTTAAATGAAAACATTCAGACATTCTTCTCCTCTACTCTCCCTTTCTTTTGTGCACCATTTGTGTGCAAGCTGCTCCTTCCATAAAATAACTGTCATTTTGGCTCCCAAGTTCCCTTGTCATTGAAGACCTCCGGAGCGCTGGCGTTAACTCTAACAGCCTTTGGCATCTCGAGACAGGAATTCATTTTTGCCTCCTGTGATGGCGGCGAGCTGAAGTTTCAACACTGTGGTAGCTACAAAGTTTGTTTTATTATTATTATTATTATTCTTAGAGACGCATAGCTTTAAACTCCCTACTTCTTACCGTTCCGCTTTCCATGTGCTGAATTAGATGAAATGTTTGCTTACTGATCCCAGTCTGAAATAATTTATGTAATATAAATAGCCGACATAAACGGTATCAGACACAAGATGCGGATTGGGTGTCTGCAGTCCACAGCCCTCTCACATGGTACAGTACAGTACATCACTCTGAGCTCTTCTCTCTGAGCATACTGGAACCTTTCCACATCCAGCACGTGTGTCACCGTATGTGTATGTGTGTCTGAGCACATGGGCCTGTATAGTGTGTCAGAGGCCGCACACGTGTGTGTGTGTGTATAGATGTGAATCCCATCTAGACATGACCTAGTCTGGGGGCCCAAGATGAGCCAAGTTTATATGAGGAGTGTGTGTCCTGCCTGTCTCTGCTTCACACCCCAGCCCACTGTCATTGCAATGCAGCTCTACTGGCCCTGGGAAGGTGACCATGGGCTTATTACTGCATTTACAACTTACATACTTTCCTCCACGATGTCCATGTCCCAGGTGGGTCACAGCTGTTAAGTGAGACACTTTGTTTGCTCATAAAATAACAGTGTTGACACCAAGAGAAAAACAAAAATGCATTAATGAACCCCTGACACTTTTTATTTAGTACCTCCCGTCTCTGCTATGCAGCTGGATGGTTCTTTAGTACCAGGAGGTTATATCTGTCCTTAGAATATCTCACTTTGTTCACTTCTGTGTGGACATGACTACTACCATTTCTCAGACCCCCCTATGAGCTGTGAGTTGGGGCCGCCGCCGCTATTTCTACCTTCAGTGAGCTGAGCAATGTAGCCCCTAATCCTCTGGCAGGCCTCAACTCATAGCTCATAGGGGGGATTAACGTTTTCATTCTGTTCCTAAGGGAAAACAGAGCAGACTTTTTCCACTGTGGGTGCAACACTTGGTGGGCTTTAGAAGCTAATAGCGTGTAATGAGAATGCTTGAGAATGACGCCGGAGGGGATGGATGCCGTTTTACTGGCTCCTACTGTGCTATTTTGTGTGTTTTTTCTTCACATTGTTTGTAACTTACTTTGTACATAACGTTGCTGCTACTGTCTCTTATGACCGAAAAGAGCATCTGGACATCAGAACAGTGATTGCACACCTCTAACTGGACGAAGATTTTTTCTTTGAGTCCGATTAGGATGATATACTGTTTCTCCGAGACCAGGCCCAATCCCTGTCATTCTCATGAAGGAAAGACCGAGGTACAAGGGGTGGAGATCGGGGTGCCTTGTTAGAATAAGTTGACAAATGGGTAACCCGCCTCTACCATCCGTTCTATTGGCCAACGTGCAATCACTGGAGAATAAACTGGATGAGCTCTGATTGACAATCCTACCAACGGGACATTAAAAACTGTAATATATTATGTTTCACCGAGTCGTGGCTGAACGATGACACGGATAATATACAGTTGACTAAGTTTTCCGTGCATTGGCAGGACAGAACAGCTACGTCCGGTAAGATGAGGGGTGGTGGTGTGTGTCTATAACAGCTGGTGCGCGATGTCTAATATTAAGGAAGTCTCAAGGTATTGCTCACCTGAGGTACAGTAATTCATGACAAGCTGTAGACCACACTATCTACCAAGAGAGTTTTCATCTACAGTGCATTCGGAAAGTATTCAGACCCCTTCATTATTCCACATTTTGTGATTACATTAGTGTTTTTCCTCATCAATCTACACACAATACCCCATAATGACAAAGCAAAAACAGGTTTTTAGAAAACTTAAATATCGTATTTACATAAGTATTCAGACCCGTTATTCAGTACTTTGTTGAAGCACTTTTGGCAGCAATTTTAGCCTTGAGTCTTATTGGGTATGACACTACAAGCTTGGCACACCTGTATTTGGGGAGTTTCTCCCATTCTTCTCTGCAGATCCTCTCAAGCTCTGTGTAGTTGGAGGTGTAGCGTCGCTGCACAGCTATTTACAGGTCTCTCCATAGATGTCAGATCAGGTTCAAGTCCGGGCTCTGGCCGGCCCACTCAAGGACATTCAGAAACTTGTCCCGAAGCCACTCCTGCGTTGTCTTGGCTGTGTGATTAGGGTCGTTGTCATATTGGATGGTGAACCTTCAGCCCAGTCTGAGGTCCTGAGCACTCTGGAGCAGGTTTTCATCAAGGACCTCTGTGTACCTTGCTCTGGTCATTTTTCCCTCTATACTGACTAATCTCCCAGTCCCTGCCGCTGAAAAACAGCATGGTGCTGCCACCACCATGCTTCACCGTAGGGATGGTGCCAGGTTTCCTCCAGATGTGACGCTTGGCATTCAGGCCAAAGAGTTCAATCTTGGTTTCATCAGACCAGGGAATCTTGTTTGTCATGGTCTGAGAAACCTTTAGGTGCCTTTCGGCAAACTCCAATCGGGCTGTCATGAGGCTTTTACTGAGGAGTGGCTTCCATCTGGCAACTCTACCATAAAGGCCTGATTGGTGGAGTGCTGCATAGATGGTTGTCCTTTTGGAAGGTTCTCCCATCTTCACAGAGGAACTCTGGAGCTCTGTCAGAGTGACCATCGGGTTCTTTGTCACCTCTTTGACCAAGGCCCTTCTCCCTCAATTGCTCAGTTTGGCCGGGTGGTCAGGTCTAGGAAGAGTTTTGGTGGTTCCAAACTTCTTCCTTTGAAGAATGATGGAGGCCACTGTGTTCTTGGGGACCTTCAATGTTGCAGAAATGTGTTGGTACCCTTCCCCAGATCTGTGCCTTGACACAATCCTGTCTCTGAGCTCTACGGACAATTCCTTTGGCCTCATGGCTTGGTTTTTTCTCTGACATGTACCATCAACTGTGGGACCTTATATGTGTGCCTTTCCAAATCATGTCCAATCAATTTCATTTACCACAGGTGGACTCCAGTCAACTTGTAAAAACATCTCAAGGTGATCAATGGAAACAGGATGCACCTGAGCTCAATTTCGAGTCTCATAGCAAAGGTGTCTGAATACTTATGTAAATAAGTACTTTTCTGTTTTTTAAGTTTGATAAATGAGCAAACATGTCTAAAAACCTGTTCTCGCTTTGTCATTATGAGGTATTGTGTGTAGATTGATGAGTCTTGGTTTCAAGTTCCTTGGTGTCCACATCAGCAACAAACTATCATGGTCCAAACACACCAAGACAGTCGTGAAGAAGGCACGACAACGCATTTTCCCCCCCAGGAAAAGATTTGGCATGGGTCCCCAGATCAAGAGCACTGGTTGCATCACCGCCTGGTATGGCAAATGCTCGGCATCCGACCGTAAGGCGCTACAGTGCATACGTAGTGCATACGAGACAGTGCATCACTGGGCCGTATCACTTCCTGCCATCCAGGACCTATATACTAGGCGGTGTCAGAGGAAGGCCCAAAAAGTTGTCAAAGACTCCTGTCACCCTAGTCTTAGACTGTTCTCTCTGCTACCGCACAGCAAGCGGTACCGGAGCGCCAAGTCTAAGTCCAAAAGGTTCCTTAACAGCTTCTACCCCCAACTCTTAAGACGGGTGAACAATTCATCAAATGGCCACACAGACTATTACATTGACACCACCCCACTCCACCTGTCCCCCGCACATTGACTTGGTACCGGTAATCTATGTATATAGCCTCATTATTGTTATTTTATTGTGTTACTTTTATTACATTTTTGACTTTAGTTTATTTTGTAAATATTTTCTTAACTCTATTTCTTGAACTGCATTGTTGGTTAAGGGCTTATAAGTAAGCATTCGGCGCATGTCATTTGATTTGATTATATTTTATTTGGATGTCCTCTCCACAGCGCAGGGCAGCGTTACGAGACCTGTCGAGGGGCTTAGCCAATGGGGATGCTGGAAAGACGAGACGGGTCTATGGTATTATGAGCGAAGTGGAAAAAACTTAGTCTTTATTTCATCAGAGCTCTGGATGACACTTGTAAAGCTGTGTGTGTGTGTGTGTGTGTGTGTGTGTGTGTGTGTGTGTGTGTGTGTGTGTGTGTGTGTGTGTGTGTGTGTGTGTGTGTGTGTGTGTGTGTGTGTGTGTGTGTGTGTGTGTGTGTGTGTGTGTGTGTGTGTGTGTGTGTGGCTAGTCTGTGGGATGGCAGAGTAACTAATGACCTTTAATCAAAGCAGCACACTCTTGGTCATGCTGTCTGTTGGTGGGAAATGTTGCCACACCTTTCTCCCACCTGCCAGCCCTGTAGTAAATACAAATAAACCAGCCTCTCTGACCTGGAGGCTTTATGTGCTGAGGGTGTTCTGTTGGACAGCTCCACACACACGCACACAGGTACGACCCAGGGTGTGCCCTGCATATAAACCCTACTACGTGCCCAAGGGTATTTACTAAGTTAGGTATAGAGTCAACCCTGGACACATACACACACAGATCATGTTTACATGAGGAGATTAAAGCCCGGAGCTCAACTACATGGCTCTCAACAGTTCTGTGAGCTTATCATAGGGTCAACTGGCACAGTTCACAGTATGGCTGTGGCGAAGGGAACGATGGTCAGTGATAAAGCAATCATTTTTCATTGTAATGAAGGGAGGTACTGTACGTGCTGAGAAGTTTTTTTCTCAATCAATGCTTTGTTTCTTAACTAACTGCTTTATTAAAGACAACATACAGTATCTAGTGTGCGTTATGTAGAATATCAAACAAGGAAATAGATTTCATCCACCAAAACACAAAATAAGCCACCGCGAATACCTTCACATTGGCTTGTAGTTTGCTTATCTATGTTTTATTATTTGTGGAAAATCATCCCTAACCTTTAAACAATTCTTTTAAATTCTGGATAAATATCAGGAATGTGATGTTTCTTCTTTTCTTTAATTCAATGTTTCAGCAAAACGATTCCTCAATATCTTCATCTATAGAATTAACTGTCGTATTCAAGAGGATTGTTTGAATTTATTGGTCAGATTGGAAAAGTCTCTTCTATCATTCCATTCTACCACCAAGTCATGTTGTAAAGATCTAGAAGTGGTGGGCAGCTGAACATGGTGTTTTGAATAAGAATATAGAATTTTCGAATTTGATGGAAATGGGAGACAAAAAGTGGTAAAAATCATCACACACAGCTAACAAATCATCATATCTGCTGAGTGAGGCTGAGCCTCAGCCAAAGAGCCACCCAAGCAGAATAACGCAAAGTTCCATCTTCGTCAGCAGAAGAACTGAGTAAAATAACATTCTCTCAGGATTCCTCTCATCTGAGGCAGACTATTTTCTTCTGATATATTGGAGAAAAGAAACGGACAAAGGTTTTCATAGAACTAATTTCTTAATCAGTAGTTAATCACAATGGTATTTCATGTATAATTCCATTCACAGAATCCTCAAATATAAGCAACCATTCCTGCCATGCCTCTGCCAGACAGACCAAAGTAGGTCAGATGAAATGAAAGGCATGCTTGTCTGGTCACGGGGCTGTTTGGCTCTCCAGGAGAGGAAGTGCTGTCTCCGTGATGTGTCTCCCAGGTAGCCTATAGGGAGTGACTGTGAGGAGAGCTATATGTCCCCCATGGGTCCTGTCTCCCAGCTCAGAACAGCCCCCACCCCTCCGACTTATATACAAACGGTTGTGTTATTAGTTACCTGAGCCACTCGAGCAGCACACTTTAGAAAGAAAGAAAAGAGCAACACTTTTTGCAGTCTGTAAAACGTTCACCTTTAGCCCCACTCAGAACAAGACGTTTTCCAGCCTAATGCATCCCTGCTTTTAATATGGGACCGTTTTCCGTATTATTTTTTGACCGTATCCCTTTGCTCTTCAGCAGAAAGAGGTATCAGCTAACACCTGACATGCCGTTCATTCGCAGGCAGGCCATGCAACAACAAGAAAGAGAAGGGGTCACACTCCTGTCTGGAGCTGACCTTCTAGAGGAGTTGATATAGAGCAGAGCTGCCTGCCAGAGAGAGAGAGAGAGAGAGAGAGAGAGAGAGAGAGAGAGAGCAAGAAAATAATAGAGGGCTTTCCTCCCCAAGCCATTGTTTTCCTCCAGATCACCTTTTAGCCAACGTTTATGCCCACTGCTCATGCTCTATTGAAGCGATCAGGCTTTCCTCCAAGACTCCTGACAGGCCCTGGAAACGATTGGAAGAGATGACGCTTGTTTTATAGACACCGTATGTCCCATCCACTGTTCTACTAAGATAGAATGGGTGTCTCGGTGTCCTGTTTCCATATGAAAAGGACAATATAGATACAATGTTTCATGTGTCAGAATTATAGCCAGGTGTTTTTGTTTTATTACTGATTCAGTGAATGGCTCTGTTCCGTAGAAGGCCTCAGCTGTGTGTGTCCAGGGGGATTAAGCAGGTTTAGGTTTAAATCATGTGGGATTTTCTGGGCTAAGTCGAGCTGTCCTCTCATTTAGTGAAGTCTGTGTACACTTGGCCTGGGATAAATTAAACTATT
This sequence comes from Oncorhynchus nerka, assembly GCF_034236695.1. Taxonomy (NCBI): domain Eukaryota; kingdom Metazoa; phylum Chordata; class Actinopteri; order Salmoniformes; family Salmonidae; genus Oncorhynchus; species Oncorhynchus nerka. Next base: position 67,001,968 of record NC_088405.1, on the reverse strand, counting down.
ATTAATTACCCTACATAAATCACCATGAAAAAAGGGACATGTAGATCTGCTAGACCCCTAACGGGAATACGCTTTGACTGTGAGTATAGAGGCTTGGTAGCGGAAAATGACGCTTCAGACTCTGAATGTAAATGTAATTTCTTTTTTACATTTGTAATGACCATGAACCTGCTTATAGCTTATATAAATAAATAACAACAATTTCCAGACCTCCACAACTGTCAAGCGTGGGTCAGCTACCTCTGCAAATCTATGTGACGTCTATGAAGATATTTTAAAACTTACTCAAACAGCACAGTAATAAGATGTTCACAAAATGTAATTTTGTTCAAGGGCTGACCGAGAAAGTGCTAGGCCTATAATTTCATATTTCTAAGTCCAGTGCTGGGAATAAATTTAAACAAGCATATCAAACCACATATTTGGAATAAATCGTGAAGGATCGTCTTGTGTAAGAGGGCTGTTGTACTGATTTATTTTCTTCCCCCCTCCCTGTTCTTGTTTCTCCCACCAACCCACCAGGCTCACAGAAGGTGTGTGGTGAATCAAAAGGCCAAGAGACCCTCAGGCACCAAACGGCCAAAGAACATCACTATGAACATCCTGACTACAACCAAAAAATGTGATCATATTACTCCAGTGCTAGCCTCCCTACACTGACTTCCTGTTAAAGGGCTGATTTCATGGTTTTACTGCTAACCTACAAAGCATTACATGGGCTTGCTCCTACCTATCTTTCCGATTTGGTCCTGCCGTACATACCTACACGTACGCTACGGTCACAAGACGCAGGCCTCCTATTTGTCCCTAGAATTTCTAAGCAAACAGCAGGGCTTTCTCCTATAGAGCTCCATTTTTATGGAATAGTCTGCCTACCCATGTGAGAGACGCAGATTCGGTCTCAACCTTTAAGTCTTTACTGAAGACTCATCTCTTCAGTAGGTCATATGATTGAGTGTAGTCTGGCCCAGGAGTGTGAAGGTGAACGGAAAGGCTCTGGAGCAACGAACCGCCCTTGCTCTCTCTGCCTGGACGGTTCCCCTCTCTCCACTGGGATTCTCTGCCTCTAACCCTATTACAGGGGCTGAGTCACTGGCTAACTGGTGCTCTTCCATGCCGTCCCTGGGAGGGGTGCGTCACTTGAGTGGGTTGAGTCACTGATGTGATCTTCCTGTCTGGGTTGGCGCCCCCCCCTTAGGTTGTGCCGTGGCGGAGATCTTTGTGGGAAATACTCGGCCTTGTCTCAGGATGGTAAGTTGGTGGTTGAAGATATCCCTCTAGTGGTGTGGGGGCTGTGCTTTGGCAAAGTGGGTGGGGTTATATCCTGCCTGTTTGGCCCTATCTGGGGGTATCATCGGATGGGGCCACAGTGTCTCCTGACCCCTCCTGTCTCAGTCTCCAGTATTTATGCTGCAGTAGTTTATGTGTCGGGGGCTAGGGTCAGTCTGTTATATCTGGAGTACTCCTGTCTTATCCAGTGTCCTGTGTGAATTTAAGTATGCTCTCTCTCATTCTCTTTCTTTCTTTCTCTCTCTCGGAGGACCATGCCTCAGGACTACCTGCCATGATAACTCCTTGCTGTCCCCAGTCCACCTGGCCGTGCTGCTGCTCCAGTTTCAACTGTTCTGCCTGCGGCTATGGAACCATGACCTGTTCACCGGACGTGATACCTGTCCCAGACCTGCTGTTTTCAACTCTCTAGAGACAGCAGGAGTGGTAGAGATACTCTTAATGATCGGCTATGAAAAGCCAACTGACATTTACTCCTGAGGTGCTGACTTTTTGCACCCTCGACAACTACTGTGGTTATTATTATTTGAACATGCTGGTCATTTATGAACATTTTGTAAGGGTTTTCTGGTGAAAGAGAGGCGGACCAAAATGCAGCATGGTGGTTATTCATGTTCTTTAATTTATGAAGAAACTACACATGAGATAACTAACAAAAACAACAAACGTGAGAAAACCTAAAACAGTCCCATCTGGTGCAAACACAAAGACAGGAACAATCACCCACAAACACACAGTGAAACCCAGGCTACCTAAGTATGATTCTCAATCAGAGACAACTAATGACACCTGCCTCTGATTGAGAACCATACTAGGCCGAAACATAGAAATACCCAAAACCTAGAAAAACAAACATAGACTGCCCACCCAACTCACGCCCTGACCATACTAAATAAATACAAAAGAAAGGAAATAAAGGTCAGAACGTGACACATTTGAACATCTTGGCCATGTTCTGTTATAATCTCCACCCGGCACAGGCAGAAGAGGACTGGCCACCCCTCATAGCCTGGTTCCTCTCTAGGTTTCTTCTTAGGTTTTGGCCTTTCTAGTGAGTTTTTCCTAGCCACCGTGCTTCTACACCTGCATTGCTTGCTGTTTGAGGTTTTAGGCTGGGTTTCTGTACAGCACTTTGAGATATCAGCTGATGTAAGAAGGGCTATATAAATAAATTTGATTTGAACATGTTTATGTTGTTTTTGTGTTATATTTGTCAAAATGATCCACTAACTTTCATTAAACTTTCTCAGCGCTCCCAGCCCTCATCATCATCATCATCATAATCAACATCAGCATTATCATTACTAAATCAAATTTAATTTGTCATATGCATGGAATGCATGACCTTACCGTAAGTGTAGACCTTACCGTGAAATGCTTACTTACAAGCCCTTAACCAACAATGCAGTTCAAGAAATATAGAGTTAAGAAGAAGCCTTGGTTTCATGCATGTCAACATCAGAAGCCTCCTCCCTAAGTTTGTTTTACTCACTGCTTTAGCACACTCTGCTAACCCTGATGTCCTTGCCGTGTCTGAATCCTGGCTCAGGAAGGCCAACAAAAATTCTGAGATTTCCATACCCAACTATAACATTTTCCGTCAAGATAGAACTGCCAAAGGAGGAGGAGTTGCAGTCTACTGCAGAGATAGCCTGCAAATAATGTCATACTTTCCAGGTCCATACCCAAACAGTTCGAACTACTAATTTTGAAAATTACTCTCTCCAGAAATAAGTCTCTCACTGTTGCCGCCTGCTACCGACCCCCCTCAGCTCCCAGCTGTGCCCTGGACACCATTTGTGAATTGATCGCCCCCATCTAGCTTCAGAGTTTGTTCTGTTAGGTGACCTAAACTGGGATATGCTTAACACCCCAGCAGTCCTACAATCTAAGCTAGATGCCCTCAATCTCACACAAATAATCAAGGAACCCACCAGGTACAACCCTAAATCTGTAAACAAGGGCACCCTCATAGACGTCATCCTGACCAACTGGCCCTCCAAATACACCTCCGCTGTCTTCAACCAGGATCTCAGCGATCACTGCCTCATTGCCTGTATCCGCTACGGAGCCGCAGTCAAATGACCACCCCTCATCACTGTCAAACGCTCCCTAAAAGACTTCTGTGAGCAGGCCTTTCTAATCGACCTGGCCCGGGTATCCTGGAAGGACATTGACCTCATCCCGTCAGTTGAGGATGCCTGGTCATTCTTTAAAAGTAACTTCCTCACCATTTTAGATAAGCATGCTCCGTTCAAAAAATGCAGAACTAAGAACAGATATAGCCCTTGGTTCACTCCAGACCTGACTGCCCTCGACCAGCACAAAAACATCCTGTGGCGGACTGCAATAGCATCGAACAGTCCCCGCGATATGCAACTGTTCAGGAAAGTCAGGAACCAATACACGCAGTCAGTCAGGAAAGCTAAGGCCAGCTTCTTCAGGCAGAAATTTGCATCCTGTAGCTCCAACTCTAAAAAGTTCTGGGACACTGTGAAGTCCATGGAGAACAAGAGCACCTCCTCCCAGCTGCCCACTGCACTGAGGCTAGGTAACACGGTCACCACCGATAAATCCATGATTATCGAAAACTTCAACAAGCATTTCTCAACGGCTGGCCATGCCTTCCGCCTGGCTACTCCAACCTCGGCCAACAGCTCCGCCCCCCGTAGCTACTCGCCCAAGCCTCTCCAGGTTCTCCTTTACCCAAATCCAGATAGCAGATGTTCTGAAAGAGCTGCAAAACCTGGACCTGTACAAATCAGCTGCGCTTGACAATCTGGACCCTCTATTTCTGAAACTATCCGCCGCCATTGTCGCAACCCCTATTACCAGTCTGTTCAACCTCTCTTTCATATCGTCTGAGATCCCCAAGGATTGGAAAGCTGCCGCAGTCATCCCCCTCTTCAAAGGGGGAGACACCCTGGACCCAAACTGTTACAGTCCTATATCCATCCTGCCCTGCCTATCTAAGGTCTTCGAAAGCCAAGTCAACAAACAGGTCACTGACCATCTCGAATCCCACCGTACCTTCTCCGCTGTGCACTCTGGTTTCCGAGCCGGTCACGGGTGCACCTCAGCCACGCTCAAGGTACTAAACGATATCATAACCGCCATCGATAAAAGACAGTACTGTGCAGCCGTCTTCATCGACCTTGCCAAGGCTTTCGACTCTGTCAATCACCATATTCTTATCGGCAGACTCAGTAGCCTCGGTTTTTCTGATGACTGCCTTGCCTGGTTCACCAACTACTTTGCAGACAGAGTTCAGTGTGTCAAATCGGAGGGCATGCTGTCCGGTCCTCTGGCAGTCTCTATGGGGGAGCCACAGGGTTCAATTCTCGGGCCGACTCTTTTCTCTGTATATATCAATGATGTTGCTCTTGCTGCGGGCGATTCCCTGATCCACCTCTACGCAGACGACACCATTCTATATACTTCCGGCCCGTCCTTGGACACTGTGCTATCTAACCTCCAAACGAGCTTCAATGCCATACAACACTCCTTCCGTGGCCTCCAACTGCTCTTAAACGCTAGTAAAACCAAATGCATGCTTTTCAACCGGTCGCTGCCTGCACCCGCACGCCTGACTAGCATCACCACCCTGGATGGTTTCGACCTTGAATATGTGGACATCTATAAGTACCTAGGTGTCTGGCTAGACTGTAAACTCTCCTTCCAGACTCATATCAAACATCTCCAATCAAAAATATAATCTAGAGTCGACTTTCTATTCTGCAACAAAGCCTCCTTCACTCACGCCGCCAAACTTACCCTAGTAAAACTGACTATCCTACCGATCCTCGACTTCGGCGATCTACAAAATTGCTTCCAACACTCTACTCAGCATACTGGATGCAGTTTATCACAGTGCCATCCATTTTGTCACTAAAGCACCTTATACCACCCACCACTGTGACCTGTATGCTCTAGTCGGCTGGCCCTCGCTACATATTCGTCGCCAGACCCACTGGCTCCAGGTCATCTACAAGTCCATGCTAGGTAAAGCTCCGCCTTATCTCAGTTCACTGGTCACGATGGCAACACCCACCCGTAGCATGCGCTCCAGCAGGTGTATCTCACTGATCATCCCTAAAGCCAACACCTCATTTGGCCGCCTTTCGTTCCAGTTCTCTGCTGCCTGTGACTGGACCGAATTGCAAAAATCGCTGAAGTTGGAGGCTTTTATCTCCCTCACCAACTTCAAACATCTGCTATCTGAGCAGCTAACCGATCGCTGCAGCTGTACATAGTCTATCGGTAAATAGCCCACCCATTTTTACCTTCCTCATCCCCATACTGTTTTTATTTATTTACTTTTCTGCTCTTTTGCACACCAATATCTCTACCTGTACATGACCATCTGATCATTTATCACTCCAGTGTTAATCTGCAAAATTGTAATTATTTGCCTACCTCCTCATGCCTTTTGCACACAATGTATATAGACTCCCTTTTTTTCTACTGTGTTATTGACTTGTTAATTGTTTACTCCATGTGTAACTCTGTGTTGTCTGTTCACACTGCTATGCTTTATCTTGGCCAGGTCGCAGTTGCAAATGAGAACTTGTTCTCAACTAGCCTACCTGGTTAAATAAAGGTGAAAAAAATATATATATATTTACAAAATAAACTAAAGTTAGAAAATGTAACACAATAAAATTCCATAACAATAACGAGGATATATACAGGGAGTACCGGTACCGAGTCCATGTGTGGGGGTACAGGTTAGTCGAGGTCATTTGTACATGTAGGGTATGTGCGAGGGGGTCAATGTAAATCGTTCGTGTGGCCATTGATTAATTGTTCAGCAGTCATATATATTGGGGGTAGAAGCTGTTAAGGAGCCTTTTGGACCTAGACTTGTTGTTCTGCATGCTCATTAACACCTGTATATTGGGATCTTCTCTGAAAATGGTGGATTCATAGACTGTACAGTAGGTGCAAATAAACCAGGGTACGTATTTGTTTATTCTATTGAGGCCATTTCAAGCTCCGTACTTGGCCAGCTCATGTAAAATATGAGGTCAGTTTATTTTTTAAAATCAGCCTCCGTTTCATTCCCACTGGAGCTCACCCCACCTCATTCTGCATCGGCAGCAGAAGAAAAATAACAAGCCCCATCCTTTCTGTTTCACCCTGAGCAAGTCCTCGTTCATATATAAACCCAAATTATTTATTGAAGGCGATTAGAGTTTATATAACCATAAGAGGATAAAGCTTGTGAATTGCCTAGTCAAAATATTTATACTGTGCTCAGAAAAAATGGTCTGGTTATTGCCAGAGATCAGTGGAGACAGTATAGCTTTATTTTTGTCCACAGCCTGCCAACCCTGTTGCTACAACTCCTCCACATCCTAGTCCAAAGCAGAGGCCATATAGAACAATCATTTAGCTGAAGTCCATTTGGACTGACCATGTGGTTGACTGACTCATACACACAACTAAAAGGACAGGAATGTGTGGATGGGTGATGCTGATGTGAGGTGGGAGGCAGAGGGTGGTAGCTCTTCAATGCCATCCTTGTGCGTCACCTCAAGAGTCCTCAAGTTTATCATCTTATCATTGTAAAACAATCAATACAGGAAGAAACTCCACATTCCCTGGGTTTTCACAGACAAGGAAAAGAATGAGGAAGCTACAGTAACCCTGTGTGGAACAGATTACATAAGTGAAGACAGAGTTTCATAGGTAGGTGCCAGCCAGATGTGATAGGATCTTAATGTGATGTTAAATGTATGTGAATGTTTACACTTGCTTTTGACGTTTCGTGTCAACACTTTTAAATATCCATTCATCGTAATTAAAATGGCAACATGGGGCATTACTTTATTAGTCCCTTAGATTAGTTGATGGAAGGCTAATGTGCTAATGCTAATGAACAAATACGAAATGGCTTCGCTGTACATTTTGTTCACGGTTAAAAAAATATTTTGCACAATATCAATTAAATGTTGCCCAATAATGGTAATGCACTCCACACATGGAAGATACTACATGATGAAAAGAGTTGGACCACACTGGAAATATGAAACACAGCACACAACATTTTTGTGTTTTATGATTAAAAACAAGGAATATAATATAATGTATTGCTTTGTTATTCACCACAGTTCCTATGAGGAATATGTTTGAATGTGCCACCGATCCATGCTTCTACTGGCCATATTGTGTTCTGCATCAGTGGTAAAGCTGGTCAGATAAATGGCTCTCAGGAGTGGATGACATGTTGTGTAGACAGGTAATACAGTAGCTGGTTCTTCTGGCCATCAGCTGAGAGCGTGCTGCTGTTGGTCACTGAGACAGGTAATGGAGAGACAGTTCTGTTGACTGAATGATAAGGATTTTGCTGTTAGCCACATTGCTGCTCAGAATAGTTGCACCATATGGAGAAGACCAGAAAAGATTATACAGATTTTCAAGAAGGATTTTACACAGAAATAATCGTTTGACTTTCTAAAAAGGATGTACTCTTACTGTACATGTATTTCCTTCAATATATACACTGAGTGTACAAAGCATTAGGAAGACCTGCTCTTTCCATGACATAGACTGACCAGGTGAAAGCTACGGTCCCTTTTTGATGTCACTTGTTAAATCTAATTCAATCAGTGGAGATGAAGGGGAGGAGACAGGTTAAAGAATAAATTTTTAGCCTTGAGACAATGTTTTGTATATTCAGTATATATACAGTGTGTGTGTGTGTATGTGTATGTATATATATATATATATATATATATATATATATATATATATACACACACACTGTATTAATGAATACCTTTCCACTAGTGTACAGTTACTGTGCCTCCCAATACCTAAAATGTTGTATTCAAATTTGCAGCTAAAATCCTAATTGAAAGCTTTTGGAGTTATATATATATATATATATATATATATATATATATATATATATATATATATATATATATATATATATATACAGTGCCTTGCGAAAGTATTCGGCCCCCTTGAACTTTGCGACCTTTTGCCACATTTCAGGCTTCAAACATAAAGATATAAAACTGTATTTTTTTGTGAAGAATCAACAACAAGTGGGACACAATCATGAAGTGGAACGACATTTATTGGATATTTCAAACTTTTTTAACAAATCAAAAACTGAAAAATTGGGCGTGCAAAATTATTCAGCCCCCTTAAGTTAATACTTTGTAGCGCCACCTTTTGCTGCGATTACAGCTGTAAGTCGCTTGGGGTATGTCTCTATCAGTTTTGCACATCGAGAGACTGAAATTCTTTCCCATTTCTCCTTGCAAAACAGCTCGAGGTCAGTGAGGTTGGATGGAGAGCATTTGTGAACAGCAGTTTTCAGTTCTTTCCACAGATTCTCGATTGGATTCAGGTCTGGACTTTGACTTGGCCATTCTAACACCTGGATATGTTTATTTTTGAACCATTCCATTGTAGATTTTGCTTTATGTTTTGGATCATTGTCTTGTTGGAAGACAAATCTCTGTCCTAGTCTCAGGTCTTTTGCAGACTCCATCAGGTTTTCTTCCAGAATGGTCCTGTATTTGGCTCCATCCATCTTCCCATCAATTTGAACCATCTTCCCTGTCCCTGCTGAAGAAAAGCAGGCCCAAACCACGATGCTGCCACCACCATGTTTGACAGTGGGGGTGGTGTGTTCAGGGTGATGAGCTGTGTTGCTTTTACACCAAACACAACGTTTTGCATTGTTGCCAAAAAGTTCAATTTTGGTTTCATCTGACCAGAGCACCTTCTTCCACATGTTTGGTGTGTCTCCCAGGTGGCTTGTGGAAAACTTTAAACAACATTTTGTATGGATATCTTTAAGAAATCGCTTTCTTCTTGCCACTCTTCCATAAAGGCCAGATTTGTGCAATATACGACTGATTGTTGTCCTATGGACAGAGTCTCCCACCTCAGCTGTAGATCTCTGCAGTTCATCCAGAGTGATCATGGGCCTCTTGGCTGCATCTCTTACTATTTCCGGCGCCGACAGAGATGGCCGCCTCGCTTCGCGTTCCTAGGAAACTATGCAGTTTTTTGTTATTTTACGTGTTATTTCTTACATTAGTACCCCAGGTCATCTTAGGTTTCATTACATACAGTCGAGAAGAACTACTGAATATAAGATCAGCGTCAACTCACCATCAGTACGACCAAGAATATGTTTTCCGCGACGCGGATCCTGTGTTCTGCCTTACAAACAGGACAACGGAATGGATCGCATGCAGCGACCCAAGGAAATGACTCCGAAAAAGAGGGAAACGTAGCGGTCTTCTGGTCAGACTCAGGACAAGGGCATATCGCGCACCACTCCCCAGCATTCTTCTTGCCAATGTCCAGTCTCTTGACAACAAGGTTGATGAAATCCGAGCAAGGGTAGCATTCCAGAGGGACATCAGAGACTGCAACGTTCTCTGCTTCACGGAAACATGGCTCACTGGAAAGACGCTATCCGGGGCGGTGCAGCCAACGGGTTTCTCCACGCATCGCGCCGACAGAAACAAACATCTTTCTGGTAAGAAGAGTGGCGGGGGCGTATGCCTCATGACTAACGAGACATGGTGTGATGAAGGAAACATACAGGAACTCAAATCCTTCTGTTCACCTGATTTAGAATTCCTCACAATCAAATGTAGACCGCATTATCTTCCAAGAGAATTCTCTTTGATTATAATCACAGCCGTATATATCCCCCCCCAAGCAGACACATCGATGGCTCTGAACGAACTTTATTTAACTCTTTGCAAACTGGAAACCATTTATCCGGAGGCTGCATTCATTGTAGCTGGGGATTTTAACAAAGCTAATCTGAAAACAAGACTCGCTAAATTTTATCAGCATATCGATTGCGCAACCAGGGGTGGTAAACCTTGGATCATTGTTACTCTAACTTCCGCGACGCATATAAGGCCCTGCCCCGCCCCACTTTCGGAAAAGCTGACCACGACTCCATTTTGTTGATCCCTGCCTACAGGCAGAAACTTAAACAAGAGGCTCCCACGCTGAGGTCTGTCCAACGCTGGTCAGACCAAGCTGACTCCACACTCCAAGACTGCTTCCATCACGTGGACTGGGACATGTTTCGTATTGCGTCAGATAAAAATATTGACGAATACGCTGATTCGGTGTGCGAGTTCATTAGAACGTGCGTTGAAGATGTCGTTCCCATAGCAACGATAAAAACATTCCCTAACCAGAAACCGTGGATTGATGGCAGCAACATGACCGAATACAAACAGTGCAGCTATTCCCTCCGCAAGGCTATTAAACAAGCTAAGCGTCAGTACAGAGACAAAGTAGAATCTCAATTCAACGGCTCAGACACAAGAGGCATGTGGCAGGGTCTACAGTCAATCACGGACTACAAGAAGAAACCCAGCCCAGTCACGGACCAGGATGTCTTGCTCCCAGGCAGACTAAATAACTTTTTTGCCCGCTTTGAGGACAATACAGTGCCACTGACACGGCCTGCAACGAAAACATGCGGTCTCTCCTTCACTGCAGCCGAGGTGAGTAAGACATTTAAACGTGTTAACCCTCGCAAGGCTGCAGGCCCAGACGGCATCCCCAGCCGCGCCCTCAGAGCATGCGCAGACCAGCTGGCCGGTGTGTTTACGGACATATTCAATCAATCCCTATACCAGTCTGCTGTTCCCACATGCTTCAAGAGGGCCACCATTGTTCCTGTTCCCAAGAAAGCTAAGGTAACTGAGCTAAACGACTACCGCCCCGTAGCACTCACTTCCGTCATCATGAAGTGCTTTGAGAGACTAGTCAAGGACCATATCACCTCCACCCTACCTGACACCCTAGACCCACTCCAATTTGCTTACTGCCCAAATAGGTCCACAGACGATGCAATCTCAACCACACTGCACACTGCCCTAACCCACCTGGACAAGAGGAATACCTATGTGAGAATGCTGTTCATCGACTACAGCTCGGCATTCAACACCATAGTACCCTCCAAGCTCGTCCTCAAGCTCGAGACCCTGGGTCTCGACCCCCGCCCTGTGCAACTGGGTACTGGACTTCCTGACGGGCCGCCCCCAGGTGGTGAGGGTAGGCAACAACATCTCCTCCCCGCTGATCCTCAACACTGGGGCCCCACAAGGGTGCGTTCTGAGCCCTCTCCTGTACTCCCTGTTCACCCACGACTGCGTGGCCACGCACGCCTCCAACTCAATCATCAAGTTTGCGGACGACACAACAGTGGTAGGCTTGATTACCAACAACGACGAGACGGCCTACAGGGAGGAGGTGAGGGCCCTCTGAGTGTGGTGTCAGGAAAATAACCTCACACTCAACGTCAACAAAACTAAGGAGATGACTGTGGACTTCAGGAAACAGCAGAGGGAACACCCCCCTATCCACATCGATGGAACAGTAGTGGAGAGGGTAGCAAGTTTTAAGTTCCTCGGCATACACATCACAGACAAACTGAATTGGTCCACTCACACTGACAGCGTCGTGAAGAAGGCGCAGCAGCGCCTCTTCAACCTCAGGAGGCTGAAGAAATTCGGCTTGTCACCAAAAGCACTCACAAACTTCTACAGATGCACAATCGAGAGCATCCTGGCGGGCTGTATCACCGCCTGGTACGGCAACTGCTCCGCCCTCAACCGTAAGGCTCTCCAGAGGGTAGTGAGGTCTGCACAACACATCACCGGGGGCAAACTACCTGCCCTCCAGGACACCTACACCACCCGATGTTACAGGAAGGCCATAAAGATCATCAAGGACATCAACCACCCGAACCACTGCCTGTTCACCCCGCTATCATCCAGAAGGTGAGGTCAGTACAGGTGCATCAAAGCTGGGACCGAGAGACTGAAAAACAGCTTCTATCTCAAGGCCATCAGACTGTTAAACAGCCACCACTAACATTGAGTGGCTGCTGCCAACACACTGTCATTGACACTGACCCAACTCCAGCCACTTTAATAATGGGAATTGATGGGAAATGTTGTAAATATATCACTAGCCACTTTAAACAATGCTACCTTATATAATGTTACTTACCCTACATTATTCATCTCATATGCATACGTATATACTGTACTCTACATCATCGACTGCATCCTTATGTAATACATGTATCACTAGCCACTTTAACTATGCCACTTTGTTTACTTTGTCTACATTCTCATCTCATATGTATATACTGTATGCTGCTCTGTACCATCACTCATTCATATATCCTTATGTACATATTCTTTATCCCCTTACACTGTGTATAAGACAGTAGTTTTGGAATTGTTAGTTAGATTACTTAACATTTAACATTTAAGTCATTTAGCAGACGCTCTTATCCAGAGCGACTTACAAATTGGTGCGTTCACCTTAAGACATCCAGTGGAACAGCCACTTTACAATAGTGCATCTAAATCTTTTAAGGGGGGTGAGAAGGATTACTTTATCCTATCCTAGGTATTCCTGAAAGAGGTGGGGTTTCAGGTGTCTCCGGAAGGTGGTGATTGACTCCGCTGTCCTGGCGTCGTGAGGGAGTTTGTTCCACCATTGGGGGGCCAGAGCAGCGAACAGTTTTGACTGGGCTGCGCGGGAACTGTACTTCCTCAGTGGTAGGGAGGCGAGCAGGCCAGAGGTGGATGAACGCAGTGCCCTTGTTTGGGTGTAGGGCCTGATCAGAGCCTGGAGGTACTGAGGTGCCGTTCCCCTCACAGCTCCGTAGGCAAGCACCATGGTCTTGTAGCGGATGCGAGCTTCAACTGGAAGCCAGTGGAGAGGGCGGAGGAGCGGGGTGACGTGAGAGAACTTGGGAAGGTTGAACACCAGACGGGCAGCGGCGTTCTGGATGAGTTGTAGGGGTTTAATGGCACAGGCAGGGAGCCCAGCCAACAGCGAGTTGCAGTAATCCAGACGGGAGATGACAAGTGCCTGGATTAGGACCTGCGCTGCTTCCTGTGTGAGGCAGGGTCGTACTCTGCGGATGTTGTAGAGCATGAACCTACAAGAACGGGCCACCGCCTTGATGTTAGTTGAGAACGACAGGGTGTTGTCCAGGATCACGCCAAGGTTCTTAGCGCTCTGGGAGGAGGACACAATGGAGTTGTCAACCGTGATGGCGAGATCATGGAATGGGCAGTCCTTCCCCGGGAGGAAGAGCAGCTCCGTCTTGCCGATTCGTTTCGTCTTACTTGTTGGTTATCACTGCATTGTCGGAACTAGAAGCACAAGCATTTCGCTACACTCGCATTAACATCTGCTAACCATGTGTATGTGACAAATAAAATTAGATTAGATTAGATTTGATTTGATTTGTCTTCTCCTTGTATGAGCTGAAAGTTTAGAGGGACGGCCAGGTCTTGGTAGATTTGCAGTGGTCTGATTCTCCTTCCATTTCAATATTATCGCTTGCACAGTGCTCCTTGGGATGTTTAAAGCTTGGGAAATCTTTTTGTATCCAAATCCGGCTTTAAACTTCTTCACAACAGTATCTCAGACCTGCCTGGTGTGTTCCTTGTTCTTCATGATGCTCTCTGCGCTTTTAACGGACCTCTGAGACTATCACAATGCAGGTGCATTTATACGGAGACTTGATTACACACAGGTGGATTGTGTTTATCATCATTAGTCATTTAGGTCAACATTGGATCATTCAGAGATCCTCACTGAACTTCTGGAGAGAGTTTGCTGCACTGAAAGTAAAGGGGCTGAATAATTTTGCACGCCCAATTTTTCAGTTTTTGATTTGTTAAAAAAGTTTGAAAATATCCAATAAATGTCGTTCCACTTCATGATTGTGTCCCACTTGTTGTTGATTCTTCACAAAAACATACAGTTTTATATCTTTATGTTTGAAGCCTGAAATGTGGCAAAAGTTTGCAAAGTTCAAGGGGGCCGAATACTTTCGCAAGGCACTGTATATGTACAGTGGGGAGAACAAGTATTTGATACACTGCCGATTTTGCAGGTTTTCCCTACTTACAAAGCATGTAGAGGTCTGTAATTTTTATCATAGGTACACTTCAACTGTGAGAGACAGAATCTAAAACAAAAATCCAGAAAATCACATTGTTTGATTTTTAAGTAATTAGTTTGCATTTATTGCATGACATAAGTATTTGAGCACCTACCAACCAGTAAGAATTCCGGCTCTCACAGACCTGTTAGTTTTTCTTTAAGAAGCCCTCCTGTTCTCCACTCATTACCTGTATTAACTGTACCTGTTTGAACAGGTGCCATTAATACAGGTAATGAGGAGGACAGAGGAGCCTCTTAAAGAAGAAGTTACAGGTCTGTGAGAGCCAGAAATCTTGCTTGTTTGTAGGTGATCAAATACTTATTTTCCACCATAATTTGCAAATAAATTCATTAAAAATCCTACATCCTTTTTAAATCCTTTTTTTCTTCTCATTTTGTCTGTCATAGTTTAAGTGTACCTATGATGAAAATTCCAGGCCTCTCTTATCTTTTTAAGTGGGAGAACTTGCACAATTGGTGGCTGACTAAATACTTTTTTGCCCCACTATATATATACGTATATATATTCCATCATAGTTACTTCTTCCCCAATTGGCTCAATGGGCTGCAGTATGTCCAACAGGTCATGTAAGAAGAGCCCAGTATTGAGGTCTGGTTATTGTGTGCGTGTGAAATGGTTGGCCAACACAAGTGAACTGCGGCCTATAAACGTTTGACTTTTACCGTTTTATCGATCAGAGCTGTCCTTTGTTGTGTGAGATTACATGATCCACACTTCGACATCAAATACCCATTTTTTTTTTAAATTAAATGTAATGTGCCATATAAAGCTCAATAGAAATTGAATGCCCATATCTGCTCCACCAAAGAACTGGAGTGCCATGGTTTCATGGCTTTGGATGCTTGCTTTGGTGATTTACTTTTGTGCGTCCTGTAAATTATTAACAGATTCTAACATGGGGGGGGGCAGGATCTGGCTGGCGGAACCCATGAGGCCCAATGGCAGGGTAGGATCTGGGTTGATGTTGAGTGAGAAAAAGCAGTTCTCCTTGAGGTCAAGTGGTGGGATGAATGCCTACTTATTAGGGGACAGTAATGACAAGCCACAAACATGACATGCTCAGACATTAAGGGAAGAAATGGTTCCACAGGACATTTTATTGCATTTTTACACAACTATATACTTTCCGTTATTGGTGATTGATTTTGATGCATGACCAACAGTTTAAAAGTGACATGAGTGGGTTTCATAAAACCGTCTTTATTTTGACAATCATAGAGAAAGAGATTAGACAGCTTGGAGCCACGTATCAGTTTTGGTCTGAAAAGACAAATCCAAAAGACATTTCTCAAGGACTTCCAGTCACAGAATTATTATTTTCCAGGCTTAGTGTGAGACAGAACATTTCCAAGTTTTTCAAAACAGGTTTTCTTTAGAGGCTTTTGTGAAAAACAGTTCTCACTTATGCAAATGTGGGGCTCAATTGCTTGAGTTGATCAGTTTCACATTGTGTTGGGGAACAGGGGATAAAGTTGAGGATTTTTTATGAGGAGTTTCAGACAAGCTTTTAATGTGATCAGACAATTCACATATTTAAATAGAAACCAATGTAAATATGCTCCATGGTTCTCTATCATTCTTTCATTGTCAGATATCTGACTTGAATGGGAATTGCAGTTGCTGTAATTATATTTCTAAGATCTCCTCTCAGCCAGCAGAGGACTGAGAATAGGCAAGGCATCAGGGCTGCAGGGTGAAGACAAGAGGCAGACAGGACAGGATTGTTTGGCTGGAGATGTCATGGTTCACAGTAGTAGAGGCCAGATTAAAGCTAGGCAGATAAAATACAACTTAGATCTTGATGCCCTGGGCATACCCATGGGAAGTAAGGGTGCTGAGGGTGCTAATTTCTGCACAAAAGTAGCGCACTGGGCCTGTACTAGTATTGGCGGACCTATATAGACGTCTGTAGCGCAGGCAAAAAAGGTAGTTGTATAATTAAAACTGTATTTTGCAGGATTCAATAGTTGGAATTGTAAGAGTTGTTGCCCTGTCCCTTTCTCTGAAATTGTCATTCTAATGGAATCCAGAAAGAACGTAACCCTGCCCTCAAATATTTACATCAAATATTTGCAACGTTATGGGCAAAGACACAAAACATCCAAATTCAAATTAAATAGTTTTCTTGATCAAATAACATTGAAAACAACCACTTTTTGTACAGTATTTATTTAACATTCTTACAAACCAAATAGATGAAGAAAAACAATGCACGATACAGTAATTGAGTACATTGAGACATCAAGTGATTTGTGATGATGTGATGATGTGGCTCAGGTGGTAGAGCATGGTGCTTGCAATGCTAGAGTTGTAACGGATTTCCTCCTCTTCGTCTGAGGAGGAGTAAGGATCGGACCAAAGCGCAGCGTGGTAAGTGTTCATGATGACTTTTAATTCAAACTCAGAACACTAAACACAAAATAACAACGTGAATTTACAAAACCGAAACAGTACCGTTTGGCCCAAACACTCACACGGAAACAAACACCCACAAACCAAAATTGAAACCCAGGCTACCTAAGTATGATTCTCAATCAGGGACAACAATTGACAGCTGCCTCTGATTGAGAACCATACTAGGCCGAACTCAAAAACCAACATAGAAAAACAAACAGACTGCCCACCCCAACTAACGCCCTGACCATACTAAAACAAAGAATAAAATAACAGAACTATGGTCAGAACGTGACAAGGGTGGTGAGTTTGATTCCCATGGGGGACCAGTACGAAAAAGAAGGAAAAGGTATGCAAAAAGTTGCTCTAGGAATGAATAGACCATTTCGGTTTTCACGTAGAAAGAAGTTGCATTTGCAAAGTATTTCAAGAAACACAGTTCAAGCATGTATCTATATATTCCACAACTATTATCAGATTAACTGTTTTGTACAGATAATTATCAGACTCAAGTTACAAATGCTGGTAAACACTCAAATACATTTAGTTAAAAAAAAAAATCCCAAATGTAGTGCACTGGGCCTTTCCTAGTTCTTTATTAGCAGACCAATATATATATTTTTCTGCAGCACCCCCACCCCCAAACTACTTCCACGGCTGTGGCCCAGGGGCTTCAAAGGAGCCCCTGCCAGTCCCTACCAGACCCCTGCTAGCTGAGGGTCACAGCCACTGAGAGGCTGACTGAGAGCATGGAGCCTGTCTCCCCTGACAGTCTGTCTGCAGATAGAAGTACAGTACATCCGTAAACATACAAACCCCATAATTATGGACTGAATGAGCAGTATTGCTTGTGTGTTTTCAATATTTTACATATATGTTTTGAAGGATTGATGGATTTTTTAAGTAGATGTCAGTTCCAAACAGTTCAGTGTTCCAAACTGCATCCATTCCCTGCATGTTAGTATCTCTGGGGTCCAAGTACTGTACCAGGCGGAGCTCCTTGTTTGGTGTGGCTGGGCCTAGATGCCAGAGATATGGGTTAGTGAAGTGAGGTGGTTCAAGGAGGGGAGGTCACATGACAGCATTGATCTGATTGACCTCTGGGCTCTGGAGGAGGGCGGGGAGCCACTCAGCCCCCTGCAGCATGTTGACCATTCAGGGCCTGAAACCAAAGACCTGTAATGGCATACAGTCCAGGGGTTGGAACCAAAATTATTTTCCAATTGTTTAGTTATGAACAGAACCATTATTCAATGTATTTTTTTGTTCTGTTCCACTGTTCCGACCAGTAAAATAAAGATCTGAATTGGTTCGAACCCCAAAAAGTACTGGTTTATGTCGTTCCTTTCTGTTCCTTTTAAAAAGTCTGAAATTATTTGTATTTCTTTTTTTACATTTAGCTCAACATTAAATTTCTCTACGCCGGACCTATGAATTATACCTGTTGCACCACCTGGGTGTAAGACCTTCTATGAGCTACGCCTGGGCTATGCCTAGTAGGGAGCAAGCATAGGGTGTTAATTTGGGACTATCTTCTTTCATGCAGAGAAAATAATAGCAATCTGTATTTTTTAAATGATGTCTCCTTTTCATATTTCACAACCTCCGCAGGCTTTTCGAGAATAGCAAAAATAATACACTTAATTTATGCTACATTATAGCATACTAAATGTGTCTGATCAGACATTAATTAGTAAAAGAATAGATGAGCTGCCACCTCCACTCATTTGTCCAGACAAGAATCAAATAACCAAATATAAGGATGGAGATTCAGTGAAAAGAAATCACATTGATTGATTATCAGACAAGTCAAAGGGTTTTAGTCGGTATATAGCCTAGGCTACTACACGAGTGAAGAGCAAAATAATCCACCTGTTATATAGGTTCTGATAACACTGCTAAGCGAGCAAACTACACTAAAGATTATCATCATGCAATTATACTTGACCACACACGGCTATTGCTTTAAAGTTATCAAAACGGTTGAATGACTTTGGCAGTTTCAGTAAGCAACAATATGATATTGTAATGAAACAGGCAAGGAGCAGGTCTCGAACCCTCGACCTTCTAGCCCGAGGTCCGGCGCGCTATCGACTGTGCCGCAAAAGCATGCTCGTATGGCAGTCGATTTCCGCGCTTATAAACCCAGGGTCGTTACAATATTTTCCTTCAATGGCATTAGCCTACTTTATTTAAATATTTTGGTAATTCAGTGATATACTGATTGTCCAGTTGTGGTAAAACAAACGTGCATGCATAGTGGTAGGCTTTGTGAAGTGATGGGACATGCCTCACAAAGTTTAGAACTGCCACGAGGATGGTAACAGCCGAGCAATGGGTGCTGCCTAGCAACCCTCATTATGAAGCATCAAATCTCATGAACGCTCATTGCTTACGCCGGACTCATTGCTTACGCCTGTTGCACTAACTTTGGTTAGTGCAACAGGTGTAAATTCTTATCCCAAAGTAAGACGTACAGTAGCTGCACCCAACCTAGCATTTAAGACCAATTTTTTAATGTCCAACTGTTGCAACTGACCCTGACTGTAGGACATACATTTATTGAGAAATGTCCAAGCAGCATTATACCAGGCTTATTTTACTGAGCCTTATGTCAACACACAACCCTGACTCGGATCCTAGGTTGAGTGGTACCAGCTACATACTTTTTAATACTTTTTAAAAAAGTATTACAAAAAAACACAAGGAAGGGGTAACATTAAAGTATTAGAACATGAAGGACAAACAATACAGCATCAAGACACTATCAAACATGTATCAGTCTTTCCGCAACAGAGCCATCCTTATGTGTGAGGGTGCGTGTGAATGACAGTGATATAAAATACATGTCATAGTTTCTTTTTTCATGATCACAATCTTGTGAAACCAGAACCCTCCAAGATCCCACCACAGTTCCCCAATAGCTGTCCCTCAACCATTCGAGACCCCTCCCGGAATAATTTAAAAACAAAATACAATTAATTCCATTCCCCACCCCCAAGAACCCCACAATGCACCAACAACCAAGAGAATGAACTAAAGAGAAAAAGGGAAAAGACAGAAGAAAACAGCAAACAACAATGCAAATTCTTCTTTTTTTAAACTAAGGACATCAAGGTCAACTGAAATCCTAACAGCAATGCCAACTGTATATGTTTGTGTGCATGTCTGGCACTATTACATGTGTGTGTGTGTTCTTGTATGGGTTTATTTGAATGAGAGTGTGTGTATATGCATGTGTACAAACACCTGCACGGCATCAGCCTCAGGCAAACCGGCATTAATTGTAAAAACACTGCCACTTAGTGTCATTCAAGTGTACTTTTATTATGTTTTATTTTGTTATTATGTTATCTTTTGACGATCATTCTCTCTCTCACACAGAAACTCCACTCTCACTTGTCTCTAATTCCACATACCAGCTTCCCTCAGCTTCCTTCAGCCCATCCCAACCCTCAGCTTCCCTCAGCCCATCCCATCCCATCCCTCAGCTTCCCTCAGACCATCCCATCTATCTCTGCTGGCCACCCACTTCGTGTTTCTACGCAACACATATCTTTCAACTATGCTATGATGTTTCATGTACAATTTCAATTTATCTAATCGAATAGAATCTACAGATTGCGTGTTGAAGATAAATACTTTTACGAGTGTATTAGTAATTGACTGACCCGTTCTCTCCAGATCTCCTAACAGTGCTATTTCTAGGGTCAATTTTAGATCAATGCTATGCATTTTCAGCCATTCTTGAACCTGAGACCAGAAACAGGCTACCTGAGGGCAATACCAAAATAAATGGTCTATTGATTCTGTATCCTCACAACAAAATCTGCAGAGCTTCGATGATTTTATGCCCCAAATATTCAACATGTTGTTGGTGGCAAGAATACTATATAATAATTTTAGCTGAAAAGCACGAAGTCTTGAATCTTGCGTCGTTTTATATATCAACTCATACATCCTGTACCATGGAATCGGTACATCAAACATCTCTTCTCAACTATTTTGCAATCTGTATGGCACAGTTGTCAACATCCTGGTCCTCAAATGAAACTGGTATACTTTCCTATTTATGCTATTTTTATTCCTCCGCCAGTTTTGATCCTTTATATTGGACAGATAGACCAGTTCCCTACCTCCTTCCGCTGCCACCCATCTCCTCGATTATTGCCTGAGCATTGCCCCAAAAATGAATTGGTTGTACTCTTGGATTGAGCAGACCTTCCTGTACAATTCTGATAACTCCATGAAGGACATAACTCTACCATTACAATTTACAATATAATTTAAGAACAAAATACCCTTTTCAAACATCTTTCCCATGAATACAGGTATTTTATCAACCAGCACATTTGAGTTCAGCCATAATATTTGTTATAATATTTGTTTTATTTTTTCAGGGGGATGAAATTGAAATTGTAGCCAGCTCTGCAATGCTTGTTTGAAAAAGACAGATACTTTGAAAAAAGTATCATTTTCAATTAATCGAAAATGAGACATGGCAATCTGCATAAAGGCAAAAAGGCCATTTTTAAACAAAAGATGAGCTTTTCTTATTAATCTACTTGAGAACCATTTAGGGTTCAAATTAAACTTTTGAATGAGTGAAGCTTTTAGAGAGAGGTTTAATGCTTTTATATTTAATAATCTCAACCCACCCAATTCATATTCATTATATAGATAGGCTCATTTCATTTTGTCTGGTTTAGCGTCCCAGATAAAGCGAAACATTTTTTGCTCATATGATTTGAAAAACAAATCATCAGGAGTAGGCAGCGCCCTAAGTAGAGTTAAGGATCTTGTCTTTTTCTATTGAAATTCATTGTGGAGAGCTTATTTATATCTTTTGTGATATGAATACCGAGTATGTCTACTTCACCATCAGCCCATTTTATAGGTAAGCTGCAGGGTAATGTAAAAGTTGTATTTTTAAAGATCCAATACGTAATATTGTACACATATCATAATTAGTTTTAAGTCCAGAGAGTACAGAAAAGTTATCTAGATCTTTAATGAGAGATTGCAGAGATCTGGCTTGCGGACTTAATATAAAACTTGAGTCATCGGCATACCTGGAAACCTTTCTTTTTAAGCCTTGTACTTCTAATCCTCTAATGTTGTTATTGGATCACATTTTAATAGCTAGCATTTCGATGGCCATAACGAATACATATGGTGACAGCGGACACCCTTGTTTAACTCCTCTTGACAACTCAAGACTCTCTCTGAGACGTAGCCGTTATTTACCATTTTACACCTGGGGTTGCTATACATTATTTTTACCCATTTTATAAGAGAATTACCGAAATGGAAAAAAATCCAGGCATTTATAAATAATATCCAGTCTTACTTTATCAAATGCCTTTTCAGAAATCCGCTATAAATACCATTCCTGGCTTCTTATACGTTTCATGATGTTCTATTATTTCTAGTAGTTGTCGTATATTATCTCTAATGTATCATCTATGTAACAAACCTGTCTGATCAGGATGAACAATACCTGGTAAAACCCTTCCTGAGTGCTATGCATTTTGCTAGTATTTTTGCATAACAACATTGAAGTGTAAGAGGCCTCCAGTTTTTTAGAAAGACTGGGTCTTTATATTTGCCATCTGGGTCTTGTTTTAATAATAGAGAAATCAGACCTTTCTGCTGAGTACCTGACAGACTACCAATTCTATAGGAGTAGTTAAAACAATATAACCAGCTGCATACTTGAGTGTCTGGGCCGGTTGCATAAAACCCCTTAAGTTAATTTTCGCTTAAAAAGTGTCCTTAACTTTGTCAGTCACACAAAACATTTAATGATGAATTTCCTCCTTTAAATTAACTGAAAGAGTTAAGGGTGCCTATGAGGTCCCTTAACTGCTTCAGTCAGTATAGATATCAATGTAAACATCCTTTGTGAAGGTGAAAGTTGGTTTCAAAACGTAAACATCCACCAGCTACTTATCTAGCTAAACAGGAAGGTGCACAATCCATGGCTACAAAGCTAGCTGGCTAGTTAGCTAGCTAGCTACTCTGTAAACTAGATTGACATGCTAGAAAGTAATAGCAATAAGAAACATGGTTTATTATCTTCTGACGCAATTTGGTTATCCTGGCTTGATTGCTATCTCACAAAATAAATGTGATCTCTTTGACGAGACGTTTAGTAAGTGAGTCATGCTGTCTCCATGTTAACCAGATATTCTTTCTGTCATAAACATGCCTTCAAACTATCGTTTTTCTCAAATCAGCTTTAACAACGCACAGGCGTCAGCGTCACATGGTGAATGAAAAACGTTGTAAAAAGCGGGATACATTTGTGAGATGGAGGCAGGCAAATTGGGTGTCTACTCTTCAATCTGCGGGGTACATTTCAACCGTGAGAACTTCCACAGCTAACAACAATGGAAGGAAGACTTGTCCCTACCGTTAACGTGGCTTCTAAAGCATCTCAAACAGCCAGCAGTACCAGCATTATCACTGGCATGGAAGTGAACCGGGTAACTGAAAGACTAGCTTACTACCTCTATGCTAACGCTAGCTAGCTATAGATCTACCGCATTTAGCTCACATCTTCCATCTAAATAACACTGGTAAATCTAACCAAATGTAAACATATCTGCCAGCTCCATGGCCAATGCGCCGCATTTCCGTTTAGCTCGCAATCGGCAGGCCGTATAGAAAACTCACCCAGAGCCACAGAATGGCTGAATTACCATCTTGAAAACTCTGGTGTCCATATCCTTTTCGTAAAATCTGCCATTAGTCCAGTATAGGACTAGGGAATATCTTCTAGATGCCCTAGCCCATAGCATATGTCAGAATAAAATTCTGCTGGATGTGTCAATCAACCCATGCGGATCCAACAGACGGACGATCCACATATACAGAGCCCGAATGCAGGCGGTAAGCAGCTCCCAAAACACAACTTACGGTGAGCTCCAGAAATAAACTTTCCCATTTACATGTTTTCATTTAATCCATTTTATAATAAGACTGTAATGTGGAAAAAGGGAAGGGGTCTGGATACTTTCCGAATGAACTGTAAGTATTCAACTCCCTGAGTCAATGTCGACTTGGTAAGCAACTCCAGTGCATATTTGGCATTGTGTTTAAGGTTATTGTCCTTCTGAAAGGTACATTTTTCTCCCAGTGTCTGTAGGAAAGCAGACTGAAACAGGTTTTCCTCTAGGATTTTGCCTGTGCTTAGCTCTATTCCATTTATTTTTATCCTAAAAAACACCTTAATCCTTGCCAATTACAAGAATACCCATAACATGATGCAGCCACCACCATTCTTGAAAATAAGAAGCGTGATACTCTTCATATTTTGTGTTGGTTGTGTTGGATTTGCCCCAAACATAAGAATCATAGTATTACTTTACTGCCTTATTGTAAACAAGATGCATGTTTTATTTTTATTCTGTACAGGCTTCCTTCTTTTCACTCTGTCATTTATGTTAGTATTGTGGAGTAACTTCAATGTTGTTGATCCATCCATCCGGCAACTGATTTAGGAAGTGCTCTTGTATCTTTGTAGTGACGGGGTGTATTGATACACCATCCAAAGTGTAAAATTACTAATTGCACATTGCTCAAAGGGATATTCAATGTTTGCTTTTTTTTACCCATCTACCAATAGGTGTCATGTATTGTCATGTTATGTCTTGTTCCTGTTCTTTCTCTTCACTTCGTTTCCCCCTGCTGGTCGTATTAGGTTACCTTCTCTCCCTTTCCTTCCCCCAGCTGTTCCTCATCTCCTCTAACTACCTCGTTTACTCTCTCCCACCTGTTCCCTTTTTTTTCCCTCTGATTAGGTCTCTATTTCTCTTTCTGTTTCTGCTTCTGTCTTTGTCAGATTCTCGTTTGCTTCACCCTTTTCCCGTCCTGTCGTAATCTGCCTCTTCATCAGATGCTACGTGTGATCAGGTACCTCTGTCCTCTACAACCCGCGCCTACCCGGAGAGACCAGCAGTCTGTTGCCGCTAACCCTGCTATTCTCCTCTGCTGCTAGAAGGGGACTCTCCTGTAAAGATCAGAGGACTTTATGATTTATTTGTCGCCCTCTCTGCGGGTTGTCTATTTTGTCAACCGATACATCTGAAGAGGATTTATGTCTTCCCTGTGTTTGGACATTAAAAGACTCTGTTTCTGTTAAACCGCTTTTGGGTCCTCACTCACCTGCATAACAATAGGTGCCATTCTTTGCATACCATAGGAAAACATCCCTGGTCTTTGTGGTTGAATCTGTGCTTGATATTCACTATTCGACTTACGGACCTTACAGATAATTGTATGTGTGGGGTACAGAGATGGGTTAGTCAAATCCTGTAAAACACTAATATTGTACAGAGAGTGAGCCCACGCAACGTATTATGTGACTTAAGCAAATTTGTACTCCTGAACTGATTTAGGCTTGCCATAACAAAACGATTGAATCTCTCAACTTCGACATTATGGGGTATTGTGTGTAGATCAGTGACACAATCTCAATTTAATCCATTTTAAATTCAGGCTGTAAAACAAAATGTGGAAAATGCCAAGGAGTGTGAATACTTTCTGGAGGCACTGTATATACTGTAATGTACTTAACACACGCCTTTTACCCACCAATAGACTCAGAGAAGTCACCCCTCAAACAGACACACTGACTTAGCCATCTGGCTAGAACCACACAGCGACACAATCACACTGACTCTAGCCACAAGGAAGTAAACTCTTTCCATTACAGTGTTCAGAAAAGAAACACATATCCCCAAAAAGGGCTTCTTGTGAATCGTACATGCACACTCAACTCAAACAAATGTCGATCCAGTTTTACAGCAGAATCATGTCATTCAGGTTGCGGTTTCCAACGTTTCCCTCGAAAACCTTCTGAATATTCTGAACGCCTGCCATGTCATGCAGGGATAACATTCTTCTCCTCCCACCCTGCCTGATTTACAAGGCATAATTTCTACCAGACCATTAGGACCCATACATTTGGTTTGATGACACCAATTAGCTGTGTCTTTAGCAACACAACAGGCCCCAGGCAGCAGTTATAGCGGGTGCAGCGAAATGCTTATGTTACTAGCTCATAACAATGCAATGTAATGTCAAACAAGTACACAAATAATACAAAATTATCCAGGAATGTCAGAACGAATCCAGTTCACAACTCAAATAGCAATGTTTTTATTTAACTAGGCAAGTCAGTTAAGAACCAATTCTTATTTACAATGATGGCCTACCTTGGCAAAACCAGGACGACGCTGGGCCAATTGTGCGCCACCCAATGGGACTCCCAATCACAGGCAGATGTTATACAGCCTGGATTCAAACCAGGGACTGTAGTGATGCCTCTTGCACTGAGATGCAGTGCATTAGACCGCTGCGCCACTCGGGAGCCCAAATCTAACAATAATCCAAAGGCAATTTAAATGTATATACTTCGGATGAATTTACACAAGCTATACTCAGAATCATATGTACAGCAGTAGATATTTTAGAGTGAGCTATGTCAAGAATCCTGTAAATAAATAAATATGTGGTGTGTATCAACAGTGTAACTATAATGACATGTAAAGTAGTAGAAATAATAGTTTGAGCTAAATCAATAATGTAGTATTTTAATAAATACACAGTACAAAACCCCATGACAAAATGGATAGAATTGCAGGAAATTAGCTTCCGGACCAGAGTCTGGAATATGAATAGATACACTGGGTGTACAAAACATTAGGAACATGTGTTCTTTCCATAACATAGACTGACCAGGTGAATCCAGGTAAAAGCTATAATCCCTTATTGATGTCGCCT
Source organism: Oncorhynchus nerka (assembly GCF_034236695.1). Classification (NCBI taxonomy): domain Eukaryota; kingdom Metazoa; phylum Chordata; class Actinopteri; order Salmoniformes; family Salmonidae; genus Oncorhynchus; species Oncorhynchus nerka. The sequence continues at coordinate 66,975,495 of NC_088405.1, read as the reverse complement.
GTTGCCACTTCAATCAGTGTAGATGAATGGGAAGAGACAGGATAAAGAAACATTTTTAAGCCTTGAGACAATTGAGACATGGATTGTGTATGTGTGCCATTCAGAGAGTGAATGGACAAGACAAAAGATTGAAGTGCCTTTGAATGGAGTATGGTAGTAGGTGCCAGGCGCACCAGTTTGAGTGTGTCAAGAACTGCGTGGGTTTTTCACGCTCAACAGTTCCCTGTGTGTATCTAGAATGGCCACCACCCAAAGGATATCCAGCCAGCTTGACACAACTGTGCAAAGCATTGATGTCAACATGGGCCAGCATCCCTGTGGAACACTTTCAACACCTTGTAGAGTCCATGCCCCGACGAACTGAGACTATTCTGAGGGCAATATTAGGAAGGTGTTGCTAATGTTTTGTACACTCAGTGTATGTATGTGAATGGTGTGTGTAGACAGTATGTGAAGAAAAAAAAGGTGTGTACTGCAGTAGTTACAGTGCCTTCAGAAAGTGTTCACACCACTTGACTTATTCCACATTGTTGCGTTACAGCCTGAATTCAAAATGGATTAAATATGTTTCAGCCATCTACACACAATACCCCACGATGACAAAAGTGGAAACCTGTTTTTATGCATTTATGTAAATGTATTGAAAATGAAATACATAAATATCTAATTTACATAAGTATTCACACCTCTTTGCTATGACACACCATATTGAGCTCAGGTGCATCCAATTTCCTTGATGTCACTACATCTTGATTGGAGTCCACCTGTGGCCAACTCAATTGTTTGGACATGATTTGGAAATAAACACACCTGTCTATATGAAGTCCCACTGTTGAAAGTGTATGTCAGAGCAGAAACTGTACCATGAATTCCAAAGAACTGTCCATAGATCTCTGAGATATAATTGTGATGATGGCATAAAGCACAGTACCGGTCAAAGGTTTGGACAGGCCTACTCATTCAAGGGTTTCTCTTTATTTTTTATTATTTTCTACATTGTAGAATAATAGTGAAGACATCAGCACTATGAAATAACACATATGGAATCATGTAGCAACCAAAAAAGTGTAAACAAGTGAAAATATATTTTATATTTGAGATTCTTCAAAGTAGCCACCCTTCGCATTAATGACAGCTTTGCACACTCTTGGCATTCTCTCAATCAGCTTCATCTGGAATGCTTTTCCAACAGTCTTGAAGGAGTTACCGCATATGCTGAGCACTTGTTGGCTGCTTTACCTTCACTCTGCGGTCCAACTCATCCCAAACCATCTCAATTGGGTTGAGGTTGGTTGATTGTGGAGGCCAGGTCATCTGATGCAGCACTCCATCACTCTCCTTTTTGGTCAAATAGTCCTTACACAGCCTGGAGGTGTGTTGCGTCATTGTTGTGTTGAAAAACAAATGATAGTCCCACTAAGCGCAAACCAGATGGGATTGTGTATTGCTGCAGAATGATGTGGTAGCTATGCTGTTAGAGTGAGCTTTGAATTGTAAATATCAGCAAAGCACCTCCACACCATCACACTCCATGCTTCATGGTGGGAACCACACATGCAGAGATTCACCTACTCTCAAATTTTGGACTCATCAGACCAAAGCACACATTTCCACCAGTCTAATGTCCATTGCTCTTGTTTCATGGCCCAAGAAAGTCTCTTCCTCTTATTGGTATCCTTTAGTAGTGGTGTCTTTGCAGCATTTCGACCATGAAGGCCTGATTCACGCAGTCTCCTCTGAACAGTTGATGTTGAGATGTGTCTGTTACTTGATCTCTGTGAAGCATTTATTTTGGCTTGATGGTTTTTGCGACTGCACTTGAAGAAACTTTCAAAGTTCTTGACATTTTCCGAATTGACTGTCTTGAAGTAATGATGGACTGTTGTTTCTCTTTACTTATTTGAGCTGTTCTTGCCATAATATGGACTTGGTATTTTACCAAATAGGGCTATCTTCTGAGCTTTTTGGTTATGAGCGGTGCAGTTGCCGTACCAGGCAGTGATACAGCCCGACAGGATGCTCTCAATTGTGCATCTGTAAAAGCTTGTGAGTTTGAGGGTTTTAGACATTTCTTTAGCGTTCTGAGGTTGAAGAGGCGCTGTTGCGCCTTCTTCACCACACTGTCTGTGTGGGTGGACCATTTCAGTTTGTCAGTGATGTGTATGCCGAGGAACTTGAAGCTTTCCACCTTTTCCACTGCGGTCCCATCGATATGGATAGGCGGGTGCTCCCTCTGCTGTTTCCTGAAGTCCACGATCATCTCCTTAGTTTTGTTGATGTTGAGTGAGAGGTTATTTTCCTGACACCACACTCCCAGAGCCCTCACTTCCTCCCTGTAGGCTGTCTCATCGTTGTTGGTAATCAAGTCTACTACTGTTGTCATCTGCAAACTTGATAATTGAGTTCGAGGCGTGCTTGGCCACGCAGCCATGGGTGAACAGGGAGTACAGGAGGGGGCCGAACACGCACCCTTGTTGGGCCCCAGAGTTGATGGTCAGCAAAGAGGATGTGTTGTTTCCTACCTTCACCACCTGGGGGCGACCCGTCAGGAAGTCCAGGACCCAGTTGCACAGGGCGGGGTTCAGACTCAGGGCCTCATTCTTGATGATGAGCTTGGAGGATACTATGGTGTTGAATGCTGAGCTATAGTCAATGAACAGCATTCTTACATGGGTATGCCTCTTGTCCAGATCGGACAGGACAGTGTGCAGTGTGATGGCGATTACATCATCTGTGGATCTATTGGGGCGGTAAGAAAATTGAAGTGGGTCTAAGGTGGCAGGTAAGGTGAGGTGATATGACCCTTGACTAGTTTCTCAAAGCACTTCATGATGACAGAGGTGAGTGCTACAGGGCGATAGTTATTTAGTTCAATTACCTTTGCTTTCTTAGGTACAGGGACAATGGTGGCCATCTTGAAGCATGTGGTGACAACAGACTGAGATAGGGAGAGATTGAATATATCTGTAAACACACCAGCCAGCTGGCCTAGATAGTATCCCTAGGATTCGGCTAGGGATACCATCTAGGCCGCCAGCCCTGCGAGGGTTAACACACTTAAATGTCTTACTCACGTCGGCCACGGAGAAGGAGAGCCCACAGACCTTGATAGCAGGCCACGTCGGTGGCACTGTATTATCCTCAAAGCGAGTGAAGAAGGTGTTCAGCTTGTCCGGAAGCAAGATGTCAGTGTCTGCGAAGTGGCTGGTTTTCCTTTTCTAATCCGTGATTGTATGTAGACCCTGCCACATACGTCTCATGTCTGAGCCGTTGAACTGGGACTCAACTTTGTCCCTATACCGACGTTTAGCCTGCTTGATTGCTTTGCGGAGGGAATAACTTCACTGTTTGTATTCTTCCATATTCCCAGTCTTTTTGCCCTGGTTAAATGCGATGGTTCACACTTTCAGTTTTGCTTGAATGCTCCCATCTATCCATCTATCTGGTTGGGGTAGATTTTAATAGTCACAGTGGGTACATCAACCCCTATGCATTTCCTGATAAACTCATTCGCCCTATCGGTATATGTGTAGATATTATTTTCTGAAGCTACTCTGAACATATCCCAGTCCGCATGATCAAAACAATCTTGAAGTGTGGATTCTGATTGGTCAGACCAACGTTGAATAGTGCTTACTACGGGTGCTTCCTGTTTGAGTTTCTGCCTATAGCAACATCATGCTATGGGGATGCTTTTCAGCGGCAGGGACTGGGAGACAGGAAAGGATCCATACCGGTTCCCCCACACATTGACTCTGTACCGGTAACCCCCTGTATATAGCCTCACTATTGTTATTTTACTGCTGGTCTTTAATTATTTGTTACTTTTATTTCTTACTTTTTTTAGGTTTTTCTTAAAAGTGCATTGTTGCTTAAGGGCTTGTAAGTAAGCCTTTCACTGTAAGATCTACACCTGTTGTATCCGGCGCATGTGACAAATAACATTTGATTTGATAGATTGAACAATGAGTGGAGCCAAATATAGGCAAATCCTTGATGAGAACATGCTTCAAAGTGCAAAAGACCTTGGACTGGGGGCGAAGATTTACATTCCAAGCTTACAGCCAAAGCAACACTGGGATGACTTCAGAACTAAAATGTCCCTGTGTGGCCCAGCCAAAGCCCAGACTTGAATCCCATTAAAAATCTTTGGAAAGACTTGAAGATTGCTGTTCCCTGCCACTCCCCATGTAACTTAACAGAGTTTGAGTAATCCCCAAATCCAGATGTGTAAAGTTTATACAGACATACCCAAGATGCTATAATCACAGCCAAAGGTGCTTCTACAAAGTATTGACTCAGTGGTATGAATAGTTACGTACTTTCTGTATTGAATTTTCAATCAATTAGCAAACATTTCTAAAAACATGTTTTCACCTTGTCATTATAGGGTATTGTTTGTGAGAAAAAATATATATATTTAGTCCATTTTGAATTTAGGCTGTACTCAACGAAGTATGGAATAAGTCTTAGTTCATGAATACTTTCTTAAGGCACTGTACATAGGATGAGCCATGAATAAAATACAGTTTAAACATATTAAGTGGGTAACCATTATTAAAGTGACCAGTGTTTTAATGGCTCTATGTACATTGGACAGCAGTCTCTAAGGTGCAGGGTAGAGTACTGAGTGGAGGCCGGCTAGTGATGACTGTTTAACAGTGTGATGGCCTGTTGATGTTGAGAGAGGTAATTCAAAGTGACTGATAGAAAACAGAACTCTGGTGTGGTTTGGGCATCCTCCCCACAGAACAGGGCTGCAGAGGGGATGGGCCTTCAGCAACCATCCTGACTGGCTGCCTCTGGCTGCCTCTGACCCACAAAAAAATCCTTGAGATGTTTGTGTTTGTAACCACCTTCACAAGCACATGACCGCTGTTCATTCTAGAAGAGATATAGTTAAAACACCTGTTCTTACTACTGAATACCACATGTGGGTACTTCTGTGTTTCAATGTATTGTGTATGTGGGATGGCCTTGATGTGACCCTCTGTGATCAGGGTTAACCACAGAGGCTACAGCTAAATTTCAGGGCTGAATATGGCTGTCTGTCTGACTCTGACACCGGGTCACCTCCCTTTGCAAGTAAAAATAAGTCACTAATTCACCGTGCATGATGTAACAGTGCAGTCAAGTGCTGCCAGAGAGACTGAAATTCTAGCCCCATTTATACTTGGTGCTAACATGAGTCCTTTGTTCTGATCTTGTGGGCACATTCAGAATGTGCCCACATTTTCAGAAATGTGTCTACACATGGTATTAAAATGTGTCTGTTAACCATCCACTGTGTCTGCATTGTTTACCTCCCTTATGTATGTTATATCACAGCAATTCTTTCAAAATAATATTTAATTATTGTAAAACACATATTGATGTAATCAGTCAATGGTGCCACCTGTCAATTATTTTAGAGAATGGAATAATTATGATTTACACTTGTAAGATATCCAAACACAATGTGTGTCTGACTACCTCCAGAGGTGGGCAGGATAATCTGATCACAATCAGATCACAATGTATCTTTTGATTGTGTCCACATTTTTAGACAGGTGTAAACAATCCGAATGTGTACAAGATCAGGGCAAAGGACGCAAGTTAGAACCAGGTATGAATGGGGCTTAAATGAATGATTTTCTTAATGCCATTGACCAAAAATGTCGAGGAGTTGCTGATATGTTGCTTGTCCCATTGTCTGGCAGAGTCTGTCTCTCTCTCTCTCTCACACACACACAGACACACACACACACGCATACATACATATACACACACACACCCTGACACACACACACTCAAACCCTGACATATACACACATACACACACACATATGCTGTGTTTGTTTCAAGTAAATCTGTAGTCAGCTGACAAACTCACACCTGGGTTTTTCTGAGCGTCTCAGTGTGACTCTGCTGCCTCTCTCATGCTGTGTGCCATGGACAGGCCTGACTGGGGACCAGACCTGACTTTGATCAGTAACCAGAGATGGTTACTCTCAGCCACAACCCCAGCCTATAGAACCCAACTAAGAGCAATGTGTTGGCCTACCACTGTGCCACCCTGCTGGGTAGGACTGACCCCTCAGAGCCTGTTGGGTTAGGGTTAGGGTTAGCTTAGCAGAGCAGCCCTCACCTTGTAACTACAACAGGACAAAAGGACAGTGGCCAGACCAGCTAATCTCAGCTCTCCCAATATAAAAGGAGAAACTCCCTGCAGGGAGGTGACTCCAATAAAGCCTCTTTGTTGTGAGGGGAGTTGACCACTAGGCTACGGCTACATCTCAGGCCAACATTAAAGGCTATGACTCTGGGTCACAGGGAAACAATCCCCCCTGTGGCTGGCTGTCCTCCAATTGCTGTTAGGTAAGAAAAGAGGAAATGGGTGAGACAAATTGGGAAATATTTAGTCGATTTAAAAGGATTTTATGAACTCCCTATGAAATGAGGCCTTATCCTTTATTCCAGTGAAGTGTACAAACACTTGAAAGGAAACTATTTAGAAGAAGAAGTGTTATGGAATTGAAGTGTTATGTTTTGCTCAGAAGTAGATGAGATCTCTGTTTGTTTTGTTCAGAATGGTCCCACCAGTATAATTCTTCCTGGCATTTAATGATCCCATTGCACTCTTTACAATCATTGATGCAATCGCAAAGAAAAAATAGAAACCAAATTCTTCTAGATTTGACTTGAGTTGAGTCCAGAATTGAGTGCAGGCATTTTAGAATAGGGTTCATGTAAATGTTTCTCAAGAAATTGACACATCTGAAAATGCCAGAATAGTCTGTGTATTTCTTGTGTTCGCTGCAATATTTGGTGGCAGTAATGTCCTCTGATGTGTCCAGCTTTCAGAGCACTCTTCAGGATGAGGGTCTTTGAGGAGAGGTGGTCATGGCATGTCATGTAATTATGAATTCTCCTTACTGAATGGCCATCTTGAAATGTTTCAGTTGCCATGGAGATGACATGTTTTATACATCCCTACCAACAAACTGGGGTTTTCTATCAATTCTATGTCTCTTTTCGGAAAACCCTTCCAATTAGCATTTCTGCAATACTTGGAAACAGATTTGATACTTGGAAACTGGAGAATAATTAGTTTAGTGAAGATAAATTATGCTATAACATTTCTCCTCTCGGTTAAGCTGTTTTCTTCTATTATGCCAACTATCTCAAACATAGTGGTATCTATGTATGAATGTATGAATATTTTGAACTGGATAAGCAATACACAGTTTTAACATCAACACCATTGAACTGGAAGTACAGTTATAAGAGGTGTTATGACGTAAAGTGAATAGGAACACAAGGAAAGGAGTCGAGCAAGCACTCTTGCTGATGATTCCCGAAATAAACCTCTGATTCCCTCCTGCTGAGAGAGAGTCAGAGGAGAGGAGGAGGAGGCCACCACAAGGAACAATAAGGAGAGTAAATATTTGGTCCATCTTTTTGCGGCGCTGAGTTTAGCTGTCACAGCAGATGGATGAAGAGACGGGGAAGATTGCATGGATTGGTGTGTGACTCCAGCATTACCCACCATAAACAAATCGTGTGTGAAGTGAAGTATGGTTTTAATTGGCGGTTTAAATGTTTACAGCATAGGCTATATCAAAGCCTCTATCGAATCTCTCTGTGTACATTACGTGGATGCTATTAGAAAAAAGGACAAGGTTTACATTAAAACATGTATACAGATGTAGGATCTTAATTTGATCACTCTTTTGTTGCTGAGCACAGCAGGAAATGCGAACTTGTAGTTTATTCAAGGTTTAAAAAGGCCTCTAAAGTTAGCAATTTCCACTTTAAAATGTCAGTCGTGATTTGCCCTAACATAAAATGTATCAACTCCTACAAAAAATGTTGATTAATTATAATCCACATAATAATGAACATTTCCTGTTACTGCAGGATTATTTTCCTGCTGTTGCAAACTGGCTCAAATTAAGATCCTGCGTGTGTACTTCAATAATTCATCGTTGTATTTCGAACACAAACAAACACATTTCTTTGACCTTGCCGTCTGTCAGCGTTCAGAGGCCCAACGTCCTTATTTCATTGATCAACTACCCAAAATAAACAAACAAGCTGATCTAGAATAGCCATGTGTTGGCTCTAGGCACCTGACACCAGCCTAATGCATTACAGTAGGGGAACTCTGCCACTGCTGACCAGGGTCAGTGTTCTCTCAGATGAAGAGAGAGAGTGAGGAGAAGAAGAGGAAAGGGGAACGGGGTTAGGGTGCATCCCAGGCCCCCCGTGAGTGTCTCTGAGCTCTGCTCCACATTAGGGTGGCAGTAAATCAGGCATTGTACCGCACCCTGCCGCCCCATGCTGGGGAAACCCTCTCTCACTGAGAGGGAAGGGAGCTGCTGTAGCATTAACATGTCACTGTAGATTAGCCTATACAGAGTTCATGTGTTTCTGTACCAGGTTATACTGTTTGCGTATACCAGTTAACTGTGAATCAGATCACATTTTTTAGGGGTGGTGTTCATGGGCTAAGAGAGGAGACTCCCTCTGGGAGATGTCATGTCTTGCTCACCTAGAAAACAGGAGGATTCCATGTTCTTTAGCAGATCCATACACTTTTTCAGTTGAACCTAAGTGACCGAAGAGGCAAAGAGGGCTGTACAGAGACAAGAGTACAATGGAATGTGCAGACCCTGATTCTCTTTAGTTTAACCCTCTCTCTCTTTCTCTCTCTTTCACCCACCTACACATACATACACATACACAGATAACAGAACCACATCCTAATGGGTACATTTTTCCTGCTCACCCACTGTTGGTGTTACATCTGCTTCTGCCACGCCCTCTACTGCTCATCCTGTGTCTCCTTGACCTGCCGCCACTCCCCCAGTGCTCTCTCCCTCTCCCTCTCTCTGTGTGTGTGTGTGATTGTGTGGGCGGAGACAGGTGTGCTGAGTTAGAGCAGATCCCCCACCAGCTGTAACCTGTTCCATAATCAAGACCTGGTTAAAGCTACACAACCCACAAATTGACTGGACTGCTGGAAAGGTAACCACTTGGAGTTCATTTCGTTACTCTGCCCCTGCCTTGTTTGTTCCCCAGTTCATTCCAGAATCTCCGGACCTGTCATCAGTTCCTCCCGAGTATCACGATCTAGCTCCTGTGTTCAGCAAGCACCGCGCCCCATCGCTGCCACCTCATCAGCCGTACGACTGCGCCATTGATCTCCAGCCTGGAGCTCCTTTTTCCAGTAGCCGGTTATTAAACCTCTCTATCCCCGCGCAAGAGGCTATGGGGAGGTACATCCAGGATTCTCTGGCTGCAGGACTTATCAAGCCATCTTCCTCCTCGGTGGGTGCTGGGTTTTTCTTTGTGAAGAAAAAGGATGGGTCACTAAGGCTGTGCATAGACTTCTGTGCGCTGAATAATATCACAGTAAAGAACAAGTACCCCTTGCCACTCATCAGCTCTGCTTTTGCCCCCCTCAATGGTGCCACGGTGTTTACCAAACTCGACCTCCAGAATGCCTACCACCTTGTCCGCATAAGAGAGGGGGACGCGTGGAAGACTGTGTTCAACACACCACTGAGTATTTGGTCATGCCTTTTGGTCTTACTAACACCCCTGCTGTTTTCCAGAACCTAGTCAATGATGTGCTGAGGGATGTGATTGGACGCTTTGTTTTTGTCTATTTGGATTTTTTTCCAAGGACCCTGAGGTTCATCAGCAACACGTTCACCAAGTTCTTCAACTGCTGTTGGAGAAAAGGCTTTTTTAAGCTGAAAAGTGTGAGTTCCATGCTGCCACTGTCTTTCCTGGGTTATATTATTGCACAGGGACAGTTACATATGGACCCCGCCAAGGTCATGGCAGTCACAGAGTGGCCTGCGCCCTCCAACCTGAAGCAGCTACAGCGTTTCCTGGGGTTTGCACATTTTTACAGACGTTTCATCCACAACTACAACCGTCTGGCTACACCTCTCACCACTGTCACCTCCACCTCCGTTCCACTGGACTCCTGTGGCAGAGGCAGCATTCCTGGAACTCAAGTGTCAAGCTTCACCTCCGCTCCGGTCCTTAATCAGCCCAACCCAGGACTCCAGTTCACCGTGGAGATGGATGCCTCTGACACCGGGGTAGGTGCTGTTCTGTCTCAACGTTCCCCCTCTGATCAGAAGGTCCACCCATGTACATTCTTTTCCCGTAAGCGCTCACCTGCAGAGAGGAATTTTGACATCGGAAACCAGGAACTCCTGGCAGTTAAGCTGGCTCTTGAGGAATGGCGTCACTGGCTGGAGGGCTCTGCCCCCCCCCCCTCCCCCATTCATCGTGTGGACTGACCATAAAAACCTGTCCTACATCCAGACCACCAAACATCTGAACTCCCAGCGAGCCAGGTGGGTCTTGTTCTTCGGTAGATTCAATTTAACACTCACTTATCGCCCGGTTCTAAGAATCCCAAGCCTGATGCCCTCTCCCGCCAGTTCACCACCGACAACACGGGAACCAAGCCAGAAACCATTGTGCCATCCACCTGCATCATTGCTGCCATCGCCTGGGAGATCAATTCCTGTATCCTCCAGGCTCAGCAGAACCAGCCTGACCCGTGTAACGGTCCTAGGAATGCTCTGTTTGTTCCAGATTGTGTTGTCTCTGAGGTTCTTCTGTGGGGCCATTCTACTTACCTCACCTGTCACACTGGTATGAACCGGACCCTCACCTTCCTGCATCAGCGCTACTGGTGGTCCACCAAGGAGGGATGTCCTGGAGTTTGTCTCACCCTGCTTGGTTTGTTCTCGGAACAAAACCTCTACTAAACCCACTTCTGGACTGCTGTGCCCTCTTCCCATAACCAGTCGCCCCTGGCCACACATAGCTCTGGACTTCGTCACAGGCCTTCCCCATCTAACGGTAACTTCGTAATCCTCACCATTATTGACAGGTTTTCCAAAGTGTCTCACTTCATTCCCCTCTCCAAGCTCCCGTCCTCCAGGGAGACTGCGGACCTGCTAGTATGCCATGTGTTTCGTCGGCATGGCATTCCCACTGACATCGTTTCCGACAGGGGACCCCAGGTAAGGAGATCCTTCTGTTCAGCTCTTGGTATCAATGTCAGTCTTTCTTCTGGATATCACCCCCAGACCAACGGCCAGACCAAATGGGCCAACCAAGAGATGGAAACTGCCCTACGCTGCGTGACTTCTGCTAACCCTTCCTCCTGGAGCGCTCAGCTACCCTGGGTTGAATATGCCCACAACACCCTCACCAATGCCTCGTCAGGTATGTCACCCTTCGAGTGTGCTCTGGGTTACCTACCCCTCTTGTTCCCTGCCAAATTGGTTGCGGTTCCCTCTGTCCAGAACCATCTGCGCCGTTGTCATCATACCTGGAGGAAGGCTCGGGCTGCCCTTTGCGCCTCCGGCAGGACCCAGTCCCAAGCCAACCATTGCCGGGTCTCAGCCCCAGTCTACACCCCAGGTCAAAAGGTATGGCTCTCATTAAAGGATCTGCCATTGAAGGTGGCATCGAAGAAACATTCCCTCCGATTTCATTGGTCCCTTTGAAAGTGTCATTAACCCCTCTGCTGTGCGCCTGAAACTCCCAGCCTCTCTCAGGATCCATCCTACCTTTCATGTATCCCTGATTAAACCTGTCTGCTCCAGTCCCCTGTCTCAGCCTGCAGCAGCTCCTCCACCCCCTCAGCTCATTGATGACCATCCTGCCTATACCATTCGGCAGATTTTGGATGTGCGCCGTCGGGGTCGTGGCTGGCAGTACCTGTTGGACTGGGAAGGATACGGACCGGAGGAGCGCTGCTGGGTGCTCCACCGTCACGTTCTGGACCCCTCCCTCTTACGTGATTTCTATACCTCACACCCAGATAAGCCAAGTGGTGCCGGTAGAAGGGGGTTACTGTTACATCTGCTCCTGTCATGCCCTCAACTGCTCATCCTGTGTCTCCTTGACCTGCTGCCACTCCCCCAGTGCTCTCTCCCTCTCTCTGATTGTGTGGGCGGAGACAGGTGTGCTCAGTCAGAGCAGATCCCCACCAGCTACAACCTGCCCATAATCAAGACCTCTACAAATACTCAATCCTGCCACTTCCACACTGCCAGATCGTAATCTCTGCTCAGTCAGTCTGTTTCTAGCCGTTTGTTACTATTAGATCCTGTTGTGCCTGTTTTCCTTGCCTGACACGGTTTTCCTCTCTGCTACAGTTCTGCCTGCTCTGACTCTGGTCCCTGTCTCCAGTCCCACGTCTCCTCATCCTGCTACTCTGCCCTGGATTCCCCTCTACTACTCCCTTGGATTCCCCTCCGGACCTGCTTACCCTGTCCCAACCCCTCTCGCTCCAGCCTCAGCCTCCTCACATGGTTTCCTGCAACCCGCCCGAGCTTCCCCTGGCCTGCACTCCATCTTCCCCCTGTGTTTCAATAAATACCTTGATTACTTCATCCCAGTCCCCTCGTCTGAGTCTGCTCTTGGGTTTCCCTGTTCCACTCCACATAACAGTTGGGTTGACGGGAGCTGGGTCCGGGTGTAGGCAGCGGTTATTTCCAGCTGGAAATCAATGTGGATACCTGGCAAAGGGGGTTGGGGCTGGGGCAGAGTGAAAGGGCCGGCACTGGAGCTGCAGTGAGCTGCAGTATGTAGCCAAGGGGATTAGAGGCACTGTCAGACAAAGGGCCGAGAGGTCGACAGGAAATGATCTATGTGCATAAAGGCAGGAGGCAGTGCAGCGAGTCCAGCTCCAATACCAACCCAGCACTGGGGGGAAAAAGGAAAGTGCAAGGTCAGTAGAGCGTTAGTGAGAGCACAAAGGAACAATAGAAAAAGATCTAGCAGAGGCCATCACATGGAGAGGAAGGGAAACAACTGCTCTAGGTAAAAAATATATATTTGAAAAAAAGAAATGGATTTCTTCCTTGTTCCCTACAGTACCTTTTGAATGACCAAGCTCAGTAGTCTTCCCTCTAGGGTATTTTCATTGAGAGACTTGGAATGCCTGTGGATTTGATGTCTGTCAGACATTTCCTCTTGGCTGTGTTTGGCAGGCAGGAGGTGGGGGCATTTGGTGGGTGGAGGGGCGCTGCGCATGAATGGTTCTTAGCAATATGTGCTGGCGGAGGAAAGACATTGCTCAGGCATGTGTTGGAGGAAATGCGGCAGTTTGGCGATGAGGCCCGTCCTGTGAAGTCAGAGTTTTAAAAAGGTGTTTTCCGAGTCATTGCTCTTTCTATTAGCAACAACAATCATAAGTCTGGTAATTGGTTCTGGCAGAAGAGATTTGCCTCACAATTAGACCAAGCTTTGAACCAAAACAAATGGAGTCTGCCAGTGCTTGCTGACCATCAGTAATACTTACCTGATAATGTTATGAGAAGGATCAGTGCCACTCCAATAATAGAGAACGTAAGAGACTCCAGTATTCCTGTATTTTCTTCTTCATATACTCCAATCTAAACACTCCATTCAAGCACGTCATGCATGTCGGAGGAGAGATGAGAAATAACAGCCACAAGCAAACTCGAGCCAAAAAACTAATAAACACGGCATATCAAAATCAAAAGGGCTTCAAAAGTGATATTCAGAAAGAGCTGACTATGATAGAACAACTAGATCCTTTCATGTGGGACAAGGACCATCATGTGCCCTCTGCAGCTTTCTCTCTCTCTTCTCTCTCTCACACACGTTCTCCTCTCTCTCTCTCTCTCCCTCCCTCTCTCTCTCTCTCTGATGGCAGAGGATCAAATGTCCAATGCTCTTCCCTTTCTTTCCACTGGTGTGCGTGGCCAAAGAGCTCTATTTTCATGTCATCAAACGAATGCAAACGCCTACCGTTGGCTAAACGGCGTTGGCACTTGGATTAGAAATAGTGCTTTGGTCAGATTTCATGAAAATAGATATCTTTGGCCACACACACCAGTGGTGGGTTTGGCGTCAAAATTAGAATGCATAAGCAGAAAAGAATCCCATACCTTCTGTAAAATATAGTGGTGAATCATTGATGCTATGTGGCTATTTTGCTTCCATTGGTCTTGGGGCCCTTGTTAAGGTCAACAGCTTAATGAACTTTACCCAGTACCTAGGACATTTTAGCCAGAAACCGGGTTGCCTCTACCAGGAGGCTGATACTTGATCTTCCAGCAAGACAATAACCCCAAGAAAAAATCTAAATTAATTGTTAATTGGCCACAAAAATCAACATTTTGTAATGGCCATCTCAGTTTCGACTTGAAACCCATTGAAAATCTATGGTTTGAATTGAAGAGGGCAGTCCATATGCGCAGATTAAGGATATTAAGGATCTGGAAGCATTCTGTATGGAGGAATGGTCCTTCATCCCTCCCAATGTGTTCTCCAGGAAAATGTTCAGTGCCGCTATCCTTGCAAGGTTAGGTATTGAAACAGGGGTGTCAATAATTTTGACCCCTACTTTTTGAGAAATAAATATATTACTTGATAAAAACATATTTCTCTGAGCAATTGTATTAATATAAAATAATATAATTTCAGAATTTATTTGATCGAACAAATAGCTCAGTATTTAAATGATTTATTTTATATAGTAATTTTTGCTCATCTTTATCAAGGGTGTCAATCATTTCCGACCCCACTGTACATATACAGTGAGTAAACAACAGTATATTAACAGTATATGAAGTAACCAGTGTTCAATGTCTTTATATACATTGGGCATTAGTCTCAAGGTGCAGGGCAGAGTACCGGGCAGGTAGCCGGCTAGTGATGGCTGTTCAACAGTCTGATGGCCTCTCACTCTCTTGGTCCCGGCTCTGATGCACCTCTGTCTGATAGATGGTAGCAGAGTGAACAGACCGTGGCTTGGGTGACTTAGGCCCTTAATGATCTTCTTGGCCTACCTTCGACACCGGATGCTGCAAATGTCCTGAAGGGCAGGCAGCGTGCCCCCAGTGATGCGTTGGGCTGACCGTACCACCCTCTGGAGAGCCAAGCGGTCAATGGGCGGTGCAGTTGCCGTACCAGGCAGGGATACAGGCTGACAGAATGTTCTCAATGGTGTATCTGTAGAAGTTTGTGCGTCTTCTTCACCACGGTGTTGGTGTGGTGTGGTGAGAAGATTTCATGTCCTCTGTGATGTGTGCACCTAGGAACTTGAAGCTTTTTACCCTCTCCACTGCGGCCCCATTGATGTAGCCATGTGCCATCAGTCTCTCGCAGTGCGCTCAATAACCTGCCTGCACTCCTCTGGGAGGTTGGGGAGAGAAAACATTCTGTGAGCAATTGAACCCTTGGCGCTAACAGTACTATTAACAGGGAGGACATTAGTTTGGCTTGATTTTATTTGCCTCCAGGCTGAAGGTCTTGATTTCTCTGGCATTGCTAAACAAAATGAACCGTAGTCACACATTTACCAAATCTGAATAATCTCTGATTCTTAAAATGTAAAACAAAATGCACATTGACACAGCACGAGCTGAGAGTCGAGTGTGGATATATTCCAAGAACAACAGAGCAACTACAAATCCATTAGCTATCTCATATGGAAGACGGTACCATTGAAAAGGCTTGGAAATGTATGCATGAATGCAGCCCAGGATTCTCCCCCTTGTTCTATCAACAGGGTCCAAATCATCTCCAGACCCCTTTTTTGTTCGCTGCTAATCAGGCTTTCTTAAGGCCATTTAACTGACATCTGTGCTCTGACACCCATCCAATGCAAACCAGGTGACAGAATAGAGAGAGAGAGGGGATAGAGAGAAGTGTGTGAGTGTACATAGCACATTCCACCCTCCTCCTCCAAAATGCCATAGAGGTCAATAACACAAGCAAACCATTTGAGATGTCTGGCAGAGAGCTCTTATCTTTGTCTGGCTGATAATAACATATCTGAAACCTATTTCTGCTGTAGTTTCATTATTTCTGATCACACATTACTTCGCTAAAAAAATAGATGGGGCATTGCAGTCTTTCTTAGGAATCTGTCCTCAATATTTGGATAGAATCCTACCCTGGATATTCTCTGTCAGTCTATGTTGCCTTCCCTTAAACAGGTCCCTTGTAGAAGCAGCACTACATCTCCCTCATAGATCAGCCTGACCTGAGCAGCAGCCGGTCATTACCAGAGCTGTCTCCCTGTCCTCTCAGATAACCCAGTCTGATTCCCAGTCAGGTTAAAGGCCCGGACACGCAGCTACACTTCATTGTGGAGTTGATGTAGACTGTTCTAAACATTAACTCATTTCCTAATGAGGCCCTTGTTTCAGACGATCATACTTATCTCAAAGCTTTGGCCCCGACGCACCTAACAGGGTGGACAAAGACATCTCCAAGTGTTGCTTAATGTAATTGATTGATAGCCATGATCTCAATTTGTTATATAGACTAGAGTGAACTGGGCCAACGGGAGTCCTGATCCTAAGCATCCTGTCTAGTCAATGAAGTCTGTTCTTGTCCCTCCGAATGTTCAAATCAAAGTTTATTGGTCACGTACACAGATTTGCAGGTGCTGAGAAATGGTTGTGTTTCTAGCTCCAACAGTGTAATAATACCAATCAAACATAAAAACATATTCAATACCATTGTAGCTAAATCACTGAGATCTTTATCTGCTATCCCTTACTACTTGATAGGGCCAAAATGTATCCAACATAAATAATTTAACCAAAGGTTTGCCAAGAAGACGTAGCGGACGAGTGGAGTGGTATCTGAAAGCCAGGTTAGAACAGCTATTGTTTGCGGGGTCCATTACTGTAATTCCCCTGGTCTTTTCCACCTGTCATAGGTAGTGATTGCAGAGGCAAAGCAGCAGCGATTGCGGATCACAAGTGCCACGCTGGCATGAAAGTCTTCAGGAAATCCCTCCAACAAAACGCCCGACAGGCACCAGCCACGGGGCCCCCGAATCCCTCTGCCCAGAACAGAACCATCAGAGGGGCT
Organism: Oncorhynchus nerka; assembly: GCF_034236695.1. NCBI lineage: Eukaryota > Metazoa > Chordata > Actinopteri > Salmoniformes > Salmonidae > Oncorhynchus > Oncorhynchus nerka. The sequence goes on along the minus strand of NC_088405.1, from coordinate 66,958,614 downwards.
GGGAGGCATGGGATGCAGAGCGGATTGTTGTAGGCTGAGGTAGCATGCTCGGTTTGGAGGGAGGATGGGGGAGAGAGGGTTGGCGTGGTATCAGTGGTTTGGAGGGTGATTGGGGGGGTTGTGGGCAGAAGCCGAAGCTGTAGTGGTAATCCCCAATTGGCAGGCTGAAGAGATGTGAGTGACTACGTTCTGAGGCCTTCCATCACAGGCTGAAGTGGTATGGGTCTGCTCTGTCAAACTCATGTCAAAGGGCCATGGAACCTTGGTTCCAGTCTCAAGGATATTTAACGAGCACTTTATGGTCGAGCTAGTTTATCACCCTCCAAACCACTGATACCACGCCAACCCTCTCTACCCCATCCTCCCTCCAAACCGAGCATGCTACCTCAACTATTGCCCCTTTGATGTTGCTGACCCGTTCCTCAGATAACTGACACCATTTTTTCCCTAAGTGTTCATTTTAATGGAAGCTGTCCTCCAAAGAGGAGAACCATGCACTTGATACCAGTCCTTGCTTGAATATAATTTTAGAGGTTGGCAGTGATGAAGTCAAAACACTAAAACTGAGTTATTTCTTTATCAGTAACAATGCCAAAAATAATATTCTAGTAAGCATGAATCATATCATAAAGCTGTTGTTTCAGATCTTCGTACACAAGTCAAGACACTTCTCTGGCCTGTGGGAATGCAGTTCATTTCTTGAGTCTCTCTGCATGCAGCAAAGCTATGAATCTTATATCGAACATGACACTAATGATTCTGTGAGTATCCATGTAAATTCCAAAGGGGAAAGGAGTTCATGTTGGAATTTGCTGTGCACCAGGATCAAAACTCATTGTCAATGGGCTACAACAGCTTGCAAAAATCTGGTTCCAACACAGAAGAGGAAAGATAAGGAAGAGAAAGTGGGAAAGAAAAGATGGAGGGATGCGAAGGAAAAATAGAGGGAATGAAAAGCAGTCCTTGGTCTAAAGTGATTAATCATCTGTTCAAATATTCATCTGTCTAACTTAACTGCAGTCAAGGGAAAAAAGAGCAGTGTCTCAGAGCGTGGTAATACACTCAACACAACTCCCTCACCCTGCCCCGTCAGGACCGTACCGGGATCCTCCATACAGCTTTTACCACTGAAGACCACATTGGAAAGAAGTGTTTAATGTGTTATCATCTTAGATCAAATATCTTCTTGATGTATGAATTATTTTTTTACCCAATATGAAGTCCAATCCAATCTAACAGCCTCTGTAGAGAGTGGCCTTCTGCTGCTTTACCATCGATCAGACTACTCTGACATTTGGAACAAAGCAAATGTATTTTGTATTGCCTGTGTTTATTTAATAGCTATTGGACACAGTCAAACAGCCTTGGCTGCAGCTGACAGCCCAGCATTTTGGAGACTAGAGCTTTCTTTAATCATTGACTGTCTTTAATTAAACAAAGCTTGTGTGTGACCAAATGCCACACACACAAACTGGGTCAATGGTCAACAAAACAAAGGAGATGATTGTGGACCTCAGGAAACAGCAGAGGGAGCACCCCCCTATCCACATCGACGGGACAATAGTGAAGAGGGTAGTACATTTTAAGTTCCTCGGTGCACACATCACGGACAAACTGAATTGGTCCACCCACACAGATAGCGTTGTGAAGAAGGCGCAGCAGCGCCTCTTCAACCTCAGGAGGCTGAAGAAATTCGGCTTGTCACCAAAAGCACTCACAAACTTCTACAGATGCACAATCGAGAGAATCCTGTCGGGCTGTATCAAGGCCATCAGACTGTTAAACAGCCACCACTAACATCGAGTGGCTGCTGCCAACATACTGACTCAACTCCAGCCACTTTAATAATGGAAATTGAAGTAAAAATGTATCACTAGCCACTTAATATAATGTTTACATACCCTACTCATCTCATATAGTGTACTCTATATCATCTAGCCATCTTCATGTAATACATGTATTTATTTTACTAGGAAAGTCAGTTAAGAACAAATTCTTATTTTCTATGATGGCCTAGGAACAGGTTAACTGCCTGTTCAGGGGTAGAACAACATATTTGTACCTTGTCAGCCCAGGGATTCAAACTTGCAACCTTTCAGTTACTAGTCCAACGCTCTAACCACTAGGCTACCCTGCCGCCCCACATATCACTAGCCACTTTAAACTATGCCACTTTTATGTTTACATACCCTACATTACTCATCTCATATGTATATACTGTACTCGGTACCATCTACTGCATCTTGCCTATGCCGTTCTGTACCATCACTCATTCATATATTCTTTATCCCTTTACACTTGTGTGTGTAAGGTAGTAGTTGTGGAATTGTTAGGTTAGGTTACTCGTTGGTTATTTCTGCATTGTCAGAACTGGAAGCACAAGCATTTCGCTACACTCGCATTAACATCTGCTAACCATGTGTATGTGACAAATAACATTTGATTAGATTTGGTTGTTGCTGTTAGGATCAGATCCAAATTATTTAGAGGGCTTCCACTCAGACATACCAATACCATCAACAACAGTACTCACACATACATGTAAAGTATGTGATCAGTATTCACAAACATACACATATCTGTACATGTACTGCTAAGAAGTATTCTATGCATGCCAAGCTATACGGAGGGTTCCCAAGCTATACAGAGGATACTCTAGCCAACAAACAGCAGAGATTTGAGGACACCGTTCCAACCTGAAACTGAGTGAGTAGTGTTTGGTCTGATGCTATTTTGAAAGCCAAGAATAAAAATTAAAATAAAAAAAATAAAAAATAAAGTACATTACAATGATATATTTTACTTTATGGGGTCTGAATGCTGAGTTAAGGCTCCCAGGCTTACAAGGACAGACCAGATACAAATGCAATTAGCACTAAAAGGCCTTTGGGCCCAACAAGTGTCAGGAGTCGTTGAAGCGTCCTCTGAACCCCCCACTGCTGTTCAAAGACCATTCACTGGCATTTTCTACAAGAAATCTGCCTCCAGAAATAAAAGCTTCTCCCAAGTGGGTGTGACATCTACTCCCGTTGCCTGCTGCACTGCTGCTTGGATTCCACCTGGTGATCTGTTCACTGTCTGCCCTGGCCTGTCTCCCCCTGTCTGGGACAGGTACCTCCACCACACTCACCCCTCTCTCCCAAGCTTTCGCTCTGTTAGGGCGAGTGACTCTGAACTTACAATGGCTAGCCCCAAGTCGTTATATATTTAATTTTTTTCTTGTGTGTTTTTCTATTTTGCTATTTGCCTCATGACTCCTGCATACTTTGTTGACTACAAACTTTCTTTACCCAACAGTGGGACAGACTATGTTTGTTCCCACACTCGGAACTCTGACTCTCTATTGGTTACACGTACTTTTGGCCTCCCATCCTATTCTAATCACCTCTCACCTGCTTTGTATTCATGTTACGTGATGTAATTGCTGTACAATATGATCTTGTTGCCATATAATGCACATTCAGATGTAATAAATCAGCACTGCAGAGCTCTCCCTGTCCTATGCCATGCCTTGATTGTATTACTGGTGATGACATCTGGAAATGTTCATGCACACCCTGGCCCACCTACTGTTGCTAGCCCCAATTCTGACTTGTGCTCTGATATCTGATACCTTGGGTTGTGCCGTGGCGGAGATCTTTGTGGGCTATACTCAGCCTTGTCTCAGGATGGTAAGTTGGTGGTTGAAGATATCCCTCTAGTGGTGTGGGGGCTGTGCTTTGGCAAAGTGGGTGGGGTTATATCCTTCCTGTTTGGCCCTGTCCGGGGGTGTCCTCGGATGGGGCCACAGTGTCTCCTGACCCCTCCTGTCTCAGCCTCCAGTATTTATGCTGCAGTAGTTTATGTGTTGGGGGGCTAGGGTCAGTTTGTTATATCTGGAGTACTTCTCCTGTCCTATTCGGTGTCCTGTGTGAATCTAAGTGTGCGTTCTCTAATTCTCTCCTTCTCTCTTTCTTTCTCTCTCTCGGAGGACCTGAGCCCTAAGACCATGCCCCAGGACTACCTGACATGATGACTCCTTGCTGTCCCCAGTCCACCTGGCCATGCTGCTGCTCCAGTTTCAACTGGCCTGGGCCCTAGGACCATGTCCCAGGACTACCTGACATGATGACTCCTTGCTGTCCCCAGTCCACCTGGCCATGCTGCTGCTCCAGTTTCAACTGTTCTGCCTTACTATTATTCAACCATGCTGGTCATTTATGAACATTTGAACATCTTGGCCACGTTCTGTTATAATCTCCACCCGGCACAGCCAGAAGAGGACTGGCCACCCCACATATGCTCTCTCTAATTCTCTCTTTCTTTCTCTCTCTCGGAGGACCTGAGCCCTAGGACCGTGCCCCAGGACTACCTAACATGATGACTCCTTGCTGTCCCCAGTCCACCTGACTGTGCTGCTGCTCCAGTTTCAACTGTTCTGCCTTATTATTATTCGACCATGCTGGTCATTTATGAACATTTGAACATCTTGGTCATGTTCTGTTATAATCTCTACCCGGCACAGCCAGAAGAGGACTGGCCACCCCACATAGCCTGGTTCCTCTCTAGGTTTCTTCCTAGGTTTTGGCCTTTCTAGGGAGTTTTTCCTAGCCACCGTGCTTTTACACCTGCATTGTTTGCTGTTTGGGGTTTTAGGCTGGGCTTCTGTACAGCACTTTGAGATATCAGCTGATGTACGAAGGGCTATATAAATACATTTGATTTGATTTGATTTGATTTTGATTTGATTTGATATCTGCTTCACTAATTTCTGCTCTCGTAAAAGCCTGTTTTTTTTGCACGTTAACGCTAGAAGCTTATTACCTAAAACGGATCAATTGAAAGTGTGGGTTCACAGCTCCAATCCAGATGTGTTGGTCATTACTGAGACGTGGTTAAGGAAGAGTGTTTTGAATACTGATGTTAACCTTTTGGGTTATAAACTTTTTCGGCAAGACAGATCTTCCAAAGGTGGAGGAGTGGCAATCTTTACCAAGGATCACCTTCAGTGCTTGGTTGTCTCCACCATGTCTGTCTCCAAACAATTTGATTTGCTGGTGTTAATAAGCATTACACTTTCAAATAGCTCTTTGTTGCCTGTTGCTGGGTACTATCATCCTCCATCAGCACCGGCCTGTATCCTACCTGCCTTAAGCTCCCTCCTGGCCCCTTACACTAAGTCTGAATTTGTCCTGCTAGGTGATCTAAACTGGGACATGCTTAAACCACCTGACCAGGTCCTATAGCAATGTGACTCCCTAAATCTTTCTCAGATTATCACCAATCCCACAAGGTAGGACTCCAAACACCCAGAAAAGGCTACTCTCCTCGATGTTATCCTCACAAATAATTGTGATAGGTATCAGTCTGGTGTTTTCTGTAATGACCTTAGTGATCACTGTTTTCCAGCCTGTGTTCGTAACGGCTGCTCAGTGAAACGACCTGTACTTATTTGTCATAGACTATTGCTAAAAAACTTTAATGAGCAAGCCTTCCTTCATGAACTGGCCTCTGGAAAATGGTATAGAATCAGCATGATCACCTCTGTTGAAGACAAACAGGCCCCCATAAAGAACATTTGAATTATAAACAGGTTCAGCCCCTGGTTCGACCGTGATCTTGCAGAGTTACTCCACCTCAAGAATTGCATTTGGCGAAAGGCTCGGCACGCGCATACTCGGGCTGACTGGCTATCGTTCAGGCAAATGAGAAATAAGTGCACTCAGTCTATCTGGTAGGCCAAATTTAGTAACTTTAAGGAGCAGTTCTCTCTCTTTGGGTCTAACCCCAAGAAGTTCTGGAAAATTATTAAAGACCTGGAGAATAATCCCTCCTCCTCACAGCTGCCCATGTCCCTTAACCTGTTGCTTCTACTCGGGACGCTTGCGTCCCAACTAGAGCTCTGGAAATGCAAATGCGCTACGCTAAATGCTAATAGTATTAGTTAAAACTCAAAAGTTCATTAAAATACACATGCAGGGTATCGAATTAAAGCTACACTCGTTGTGAATCCAGGCAACAAGTCAGATTTTTAAAATGCTTTTCGGCGAAAGCATGAGAAGCTATTATCTGATAGCATGCAACACCCCAAAAGACCCACAGGGGACGTAAACAAAATATCTAGCATTTCGGCGTTACACAAACCGCACAATAAAATAGAAAACATTCATTACCTTTCACCATCTTCTTTGTTGGCACTCCTAGATGTCCCATAAACACTATTTGGGTCTTTATTTCGATTAAATCGGTCCATATAAAGCCTAGATATCGTTATATGTAGACTGTGTGATAAACGAAAAAAACATCGTTTCAAAACGTAACGTCATTTTTTTAAATTCAAAAAGTCGACGATAAACTTTCACAAAACACTTCCGAAATACGTTTGTAATGCAACTTTAGGTATTAGTAAACGTTAATAAGCGATAAAATTCATCAGGAGGCAATGTAAAGATCATTAGCTGTCCGTCTGGAAAAATGTCCGGCTAGAAACTCAACGAAAATATCCGGTCCTAGACCGGATTAGATACGGTGTCCTGCATGTGTTTGACCAAGAAAAACTCGAAGGGAAATGACAAGACTCTAGACACCGTGTGGAAGCTGTAGGTACTGCAACCTCAGTCAATTAATTGTGGTTCACCTTTATCAATGGGATCAAGTAGCGCATGGATATATTTTCCCATTTTCAGTGATCAGTTTTTCCTGTGCTTTTCGATGTAAATGCCGTTCTGGTAAAGCCACAGCAGTGATTTAACCAGTTTTTTAAACGTCTGAGTGTTTTCTATCCACACAGACTAAGCAAATGCATATACTATATTCCTGGCATGAGTAGCAGGGCGCTGAAATGTTGCGCGATTTTTAACAGAATGTTCAAAAAAGTAGAGGGTCGACTGAAGAGGTTAATGTTGATGATGTGGGTGTTACTGACAAGAAGCACATGGCTCAGCTCTTTAATCACCACTTCATTAAGTCAGGATTCCTATTTGACTCAGCCATGCCTCCCATCTCCCAGCCCTTCTAATGCAACTATCCCTGGTGCTTCTCCCTCTTTTTCCTCTGCCCAGCTACAAAGTTTCTCCATGCAGGCAGTCACTGAGTCCGAGGTGCTAAAGGAGCTCCTTAAACTTGATCCCAAAAAACAATCTGGGTCAGATGGTTTAGACCCTTTCTTCTTTAAGTTTGCTGCCCCATAATCGCGAAGCCTATCTCCAACCTTTTAACCTGTCTCTCCGTTCTGGGAGGTTCCCATTGCTTGGAAGGCAGCCATAGTTCGTTCTTTATTTAAAGGGGAGATCAAGCTGATCCTAACTGTTATAGGCCTATTTCTGTTTTGCCCTGTTTATCAAAAGTGTTGGAAAAACGTGTCAATAATCAACTGACTGGCTTTCTTGATGCCATTCTTGTGGGCCAGCTAAGGAGTATTGGTGTCTCTAAGGGGTCTTTGGTCTGGTTTGCTAACTACCTCTCTCAAAGAGTTCAGTGTATAAAGTCATACAATCTGCTGTCTCAGCCACTGCCTGTCACCGAGGGAGTACCCCAAGGCTCAATCTTAGGCCCCACGCTCTTCTCAATTTACGTCAACAGTATAGCTCAGGTAGTAGGAAGCTCTCTCATCCATTTGTATGCAGATGATACAGTCTTATACTCAGCTGGCCCCTCCCCGGATTTTGTGTTAAATGCTCTACAACAAAGCTTTCTTAGTGTACAACAAGCTTTCTCTGCCATTAACCTTGTTCTGAACACCTCCAAAACAAAGGTAATGTGGTTTGGTAAGAAGAATGCCCCTCTTCCAACAGGTGTTTTTACTCCCTATGAGGGTTTAGAGCTTGAGGTAGTCACCTCATACAAGTACTTGGGAGTATGGCTAGATGGTGCACTGTCCTTCTCTCAGTACATATCAAAGCTGCAGGCTAAAGTTAAATCTAGACTTGGTTTCCTCTTCCTTTTTCACCCCAGCTTCCAAACTAACCCTGATTCAGATGACCATTTTACCTATGCTGGATTACGGAGGCATAATTTATAGATCGGCAGGGAAGGGTGCTCTCGAGCGGCTAGATGTTCTTTACCATTCGGTCATCAGATTTGCCACCAATGCTCCTTATAGGACACATCACTGCACTCTATACTCCTCTGTAAACTGGTCATCTCTGTATACCCGTCACAAGACCCATTGGTTGATGCTTATTTATAAAACCCTCTACTGCAGCCGTCATCCTGCACATACAACACCCGTTCTGCCAGTCACATTCTTTTAAAGGTCCCCAAAGCACACACATCCCTGAGTTGCTCCTCTTTTCAGTTCTCTGCACCTAGCGACTGGAACGAGCTGCAACAAACACTCCAACTGGACAGTTTTATCTCAATCTCTTCATTCAAAGACTCAATCATGGACACTCTTACTGACAGTTGTGGCTGCTTTGTATTATGTATTGTTGTCTCTACCTTCTTGCCCTTTGTGCTGTTGTCTGTGCCCAATAATGTTTTTACAATGTTTTGTGCTGCTACCATGTTGTGTTTCTACCATGTTGTTGTTATGTTGTGTTGCTACCATGCTGTGTTGTCATGTGTTGCTGCCTTGCTATGTTGTTGTCTTTAGGTCTCTCTTTATGTCGTGTTGTGTTGTGTCTCTCGTTGTGATATGTGTTTTGTCCTTATATTGTATTTATTTTTAATTTTTAATCCCAGGCCCCCGTCCCCGCAGGAACCCTATTTGCCTTTTGGTAGACCGTCATTGTAAATAATCATTTGTTCTTAACTGACATGCCTAGTTAAATCAAGGCTACATTTAAAAAAAAGATATATAATATTGAGGTTGGTCTCCCACCACTGGCGTTACAGCCATCTCTTTGTAAACACAGAGCTGAGGGTACTCAATCACGCACTGTGCTTCATAACATAAACAAAAACCTGGCCAATAAGCCTGCCGCTGTTAGTCCACAGCTTCTCCTTTCTCCTCCTCCCTTCCCACCCTTCCCCTCATCAAAGTCACACAGGCTTTGAAAAGACAGATGTTTGTTTCCGTCAGCAGAATTAATGAGAACATCAATTGCTCCCCCCAACAGACTGACTTCACCAGGCCAGCTCCTACTCTGCCTGGCCTGGAAAAGGGAAGTAAATATTAGGACATACTATTTAGAAGGGGCAGGAAATATTCAGGCCATGATCGGGGCATGAGAAGGGCAGATAACGTTCAGGGCAGGGTGGAGACAAGAGGCTGGATGGGGGGTCAGGGAAGGCAAGCAGAATCCAGACCTCTTGCGTCTCAGGATGATTAGACACTGATGGGGGGTTATGGGCATGACCGTTTGGGGGGAAATATTTGCTTGTCGTAATGAGAGGTCGATCCAAAATGAGGGAAATATTTGCTTATTGTAATGAGAGGTCGAGCCCAAAATGGCTTCCATGCCTCCCTGGGGGCACTGAGTAGCTGGTGTGACGACCCTCCCACTCTGTCTGCCGTATTCTGTCTTTGTTCTTGTTTCCTTATTAGGATGCCGGTGGGCGGAGTTGAGAGGGTCGTCAGCTACATGGGAAACACCTGAGCCAGGTGTCTCCCAGGATAAATAGACCTCTTCCACATTCATGGGGGAGACTCTCTCCATGCAGACACCTTTGTAGATTGTGGTGTGGTTCTTGGTGGCCGTTTGTTTGCTTTGGCACCTTTCAACACCCTGCATTATCACATTCATGCATGCAAAACACTCACTTACACTACTGATTACTGATTACACACACCATTGTATATTATATTTATTTGCTTTAGTTAATAAATATATATTTTGCTACTCCTTATCTCCACGTTGTCTCCCTTTGTTATGGGCTTTGAGCCGGTTCGTGACAAGTGGGGGCTCATCCAGGATCTTTGAACTACTGGTTTGGGAGACCGTGGAGGTACGTGTTTGCATATTGTGGTTGAGTTTGATAGGCCCAGTATTGGTTGCCTTTGTTGTTTGGTTTGTGTGCTGCGTTGGAGAGAGATAATGGTTAGTTTCCAGGCCCTGCCTAGCCTGTAAACTCTTGTTCTACTTTCTGTTGGGAAGTCAGTCTGAGGTGAGTAAATCGGCTGTGTACCTCGGTAGGAGATTGTGTAGGGTAGTGAAACTTGCTACCCGGAGCTATAGCCTTTTTCCCCCTGATAGGTTTAGCGACGTGTTTCATTTTTGGAATATGTTGGGCATGGTTAATGTTTGTTATTTTTGTGTGGTGTCTGTGGACTGAGCAGTTGTCTCGGGGGCACATCCGTGGCTTGGTGGAATTTGCCAGCATGCTGGGGAGTTCTATTTCCTTGCCAGCGGGATACAGTGCGTAAATTCCCACCGCAAATCTGCACGAAGACTAGGGTTGAGTTATTGTAGGTTTTGGGGAAGCTCCGTATCTCATCTCTCTTCTGTGGTACTCAGGGTGATTGTCAATTCTCGGGTTGTGGTCTGGTGTGCTCAGCAGAAGGGAAGAGCGAGAATTTTTTTTTTTTGTGTGATTATGGCGTCTTATGTAGATAAGTTCATTCGCTCTCCATCAGAGGAATTGTTAGATTTAGGTACTAAAGAACAGCTGTTGAAGGTCGCGGAACACTACAAGGTTGAGATTAGTGATAAACGTCTAAAGAATTCTATTGGGTTGATATTGAAGGCCAATCTGATGGAGTGGTATTCTTGAAGTTACCACTGGGCCAGCCTCTGCTGAGGATTTGTCGTCTCCCCATAACGTTACAATGGACATTCCATCGGTTAGTCCTAGTAGCCTTCTTTTTGAACAGCAGAAAGAACTGCTTTTGTTACAGCTGGAGCATGATCGTGAGAAGAGAGCATGATCGGCAGCATGATCGTGAGAAGCTAGAGCATGATCGTGTAAAATATGAAAAGGAATTGGCATTTAAACAAGAGATGGAGCGTGCTAAAATCAAATTGCAACAAGAACGTATAAAGTTGGTTAGGGAAGGAAAGATCTCAGGGGAGAGTTTGTTTTGGGAAGGTGACCCAGATTTACCTAGGGGTAGTTCCGCTTTTGGTCGTGCCCCAGAGACATTTGACATTGTTGGGAACTTACGGTTATTGCCTCGGTTTAATGAAAGGGACCCCGAGACATTCTTTTCGTTGTTTGAGCGGGTTGCTGACGCTAGGAGTTGGCCTGATTCTGACCGCACTTTAATGTTGCAGTGTGTGCTGACTGGTAAAGCGCAGGAAGCATATTCAGCTCTTAGTGTACACGATAGTGCCAGTTATGATAAAGTTAAAACGGCTGTGTTACAGATTTATGAATTGGTCCCTGAGGCTTACCGCCAACGATTTAGAACTTTAAAAAGGGATGATAACCGAACTCATGTTGAGTTTGCGCGACAGTTGTCTTTACAGTTTAATCGCTGGTGTTCCGCCTCTGCAGTTGTGACTTTCCAAGGGCTGTGTGATCTGATTATGTTAGAGCAATTTAAGGACACAATTCCTGATCGTATTGCCACGTATATTAATGAACAGAAAGTAAGAATGTTGCTGAAGCTGCAGTTTTGGCAGACGAGTATGTGTTGACTCACAAAGTATGTCACTGTTTTCCCTGCTATCCCGTTATCTGTAACCCGCTCAGATCTAATCAATGCGCAACGGGATGACCCCACGTTGGAAGAGTTGCGTGATCAAATTGTGCCTATAGAACAGTTGGGAGATGTCGCCCATGGCTATTTTTTCCAAGAGGATGTCCTGATGAGAAAGTGGGTGTCTCATGATAGTGTTTTTCTGGGGGAGGCAATTAGTCAGGTTGTTGTACCAGTTAAGCTTCATGAGTTGGTGTTGGAAACTTCTCACAGCGACGTTGCTGGACATATGGGGGTGAGGAAAACCTACAATCGCATATTAAGACATTTCTTTTGGCCTAGATTAAAGAGGGATGTTTCTGATTTTATCAAAACTTGTCACACCTGTCAATTAACTGGTAAGCCTAATCAAGCTATTAAACCAGTACCATTATTTCCTATTCCTGTACTCAGCCAACCTTTTGAGTATCTGATTATTGACTGTGTGGGTCCTCTGCCTCGTTCTAAAAAGGGTAGCAGTTACCTGTTCACTGTGATGTGTCAGACCACCCAGGTTCTTCAACAGCTCCATATTAAACACAATTTGTCTAGCGCCTATCACGCGCAAAGTCAAGGAGCACTGGAACGTTTCCTTCAAACACTTAAGTCTTTGTTGAGAGCTTATTGTACTGAGATGGATAAGGATTGGGAGGAGGGGTTGCCTTGTTTACTGTTAGCCGCTAGGGAAGTTTCACAGGAGAGCACAGGTTTCAGTCCAAATGACCTTGTGTTTGGACATAGGGTGCGTGGACTTTTATCTGTTCTCCAGGATGACTGGAAGTCTCCCGAGCCTCCTCAGTCCCTGTTATCGTATGTGTGTGATTTCCGGCGACGGCTGTACACCGCTGGTGAAATGGCTAAAGAGAAGTTATCATCTTCACAGGAGAGGATGAAGGGCATATTTGATCGCCGAACTGAGCCTCGTCACTTTAGTCCAGGTGACCAGGTTCTTGCTCTGCTGCCAATTGTTGGTTGTCCTTTTCAAGCCAAGTTTCAAGGTCCATATACAGTGGTGCACCAGTACACTGAGCAAAATTATCTAGTTGCCACTCCAGAACGGAGGAAAGCACACCAGCTGTGCCATGTAAATCTGTTAAAACCCTATTATGCACGTTCCTCTGAGACTGAACAGTGAGATTCTACAGAGGACGGTAAAACCTGTTCTTTTGGCTGATACCGTTGTTTCCTTGGGTTCTTGTCGTGCTAGATCTGTGCATGAGGAGGAAGATGTTCCTGGTCCTGACGATTGTATATTGCAGGGTAGATTGAAAAATTCAGAAACACTGGATATTTTAGACAGTCTTCTCACTCACCTACCTGTTGATGGGCGGAAAGAGATGGTTGGTCTGATTCAGAGATTTCCAAGTTTGTACGTGTAGGTGTATCAGAAAACAAACTTAATAGAACATGATATTGACATTGGAGGTGCTGACCCCATTCGTCAGCGGTTCTATAGAGTTTCTTCAGAGAAACTACGTTGTCTGGATGCTGAGGTCAAGTACATGCTGGAGAGTAAGATAGCAGAGCCTTCTTTCTCCAGTTGGGCTTCTCCCTGTATCTTGATCAGGAAACCGGATGGAACAAACCGTTTTTGTACGGACTACCGTAAGATAAACAGTGTCACAAAGCCAGATTCATTTCCTCTTCCTCGGATGGAGGACTGTGTTGATCAAGTCGGTGCAGCTAAGTTTGTGAGCAAATTTGACCTGTTAAAAGGCTATTGGCAGGTGCCACTGACGAGTAGGGCACGTGAAATCTATGAATCGCTGGAAGTGACTATGAATCGTTGTGAGTTGTAAAAATTAAGAAGGACCCTGATGTTCTTTTCGTTGGAGCTTGTAGCTGTTGGTCTTTTGTGCCATGTTCCTGAATGTTTACATGACTGACCATTGTTTCGGGTTGTCATGTTCTATCTTTCCTGTCTGTTCCCTCCTGGTCTTGTGTTCTTCTTTCCTCTTAAAATATTGCTTCCTATGCACAAAGGTTGCTGAGGTCTGGGGAGGAGGAGGTTGGTTGGTGCAGGTGGAGGTGTGAACACATAACCCCTCGTCAATTTGGGACGCAGAGGCCTGTGTCAATTTGGGACGCAGAGGCCAGTATGTTGTTCCGGGGTCCTTGTTGGTCCCCGGTTTTATGGGGGGGAATGTGACGACCCTCCCACTCTGTCTGCCGTATTCTGTCTTTGTTCTTGTTTCCTTATTAGGATGCCGGTGGGCGGAGTTGAGAGGGTCGTCAGCTACATGGGAAACACCTGAGCCAGGTGTCTCCCAGGATAAATAGACCTCTTCCACATTCATGGGGGAGACTCTCTCCATGCAGACACCTTTGTAGATTGTGTTGTGGTTCTTGGTGGCCTTTTGTTTGTTTGCTTTGGCACCTTTCAACACCCTGCATTATCACATTCATGCATGCAAAACACTCACTTACACTACTGATTACTGATTACACACACCATTGTATATTATATTTATTTGCTTTAGTTAATAAATATATATTTTGCTACTCCTTATCTCCACGTTGTCTCCCTTTGTTACGGGCTTTGAGCCGGTTCGTGACACTGGGTATTATAGGAGCATAGAACAGAGAGGGTTGGTAAAGTCTAATCAGCCAAGGACTGGGGATGGAAACAAAGAGACACACTCAGAAGGAAGACCCTGATTTCATCTCACCACTCTGGCCTGTACCATCCCCTCCCCCGTCTCTCTTCAGTATCCTCTGTTCCACCCCCACCACTACACAGTAACTCCCCCCTGCCTCAGCAAACACAGACCCTCTCTAGAATAACATATAGGGCCAAATTAAGATGGTGCACCGCATTCGTCATCTAGGCCTGTTATCCTCCGAAATAAAGACAAATACTCCTGCATTACATATCATGTTGCACATTATACATACCCAACCTTACAGGAAAAAACACATGAATTGTACATGTGAACCGGTGTGAAGTCTTCCAAAAACAAATGTTTTCAAGTGAACACGTGATCTTATGTGAAGTTGATGTGTTTTCCAAATGTGAACTCGTTGTTTTTCTTTAAGGGCATTCTCACCAGAGGAAAAAATACATTTTTGTTACATTGGCCGATTCATTGCAGTGTTCAGACTCAGAAAACAGAGGGGGTTGCTGTGCGATCATAGGCACCTCTCTTTTAGGGCAGCTTAAAGGATCTGCCTTCAGTAGACAAGGAGCCAGTGTTTGGTTGGACCCTAACAAGATTTTAATCTTGGGCCATTTTGAGGGCAGCGAGCAAAGTAATGAGAGTGTGTCTGCTAGCTGCTTGGTGTGCATCTAGCTTCACCACTTTATTTGGGTTTCATTTCCAAACACTTTCAATATGGCCCAGTAAATCAGTCACATCAGACACAGGTATGTTATAGTGGCCTGTGAATTTCCACTAGGATGTAGGCTGAGTAAACGGATCCTAGATCTGTGCCTAAGGGCCACTTCATTCTACCACAAACTTCAGAGTCATAGAAAAGGGATGATTTCAGCACCTTCACGAGACATATACTAAATAAAATATAAACGCAACATGCAACCATTTCAAAGATTTTACTGAGTTACAGTTCATATAAGGAAATCATTCATTAGGCCCTAGTCTATGGATTTCACATGACAGAGCAAGGGTGTAGCCATGGGTGGGTCTGGGAGGGCATAGGCCCACCCACTGGGGAGTGAGGTCCAGCCAATCAGAATAAGTTTTTCCCCACAAAAGGGCTTTATTACAGATATGAATACTCCTCAGTACCCCCCCCCCCCCCCCCTCTCAGACAATCCTGCAGGTGAAGAAGCCAGATGTGGACGTCCTGGGCTGAAGTGGTTACATGTGGTTTGCGGTTGTGAGGCCGGTTGGACGTACAGCCAAATTCTCTAGAACGACGTTGAAGGCGGCTTATGGTAGAGAAATGAACATTCACTCTGGAAACAGCTCTGGTAGACGTTCCTGCAGTCAGAAATGCCAATTGCATGCTCCCTCAAAACTTGAGACATCTGTGGCATTGTGTTGTGTGACAAAAATGCACATTTTAGTGGCCTTTTATTGTCCCCCAGCACAAGGTGCACCTGTATAATGATCATGCTGTTTAATCAGCTTTTTGATATGCCACACCAGTCAGGTGGATGGATTATCTTGGCAAAGGAGAAATGCTCAATAACAGACATGTAAACAAATTTGTCCACAAAACTTGATAGAAATAACCTTTTTGTGCGTATGGAAAATTTCTGGGACCTTTTATTTCAGCTCATGAAACATGGGACAAACACTTTACATGTTGTTTATATTTTTGTTCAGTGTACTACAATTTTCTATAGTGGATTATCAGATGATTGATGTTCATATTTGGTTACCAAATCATAAAAATCTATACTGAGAGATTTGTATTTTTAGTGTGGAAAAAAATAGGAATTGCCACCTATTCCCAGTTCATGTCTCTAATCAGACAATTCACAAGATCCTCAGTAGAAATCACTACTGCAAACACTCATAATCACACATAATGGCTTCACAGACTGCAATTTCTACTCAATCTTCACTAAATAGATGGCATTACCTCATCCACTGAAATAAACATGGAAGCAATTAAAGTAGCGGGGAATCTGGCTACTCAAACCTACCCATACATTGGATGGGAAGATATATTTAAATAAATGTGTGTGTGTGTGTGTGTGTGTTTATATATTTAATTTCCCCCTAATCACTTAAAATCCTTTATTTTTATTACTCTACAAAAGATTATGAAAACAGAGCACAGGTTGAAAGATTTGGAGGGCAGGTTGATTAAATTACTGTGATGCACTTGATTTGCAGTTAGGAGGGGGGACGTCTTAATTCTATACCTCAGCCATTCATTTGGGAACCAGAGAAAGTGGCCAGATATAAGGAATGCGACTGACTGGGTCATATAGTGAGCTCATGAGGGCAACCCACTTTAAGTCATATATAGTCTTCTAAAAGGTTGTTAGAACTGGAAAGCACCCTTATTGTTCAGCAGTGTAAAGGATTCGTACCAAGGCAGTGGCAGTTAGAGTATGGTTCCTTACCTATCCAATTAGCTACTCCAGACAGTAAAATTCCTATCATGCAATATGAAGGTATTAGCCTGACGAACATAGCAACGTATGAACATCGAAACGAGTAAGGGAAAAATGTTACGTCTGTGTTTCAGCCCAAGAATTCCTGAGAGCAGTAGGCTTGTGCCAGTCTTAACATTAAAGACCCCTTCTGTATATCTGTATATCACATTATAATACCATCAGGATAAATACATCACACATGGTGCTGAAATGACAGTGTTGTGTTGGAAGAATGAGATTTTGTTCTTAATAAACGGCTCGGGTTTCTTAGCTATCACTCTAACATGCTCACGTTACTGAAATAGCATAACAACAATGCTTAGCCAAACTACGGTGGCCCTTCAGGATAACAATACGGTGAGTCAAAAGACACACAGCAAACTCACGGGGTCTATATAACTGTGTGTGTGGTTGGGTATGTGTGTCTGTGTATGTGTGTGTGTGTGTGTGTGTGTGTGTGTGTGTGTGCGTGCGTGCCTGCGTGTGTATGTTTATGTGTGCGTGTCCTCAACCCTGCTCAGTAATGTCAATTAGTTAGCCATTTTCCCACTGGGTTTATTGACTCCTCAGGGTGCAGACTTCTCTGTAGGCCCTCTGTTCAGATCCACTGTGATTACACGGCTCGCTGTTAGCCTTTCCCAAAGCACTTAGCTCTCTGTGCCTCTTTCGTCCTCGCTCCCTCTCTTTTCGTCTTGCTATCTTACTTTCTCTTCACTCTGTTTTGGTAATACACCATTGACTCACACCTTTAAAAAGACACGGATGTTCTCAATGCATGGAGATTTATGTTCACTTTTTAAGTTTAATCGTAACAGTGTCAAAAAGCAGTATCATACAACGAGGCAATACATGGTTGTCAGCTTAAGTTAGTTTTGTGTAATGAAAATCTGTTTCCATTATAGAAACACCCTTACTGAAAAATCACATGAATTATACGTGAACACGTGAAGTGTTCCAAAAACACATGCTTTCATGTGATGTAAGTGATCTTAGAGCATTCGGAAAGTATTCAGACCCCTTCCCTTTTTTCACATTTTGTCACGTTACAGACTTATTCTAAAATGGATGAAATAAATGTTTTTTTGTTAGGGTATTTAGAGGTTAATGCAATTGGAACAAGTATCTAAAGACATTAATTAACATGAATGGTGTCCTTTTATCTAAATCACATGGCATGTTTCGTAACTCCTTCGTAACTACTTATTTTAGTGCTGAGACACTGTCAATAATGACTGCTCTCTATGTCAAGAATCTTGATCTTCAATATTATGAGAGCATCTGTATTGTGTCTATGATGATCGTTGACTGACTTGATTTTTGGGGGAAAGCACCATAGAAATAGAATAACCTGTAATTCTATCTCTCTGGAAAGTACCCATTATATCTACATATTTCTCCACTAAACCGACCTCCATAACCTTCCTTCACCAGTTCCCCTGATCCCCCATCTCACCCATCTTACCAGTTAGTCTTTATCTGGGATGTTCCTGTGCTATCTCCCAGGCAAGATGCCTCAGGACACATCCTAACTGCCCTGGAGCACCAGCCAGCTGCCTGATCTCAGAAAACAACAAAAGCAGCATTTAACAGCACATACTGCTGTGCCCTATTTACAAAGGGCTGGAGGGTGGGTGGTGAGTGGCTCACAAAAGTCCATTTACAGTATGGGTCAGTACATCTCAAAGCCTTTACTACTCCAGTCAAATTCTTTGTCTCCTTCGTTCACAGCAAGTATCTAGACCATAGGGTACACAAAGGTGACGGTCATTATTATGGTCTTGGCTGACATCAACCCCTAGAGATTTTCACTGCTGCCCATTAAACTCTCAGGCCAATTCACGCAGAGCCAGGGTCATACCAACTCTACTACCATCGCTCTGGCTAAACATATATCTCTGAAAAATACATAGAAATGTTAACTTTAGCGACAATTAGTTTGTGTTGATTTTTAATGTCTTGGGACTACGGGTGTTCTAAAGCTGCTGTGGTGGTGAAAGGCTGAGCAACAAAACTGCCTGGCCATTCTGTTCACATAAGCTCACAGCTCCTCGTCCGCTTCTCTCTGGACTTTGTGTAGAAAGAAAGAGAACAGACAGAATGTGTAACAAGTTTATTTTCTTTTAGCCACTAGTGGTCCTCTCTAAAATGGATACCCACATGAAAAAATACTACAGTTTCCTAGAGAATACTATAGTACTTACTAATAGTATTCTACAGTAAACTACACAGTATCCCTCGATATGTGTAGTACTTACTATAGAATTTTGTAGTATAATTTAGAATACCATAGTAAATACTACAGTATACTACAGTCCGTAAAAACACTAGAGTGTGCTTAAACACTACCGTTTGTCACGGTCTTCCTCCTCTTCATCTGAAGAGGAGAGGCGAGAAGGATCAGAGGACCAAAATGCGGCGTGGTATGTGTTCATAGTGAATTTTAATAAAGACTGAACACTGCAACACTATACAAAAGAGTAACAAAAACAATAAACCAATGACGACCGTGAAGCTACAAATGAGACCTGTGCTGACACAAGCCACTAACATAGACAATCACCCACAAACCAACAGTGCAACCCAGGCTACCTAAGTATGATTCTCAATCAGAGACAACTAATTACACCTGCCTCTGATTGAGAACCTTACTAGGCCGAAACATAGAAATCCCAAATCATAGAAAATCAAACATAGACTGCCCACCCAACTCACGCCCTGACCATACTAAATAAATACAAAAGAAAGGAAATAAAGGTCAGAACGTGACACCGTTTAACTATAGTAATAAACTATAGTATTTATTCATGTGGGTAGAATCAACCACACTTTCATGGATTATCTGAATTGTTTCACGGAGTGAAAGTATTTGTCAAGTCTTCTTAATTTCTGTTATTCTGTGAGATATTTCAACCATATTGTTCAATTAGACGTAGTAAGGTCAGATAGGGCTTCCTGAGTAGAGCATTGGTCTAAGGCACTGCATCGGGGTGCTAGCTGTGCCACTAGAGATTCTGGGTCCAGGCGCTGTCGCAGCTGGCCGTGACCAGGAGACCCATGATGTGGCGCACAATTGGCCCAGCGTCATCCGGGTTAGGGGAAGGTTTGGCTGGCAGGGATGTCCTTGTCCCATCTCGCACTAGCGACTCCTATGGCAGGGCGGGCGCAGTGCACGCTGACACATTCGCCAGGTGTATGGTGTTTCCTCCGACACATTGATGCGGATGGCTTCCGGGTTAAGTGGGCATTGTGTCAAGAAGCAGAGTGGCTTGGCTGGGTTGTGTTTCGTGGGACGCACGGCTCTCGGCCTTCGCCTCTCCCGAGTCCATACGGGAGTTGCAGCGATGAGACAAGACTGTAACTACCAATTGGATACCACGCAATTTGGGAGAAAAAAGAGGTACAAAAAAAATAGAAACAAGAAAGGTCAGATAGAGGTCAGTGGAATTGAAGCATGCTGACAGAACTCACAAGTGATTCTAAGGCATTGTAAATCTCTGGTAAAAAAATTCAGAGAATGATTTTCAGCAAGACTATTATTAGACTGAATTCATTATTGTGTTCACATATTGTTGTTTTTTATATTGGGTATACATTTAGGGGATTTATAGACTTATTAGAGTAAATATTTTGTTACAATGGAAACAACCTAGTCTCAGGGTAATTCTGTGAGGTGTGTGCGTACTGGTAGCGAAGTCAGGTGCAGGAGAGCAGAGAGTTGTGAACAGGCGCACACTTTATTGAGGCAGGAGAAACCAACAGATGGACACAACTGCGTCAAAACCTCCAGCCCATAGGCAAAAGTGCAAAACGCACAAAACCGTCACAATAATTTATGTTTAACAATAAACAACCTCGTGAACAACACGGTATAAGCAAACCAGTCTGGCGCGTCAACAGTTAACCTTTCTAGAGCACGGAAACCCTCGTCAACATTCCGCTGAACAGGCAGTGCGCGAAATTCAAAAATATTTTTCGGAAATATGTAACTTTCACACACAAGTCCAATACAGCATATGAAAGATAAACATCTTGTTAATCTACCCATCGTGTACGATTTCAGCGAAAGCACAACATATGATTATGTTAGGTCATAGCCAAGTCGAAAAAACACAGCCATTTTTCCAGCCAAAGATAGGAGTCACAAAAAGCAGAATTATAGATCAAATTAATCACTAACCTTTGATGATCTTCATCAGATGACACTCATAGGACATCATGTTACACAATACATGTATGTTTTGTTCGATAATGTGCATATTTATATCCAAAAATCTCAGTTTACATTGGCGCCTTACGTGCAGTAATGTTTTGATTCCAAAACATCCTGTGTTTTTGCAGAAATACTCATAATAAACATTGATAAAAAATACAAGTGTTATTCACAGAATTAAAGATAGACTTCTCCTTAATGCAACCGCAGTGTCAGATTTCAAAAAAACTTTACGGAAAAAGCATAATCTGAGAACGGCGCTCAAAACCCAAAACAGCCAGACGAATATCCTCCATTTTGGAGTCAAAAAAGTTAGAAACAACACCATAAATATTCACTTACCTTTGATGATCTTCATCAGAAGGCACTCCCAGGAATCCCAGTTTGACAATAAATGACTGATTAGTTCCATAAAGTTCCATGAAGTCCATCATTTATGTTCAAATAGCCACTTGTTGTTAGCGTGTTCAGCCCAGTAATCCATCTTCATGAGGCGCAGGCACTTCATCCAGACAAAAACTCGAAAAGTTTGGTTACAGTCCTTTAGAAACATGTCAAACGATGTATGGAATCAATCTTTAGGATGTTTTTAACATAAAACCTCAATAATGTTCCAACAGGAGAATTCCTTTGTCTTCAGAATAGCACTGGAACGATAGGTAACTCTGTCGGGAGTGCGCGTCATGAGACCAAGGCACTCTGCCAGACCACTGACTCAACGAGGTCTCATGAGCCCCTCCTTTATAGTAGAATCCTCATTCAAGTTTCTAAAGACGGTTGACATCTAGGGGAAGCCGTATGAAGTGCAACTTTATCCATATCTCACGGTGTATTCAGTAGGCCAAGCTTTGAAAAACTACAAACCTCAGATGTCCCACTTCCTGGTTGGATTTTTCTCAGGTTTTCGCCTGCCATATGAGTACTGTTATACTCACAGGCATCATTCAAACAGTTTTAGAAACTTCAGAGTGTTTTCTATCCAATACTAATAATAATATGCATATATTAGCATCTGGGACAGAGTAGGAGGCAGTTCACTCTGGGCACGCTATTCATCCAAAAGTGAAAATGATGCCCCCTATCCCAAAAAGGTTAACATGTAACACAAACAATTTCACACAAAGACATGAGGGGGAACGGAGGAATAAATACATGCAGTGTGATTGGGGAATGAAAACCAGGTGTGCAGGGAACAAGACAAAACAAATGGATCAATGAAAAATGGAGCGGCGATGGCTAGAAAACCGGTGACGTCGACCACCGAACGCTGCCCAAACAAGGAGAGGAGCCGACTTCGGCGGAAGTCATGACAAATTCGTAGGATTTATATCTGTTCCCTCCATTTAGTACAATATATTACGTTTGGCTACATTAATAGCGGTTGTATAATTTCATACGAATTAGAAGACGTATTGTATCATCCGTCTTAGAGACTCTGCAGATCTTACACAATGCAATGATCCGGAGCGTAACGCAGTATATCTAAAAAAAAAAAAATTCTCACAAAAACGGGCGGCTTCTTATGTAGTCCTGCTTATGCTGCTCACAACACAGTTTTGCTCCATTCAAATACTGTAAGGGGATGGAGAGTTCCTTGCACAGCCGTGTGGGTTGTGTTGTGTGTGTGTAGGCAATGAATCTGTATTTTACCACCAAACTCGCTTGGTTCATTGATCTGATCTTTAGGCTATGCATCATAGAACAGTCTATTTTGCATTGGTAACAAATATCGCCCTTTGAGCGCATTCCTATGCTTAGACGTTACTGATGCCTGACAGCTCTTACAATGCCTGGATAGGTATTTAAGTATCAGCTAACCTAATCATATGTTACAGCTATTTGTCAGTCGATGACACAGTTGATGACATGGCACACAACCATTGGTTGTTGCTTCACCATGCCTTAGCTGTGGAACGCACCCTTTCTCAACGAGGCTGTATTTTACCACCAAATTCTCTTGGTTGAAATGGAACCAGAAAAATGTATTTTATTCCTCTTTCTCTTTAGGTCTATTCTATCAATTTAAACTGCTCTAAAAAATAATCACCAGTGTTGCTATAAATCCATGAAAACAAAAGTGATGAAAATGTAAACGCCGTTCCTTGATCTATAGGCTATGCATCAAAGTAGCATATTTTGTGTTGATACCCAAATATAAACCTAACAACTGTTCAGACAATAAACCAAACAACATTGTAGCCTTCTTAGAATCCCCACCAAAGGTATTTTGTTTAGAAATAATAACTACCCTATTTTAGGATATTTTGAAACTGTAAAAAGAGTTGCTAGCCGTGTGGATTTTATCCAGGAGCAAAGATTATGACATTTTATTTTTAGCTGATATGGGAGTGAATTACATTCAGGCAGCATATTAAACTGGTATAATGTTGAAGGGTGTGCTTGAAACGATGCACATAACTCTGCAATGTTGGGTTGTATTGGAGAGAGTCTCAGTCTTAAATCATTTTCCACACACGGTCTGTGCCTGTATTTAGTTTTCATGCTAGTGAGGGACGAGAATCCACTCTTACATAGGTACGTGGTTGCAAAGGGCATCAGTGTCTTAACAATGCGATTTGCCAAGGCAGGATACTCTGAGCGCAGCCCTATCCAAAAATCTGTCAGTGGCTTCTGATTAAATTACATTTTCACAGAACTGCTTGTTGCAATTTCGATCAGACTCTCTTGTTCAGATATCGGTAAGTGGACTGGAGGCAGGGCATGAAAGGGATAACGAATCCAATTGTTTGTGTCATCCGTTTTGGGAAAGTACCTGTGTAATTGCACACCCAGCTCGCTCAGCTCGCTTGTCCGAAAAGCTTTAGTTCATTTGCACACAAAAAAACATACAATGACGGAAAGACCTGTGTGTTGTCCTTGTTAATGCAGACAGAAAAGAGCTCCAACATCTTAATCAGAGCCTCAATTTTGTACCGCACATTGAATATACGTAGTTGCAGAGAGTCCCTGTAAATCTCGATTCAGATAATTCAGGTGAGAAAAAACATCACCTAGATAGGCCTGTCGTGTGAGAAACTCGTCATCAAGCTGTCAGACAAGTGAAAATTATGGTCGGTAAAGAAAACTTTGTGCTCGTCTCTCAATTTTAAAAAAAATGTCAATACTTTACCCCTTGATAACCAGCGCACTTCTGTATGTTGTAAAAGTGTTACATGTTCGCTGCCCATATCATTGCATAATGCAGAAAATATGTGAGACTTCAGCGGCCTTGCTGTAACAAAGTTAACCATTTTCACTGTAGTGTCCAAAACGTCTTTCAAGCTGTCAGGCATTCCCTTGGCAGCAAGAGTCTCTCGGTGGATGCTGCAGTGTACCCAAGTGGTGTCGAAAGCAACTGCTTGCACGTTCGTTACCACTCCACTATGTCTCCCTGTCATGGCTTTTGCGCCATCAGTACAGATACCACCACATCTTGACCACCAAATCCATTTGATGTCACAAAGCTGTCCAGTACTTTAAAAAATATCCTCTCATGTTGTCCTGGTTTCCAGTGGTTTGCAGAAGAGGATGTCTTCCTTAATAAACATAAATTACATATACCAGGAGCTGTGCCAGGCCCACCACGTCTGTTGACTCATCCAGCTGTAACGCATATAATTCACTGGCTTGTATGCGAAGCAGTAATTGTTTCAAAACATCTCCTGCCATGTCACTGATGCGTCTTGAAACAGTGTTGTTTGATGGAAGAATTGTCTGTATAGTCTTTTGGGCCTTTTCCCACAGCATTGTCTCAGCCATACCCACAGCAGCAGGAATAATGAAGTCCTCCACAATAATCAAATCAAATCAAATATGGGGCTTGCCTCTCCTAGCCACCCGGTAGCTCACCATATAAGATGCTTCTAGCCCCTTCTTATTAATGGTATCTGTTGCTTTAATACATCTTACTATTTGTAAGTCGTCTTAATTCTCGCTCAAAAAACTCACGGGGCTTATTTTTTAAATTGTCACGTTTTGTTTCTAAATGTCTGCGCAAGAGAGATGGTTTCTCACAAGAGAGTAACGGTTAATGTGATTGGATGTTAATTATTTGACTAGGCTACCTGTATCTGACATTGTGTTGTTATTTTGCTGAACACTTTTTATTTTTGGCAGAGAAAAGGCTACTCAGGTGATAAAAAAACCTCACCCAAATGTATAGCCCCGTTGGAAAATATAAATGTACTGTTTGAAAATGTGAAGAATTTATATTTATTTTTTGAATTAATTATTATTTTCTTTATTTTTTCAAATGTGAATCAGATTTTTATTTGGTATACCCCAGTTTGGAATACCTGGTGTACACCATTAGACCATTAGTACATTACAAATCAAATATGTCTTGGAGGTGCTCAAAAATACGTATAGTCTACTTCGTATGGCTCTAAGGCCAGGCTGTGGAAAATCCTTCATATTACCATTAGTAAAAGGGCACTGTCTTTAGCTTTCTGTTCAAAGGGTCAAGTGGAGGCCTTGTGAAAGGATGGTGTTTACTATTGCACTCCAAGTCAAGAGTCAACATACAGCCATATACTGTCCATTCACATCACACCCACACACACCAACATGGACTCAGGGGTAGATGTAACATAGTAAACGAAAATCCAGGACATTCAAATTAGTATGATATGTTACGTTGTATTAATTTGCGGATGTCCTTCATCCATTTCGGATGATATGTTCCGAATTACAATTCATATATGTTACGGATTACAGTTCGTATGATATGTTACGAATTACAATATGTATGATATGTTAAGAATTGCAATTCTTACAATATGTTATGAATTTGCAATACGTATGATATGTTACGAATTCTAGCTAACTTTAGCTAGGTGGCTAACGTTAGCTAGGCTTAGGGTTAAGGGTTAAAGGTAGGGTTAGGAGTTAGGGTAATCGTACATGCTAAGTAGTTGCAAAGTTGCTAAAATGCTGAAGTTGTCCGAGATGAGATTCAAACACGCAACCTTTGTGTTCCTAGACATTTGTGTTATACGCCTACCCACCCAGTCCAACCACCCTCCTTTAGTTTTTGCCCTAAGTAACCCTTCTGTCTTATGTAACCATACCAAACGTAACATATCATACTAATTTGAGTGTCCCGGTTTCCATTTTCTATGTTACATCTAGTCTATGAGACCAGAATGCACACAGTCTTTGAAAGCGTGGCTTTAGTGGACTCACTGTTCACTATTCTACTCTAGCTCTCCACGCGCTCCCTCCTCCAACACCCATTTACCCCCCACACCCATTCCCCATCACGACAGATTGTGTCCATTCTTACTTGCTGGCACTGCTTTTGGAATGCTGACAGATGGAATCTTCAAAGGGCGTCCTGTGAACCTAAGTAGATAGTGTCCATTGTTCACTCCTTCTACACTGTGTTTCTATATACAGTATGTACTGTTCTAACACAGCATGAAAAGAGGGTTATGTATCCATGACACTGGCTTGTCTGGATTACAGGAAACATTGTGGGTGCGTTCGAGCGGATCGCTTTTGTCAAAATGTTGACCAACGTTGGTCACCGCCTTTCAAAGTGTGTTGCATTATGGTATAAAAATTGTCCGACTTGCAACAACATGTCAACTGCATGACCTTTACAACAACCACTTGATCAAAGGTCATGATCTTTTGATTGCAGTTGACTGGACATTTAAACCGTTTGCTCCTCACCAACTGCAACTTGGAGTCGGAACCAAAGCATTGTTCGAGACAACCTTCTGCTTTTTTGGAAGCAAAAGGCACTACATGCTCATAAATGGTTGATGTCGCCAACTATCATTGGTTGTTATCAATGCAATGTTTACTTTATTCTTACATCCTTAGGATCTAATTACATAGGACTACATACATAAATAAATGAAATATCCTACTGTACCTATCTAGATGTAATGTTGTGTCCCATGTTATAGTCTACAATTTGTCTTGTATGTAATATTGCTGTCACCAAACAAATGCAAAATTGTTGATTGTCTATTAAGTGTGAATAAAATAGAATGCGTATTGTAAGCTACATGTGGGTTATTTTAGGGGATTTCTACACTGGCAATTTTAGAGGCTTAATCTGTGTCCGGGAAATGGACTCTTAATGAGCAGACAAATTACCAGGATGTGTACTCAGAACATGCGCTGACCTGCTGGCAAGTGTCTTCAGTGACATTTTCAACCTCTCTCTGACCCAGTCTGTATGACTTACATGTTTCAAGCAGACCACCATAGTCCCTGTGCTCAAGAACACCAAGGTAACCTGCCTAAAGGGCTATCCCCCCGTAGCACTCACATCTGTAGCCATGAAATGCTTTGAAAGGCTGGTCATGGCTCACATCCACACCATCATCCCAGACACCCTGGACCCACTCCAATTCGCATACCGCCCTAACAAATCTGCAGATGACTCAGTCTTTATTGCACTCCACACTGTCCTTTCCCACTTGGACAAAAGGCACCTACAGTATGTGAAAATGCTGTTTATTGACAATAGCTCAGCGTTCAACACTATAGTGCCCTCCAAGCTCATAACTAAGCTAAGGACCATGGGACTGAACACATCCCCCTGCAACTGGAACCTGGACTTCCTGATGGGACATCCCCAGGTGGTGAGGGTAGGCAACAACACATTTGCCACACTGACCCTCAACACGGGTGCCCCTCAGGGGTGTATGCTTAGTCCCCTCCTCTACTCCCTGTTCACCAATGACTGTGTGGCAGGGCACAACTCCAACGACGATGAGACAGCCTATAGGGAGGAAGTTAGAGACCTGGTAGTGTTGTGCCAGGACATCAACTTCAGCAAGACAATGGAGCTGATCGTGGACTACAGGAAACAGAAGGCCAAGCACTCATCATCGACAGGGCGGTAGTCCACATCACTAAGGATCTATCACGGTCCAAACACACCAACACAGTCGTGGAGAGGGCACGAAAACACATCTCCCCCTCAAGACGCTGAAAATATTTGGCATGGGTCCTCAGGTCCTCAAAACATTTTACACCTGCCCCATTGAGAGTACCTTGACTGGGTGCATCACCGCTTGGTATGGCAACCACTTAGCATCTGACCACAAGGCGCTACAGAGAGTATTGCGTACAGCCCAGTTCATCACTGGGGCTGAACTCCCTACCATCCAGAACATCTATACCAGGCAGTGTCAGAGGAAGGCCCTAAAAATTGTGAAAGACTCCAGCCACCCAGACTATTCTCTCTGCTACCACATGGCAAGCGGTACCGATGCACCAAGTTGGGAACCAACAGGACTCTGAACAGCTTCTACCCCCAAGGCATAAGACTGCTAAATTAACCAAACCCTGAACAGCTTCTACCCCCAAGGCATAAGACTGCTAAATTAACCAAATAGCTAGCCGGACTATCTGCATTGACTTTTTTTGCACAAACTTTTTTGACTGATCACATACGCTGCTGCTACTGTTTACTATCTGTCACTTTATTCCTAGTTATATGTCCATATATAACTCAATTACCTCGTACCACTGCATATCTACTCTGTACTGGTACCCCTTGTATAATGCCAAGTTATCGTTACTCATTGTGTATCTACTATTACGTTATTGTTACGTGTTTTATTGTTCTATTATTTCTCTCTGCATTGTTGGGAAGGGCCTGTAAGTAAGCATTTCACTGTTAGTCCACACCTGTTGTTTACATGAAATTATACTAGATTTGATTTGAAGTACCCCAGACAACAGTCGTGGGTTCAATACCAAGTGCATTTGAGTGCTTGGCATATTACTTGGCATATTGTTTACCCAGTAATTTATGTGAACTGATGTACATGTAGTGTGTAGTATAATTATTGTCATGTTTTTTACCCAGTAACTTACCCTGAGTGCTTTGTCATTCATGTGATTGAATAAAATGCTGTTCTTTACATGCTTACTGACAAAAGCAACATCAAGGTTGAGAATTAAATAAATTCACTGCAGTCTATAGTGATGATGACATGCAATCAATTACCATACAGGAAGAATCTTTGTGGACTCCATTTAATCACATCTGTTATAATTCCATGTTGCACAATCACAAATAATAATGAGGAAGGTACAAGGCATGAAGTAATGGCAAGTAACAGGGGAGGCTAGCATTTTTTGGTGGGTATGATATTTGTGCGTCTGTAACTTTCTCACTCATCATTATTGACGATTCATTTCAGGACTATCCGTAATCATGCTAGCATCCACATTAATGTACATGTTTAGAAGTGTTTAGAAACATATGCTATTCTTATTTACAATGTAAATGATTCCAAAGTGTCACAATACATTATTTACTATTAATTTCTATTGGGCACAAAATGATCTGAAACACAACCAGAACAAACAGCAAATGCATCCAACAAATTTGTAGTGTCACAAGCTTGATGCAATCATTGCGTGTTAGTCAAAAGTTTGGACACACCTAGTCATTCAAGGGTTTTTCTTTATTTTTTACTATTTTCTACATTGTAGAATAGTAGTGAAGACGTCAAAACTATGAAATAACACATTTGGAATCATGTAGTAACCAAAAAAGTCTTAAACAAATATTTTATATTTCAGACACATCAATGTATTCACCCCTTGCCTTGTTGATAGCTTTGCTGTAATTCCTAAACGGTTGACCCGATATGGATGAAAATAACCTGAAATTAAAGCTGACAGTCTGCACTTTAACCTCATCGCCGTATAATTTCAAATCTAAAGTGCTGTAGTACAGAACCAAAAGAAGACAAAATGCTTCACTGTGCCAATAATTACAGAGGGCTCTGTATGTTCTCATTCTAGCAGCCTGTGCACTCACTACCTGCTAATATTATGAGAAAACCATCACAAAAATACAAAACAAGTCCTGTGAATGTTAGAAAGAGCTTGGCATGGTATCTTATTTCCTTATCATCAAAATATGAATTCTTTAGAACATGTTGATCATGTTTAGCTTTGGGTAGAAGTGTAATTTTGATAACATCACCTTTATCGAAAATAACAAAGGCAATTTTTATTTTTCCTTTATTTAACTAGGCAAGTCAGTTAAGAACAAATTCTTATTTTCAATGACGGCCTAGGAACAGTGGGTTAACTGCCTGTTCAGGGGCAGAACGACAGATTTGTACCTTGTCGGCTGGGGGGTTTGAACTTGCAACCTTCCAGTTGCTAGTCCACCGCTCTAACCACTAGGCTACCCTGCCATGTCTCCCATTGTAACATTTCCTAGAAACAGCAGAAGTTGTCCAACTTGCTGTCGGTGCATTTGTACCTCCCCTGACTTTACTGTCAACTTCCGTTTACAGTCGGCTACTTTCGCCTTACCACTCAAACACGCCAGTGTATCTGGAATCCACTCCGCTGTACATTTCTCATAATTCCTCAAATAGAAAGACTTTAATCAGTTAAAACATGCCTATCAACCAATTTGTTAGCAACTATTGACCGCTGCAAACACAAACCGAGCTCATAAAAGGCCTCCAAAAAGCTCATGTACCAATGATTGCGTTCTATTAAACATACTTCCCCTGCTGTTCTATATTGCTGTAGCTGTATTGGCAGCATCTGTGCCCCCATGGGCAGGCTAGGTCAATAGTGGTACATTATGTTCGGCTTGTGCAGGTTGGAGCCTCAATGTGTCAGAGCACAGCATTGGCCAAGATGCTTAGCTTCAAGCCCTCACTAGCTATTTGTGTCTGTTAAGAATCATGAGAACCACAAGGCAACACAAGGTTTGGTCAGAGGGTAATACTTCCTTTTAGTAACAACCTAACCCTTTGTATTCAAATAAATTAGATTTATTTTGTTTTTTTATTGGAGGTTTAACCACTTCCAAGATCTCACCTAATTCATATGAGCGTTAGGCTAAACCTGTGATAGAATTAAAGCTTTCTTACAATGGTCTTTGTGACAGTGAGGAATGTCCAAACAAACAGTTTCCCAGGTATTTTGTAATTGAGAGGTTGATCCCAATTGGCCTTGAGATGAAACACTACAACGCATCACAAGTGTGTTCATTTATCATAGGTTCACAGATGATTGTGTGAAATGTTTATTTTCTTAACACTTGGAGATTAAAACAGTAATGCTTCGAGGGGAAGAAATATAGCTAGTCTATTCCAAAAACATCAATTTGTGAGATTATGGAGTTCTCTTGACAAGTTTTTTCTAAATGACCAACAAGTTTTTCACCATGATGATGATGATGCTGGTAAATGTGCGGTCTTGGGAAATTTTTAACGAGCTTGGTAAAGATTCTTTAATTAGTTTATAAATATTTAATTATTTAATTCAGCATACAAAAAGACAGTATGTACATCCACTCAAGAGTGGTTCATAATAACACAGGATTATATGAGACCGATGTGTTCTGTTCACATGCTCTGAGCGTTAGGCTTTGGACTACCTGCATGTCAGACATTATAGGGATGATGTGCTGTTTCTAACACTGGGAGTTATTTTTCCTTTTTCTGAGGATGCACACAGAACTTCCTGTCTGCAGGCGAGTCCCCATTCGAGTTCAAGTGTCCACAGTTCAACACCAGTTACTAAAAAAGTTCCATGACTGAAAGTACTTGAAGTTCCCTTTGTGTGTTTTGTACCTTTTTCCTCTCTTTCTTTGCGTGTCTTTCTCTCTTGAAAAAACAAGTATCATTTGAGCAATAAAAAAGATGGATCCTTCAGAACCCTTTGAACTCCGTGGATACGGTGAACGTCAACATCAGAGCGTGACCAGAAGTACAAAAAACAAACATCCAATATCATTTATTTTAATAAAGGTATATGAAAATATACTTTTGATATCCAAGTATAGCAAGTGTAAGGAAAGTGTAAGGAAAGAAAAAACCCTTGAGGACGGTGGTCTTCACGTAAACCGATAGGCATTGTCACAACACCCATTTGTCCACGTTCGTAAAAATGTTTAACTTTTTAGTCCAGCTTGTGGGTCAGAGTTTAATAAAGAATTATGAACAAAAATAAACTGTTTCTTGTCAAAATATACATGCTAAAGCTTAAGACAAAAGTAAGCCATCTTGGAAACGTAGTGCTTTGGTTATCTGTGCCCCAGCCCAGAGACTGGATGGATGAAGTAGACAACATGGACTCATTTGCAGACGTATCTCTCCACAATCCTCTCACACTTCTTACATGTGACATAGCAGCACCAGTGGTACTTGCAGTGGCAGCGTTCCACCAGCTTCTCTGTGTAGGGGTTGTAGCCTCGCCCACAGCACATCAGGTCGCAGCTGTCGCTGCCGATGGACGTCTTGTTGCACTGCCTGGAATGGACAGAGAGAGCAAGTTAAAATTATGTTTAATCCTTTTTTGCATCCATAAATGACACTGTCTGCCCCAAAACAAATGACAGAGAAACAAACCATTCTATACACCGGTAATACATTTTGGCCAATGGAAAGCCCTCAAGGTCCCTAACATATTTACACACACGCACTTACACATACACAGATACACATGGTCTCTCCAATGAATTCCCCGCTCAAAAAACCTCATTGATCTTAGAATAGTTCCTCTCTCAAATATCAACCCCAAAAAGTCCAACCCAAGCCTCACAAATGTATTTAAAAGGGAGAGCTTGACAAATGCTTATTGTGCATTCACCCAAACATTCTTCCACGTGTTTTGTCTGAGGGCAGCAGATGCTTTGCTTGGGACCCTTTAATTTCTTAAGCCCAGGGGCATCTTAAGTGAGCAGAAAATAGCTCTATCATAAATCAGAGTGAATATACAGGGGAGCCCTCCCTCTATTTAACCCTCTCCACATAATTGCATTGATTTATAATAGCAGAGTGTTAATGGCCAGCATGGTGGGAGACAGAGACACTAAGAGGATGGCTGAAGGCTGCTGACACAGAGGGAAAAGGAGGGAAGGGGTGGTGGGTAGGGAGGGGGGAGGGAGGGAAGGAGGGAGGGAGGGTGAGTCATTGGAATATGTAGGACAGACTCCTTTATTTATTTTCTTTTTACCTTTTTCTTTTTTGTTTATTTTTAGGGGGTGGATCAGCTTTAATATTGAGGATAGATTGTTGCTTCCATCAATGTAATTGTCTAAATCATTACCAATCCCCCATATAATTTTGGGGTAAATATATATATCCATATACATACATGCAGTGCATACAGTACATACACATACATACCCAAATATATATATATATGTAAACATTCATACACATACACATACAGTTGAAGTCGGACGTTTACATACACTTAGCTTGGAGTCATTAAATCTAGTTTTTCAACCACTCCACAAAATTCTTGTTAACAAACTATAGTTTGGCAAGTTGGTTAGGACATGTACTTTGTGCATGACACAAGTAATTTTTCCAACAATTGTTTGCAGACAGATAATTATTTATTTATCACAATTCCAGGGGGTCAGAAGTTAACATACACTAAGTGAACTGTGCCTTTAAATAACTTGGAAAATTCCAGAAAATTATGTCATGGCTTTAGATGCAACTGATAGGCTACTTGATATCATTTCAGTCAATTGGAGGTGTACCTGTGGATGTATTTCAAGGCCTACCTTCAAACTCAGTGACTGCTTGACATCATGGGAAAATCAAAATAAATCAACCAAGACCTCAGAAAAATAAATTGTAGACCTCCACAAGTCTGGTTCATCCTTGGGAGCAATTTCCAAACGCCTGGAGGTACAACGTTCATTTGTACAAACAATAGCACGCAAGTATAAACACCATGGGACCACACAGCCATCATACCACTCAGGAAGGAGACGCGTTCTGTCTCCTAGAGATGAACATACTTTGGTGCAAAAAGTGCAAATCAATCGTAGAACAACAGCAAAGGACCTTGTGAAGATGCTGGAGGAAACAGGTAAAAAAGTATCTATATCCACAGTAAAACGAGTCTTATATCGACATAACCTCAAAGGCCGTTCAGCAAGGAAGAAGCCACTGCTCCAAAACCAGCATAAAAAAAGCCAGACTATGGTTTGCAACTGCACATGGGGGCAAAGATCGTACTTTTTGCGAAATGTCCTCTGGTCCTCTGATGAAACAAAAATGGAACTGTTTGGCCATAATGACCATCATTATGTTTGGAGGAAAAAAGGTGGAGGCTTGCAAGCCGAAGAACACCATCCCAACCGTTGGCAGCATCATGTTGTGGGGGTGCATTGCTGCAGGAGGGACTGGTGCATTTCACAAAATAGATGGCAACATGAGCAAAGACGATTATGTGGATATATTGAAGCAACATCTCAAGACATCAGTCAGGAAGTTAAAGCTTGGTCGCAAATGGGTCTTCCAAATGAACAATGACCCCAAGCATACTTCCAAAGTTGTGGCAAAATGGCTTAAATACAACAAAGTCAAGATATTGGAGTGTCCATCACAAAGCCCTGACCTCAATCCTATAGAAAATGTGTGGGCAGAACTGAAAAAACGTGTGCGAGCAAGGAGGCCTACAAACCTGACTCAGTTACACCAGCTCTGTCAGGAGGAATGGACCAAAATTCACCCAACTTATTGTGGGAAGCTTGTGGAAGAACACCCAAACCGTTTGACCAAAGGTAAACCATTTAAAGGCAATGCAACCAAATACTAATTGAGTGCATTTAAACTTCTGACTCACTGGGAATGTGATGAAAGAAATAAAAGCTGAAATTAATAATTCTCTCTACTATTATTCTGACATTTCACATTCTTAAAATAAAGTGGTGATCCTAATTGGCCATGGTCATTTTTATGAGGATTAAATGTCAGGAATTTAAAACTGAGTTAACATGTTTTTGGCTAAGGTGTATGTAAACTTCTGACTTCAACTGTACATACATACACATTCATATATACATACATACATACATACATATGCACACTTTTTTTTAGAATATACCTTTATTATTCCCCGCAAACCCTACCACCCCTCCCACAATTGAAGTAAACTAATAAACAATAACACTTAGGCTTCTACCTTCAGTTTATACGTATCATACACATTTACAGACACAATCTACATTCTATTTTACAATAGTTATATATATATTGTTTTTACTCCTTCCTCTATTTCTGATGTCCATCCAGTTTGATTTCTATTTGTAACTGTGCTATTTCAAAATTTCTGAACCTATACACATTTTACAGACCCTGTATGTTTTACATTGGTTATCTTGTTGTTATTAGTCCCAACCTTCAGCTTCATTCAACCCCTCCCATCTTTCTCTTAACACCATCCATTTTGGATTTCTATTTGCCATATATTTTTCAACTGTGCTGTGATTCTTCAGAAAAGTACTGAACCTTTCTAATCTCATAGCTTCTACAGACTGTAAATTAAAGATAAACATTTTTGCTAAAATAATTATTGTATTATTGATCGATTGACTATGACTTTTCAAATCACCCAGTATTGCTATCTGCAGCGTTAGTTCTAGGTAAATGTTGCAATTCTTCAGCCATTCCTGGACCTGTGACCAAAAACGAGCTACATATGGACAGTACCAAAATAAATTATCTAATGACTCTGCCTCCTCACAGCAAATTCTGCAGAACTGGGAAGATTGTATCCCCCATGTATATAACATTATATTGGTTGCAAGAATTTTGAATAATAATTTAAATTTGAAGTTTTGAATCCGGCGTTGTTTTCATGAACTATGTGAATTCATGAACCATGTGCCATGGAATCGGTATCGAATATCTCGAATATCTCTCCCAAACTATTTTGCAATTTATATGGCACAGCTGTCAATTTCTTGGTCCTTAAATTAAATTGGTATATATTTTTATTTATCACAATTTTCTTTAACCATTTATGGTCTTTAATGCAGGGTCGACAGACAAGTTCCTTACTCTTTCCCCCTTCTACTTGCCTCTTTCATTTTTGTGGTAATGCTGCAATTAGTTGGTTGTAATTTTGGGTAGAGCAGACATTTCCACATGTCTGTGTTAGCTGCATGTGTGACATAACTCCACCAGTCCTGTTAATGATATAATTTACAAAAAGTAAAACTTTTTTTATCAAAAAATACATTCTTTCTATCAATTAGTATATTTGAGTTTAACCACAATATTTTTTGTATTTTTTGTTCTGTCCTTTCAAGTGGATTAAACTGAAAATGCAACCAACTTTCTAAGGCTTGTTTAAAAAAGAACAATATTTTGTAGAGAGGATTTCATTTTCAAATAATCAAATGTGAGCAGTTGTAATCTGAATAAAGGGAAAAAAGGCCATTCTTGAACATGGGGTGTGACATTCTTACTAATTTACTTGAGAACCATTTCATATTTAAGTATTAATTTTGTATGACTGATGCCTTTAGTGAGAGGTCTAATGCTTTTATATTTAATCATTTCTGCCCTCCAAATTCATATTCGCTACATAAATAGACCAGTTTAATTTTGTCTGGCTTGCCATTCCAAATAAAATTGAATATTTTTTGTTCATATAATTTTAAAAGCAGGTCACTAGGTGTAGGCAAAACCATAAGCAAATAGATAAACTGTGATATGACTAAAGAGTTAATCATGGAGATTTTTCCACAAATAGACAGGTATTTTCCTTTCCATGGTAGGAAGAGCTTATCTATTTTTGCTAACTTTCTATTAAAATATAGTGGAGTTAGATTATTTCTTTCTTTCGGGATATGTACACCG
The DNA here is from genome assembly GCF_034236695.1 of Oncorhynchus nerka. Taxonomy (NCBI): domain Eukaryota; kingdom Metazoa; phylum Chordata; class Actinopteri; order Salmoniformes; family Salmonidae; genus Oncorhynchus; species Oncorhynchus nerka. The sequence continues at coordinate 66,922,177 of NC_088405.1, read as the reverse complement.
AGTATGTCCACATCCCTGTCAGACCATTTTATTGGTAAACTACACGGTAATGTAAAAGTTGCATTTTTTGTGATCCAATACATAATATAGTACACTTATCATAATTTGGTTCTAATCCAGAGAGGTTAGCAAAAGTATCTAGATCCTCTATGAGGCTGTGGAGGGATTCTAACTGTGGTTATAAAAGAAAACATAAATCATCAGCGTACCATGACACCTTTGTTTTTAAGCCACAGATTTCTAAACCCTTAATATTATTGTTAGATCTAATTTTAACAGCTAACATTTCGATGGCAATAATAAATAGATATGCCGATAGTGGACAACCTTGTTTTACTCCTCTTGACAGTTTAAAACTTTCCGACATGTAGTCATTATTTACTATCTTACACATAACTTTAACCAATTTTATAAGAGATTCTACAAAATTGAAATATTCTAGGCCTTTATATATAAACTCCAGTTGTACTTTATCAGCTATGAAAACGAGGACTGGTTTCCCCGATATTTCATAGTATTCTATTGTTCCCAGTATTTGTCTTATATTATCTCCAATGTATCAACCATGTAAAAAACCCGTCTGATTAGGATTAATAATATCTGACAATACCTTTTTAATTCCATGCGCCAATCATTTAGCTATAATCTTTTGCATCACAACACTGAAGTGTAAGAGGCCTCCATTTTTTTTAATGGACTGGATCTTTATACAGTATATACCACTTGAATCCTGTTTCAGTAACAATGAAATCAGACCTTCTTGTTGCGTGTCCGATAATCTACCATTTATATAGGAGTGGTTAAAACATGCTAATAATGGTCCTATGAGTATATAAAAAAAGTTTGTTATTCTTCCACTTCTATGCCATCCAGACCTGGAGTTTTCCCAGACTTAAAGGCTTTAATTGCATCATGAAGTTCCTCCTCTGTAATTTGGTCTTCACATGAGTCTTTCTGTACAGATGTTAATTTTACATTATTAATAGGAAACAAATCCATACAATTAGCTTTGATTGGTGGAGATGGAAGAGACTGAAACGAAAACATATTCTTAAAGTACTTTACTTCCTCTTTCAAAATATTGTTCGGTGAATCATGCATGACTACATCATCTGTAACAAGTTTCAATACATTTTTGGGGGTAGCATTTCTATGTTGAAGATTGAAAAAAAAATTGGTGCATTTATCCCCATATTCCATCCAGTTTGCTTTATTTTATAATATATTACACTGGATCTTTCTTGAAAAAGTTCCTCCATTTCTTTTTGTTTTTCCTCTAAACTTATTCTGTGCCTCTATGGTACCGTTTTTATTGCTATCTGCCTGCACTGTTAGTCCCTCTATTTCCTTTGTTATTATGGACTCTTTATCTCTAAATTGCATTTGTTTTATAGATGAGTACTGAATTGCATGGCCTCTAAATGCACACTTAAAAGTGTCCCATACAATAAAGGGATCTGCTGTACCTATGTTATGTTGGGAAAAGTCCATTATAAATTATTCTGTGCTAGTTATACACAAGTTATCATCCAGTAGGCTTTGATTAAATTTCCAATATCCTCGCCCACGTGGAAATTCTGTAAGAGTAACATATATATGCTAATTATGTGATGATCCGACCGCATTCTGTCCCCTATCGACACTTTTTAAACGTTTGGTGCCAGAGAGAATGGCATAAGAAAGTAATCAAGACGACTAGCTTGATAAAGCCTCTGCCATGTATATCTCACTAGGTCAGGGTATTTACGTCTCCATATATCCACTAATTCCAATATATCCATGACATTCATGATTTCCTTAAGTGCCTGAGGGTGATAGTTTGTAGTGTGATTTCCTTCCATAGAGGTATTGAAAACGGTATTACTATCTCCCACCATAATAATATAGTCTAGTGTTGCTTGTAGAGTTGATAAATTCTTATAAATATTTTCAAAGAAGCTTGGATTATCATTATTTGGACCGTATAGGTTAATAAGCCATATCTGTTTATTGTCCAATAACATATTTAAAATGATCCATCTACCTTGATAATCTGTTTGGACAATTTGCACATTTAGATCAAAATGACTGTTAATTAATATCATCACCCCTTTTGAGTTTCTTTCCCATGGGAGAAATATATTTCCCCCCAGTCCTTTTTCCCCAAAACTTCATCTAAAATTGTTGAATGAGTTTCCTGTAAACAATAGATATTATATTCCTTCTCTTTTAGCCAGGTAAATACTGATTGTCTTTTCGTAGTATCTGCTAAGCCATTACAATTATAACTGGCTATACTTATTTCACCACTTACCATAATGAGACACAAGTTTCAATTATATTTATCAAAATATATGTCTGTAAACGTACCATTAAAAACGAACATGATGATTGGGTGTCAATATAGCTGTACCAGGATATTTGCATTGCTGCTAAGTAAACCTCCAATTGGTCCCCACTATTCCACCCACTAAAACCCCTCCTCATCCCGAGTTGGGTTGTCATCCCAATGCCTGGCAGACCACCCCCGCTCCTCTAGATCCCATGGCCCTGAAGACACAGGGACCCATCCTTCGAAAAGAACACACAGTGCCACCCACAGAATAGAGCAAATCAACCGCCAAATGCATTTCCATCGCCCTCACCTTGATTTGTATTATATATAGCCATTAAAAAAATGTATATACATACTGTATATATATTTAAAAAATCATGTTTATCTTATTTTCCATAATTAGCTATTAATGTTTGTAGTAATGTAGGTAATTTATGCAAAGGATTTTTACCTCTCACCAGTCTCGCCATTACCAAAATTACATTATCGCAAGCAATTATTATTTTACCAAACAATTATTGTGATTCATCCTATATTGTCCCTAACATCTTTTACTCCCTCGCAACAGTTGGGATACACACACACTCATACACACTCATACACACTCAACCCCTTTCCCCCACAACAACCATAGACTCAACAGTTGCACTATCCTAGAGCCCAACTCAAGAAAGGTCTTGATTTACGAATGCATATACAGTTGCAGTTGTATGAGAAGGCCTGCAAAACTGAGCAAAGAAATGGGGAGATTTGATTAACCATTGTCAGGTCCTAGGTGATGGAGGTCAGATATACTCCTTTCCCCTGAAACACCCACAACATGTTCCCCCGTAGTGATCATATTCTAAGCATCTCTCCGTGCAGTCAGACCTTTGATTTTGTGGCACCATGGCCACAATAATATGCCCCCTCTCTGAATGTCCGAGTGTGACTCCCTCCCCATGTGTTACTGCAGCTACTGTTGCCAGCACTGCCACTGCCTGGGTGGGGGCACCCCACCGGAATCCCCCCCGGCTGGGTTCAAGGTCGTCAAGGTTCTCATTAGCAGCTTTGAGAATTTCCTTGTATATTATGCTCTCCCATCCTTACAATAATGGCCTTTGGGATGGAACAATTAACAATAGCTCTACACAGATTTGTTTTGTCAGGGAAAATCTGTCCTATCTGGTGCAAGTTAATGGATCAAAAGGACAGCACAGTCTGTTAACTCCACATCACTCTCACACAGCTGTCAATCACAGTCAGAGCTACTAATCTCATTCTGAATTAAAACACATCCTTCGATGGTGCCGTCACACGCAAGACCCACAGTGCTTGTTGCATTTGAGACACTGATCATCCCTCAGCTCCGGGGATATTATTGAAATGTAACTTGTTATGCATTTCCTATTATTACAGAACACATTCTAATCCCACAAACAACGTCACTATAGGACACTTGTAAAAGACAGCTTTCTACAGAAGAGGCGTCCAACATTTCTGTCCCTAACTGAGTAGGCTTCAAGTTTGCTGCTACTCCACTCCAGGTATTATCAAAGGGCAGTGGTGGAAAAAGTACCCAACGGTCATACTTAAGAGATACCTTAATAGAAAGTGACTCAAGTAAAAGTAAAAGTCACCCAGTAAAATTCTACTTGAATAAAAGTCTAAGTATTTGGTTTAAAATATATTTAAGTATCAAAGGTAAAAGTATAAATCATTTCAAATTCCTAATATTAAGCAAAACAGATGGCACATTTTCTTTTTTTTCTTCTTTTTTACGGAAAGCCACGGCGCACTCCAACATTCAGACATAATTTACAAATGAAGCATGTGTGTTTAGTGAGTCCACCAGATCAAAGGCAGTAGGGATGACCAGGGATGTCCGGTTGATAAGTGTGTGAATTTGACAATTTTGACTATTTGTCCTGCTAAGCGTTCAAAATGTAACGAGTACTTTTTGGTGTCAAGGACAATGTATGGAGAAAAAAGTACAATATTTTCTTAAGCGAAGTAAAAGTAGTAAAAAATATAAATAGTAAACTACTTAAATAGTACTTTAAAGTATTTATACTTAAGTACTTTACACAACTGTCAATGGGGTCAAAGCTATCCATGGCGAGGAGTAGTGAGATTAGAATTCACTTGAAGAGTAAACACAGATAAGGCCATCCTGAAGTGTGCACCACTGAATATGGCTCCGTCAGGGTATCCCACTAGCTCTTGTGGAGTGTCTAGGGATCGTGTGGGTGAGGAGTATAATGCTGTGATGAGGCCATGTGATGGCGAGGAGGAGGTGTGGGGTAGGGCGGTTAAAACATCCCTAGAACTCTGGGACCCTCTTGGAAGCACACACCACACGGCACATCAGTGGCACACGTCCCCTTGCAGACTGCCACCAACGATTGCAGGAGTCAGAGGCCGAGCCTTCTCTTGTCTCTACCCCTCCCTTTACGGGGTCTGAGACGCCGAAGCTTCCCACCATTAGCTCTGACAAATTGAAAACTCTAGTCATTGGCGACTCCATTACCCGCAGTATTAGACTTAAAACAAATCATCCAGCGATCATACACTGTTTACCCGGGGGCAGGGCTACCGATGTTAAGGCTAATCTGAAGATGGTGCTGGCTAAAACTAAAACTGGCGAGTGTAGAGAGTATAGAGATATTGTTATCCACGTCGGCACCAACGATGTTAGGATGAAACAGTCAGAGATCACCAAGCGCAACATAGCTTCAGCGTGTAAATCAGCTAGAAAGATGTGTCGGCATCGAGTAATTGTCTCTGGCTCCCTCCCAGTTAGGGGGAGTGATGAGCTCTACAGCAGAGTCTCACAACTCAATCGCTGGTTGAAAAGTGTTTTCTGCCCCTCCCAAAAAGATAGAATTTGTAGGTAATTGGCCCTCTTTCTGGGACTCACCCACAAACAGGACCAAGCCTGACCTGCTGAGGAGTGATGGACTCCATCCTAGCTGGAGGGGTGCTCTCATCTTATCTACCAACATAGACAGGGCTCTAACTCCTCTAGCTCCACAATGAAATAGGGTGCAGGCCAGGCAGCAGGCTGTTAGCCAGCCTGCCAGCATAGTGGAGTCTGCCACTAGCACAGTCAGTGTAGTCAGCTCAGCTATCCCCATTGAGACCGTGTCTGTGCTTCGACATAGGTTGGGAAAAATTAAACATGGCGGTGGGATCTCACTTTATCTCACTAGGATAAAGACCTCCTCCATTCCTGCCATTATTGAAAGAGATCATGATACCTCACATCTCAAAATAGGGCTACTTAATGTTAGATCCCTTACTTCAAAGACAATTATAGTCAATTAACTAATCACTGATCATAATCTTGATGTGATTGGCCTGACTGAAACATGGCTTAAGCCTGATAAATTTACTGTGTTAAATGAGGCCTCAGCTCCTGACTACACTAGTGACCATATCCCCCCGTGCATCGTCTTTTGAGCTTCTAGTCATGAAATCTATGCAGCCTACTCAATCACTTTTTATAGCTACTGTTTACAGGACTCCTGGGCCATATACAGCGTTCCTCATTGAGTTTCCTGAATTCCTATCAGACCTTGTAGTCATAGCAGATAATATTCTAATCTTTGGTGACTTTAATATTCACATGGAAAAGTCCACAGACCCACTCCAAAAGGCTTTCGGAGCCATCATCGACTCAGTGGGTTTGTCCAACATGTCTCTGGACCTACTCACTGTCACAGTCATACTCTGGACCTAGTTTTGTCCCATGGAAAAAATGTTGTGGATCTTAATGTTTTTCCTCATAATCCTGGACTATCGGACCACCATTTTTTACATTTGCAATTGCAACAAATAATCTCCTCAGACCCCAACCAAGGAACATCAAAAGTCATGCTATAAATTCACAGACAACACAAAGATTCCTTGATGTCCTTCCAGACTCCCTCTGTCTAACCAAGGACGCCAGAGGACGGAAATCAGTTAACCACCTAACTGAGGAACTCAATTTAACCTTGCGCAATACCCTAGATGCAGTTGCACCCCTAAAAACTAAAAACATTTCTCATAAGAAACTAGCTCCCTGGTATACAGAAAATACCTGAGCTCTGAAGCAAGCTTCCAGAAAATTGGAACGGAAATGGCGTCACACCAAACTGGAAGTCTTCCGACTAGCTTGGAAAGACAGTACCGTGCAGTATCGAAGAGCCCTTACTGCTCCTCGATCATCCTATTTTTCCAACATAATTGAGGAAAATAAGAACAATCCGAAATTCCTTTTTGATACTGTCAAAAAGCTAACTAAAAAGCAGCATTCCCCAAGAGAGGATGGTTTTCACTTCAGCAGTAATACATTCATAAACTTCTTTGAGGAAAGATCATGATTATTAGAAAACAAATTACGGACTCTTTAAATCTGCGTATTCCTTCAAAGCTCAGTTTTCCTGAGTCTGCACACCCCTGCCAGGACCTAGGATCAAGAGAGACACTCAGGTGTTTTAGTACTATATCTCTTGACACAATGATGAAAATAATCATGGCCTCTTAACCTTCAAGCTGCATACTGGACCCTATTCCAACTAAACTACTGAAAGAGCTGCTTCCTGTGCTTGGCCCTCCTATGTTGAACATAATAAACGGCTCTCTATCCACCGGATGTGTACCAAACTCCCTAAAAGTGGCAGTAATAAAGCATCTCTTGAAAAAGCCAAACCTTGACCCAGAAAATGTTTTAAAAAACTATCAGCAGCAACTTACTGCCTTCCTGAAGACAAACAATGTATATGAAATGCTTCAGTCTGGTTTTAGACCCCATCATAGCACTGAGCCTGCACTTGTGAAGGTGGTAAATGACCTTTTAATGGCATGAGACCGAGGCTCTGCATCTGTCCTCGTGCTCCTAGACCTTAGTGCTGCTTTTGATACCATCGATCACCACATTCTTTTGGAGAAATTGGAAACCCAAATTGGTCTACATAGACAAGTTATGGCCTGGTTTAGATCTTATCTGTCGGAAAGATATCCGTTTGTCTCTGTGAATGGTTTGTCCTCTGACAAATCAACTGTAAATTTCGGTGTTCCTCAAGGTTCCGTTTTAGGACCACTATTGTTTTCACTATATATTTTACCTCTTGGGGATGTCATTCGAAAACATGATGTTAACTTTCACTGCTATGCGGATGACACACAGCTGTACATTTCAATGAAACATGGTGAAGCCCCAAAATTGCCCTCGCTACAAGCATGTGTTGTAGACATAAGGAAGTGGATGGCTGCAAACTTTCTACTTTTAAACTCGGACAAAACAGAGATGCTTGTTCTAGGTCCCAAGAAACAAAGAGATCTTCTGTTGAATCTGACAATTAATCTTAATGGTTGTACAGTCGTCTCAAATAAAACTGTGAAGGAACTCGGCGTTACTCTGGACCCTGATCTCTCTTTTGAAGAACATATCAAGACTGTTTCAAGGACAGCTTTTTTCCATCTACGTAACATTGCAAAAATCAGAAACTTTCTATCCAAAAATGATGCAGAAAAATGTATCCATGCTTTTGTCACTTCTAGTTTAGACTACTGCAATGCTCTACTTTCCGGCTACCCGGATAAAGCACTAAATAAACGTCAGTTAGTGCTAAATACGGCTGCGAGAATCCTGACTAGAACCAAAAAATTTGATCATATTACTCCAGTGCTAGCCTCCCTACACTGGCTTCCTGTCAAGGCAAGGGCTGATTTCAAGGTTTTACTGCTAACCTACAAAGCATTACATGGGCTTGCTCCTACCTATCTCTCTGATTTGGTCCTTCCGTACATACCTACATGTACGCTACGGTCACAAGACGCAGGCCTCCTAATTGTCCCTAGAATTTCTAAGCAAACAGCTGGAGGCAGGGCTTTCTCCTATAGAGCTCCATTTTTATGGAATGGTCTGCCTACCCATGTGAGAGACGCAAACTCGGTCTCAACCTTTAAGTCTTTACTGAAGACTCATCTCTTCAGTGGGTCATATGATTGAGTGTAGTCTGGCCCAGGAGTGTGAAGGTGAACAGAAAGGCTCTGGAGCAACGAACCGCCCTTGCTGTCTCTGCCTGGCCGGTTCCCCTCTTTCCACTGGGATTCTCTGCCTATAACCCTATTACAGGGGCTGAGTCACTGGCTTACTAGGGCTCTTTCATACCGTCCCTAGGAGGGGTGCGTCACTTGAGTGGGTTGAGTCACTGATGTGATCTTCCTGTCTGGGTTGGCGCCCCCCCTTGGGTAGTGCCGTGGTGGAGATCTTTGTGGGCTATACTCGGCCTTGTCTCAGGATGGTAAATTGGTGGTTGACGATATCCCTCTAGTGATGTGGGGGCTGTGCTTTGGCAAAGTGGGTGGGGTTATATCCTTCCTGTTTGGCCCTGTCCGGGGGTGTCATCGGATGGGGCCACAGTGTCTCCTGACCCCTCCTGTCTCATCCTCCAGTATCTATGCTGCAGTAGTTTATGTGTCGGGGGCTAGGGTCAGTTTGTTATATCTGGAGTACTTCTCCTGTCCTATCCGGTGTCCTGTGTGAATTTAAGTATGCTCTCTCTAATTCTCTCTTTCTCTCTTTCTTTCTCTCTCTCAGAGGACCTGAGCCCTAGGACCATGCCACAGGACTACCTGACATGATGACTCCTTGCTGTCCCCAGTCCACCTGGCCGTGCTGCTGCTCCAGTTTCAACTGTTCTGCCTGTGATTATTATTATTTGACCATGCTGGTCATTTATGAACATTTGAACATCTTGGCCATGTTCTGTTACAATCTCCACCTGGCACAGCCAGAAGAGGACTGGCCACCCTACATAGCCTGGTTCCTCTCTAGGTTTCTTCCTAGGTTTTGGCCTTTCTAGGGAGTTTTTCCTAGCCACCGTGCTTCTACACCTGCATTGCTTGCTGTTTGGGGTTTTAGGCTGGGTTTCTGTACAGCACTTTGAGATATCAGCTGATGTACGAAGGGCTATATAAATACATTTGATTTGATTTGATTTGGCTGATGGTGCCTTAAGAATCGGCATAAAGGACGCGCAATATGTCTTCAGGTTACAGTATCTGTTAAGTGGCCTGCTGCTCAGTAGCTCAGGGCTAGGCACATGACACTTGACATTTGGACTGTAGCTGGCTCCAGGAACAGTAAAGACACATTTGTATTAACTGTTTTCAATGGTCCACATATGTTAGTCTGCATTTCCAGCTCCAAGAGCTGCAGACCACAAAAACCTACTCCTTTTTTACATTTGTAATACATCTTCTGCAGTCCAAAACCAAATAGCAGAGATTCAGGAATATGCTGCTAAAATGGATACCCATGCGAAAGGCAGAAAATCCACTAGGCTGCCAAAGATGGCTAGCACATTTTTGTAGAAGGGTGGTGCCCAGACCTCTCTCTATATCTGGCCCTTACCTCAGACGAAGAAAACGTCCATTACTTTCCGCTAAGTTCTCACAGTTGTCAGACCAACAACATGCAGCATACATTTAAGCAATAAAGCCCGAGGGGGTGTGGTATATGGCCAAGGCTGTTCTTATGCATGACTCAACGCGGAGTGCCTGGATACAGGCCTTAGCCGTGGTATATTGGCCACTTACCACAAACCCCCGAGGTGCCTTATTGCTATTATAGACTGGTTACCAACGTAATTAGAGTAGTATAAATAAATGTTTTGTCATACCTGTGGAATATGGTCTGATATATCACGGCTGTCAGCCAATCAGCATTCAGGGCTCGGACCAACCAGTTTCTAATTCCTAATAAAACACTTCAGATGAATAGAGAGTCTTATTCTATCTTTGGGGACCATTACCTCTCATATCGATATCAGCTGAATGCACTCAGGCCCTAAGAATAACCGCATTACTCACCCTTGTCTGATTGCAACACAAGGGCCCAAGTCACAACGGTCATGTCAGGGACACGTGCTCAGACATACCACAGACAGGCTAATCTCCGGGACCACTTTCTTTGTCAGAGATTCTTAAAACAAAATGGTGTCTGCCACCAGAGTGGGTGGTAGCTAATTAAATCAACATCCTGGACAAACTACTCGCTTGAGAAAACAAACAGGATTGGTCCAGACAGAGCCAGGCCAGTAAACTGAGTATCTAGAGTTTTTCAAAAGAGGACCTCTGATTTTATACGGTATATACTTCCACAATGTGCCACCCATCACACCCTGCTTTTATGAACATAAGGCACACACACACACACACACACACACACACACACACACACACACACACACACACACACACACACACACACACACACACACACACACACACACACACACACACACACACACACACACACACACACACACACTGTAACAGTCTCACCTGTCCTGGGTGCCAATGGAGCCGAGCTTGTCGTTCTTGGCGCAGAAGTCTGGGGAGCTCTGCAAGTAAACCAGCTCGTTCTCCCTAACGGGCCTGATGTCGATGTCCTTGGGGACCAGCTGCTTGCGCGTACCCATGGGTCTGTGCACCACCTTGGTGGCTGACAGGTACTTGGTCTTCAGGTCCATGGCGATATCCTTCAGGTCCTGCAGGCCTCTCCAGCAGGTCCGTATGGAGCAAGAGCCAGACACACCATGACACTTACATTTCATCACCAGCGCATCCCTCAGGGCCTGGGGGAGAAATAGAGGATGTGAATGTCAAACACTGTTACTACTGAGGCTGATGCTATGGCAGAAAATACGTAAAATATTCTCCAAAGGCATTATAAATTACAAGAGTTATAAATGTACATGCTCATATGTAGGGCTGTTACGGTGACCGTATTACCACCACACCGCTGGTCAGGAGTCATGACGGCAGTCCAATTCCACCTGACCGTTTAGTCAGGGTAACTTGGCTTTTCCAAGCTCTGATGCTGCTGATGGTCATTAGTAGCCTACCAAACTTGCTAACTGCCTGGTACTCCGCACTCTATTGTCCCTCTAATCACTCTGACATCAATGCAAATGTCATCGAAAATCTAATCAAACTCTTCATTAGAGCCCATTAGCTCACGTTGAGCAACATTTCTATTAAAAAGAGGAGGATCCTATCAGCTTTCTATAGGTATGGCATACTATATTTATTTCTCTACTTTCCTAGTAGTAAGCACATTGCTTATCTTTACAACAGGAGTATAGCCTACCTGGCTGGCATGAAAATGAACCACGTGAAAAGCGTCCTCCATTCTCTATTTAAGTGCAAAGATGACGTATTTTTTTCTGCAGCCCCTGTTTGAAGACAGGTGCATGATAATGGTCCATTCTAAATCAAAACTAATTTCACACATATATTATTTAGTATATGTAAAGACAAGATTAAATCAAGAATAGTGTGATGGGTGACAATGTTAGCCTATCACTTATGAATGATATATTATCACGTGTGAATGAATCCCAGCTTAAGGCAAGCAGCGCATACATTTTTTTGCGACTTTTTCAAATCATAGTCGCACACTACATGTAGCCTAGCCCATAGGCCTATATATTTTGATAAGGTTTGTATCACAACTGAAGTGGCCAAATAACTTCTTAAAATAAAGCACATTAATCCGCTTTATAACGGGTGTAGAGCCTAAAGGGAATACATACGCAGCGGGTGAGTTTGGGGAAGATAACTTTCACCATAAAAATGCACCTTTATAATCAAATAAATACATACATTATCACATTTGTGGTCACTTTTGAGAATGGTGTTTTCCTGCTAATGGAACATTCGCGCTTATAGTCTACTGCAGTGTGAGCATTTGCTGAGCTTATAATGTTAAGAAATAGCCTAATAGTTTATCAACATTTTAAGCTAAACATTCTCATCTGTTGCATCAGGCTCATTGCTTAAAACAGTTTTTTTGAAGGTAGTGGTTGTATTAATGTATTTTCTTTACCATCACCTGTTGACAAAATGGCATGACCGCCAGAGCCCTACTCATATGTCCACCCGTATATTCATATATCCCTCTTTCAATCCAGACTGCTGTTACTACTACTACTACTACTATTACTACCACTACCACTACCACCGCTACCACTACAACTAAAACCACTATCACTACTCCAACTACCACCACCACCACCACCACTACCACTAACACTACTGCCACTACCACTAATACCACTACCACTACTACCACTACTTCTACTACTACTACCATTACTACCACTACTACCACTACTACCATTACTACCACTACCACTACTACCACTGACACTACTACCACCACTACTACTACCACTACCACTACCACTACCACTACCACCACCACCACTACCACTAACACTACTACCACTACCACTAATACCACTACCACTACTACCACTACTTCTACCACTACTACCATTACTACCACTACCACTACCACTACTACCACTACTTCTACCACTACTACCATTACTACCACTACCACTACTACCACTACCACCACTACTATTACCACTACCACTACCCCTACTTCTACTACTACTACTACTACTACCACTACCACTACCACTAATACTACTACTACTATATCTGATTAGCATAAACAGTGAGTATATCCGTGATCTGCGTGTGTAACTACCTGTCTCCCCACTTCACTGTTGTGCAGGTGCATCAGCTTGTTGGCGTGGGAGCCTGCCTTCTTCATCTTCATGGGGGCGTCAGAGAACTTGGAGCCCATGACCAGGCCGTAGTGCAGGTTGTCTGCACAGCCACCCCAGCGGTAGCCTGGCTCAGGGATCTCTCCGGGGATGGGGCCACATGAACACAGCCGCAGGTCCCCCGATGTGCACGCCCGCGCGATGGTGTGGCTGATGGCTGCCGCAGACAGGGCGTACACGAACGCTGACTCCCTTGTGCCTGTTGAGAACAACAAGACAAATCCTTGTAAGTGAGGGAACTGACTTCTGTAGATTAACTGTTATTGTTTTTCATTCATGTAACCTTCATTTAACCCTAACCTGTACCCTTAGTGAGGGTAACATGACATAGTCACTAGACATATATGGTTATACAGCCAGAGTGAATAATATGGATGTTATAAAGTGAGTGGACAAAACATTAGGAACATGCTCTTTCCATGACAGACTGACCAGGTGAATCCAGGTGAAAGCTATGATCCCTTATTGATATCACTTGTAAAATCCACTTCAATCAATGTAGATGAAGGGGAGGAGACAGGTTAAAGAATGATTTTTAAGCCTTCGGACAATTGAGATATAGATTGTGTATGTGTGCCTTTAAACAGAGTACCGGTTTGAGTGTGTCAGGAACTGAACCACTGCTGGGTTTTTCAAATCAACAGTTTCCCGTGTGTATCAAGAATGGTCCACCACCCAAAGCACATCCAGCCAACTTGACCTCCTAATGTTTCGTACACTCAATGTATAGGTAATGAAGTGTGTACACACAGATGGCATATATGTCAATGCTGGATGATGGAGGTAGGAGACAGGAAGAAAGAACCATTCAGGCCATCAAAGACATCCCTGTATGAAGAAGAGCATTCGTCTAGAGTCTGCCAGGGGCTTCTTAAGACTGGTCTAACAGTTGACAGATGGAGCCTGTCTTCTCCTGAGGCGCATCATCGTGGAGCTATCTCACTAAACCTTTGATTAGAAGCCAGCTCTTTGTTGTGGGGTTTTTACATCTTCACCCAAACTCAGTAAAACTGGAACTGGCATTGGTTCTGTCTGGCTCAGCAAAGATCCTTTTGGCAATGGAAATGAACCCGTCAAGGTACAAGTCCAGAACACGGAAAGACTCTCAAAACACTGCAAGGAGTGTGCATTTAATGAAATGAGGATCGATAGAAAAAATGTAGGCACATTACTAATGCTTTGTACTGAAGGGAGCAACTAAGAGCCTGCCTATTCATAAGAAGTATGTTCCGCAGAGATCGCTGGCAATATTTCACATCATGCTTTACTATAGAAAGACAGATGTATTTAGGTAATGTATGCTGTAAAAAGGATTTAAAACTGCGAAGGATGAGATGCCACAAAAAAAAGATATCTAGATCCCTTCTAATAGTCACTGTCCAACTCAATACTATCTCTTACATAGTGGAATCTATTGTGCAACAGAAAAGGCACTACTATTTTTATTTTTTAAATGAACCTTTATTTAACCAGTTAAGATCCATTGAGGTTAAAACCTCATTTGTGAGGGGGCGACCTGGCAAGAAGGACATACAGGGAAAGTGTGTACATAAAGTGTACATAAAATATTATAACAAAAAAATACTAAATACACACAAAAGACAAAGTGTCACAAGTTACAGATACGTTTGAAGATTATCTGTATCTAAGCTATGAAGACAACTACATCAAGTACTTGGAATTTAAAGAGAAGAACTTTGTAGCACAGATATTATGGAGGTGAGTGGGTAGGGTGATAGCGGATGATTTTCTTTCTTTCAAGGGGACACAAAGAAGAATGGTATCCTTTGCTTGTCACAGTGAGCTCTGCCCTCAGAGCACAAAAGACCACCAAGGACGATAATTAAAGCTTTAAACTCTCTCTTGTAAATAATCTCCAGCGACACTTAGGTTCGATTTTTGAATCCCACCAAGGACACAGAGTTTCTGCTGTGCTAATCATTTGGTCAGAGAAGATCACTCCTAGTTTGTTTGAAAAAAGCGTATAGTTCGCACACCGAGCACAATGGATCTCACACCACCATTTCAGTCAATAGATCTTCACATAGTTTACTCCAGTATTCTGGAGTTGATTTTCCGTATTTTACGCCTAGTTCTAACCACCATAAATAATAGATTGTGACCAGTAGGCCTACCTCTGTCAAGGTCCGGTCGATACCTCGAGGAGTCACTGGGGATTTCAATAGAGGAACAGTTCCAGCGCATGTCAGCGAAGGTCTTCTGGCAGGTCTTCTTGACCTCGCGAGCTGCAGCGATGATGGTCTGCATGAGCTCCAGGTTGCTCCGACACAGCTGGGCTTGTGAGGACACGAGGCCCGGCAGCAGCTTGCAGTGGTGGGTCTGGTTGATGTGTAAGGACACAGGTGTGTGTGATAGGGCCCTGGAACAGAAACAGACATGCAAAAGCCAATACAATGTCATTTTCTTACTTGTGCCATATACTGAGCCACATGTTTTCAACCATTCAAACACAATGAGAGCTGTTTGGAATGGGGAACATTTTTGGCATTTGAACCACTTGACTTAGGAGATACAATGGAAATGCCCATGGAAATCTCTCAAAAATCACGAACAGGTAAAACATAATAGACCACAGCTTGGCATCAGGTTATTCTCCTGATTCAGTTCACTAGAGGAGGTTCCAGAACATGCCAAACAATTTATTCATCATAGGCAAAAAGCCAAATCTGACGGCGCTACATCTATTAATCTATCATCATTTACACTCTTCATTGGTTTAAAGGATTTTATTCCACCCGAGACTTTACTCTGACATAAGTCATCTGAATATGGAAATCTAAAAGGGGGGCACACATACTTTGTTTTCACTTAGACTGAATAGAAGATTAGTTCATAGAAAATCCACCAGAGAACCTGGTCAGTCAGTCAGTTCCTGATCTTTGTTTTCTATGTCTTGCAGGAGCACTGCGAGGGAGAGAGAGTTCTGTGAGAACCAGCCAATGCCTCATGCACCTTGGCCTGTTTGGGATTAGGAGGAAGGGGCGGCCACTCCATGCCTAATGGTAAACTGCGACACCCCTGTGCTCCTAGTAACCCAGCGCTCACAAGTGTTTATGGTCCCATCTGGTTCACATCCAGGCCCTGTAGCAATATCAAGGCTGGGAGAGACCCTTTCTACGATAGGATTTAGTACAATGTCATGCAATCCCCAATCTCACTCTCTCTCTCTCTCTCTGAGGCACATTTTCTGCTCAACGGTTATAGCCTAGAGAAATATTAACAACTTACTCATATAGCTTTCAGATGCTACAGATGCTAAATAACCATTCCAAATCATGTGCAGGCTTAAAATGGCCATTCATCTGTGAACAGAATACAAATATGTACCAAAATCACTTAAGAAGAGTGTGCAAAGCTGTCATCAATGCAAAGGGTTTGAAGAATCTCAAATATAAAATATATTTTGAATTGTTTTAACACTTTTTTGGTTATTACATGATTCCATATGTGTTATTTCATAGTTTTGATAAAGAAAAACCCTGGAATGAGTAGGTGTGCCAAAACTTTTGACTGGTACAGTATATATATATACAAAAGTATGTCGACACCCCTTCAAATTAGTGGATTCGGTTATTTCAGCCACACCCGTTGCTGACAGGTGTATAAAATCGAGCACACAGCCATGTAATATTCACAGACAAACATTGGCATTAGAATGGCCTTACTGAAGAGCTCAGTGACTTTCAACGTGGCAAAAGTCATAGGATGCCACCTTTCCCTGGTCAACTGTAAGTGCTGTTATTATGAAGTGGAAACGTCTAGGAGCAACAATGGCTCAGCTGTAAAGTGGTACGCCACACAAGCTCACAAAACGGGACCGGCGAGTGCTTTCTGGCAACAGTTTGGGGAAGGCTCTTTCCTGTTTCAGCATAACATTCTGACTAGACCGGGCGCGCACGTGCTTCAATGTGCATGTTAATTTTGTCCACCCACACCAGATGCGATCAGGACACACAGGTTGAAATATCTAAACGAACTCTGAGGGTAAACCAAGTTTGTTTCTAATATATCCTCGTTCAGGCTTCTTCTTTGGACTTTATATGGCGGTTGGAAACTTTAAGGTGCATTACCACCACTGACTGGACTGGAGTGTGGACCTCAGTTCATCTTTCAATCACCCACATGGATATATGCTCCTAAAAACCAATGAGGAGATGGGAGAGGTGGGACTTGCAGAACTTAGTTCTATTTTAGTGCCTGGCTATGCAGACCAACTCCATATTAATTCAACGAGCAGGTGTCCACATACTTTTGGTTATGTAGTGTATATATATTATTATTCTTTTTCTCGTTTTTGGAAATTGATCCGCCAGTTGCCCATCCCCACTGTAGAGCATTAATTTTCCGATCTCTAATTCCAGTTCAAATCTTCTTATTAACATTCACCAGGCAACAAATTGTGAACCTCATTTAATCTCAGTACTCAAACTAAAACACACAACCTGTCTTTCTTTTTACCCACATAGACAATATGGCAAAAAATGTCATCTTCAGATGGACAATAAAGTTCAATTATATTCTGTTATTTTCTATAACAGTTTAAGAAGCAATACAGTAAAAAATTAGAAGGATTAGGAGAGCCCCATCTTCTGTACAACATTGTGCACAATAAAGGAAAATGCAGACACAAAAATAAGGAAAGAAAAGGTCCTTACAGCCATTTGATACCGGAGCAGATCTGGGACAACAGCAGAATGGTAAGCAGACAGAGCGGGAGGGTGTTAGACATTTTCTTCATGATGATAATGTTCCAACTTAGAGATGACGGTAATGCAGGTGAATGTTGGCTTCTAGGCTCTTCTAGATGCAATCACAAGTCAACTGTCATGGCACCGTCTCACCCTCTATCCCCTGTTTGGTGGAATAGAAAAATGCACCATTAAAATGCACCTCCAGTGAGAATCTCACATTTAAAAGTTAATATTCTGTTAACTCATATCCAAATAATGTTGTTGACTCCTCCTATACTCATATATGTGGCCAAAGCATAAATTGGAGAAGAAGAAAAAACACCTCAAACTTGTATCTCGACCAGACATAATATTGTTCTATTTCCTCATTGAGGATTATGTCATCCTCCTGAGGAGGATGAGCTGGCCTATCAGCGGTCTATTTGCGTGAATATTTTGAATGACCAGAATATGCCCACACCATTCCCACACAGAAAAACTTCATTTTAACATAATTAATGACAAAAAATTCGGAGGGAAAACTATTTTACTCATATTGTCATTAATTATAGGTCATATTTATACAAATCTGGAAACACTGGACAGTTACTTTAAAGCAACATTCCACAGCAAATATTCAAAACAAAAGATCATCTATACTATATTGGTTTTATTTATTGTCACATTTTTTTTAAATATAGTGTCAAAGTAATAGAGAAATCTAAAACTCTATTTCAATAAATGTATTAATTATGGAATCCTCTTTCCCACTGCAACAACACCAAGACACATATTCAGCATAGCAAAGTTTATAGCAGCACATAAACTTTGCTGAGTTTGCTCATAAATTTCAATGATCCTTTTGGGAAACGCTGATCATGTAAATTACATAAACTCTCCCGAAAGTTGACAGAATCTCAAAAATTCTCTGAAAAATTCTCACAAAATTCTCACAATTGATAAAAGGTTACCTTCCCAAAAGTGTTACCCTCCCACAAATAATGCCCAACTACGACCAATTCTGCACTAAATATCCTGTATATATATGTTTTGTTTTTACAAATGAGCAATTAAAATGTAACTTAGGCTAGGTAGGATATAACCACAAATTGACTGTAATTTATTCTTAACTTTGGAGAAATCTCAGAAGGAATTTTAGATATTAGGATGATCAGTGGAAGGCTACAACAAACCAGCACAGTAAACCTATAGCCTCCAGCAGACAAGGTTTTTAGGCCTACATGGCATTACCTGCATCAGATAGGGCCTTTTATTGTCCATGTGAATCTCAGAGCTTTACATCTATGCATAAAACAAAACACTACTGATTGTAGTGATATTTACAGTGGGAAGAGTAGTTGCTTAATAATTCTTATAACCACAAACAATAAGACATATGTCAATATTATCACCAGGGCCAAATATTCACAAGCATCATTAACCATGTGTGTAATGATGATCCATCCAAGTGTATAGACCCGTTTCGAGTTGTCATCTAAATTGGGTTAGGACTATATGCTGTACAGGAGCGTAACAAGACACGTAGGACATTTAAACTAAAACGCATGTGGTAGCCTATACGCGCTAGCAATCAACCATAAATTTAGACTAGAGAAGAAAATCCGATTCTACATTGTCAACATTTCTTTAACATTGACATTAACATTTCACTACCCGACCCCTACAGTTGTGGTAGCTAGTTAGTAGCCTAGTTATATTAATCTCGAGCTCCCATTAAATGTTTACATAAAGTGCATTGGGTTTATGCGAGGGAAACTTCTCTATACATGCAGAGCTTAAATTGGGATTTGTGTGGGGTGAACTGTCAATTAAATTATTTGTTTTTCCATGATTATCTTCAACAAATATCAATTAAATTCCATCTATTAGCCATGTCAGCCACTCAACCTAAAGCGGTGGAACTTTTTTCCACATCGTTCTCTTTCAATTTCCCACATGAATGCATGTTTGAAGCTGTCTTCTTGTTTCTAAGCCTTCTATTCAGTCCCTGTGGGGACGGGAGGACAATTCAAAAAGGCACTTGCACAGCTGAGTTATCTTTGTTGCAGGTGCATGTTAACAATTGAATAACATGGAAGGAAAGAGAAACCCGCACACTGCTCTTGCTAGTATCACTGTTCTTTATTAAGCTCTACTTATCGGCCTCAAGGCCTTCGTCATAGCTTTTTCGTCTGAGCTTTTTTTTGCGAGGCAAATCAAATGAAGTTAAAGTTCAAATGCAAATACTTTGAGTCACGTTCAACATCATGAAGTGGCCTGTCGAGTCGTTATTCCAACAATATATTGAATACAATCTATCCAAACTACAAGAGTAGAACTTGATCAAATATAAGCTTTAAATAGCCTAACTTAAAACAAGATTTAAAACAACAACAAAAAGAAGCATGTTATCGATAACTTTAGACTATGATAGTCATGTGATGAAACAGTATGTCATTGCTCCTCACCTTTAATGATGATTAAGTATCAATTCCGTGTAGCCTAATATCCTTTTGAATTCAATATCTTCCACAAACACGTATAAATCCACAATTTCGTAATTCGAATGAATCCCAAAAAGAGGAAAGCATCGTTTACTCCCCAGCAGCAGCGGCTCTCTTCTCTCGCAGGTTCTTCGGTGTGGTGTGTCTCGAGCTGCTGAATGTGTCTGACTCTTGGCAGTTGGGCAGCCTCAACTCATAAGTACTCCTGCACGGCTTTGATCTCACTGGTGATGTCAGGCACACTTAGCATAACAAAGCGCATTGGATTTGGAATTCCAAGGAAAGGGATAAGACACTCATTGTCCAATCTTGTTCTACACATGATAGACATTTTTGTTATTGTTGATGTTTGATATATATATATTTTTTTTTTTTGCAGTATTATTTTCGAGGTTGCCCACAACAATAGCAATAGCCAACAATAGCCTAACGCTCACAATAATGATGCTAATATATAATATAAATCAGGAATAATAACATGTAGGCTATTTTTATTATGGTTATTATAATTATGATTATTATGGTTATTGTTATGTGTTTTATTATTATTATTGTTGCTGTTATTGTTATTATTATCATTATTTTTATTTATTAATTCGCCTATTATTATTATATTGTATTATACTATACTATCATGACCTTCATTGGGCCTATTGATGCTGTTTTCTTATCAGCACTATCTATCTAATTAAAAACTGATTTTAATTTATTATTTAACTATGCTGAGTTTTTAAAAATATATTCGATAATAATAAACAAAATATTGAAAATATGTAACGCACATATGATTCCACCGTGGTCACCTCGTAATTTTTTACAAGCAAGACAGGTAACTATTGCTTTATAGTTTCTCTTCACAGCTTCATGTTCCCATGCATCGCCATGTACATTTTATATACCTAGCTCTCTCTGCTCACTTCGCCACCTGCAGAGAATTCCGTAACGCTCAGTGCTCTCCCCGCAGTATAAAACAACCACATACCCACGATCCTTAATAACCATGCATTTAAGACACATTCATTAAGAATGTTTCCACTGTTAACACTGTTCCAGTGTGTTGTCTGACAGAGCGGGAACCCCCGCCGGTAATTAGTGCGGGTGTTTGCTTTTATGAGGAAAAAAACTTTATGAGAGAAAGGAGAGGATGACAAAGTATAGGCTACATATAGGCTACAATTTAAGTTCAGAAAGCCTGGTCCTAATGACTCAGATTAAAAAGAGGGATGGTATTTTATTAAACTGGCATAAACAGCCCATAATTAAATGAATTCATTTATAATTGAACATTTATATTAAACGTTATTATTCTTTCAATTACTGGACAGCAGTTATGTTATGGGACACTTTGCCAAATAGTGTTTCAGCCTTAAACAATGTTGAACACCTGATACAGTCTTTGTAAAAACAAAAGACAAGCTGGAAAAGTATTTTTATGATAAATATTAATTAAAAGCAAGACCACAGTTATTCAGATTTGACAATGCAGGGCTTTCTGTTTCACTGGGGTATAAAAATGAGGTAACAAGCATGAAAAATCCCTGTGTCACTCATCACCATTGGAAAAGGCAAAGTGTTCAAAAACGAAACAGACAAATGGTTGTTAACCTTCATAAATTAGGCAATGGGTACAACAAATAGCTCAAAAATTAAATATGCCACTTACCACTATTAGGGCAAACTTTAAAAAGTTTAAAACCATTGGAACAGTGTTACACTTGCCTAGTAGGTCTATCTTGTCCCCACACACTATGAGGAAAATGGTTCAGGAGGAAAATAAAAATCCAAGGGCCAAGGTTTGAGAATTACAGAACTTGGTCGCATATTCGGGTCACCGAGTCTCAAAATCTACAGTTAGATGCTATCTTCTTGCCAATATGCTCTCTGGAAGAGTTGCCTGAAAAAAATCCTTTATGCAACTGACAAATGTAAATGCACAGAGCTTGCCTAACGGCATTGTCACTTGGATTGAAACCGGTGCTAGGGTCAGATGAGACAAAAATAGAGCTCTTTGGCTATTTTTTTTTACTAAAGAAGGGTGCATATGCAGAAAAGTACCCCATACCTACTGTAAAATATGGATGTTATGGGGCTGTTTTGCTTCCTGGGGCCCTTGTGAAGGTCAATAGCCTCATGAACTCTACCAAGTATCAGAACATTTTACAGTCCCTCCAGCATTTCACAGCGTTTTATGCTGTGGTAATTCTGAAATATTTCATGGCAATATGCAATGATTTTGTCAAATTGTACATGAAAATGCGCTGACGAGGGGAAAAAGTTTGACCTGTGGCTTGAGTGAACCCTATGATGCTGTAAATGTGTGATGATTGGTTGAAACTGAAAGCCCTTTTTTAGTACTGTGGTGAGATAATTTGGTTAGTTTTATTCAATAATAGTGCGATGATTGCTCAAATTTGCAAGCCCTCACACAACATTATCACAGCCACTTTTTCTCACTCCATGTTTTTTTTACTCCACAGGAGTGTCTTTTATGGTCAGATATCATGAAACTTGTTTAAAAGGCAACTATATGAAAGCAAATAAATGGATTGCTTCACAGAGACCCCCACCCACCCACCCACACACACACACACACACACACACACACACACACACACACACACACACACACACACACACACACACACACACACACACACACAAAGCGGATGTTACACAAAACTGTCTGTTCTACAACCAGTAAGATCCTGTGTAGATTGGGCTGGGCTCCAGATGGGTATGCATGTTTTAAACCACTGACTTTGCTACCCGCCCGCGCCAAACATGCTAGCAGATCCTCTACTGGCTGCTCCAGAGGGAAGGGAGGATTAACCCCCGGTTTCTTACCACCGGTTTCATCAAGTGGGGTAGACACATTTACGAACCAGAACATGCTCACTTCCCCTCTGTACAGGACAATTCTTTGGCCCAAATCTGTTTGGCAAACGGTACAATCCAAGGTTGTTCTTTGACAGTCACATATCTAGCCAACAGTTGGAGTTTGAATTGAAGGCTCAATGCAGCTGTTCATATCTCAATAATAAATAATTTCTGGGTAACAATTAAGTATCTTTGTACAATTTTTTAAAAGTTAAAATGGTCTAAAAATAAACAAAAATAGCAAAGAGCAATTCTTCAAGCAAGAATTTTGCTAGGATTGTCTGGGAGTGGTCTGAGTGAGGATGATAATTGGATAAGCCTAATGGGAGGGATATGTAACCTGAATAGTAGCTGTTATTGAAAGAGAGGTTTGAACCCCTAATTTATATTGGTCTATTAACTTACTGTCTATATATATATACTGAACAGAAATATAAACTCAACATGTAAAGTGTTGGTCCCATGTTTCATGAGCTGAAATAAAATATCCCAGAAATGTTCAATATGCACAAAAAGCTTATTTCTCTCAAATGTTGTCCACAAATTTGTTTACATCCCTG
This sequence comes from Oncorhynchus nerka, assembly GCF_034236695.1. Taxonomy (NCBI): domain Eukaryota; kingdom Metazoa; phylum Chordata; class Actinopteri; order Salmoniformes; family Salmonidae; genus Oncorhynchus; species Oncorhynchus nerka. The sequence goes on along the minus strand of NC_088405.1, from coordinate 66,898,618 downwards.
TTAGTGAGAAATTCTCCTTTGCCAAGATAATCCATCCACCTGACAGGTGTGACATATTAAGAAGCTGATTAAACAGCATGATCATCAGCATGCTGGGGAACATAAAAGGTGACTCTAAAATGTGCAGTTTTGTCACACAACACAATACCACAGATGTCTTAAGTTTTGTGGGAGCATGCAATTGGCATGCTGACTGCAGGAATGTCCACCAGAGCTGTTGCCAGAGAACTGAATGTTAATTTCTCTACCATAAGCCTCCTCCAACGTCGTTTTAGAGAATTTGGCAGTACAACCAACTGGCCTCACAACTACAGACCACATGTAACCACGTCAGCACAGGACCTACACATCCAGCTTCTTCACCTGCGGGATCATCTGAGACCAGCTACATTTACATTTAAGTCATTTAGCAGACGCTCTTATCCAGAGCGACTTACAAATTGGTGCATTCACCTTATGGGTAGCTGATGAAGTTGATGAGTATTTATGTCACTAATAAAGCCCTTTTGTGGGGAAAAACTCATTCTGATTGGCTCGGTCTCACTCCCCAGTGGGTGGGCCAGGCTCCCAAGTGGGTGGGCCTATGCCCTCCCAAGCCCACCCATGGCTACGCCTTTGTCCAGTCATGTGAAATCCATAGACTAGACTGATTTCCTTATATGAACTGTAACTAATTTTCTAAATTTACAGCATCATATGGTTCAATAATAGTGAAGACATCAAAACTTTGAAATAACACATATGGAATCATGTAGTAACCAAAAAAGTGTTAAACAAATCAAAATACATTTAAGATTTTAGATTCTTCAACGTAACCACCCTTTGCCTTGATGACTGCTTTGCACACTGTCTACTGTATATATACTTATACTACCTGTTGATGTCGCCAGACAGGCCAAAACTCCATCCCACCAAAACAGGCAGAAATTTCAGGCGGTCTTTTCAAACAGCTTTTACACTAAAATGGCATTATCATAATTTTCACAGTTTCATAGTATTATTCCAACCTCATCATGTGGAAATATATATAAAACACAGGAAATCATGTTGTTGACCCCAATGGGCCTTTAAGCATGTAGTGTGACTGCACTATGCCATGTTTCTGGTTCTGGCAGAGTGGGCAAAATGTGTTTTATTGTAGTCAACTGTGAATGGGCATGGGTTGTACTGTGTGTGGGGAAGGAGGGGGCTTCAGCAGAGCATATTGTCCCTGGAGCACTATAGCAGCGTCTCAGGGTTGACTGTTTTACACAGAGGCTCTCCATTCCTGTGTAAGCCAGGATCAACACATAGGCCTTTTATCTCCCATCTCACCTTTTAACCAACACACAGTGGAAATTAAAACTTTTGGCTGTTCTGATTGGACACAAATTAAATAACTCTTCGTTTTTTACCAGATAATAGTCAGCAAAGCTTAGATTTAGTACCTGCAAACCAGAATGGTGAGAGAGCATTACTTTTGTTTTACCAATTAGCTACTCGTAGTTAGTTAACATCTTGCTATTTAATGTTGAAGCAACTTGCCAACTGCGCATACACTGGTTGAATCAATGTTGTTTCCACACAATTTCAATTAAATTACCTTAAACCAATGTGGAATAGACATTGAATTGACGTCTGTGACCAGTGGGTTGCCTTTGTACAATTATTCTCTGTATATGTATAACAAACTCACAATGCCTTGTTCTACCCAAGAAAAAGAGCCTAAAGTGATCTGAATACAGTGCTTAATCATTTGGGAGGGAAAAATGCTTAAATGTTTGATAGGAATGGCTCTTCCAGCTCACAATGTTGTCCCATTGTCTCCCCTATCTCAAGAGTATCAGATATATCAAGAGGCTGGAGGCTGGCCAGGAGAAGATAAGACCACTTACCTTTCACCTCCTGGGATCCAGGCCTGAATGGGTCCTGAGTCACAGCTACCCAACTACCCCATGAAAAGATTTACCTGTCTGGCATCCAGTCAACACTTGCCTTTTATCCCTCTATCCCTCTAGTCCCGTGTTTCTAAGCACAACCACCAGACGGGAAGATTTTATCATGGTGTTGCATAAACACGTTTCAACGCTCACATACTCCCATCTACTGGCTTACAAGATTGTTGTTAGTTCAATCAACTCACTAATGTGAATGCCGTTGCATTATTATGAGAAGCATCTGAAAGTTGATATAGTATGCAATTGAATGATGTGTCCTCTTGTTGATGTTACAGGTTGGAAGCATATGTCCTAGCTTTTTCACAGAACATTTCTCTCACATATGGACATACTGTAGCTCGGCTTGTTACAATTAAGGCAACAACTTCAATTCATAAATTATTACTCTATTGTGCTATCTTTCACCAGTAGATATGATTTAAAACACAACTATGATTCACAGCAAAGAGATCAATAACCAACATTTAAAAAATCTGCCCGAGAAGAACCAAAAACTTTAAAAACAATAGATTTCATACCCACAATTTTTTTTATTTCTAATTGTTCATCAAATGTCAACCAACAAACACGAAACACTACATGATGCTACTGTCAGTTTGTACTGATATAAAGCATTTGTGTCTACGACATCCTACATGACGCAGCACCATAACCAATGAAAGAGTTATAACGGGGTAGGCAACTAGATTCAGCCACGGGCTGATTTTTATTGGAGCTGATGGTCGGTGGTGGAACATAATTATAATAATTTGCACACTGCAAATTGACCACAACTAACTAAGTCTAGAAAGAGATTGTATTTGAAAATAACTATAATTTCATACCTTGAATTACACTGAAACACGATCAAATATGTTTCTTGGAAACAGATTTCCTAATTAAACATTTGTTTTGCTGAATTCCTGGTCATTTTGAAAAAAAACGAAAACATTTTTTTTTTAATAAAAAGTTTGGGGACCCAAAAAAATCACTCAGACGGTTTTGGCCTGTTACTGACCTCTGCCCTATAAACACCAACAAAGGGAAAACGCATCATCAAAGAGGATTTATTGAGTGCAGTTTAACAATGTGAAAATTGTATATTGAAGTATGCATTTTCAGGTGCTCTTCTTGTGAAAACAGTCCAGAGTGTACCTCACAGCAGGGTCCACCACAGAAACAACGATAATCATCCAATGCTCTACACCCAGGAGAAGATTGGAGCACATCTTTTGTGTACGATTTGTTCTTAATCATTCTATGCCTCTGCTTTGAGAAGCCTAAGTCCTTTCAACGGACAGATGGGTGTCACTTTTTAAAACATTTCATGTGGTCTTCAAGGAGGAGTGCTCAGGCCTGCATCTACACAGTGTCTAGGACTGTTAATCCATTCATGGAAAATGTAGGCCTCCTTCTCTGGATCCAGAATCCAACACCATTGGTTACTAATTTCAAAGGTGAAATGGTGTATTTACAGATTAATTTAAAATTAAAGAGTGGAGGGTGCTCAACCAACGTGAGTCAAGGTACAACCAAAACATTTGATAATCATTAAAAACGAAGCCGTAATGCTCGCTGACCATTGAAAACTTGTTTTATTCAAGTTAAAAGATGAATGTTTAGTCCATCAATGGCCTTCATCAAAACAATGACACAAAAGCCCCCTTTATACCTCCTGTCTTGTACACATTCTGATTGTGGCCACATTTGGCGACAGGTGTAAACAATCAAAAGATGGATTGCGATCTGATTGTGATTAGATATTTCTGACCACCTCCGCAGGCATCTTGTACGGATAGCCTTGAAGTGTACATGCACCCTGACAACTTATGCTATAAAGTTGGCCATGTTCCCGCCCTCTCAAATAAATCACAATGGCCAGTTGAATCACACTGGCCAGTTGTATTAATTCTGGACAAGGATACCTCTGCAATTCCTCCAGAATTAGAAACCAAGTGCCTACTGGCACTGCGGTAGGATTCCACAGTCGAATTAAGCAATAAGGCCCGAGGAGATGTGGTATATTGGCCATATATCACAAACCCCCAGAGGAGCGTTATTGCTATTATAAACTGGCTTCCAAAGTAATTAGAGCAGTAAAACAAAATGTTTTGTCATACTCGTGTTATACGGTCTGATATACAATGGCTTTCAGCCAATCATAATTCAGGGCCCAAACCACCCAGTTTATAATCGAAATTAGATCACGGATATAGAAAATAAGACATTAATGAAAAGGTACTGTATCATCCAGAATGAGAGAAAAGGGGTCCCTGTTTCCATTCCCACCAACGCCAGCGCAAAATCAAACATTTTGAAAACATCATACCAAAAGGCCAAGGACTGTTATAGCAGTAGTGGGAATGGGAGAACCCAATGCACATTTTATTCATAGCTGGACATGGTATTGGGTGACCATCCCATCACCCGCCCACCGTTCATTCTGGACAGTACTGTGGCAATATTGAGGAAAGCTGCTGGGCGCTTTATCAACTTTTTGTGTAATGTGAATACTCTAATTCAGTTGCTATATCAGATCTGAATATAATACAGTGGTATAATACATTGGCTTTCTTATGGACATTTTATAAAAATCCCCTCTGGCTAGATTTAAAGGTACAGGTGGAAGATTTGGCCTACACATTATACAGTCCCTTGCAAAACACTTGTCATGCACTCTTCTCTTATGCTGCAACTCCATCAGTCTGCCCCATGCTTTCCCAATACATTTGTAGTTTAGTTTAAATTATGTAATGCTATTATACAGTACCAGTCTATCAAACCTCCATGAGTTTTACCTCAGGTGGACTATAAAACAAATAAATCAATACAACAAAAGAATAATGAGAATTCAAATACTGAACAAAACAAATCAATATTTTCTTTATGGCACAAGGTTAGGAAAATGAAAAGCCTTTTTTTCGCCACATGCACACTCAAAGAAAGGGCAGTGTTGGCTTCTGCAGGCCAACCATCATATGAGAGCATAATATTATTATGTCTGACAAAGTGTTACTGAAAGAGGAGGAAAAGGGAGAGCAGGTGATAAGGGCAGTGGCAGGATGGAGATAAATCACCTGGGTGAGGTGATGACCTATGCAGCGTTTTGCGTGGTGCTTCCATTCACAGATCAGATTCACTCTGCTAACAACTCTCAGGAACACTGACCCAGAGAAAGATGGAGGAGCCAACAAGGGCAAGTGCTACCACCACAGGACCATAGGCCTCTGGGCAGCACAATAGATAAACTGCGCATCAGAAAGATACATATGTTTCTTATTTTCCTTCTTAGAATGGGTGGAGTGGTATCAGTGTACTGGAGCACTCTTTATAAATGGGTAATGCTTCATTCTGAAAGTGGAGCAGCAGTAGAAAAAGGGGTTACCAAAGCAGTAACCTAATCACTTCAAATCACAAGGTAATACCGGTACTCCTTGCCCTCTGCTGGTAAAGGAGCAGATTTTTACTGGGCCGACCTCCGTACAAGAGCAATCAGTGACCCATTGCTGATGCCTGCCCTGGCTTTAGGAAAGATTTGGGTTTAGGAAATATTAGCACTGCACACAGATTTGGAAGCAACTGGTTAATCAATGGTATTCCTATGCATGTCACAGAGATATCATTTCAACAGTATGTCTGTCGAGTGCATAAAAACGTGTTTCTGGGTCTGATCGGCAGACTTTGCGTTGCAATAACTCAAACCAAATGGTCTATTTGTCGGTGGTTCTGAATTCTGGTCAGGCTGCCATTTCTTCCCTGCAAAAGAAACCTTGAAATAAAATCTAGTTAAGCCCGTCTGCATTCCTCTCCAGAGTGAGGTTAAATACTAGCAGTGTATGGACATGATTAGTGCCACAGGTCTTACATCAGTGCAGAACCTTGACTTCCAACAGGAAACCAGCGTAGAAGTTCAATTATGGCAATTCCTTGTTTTGATTGGAGAAGGCATTTCTCGCTTGGTATAGCAAGGGGCCTCAAAAACAACCAACCATAAAGATTCAACATTAGAGATCAAGAGAGGAGTACAACAGACCTGAAATGAGGTCCACCTTTATTTCTGCATGACAGGGGTTGAGAGGTATACCAAGAGGTTATGGGACTGAGTAGAGCTAAGTTCCAGCATGGTCTCATCGACTAGATGTAACATAGTAAATGGAAATCCGATTCATATTTGGTATGGTTACACGAGACAGATGGTTACTTAAGGCAAAAACAAAAGTAACATGGTTGATTAGGGTGATTGCATAACATGCATGTCTAGCAACCCAAAGGTTGCGAGTTTGAATCTCATCATCGACAACTTCAGCATTTTAGATAATTAGCAACTTTTCAACTACTTACTACTTTTTAGCTACTTAGCATGTTAGCTAACCCTTCCCCTAAACTTAACCCTTTTACCTAACTCCTAAACTTAACCATAACCTTAATCCTAACCCCTAGCCTAGCTAACAATAGGTAGGCTAACGCATACAAAGCAGAAAGAGGACAATTTCCAAATTATCTGAGGGACAAGAAAAATATTTTCATCCCAAAGTCGTCTGTCTGACAGCCGCAGATGTAAAATGCCGACCATGCAGCAGTGATCTCTGTTGGAACCTCCGCAGTCATGCCGAGGGAATGCAGCCCTCTAGTGCAGTCAGTACACAACACTATGCTCATCATGTCTCAGCTAAAACAGATGGTGACAAGGGTCCCAGCAGGGTCAGATAGCCAGGGAAGACCAGTCTATGGAGCTCAGGTGAGTTTTGCAGTAGACCTACATTAACAATATCAGTGAATGATACAAAGTTCCATCTTGAATTGATGGGTAGACCTACAGTAGCTATGGGACAGCAGCTTAAACTTCAAGCTACAGTCTAGGATCTGGGAATAATGGTAATTTCAATTAATGAACCACTGATTATATTCTTGGATAATATCATGTATAAATGTAAACCAAGGTAAAAAAAATCATGCCTCATTTTAGGAGGTTCAGTTGGTGACATGGATCTCAGCAGGGTCAGGCAGCCAGGGAAGACCAGTCTGTGTGGAGAATTTTTGCAAATACAACACTTTATTCTCTCTGTGCAGCAAACACTGGACAAGCCAGATGCAACTTTAAGGCAGTCTGACTAACCTCCAAAGTTGATTTCCAAATTGTATCAAGCGTTGATAGATTATTTTCCCGATGACACAAAATATGTCAAACAAAAATGTGATGAAGACCTGGTAGAAGCTATTGATGATGATGAATGGATACAGATATGTTTGAATGCCCGGTCATGTTCATATCATCTCAGACATAAATTACTGCAATACTATATGCCAGTGAAACTGAATAACATGCACTCAGAAATGTCATTCCTCTGCTGGAGGTGTAAAACACAAAAGGGGACATATTTGCATATGTTATGGTCTTGTGAAGGCTGGCTTAATTCTGGCAAAGAGTATGTTCTTTTATCTCAGCATGTCTACAGATTCTCCCTTATCCCTGTTTTTGTTTTCTTGGAAATGTTGATACTGATGACTGTGTAACCAAGCATTTATAGCGGCTAAGAAATGCATTGCCATGAATTGAAGGTTGGTTATCCTCCCACAATGTCAAGTTATGTATCACTAGATTTGATTTATTACAAGATTAAGGGTATACTGGGCAACTTTCATAAGGTCTGGATGCCTTAAATGGAATACAATACGACTAAAATGAGTCTGTATTGAAAACATGCCCACATCAGAGGAGGTACCTTTTAACATTCTCTGTTTCACAGCTCTTTCGGGATATGTTGTTGGAATCGGTTCAGACCCCGGGCTTCTCCATGCATCGCGCCGGCAGAGATAAACACATCTCTGGGAAAAGGAAGGGCGGGGGTGTATGCTTTATGATTAACGACTCATGGTGTAATCATAACAACATACAGGAACTCAAGTCCTTCTGCTCACCCAATCTAGAATTCCTTACATTCAAGTGCCGGCCATTTTACCTACCAAGAGAATTCTCATCAGTTATAGTCACAGCTGTGTACATTCCCCCTCAAGCAGACACCAAGATGGCCATCAAGGAACCTCGTTGGACTATATACTAACTGGAAACCATACATCCTGAGGCTGCATTTATTGTAGCTGGGGATTTTAAGAAAGCACATTTGAGAACAAGACTACCTAAATTCTACCAGTATATTGATTGCGCTATGCGCTTGAGCAATACCCTCGACCACTAATACTCTAACTTCCGCGATGCATACAAAGCCCTCCCCCGCCCTCCCTTCGGCAAATCCGACCACGACGCCATCTTGCACCACCCGTCTTATAGGCAGAAACTCAAACAGGATGTACCAGTGACGAGAACCATTCAACACTGGTCTGACCAATCGGAAGCCACACTGACTCGGTGAGTGTGTTTATAAAGAAGTGCATTGGAGATGTTGTACCCACTGTGACAATTAAAACCTACATTAACCAGAAACCGTGGATGGATTGAGGCATTCGCGCAAAACTGAAAGCGCGATCCACCGCATTTAACCATGGAAAGGGATCTGGGAATATGTCTGAATATAAACAGTATAGCTATTCCCTCCACTAGGCAATCAAACAAGCGAAATGCCAGTACAGGGACAAGGTGGTCGCAAATCAATGGCTCAGACATGAGACATATGTGGCAGTGTTGTGACGACCCTCCCACTCTGTCTGCCGTATTCTCTCTCTGTTATTTCCTTATTAGGATGCTGGTGGGCGGAGTTGGGAGGGTCGACACCTGGGCCCGGTGTCTCCCAGGATAAATACACCACTTCCCCATTCATGGAGGAGACTCTCTCCATGCAGACACCTTTATGGATTTTGTTGTGTTTCTTGGTGGTTTTTGGGTTGTTTGCGACAGCATCTTTCAACACCCTGCATTATCACATTCATGCATGCAAAACACTCACTTACACTACTGATTACTGATTATACACACCATTGTATATTGTACTTAGTTTACTTCATTTAATAAATATATGTTTTGTTACTCCTCATCTCCACGTTGTCTCCCTTTTGTTACGGGCTTTGAGCCGTTTCGTGACAGTGTCTACAGGAAATCACGGACTACAAAAAGAAATTCAGCCACATCATGGACACTGACGTCACGTTTCCAGACAAACTAAACACCTTCTATAACCGCTTTGAGGATAATACGGTGCCACCGTCGCGGCTCGATAACAAGGACTGCCCCCCCCCCCCTCTTCTCCTTGGCTGACGTGAGTAAAAAACATTTAAACATGTTAATCCTCACAAGGCTGCTGGCCCAGACGGCATCCCTAGCCGCGTCCTCAAAGCATGCACAGACCAGCTGGCTGGTGTGTTTACGGACATACGGCTCAGCAGTCAACACCATAGTACCCTCCAAGTTCATCATCAAGCTCGAGGCCCTGGGTCTCAACCCCACCCTGTGCAATTGGGTCCTGGACATCCTGACGGGCCGTCCCCAGGTGGTGAGCGTAGGAAACAACAACTCCACTTCGCTGACCTTCAACACTGGGGCCCCACAAGGGTGCGTGCTCAGCCCTCTCCTGTACTACTTGTTCATTTACGACTGCGTGGCCATGCACGCCTTCAACTCATCAAGTTTGCAGACGACACAACAGTAGTGGACTTGATTACCAACAATCACGAGCCTACAGGACAGAGGTGAGGACACTCGGAGTGTGGTGTCAGGAAAACAACCTCTCACTTAACGTCAACAAAACAAAGGAGATGATCGTGGACTTCAGGAAACAGCAGAGAGAGCACCCCCCTATCCACATCGGAAGGACAGCAGTGGAGAAGGTGGAACGTTTTAAGTTCCTCGGTGTACACATCACAGACAAACTGAAACGGTCCACTCACACAGACAATGTGGTGAAGAAGGCGCAACATATCCTCTTCAACCTCAGGAAGCTGAAGAAATTTGTCTTGACACCCAAAACCCTGACAAACTTTTACAGATGCACAATCGAGAGCATCCTGTCGGGCTGTATCACAGCCTGGTATGGCAACTGCACCACCCTCAACCGCAAGGCTCTCCAGAGGGTGGTGCGGTCTGCACAATGCATCACCTGCCTTCCATGACACCTACAGTACCCGATGTCACAGGCAGGCCAAAAAGATCATCAAGGACATCAACCACCCGAGCCACTGCCTGTTCACACCGCTACAATCCAGAAGGCAAGGTAAGTACAGGTGCATCAAAGCTGGGACCCGAGAGACTGGAAAACAGCTTTATCTCAAGGCCATTCAACTGCTAAACAGCAATCACTAACTCAGAGAGGCTACTGCCTACATTGAGTTGAGTTTAATGAGTTTATTTTTACAGACCCAATCACTGGCCATTTTAATAAATGGATCACCAGTGACTTTATACAATGCACTCTAAATAATGCCACTTGAATAATGTTTACATATTTTACATTAATCATATCACATGTATATACTGTACTTTATACCAACTATTACACTTTGCCTATGCCGCTCGGCCATCGCTCATCCATATACTTACATGTACATATTCTCATTCCCCCCTTTAGATTTGTGTGTATTAGGTAGTTGTTGGGGAATTGTTAGATTACTTGTTAGATATTATTGCACTGTCGGAACTAGAAGCACAAGCAATTCGCTACAGTCACATTAACATCTGCTACACATACATGTGTATGTGACAAATGAGATTTGATTTGAGTTTGACCTATTTAGGCAATCCCTAGTGGCTGGGCTGATCAGTCCTGGTCCTGGGGGTCTGTCGTCCTGTGGGTTGTCACTCTGGCCTTGGACTAACACACCCGAAACCAGTAATGAATGTTTCACTAAGATCCTAAAGCTGAGTGGGGTGTGTTGTTTTGGGGCGCTACAGGGTGGTGGACCCCTAGGGACAGGAAGGGGTGACCCAGCTGTATTGTGTGAAAGTAAAACAGAGCTCTACAGTACCATTAGTCCTATGATATTAACTGTATATGGAGGATGTGCTGTTTCTGTGTTAATGTATATTTGAGGTGTATGTGGGTTTCTTTGGTTTAGTTTTTTGTTTCCAAACCTTTCCATTGGGAATTAAAAATATGAAAGGTGTGAATGTGCAGACGGCTTGGGCTGGCTGGTCGGTCTGGCTGAAATTTGATATAGAGGACTTAGGTCTTAATAAAGACAATCAAAAGTCTTTAAGAGTTGTTCATTTGTTAGGCTATTGATTAAAGATGCAACACAATTTTTGAATTTAATTATTGAATTACCTTTGATCTAGTTCAGTCTTACTAAACACTTAAACATATTTAATAACAATCTCTTACCTAGCTTGATGACTGGGCATTTCTGCTTACTTTTTGTTCTAAATGGAGACGGCATATTGGCTTGTGTAAAAATGCAGGAAATTAGCTTTAGATGCCCCAAAAAATTCTGGGGAGAACCCCCAGATCCCCCGACAGGTTATATCCCACTCCACTTCTAAAACCAAAGTGGTGCTCCTGACTACAAGGGAAATGTATTCTTCCTGTGAGCTGTAACAGCAGAACCCTCCCTGACAAAGAGTTGGTTATTGGTGCTCAGCTCAGTGTGAAAGGAACATCTCCATATCCTCAGTCAGCTGCTGATTAAACAGATCAGTCTCTGTCTCTGCTGTGCTGTGGGTCGTCACCGACAAGCCAGGAGACTTGTTTGACTCCGGGATTACAGTCTACAGCTGGGACCATTATCCCATCCTTGATGGGGCCACCTGGGTTGGGGTCAAATCTTTTTCAATTCAGGAAGTACACTTAAATTCTCATTTTCTCATGTTCTGATTCTAATGTTCGGTTTACATCTTGAATTGACTGAATTGAAATCGAAATTACCTCAACCCTGGTGGCCCAACCTGGTCTCAGAGAATTTTGTATTAATCTGTATGTAAATCCGGGACACTCCATTTAGCATGATATTTTCTTATTTTCTATTTTTTTATTTCACCTTTATTTAACCAGGTAGGCAAGTTGAGAACAAGTTCTCATTTACAATTGCGACCTGGCCAAGATAAAGCAAAGCAGTTCGACAGATACAACGACACAGAGTTACACATGGAGTAAAACAAGCATACAGTCAATAATACAGTATAAACAGGTCTATATACAATGTGAGCAAATGAGGTGAGAAGGGAGGTAAAGGCAAAAAAGGCCATGGTGGCAAAGTAAATACAATATAGCAAGTAAAACACTGGAATGGTAGTTTTGCAATGGAAGAATGTGCAATGTAGAAATAAAAATAATGGGGTGCAAAGGAGCAAAATAAATAAATAAATTAAATACAGTTGGGAAAGAGGTAGTTGTTTGGGCTAAATTATAGGTGGACTATGTACAGGTGCAGTAATCTGTGAGCTGCTCTGACAGTTGGTGCTTAAAGCTAGTGAGGGAGATAAGTGTTTCCAGTTTCAGAGATTTTTGTAGTTTGTTCCAGTCATTGGCAGCAGAGAACTGGAAGGAGAGGCGGCCAAAGAAAGAATTGGTTTTGGGGGTGACTAGAGAGATATACCTACTGGAGCGTGTGCTACAGGTGGGAGATGCTATGGTGACCAGCGAGCTGAGATAAGGGGGGACTTTACCTAGCAGGGTCTTGTAGATGACATGGAGCCAGTGGGTTTGGCGACGAGTATGAAGCGAGGGCCAGCCAACGAGAGCGTACAGGTCGCAATGGTGGGTAGTATATGGGGCTTTGGTGACAAAATGGATTGCACTGTGATAGACTGCATCCAATTTGTTGAGTAGGGTATTGGAGGCTATTTTGTAAATGACATCGCCAAAGTCGAGGATTGGTAGGATGGTCAGTTTTACAAGGGTATGTTTGGCAGCATGAGTGAAGGATGCTTTGTTGCGAAATAGGAAGCCAATTCTAGATTTAACTTTGGATTGGAGATGTTTGATATGGGTCTGGAAGGAGAGTTTACAGTCTAACCAGACACCTAAGTATTTGTAGTTGTCCACGTATTCTAAGTCAGAGCCGTCCAGAGTAGTGATGTTGGACAGGCGGGTAGGTGCAGGTAGCGATCGGTTGAAGAGCATGCATTTAGTTTTACTTGTATTTAAGAGCAATTGGAGGCCACGGAAGGAGAGTTGTATGGCATTGAAGCTTGCCTGGAGGGTTGTTAACACAGTGTCCAAAGAAGGGCCAGAAGTATACAGAATGGTGCCGTCTGCGTAGAGGTGGATCAGAGACTCACCAGCAGCAAGAGCGACCTCATTGATGTATACAGAGAAGAGAGTCGGTCCAAGAATTGAACCCTGTGGCACCCCCATAGAGACTGCCTGAGGTCCGGACAGCAGACCCTCCGATTTGACACACTGAACTCTATCAGAGAAGTAGTTGGTGAACCAGGCGAGGCAATCATTTGAGAAACCAAGGCTGTCGAGTCTGCCGATGAGGATGTGGTGATTGACAGAGTCGAAAGCCTTGGCCAGATCAATGAATACGGCTGCACAGTAATGTTTCTTATCGATGGCGGTTAAGATATCGTTTAGGACATTGAGCGTGGCTGAGGTGCACCCATGACCAGCTCTGAAACCAGATTGCATAGCAGAGAATGTATGGTGAGATTCGAAATGGTCGGTAATCTGTTTGTTGACTTGGCTTTCGAAGACCTTAGAAAGGCATGGTAGGATAGATATAGGTCTGTAGCAGTTTGGGTCAAGAGTGTCCCCCCCTTTGAAGAGGGGGATGACCGCAGCTGCTTTCCAATCTTTGGGAATCTCAGACGACACGAAAGAGAGGTTGAACAGGCTAGTAATAGGGGTGGCAACAATTTCTGGTATGTATGGTATTTATTCATTTGTGGATGTCCATTACCCATTTTGTAATGTATGTTACGAATTACAATTTTTATTATATGTTACTAATAACAAAACATACAATATGTTACGAATTTGCAAAATATATGATGTGTTACGAATTCTAGCTAGGTGGGTAACGTTAACTAGCTGGCTAATGTATTAAAAGCACATATTTTTCACATGATTTACAATTTTCTGCTTCAACTTCAGTAGCCTTCCTCTCCTTGTTGGGCGTGAGAGTTCAAGTGCCTAGTATGTGTGGTCTCATTGAAATAGAGTAGGCTGCCTACATGGGGGGAGAATCAAGTGGCAATTAACTTCGATATGCTATTAACTTAAATATGATTAGATTGTAGGTTATGACAGTCTGTAAATAAATATTGATACTGGAAAGAAGTAGAGGGCGCTCAACCAACGTGAGTCAAAGTACAATCAAAAAATGTCATCAACATTGATAAGGAAAAGGCGCAACGCACGCATAGATTAGGCTACTATGGTGAGCGAGCATTGCACCTTTTCCTTTTCAATAAATATTGATATCCCATTTATTTCTTTGCCTGCAAATCATCCTCCTAAAAGGTAGGCTATATCCTATAGGCCTATGTAAAACGTAGCAAGTGTCGCTGTCATCAAGTGCTTCAAGTTCAGTAGCCATACCTCAATTAAATAGAGTAGGCTATAGCCTATGCATGGGCAGAGAAGAATGGGGAAGTTAACTTTCCAGGGAAATGTACTTTCTAAATAGGCCCATGATTAGGCTATAGATTACTACATTGCCTAGAAATAGGCCTAAATATTGATTACCCATATTTCTGTCTGAAAATCTTCCCACGCCTAAAAGGTAGGCTATAACAATAGCTCAAGAGAAAGTGCAAGTCTCTCCAACCCTGTTCTCTTCAAACTACAGTACCAGTCAAACGTTTGGACACACCAACTCAAGGGTTTTCTTCATTTTACAATTTTCTACACTGTAGATTAAAAATGAATACAAATCTATGAAATAACACATACGGAATCATGTAGTAACCAACCATTTGAAATTCTTCAAAATTGCAATTCTTTGCCTTGATGACAGCTTTGCACACACTTGGCATTCTCTTAACCTGTTTCACCTGGAATGCTTTTCCAACAGTCTTGAAGGAGTTCCCACATATGCTGAGCACTTGTTGGCTGCTTTTCCTTCCCTCTGCGGTCTAACTCATCCCAAACCATCTCAATTGGGTTGAGGGCCTCCCGGGTGGTGCAGTGGTCTAGTGACTCTGGGTTCGAGCCCAGGCTCTGTCGCAGCTGGCTGCGACTGGCAGGCCCATGGGGCGACGCACAATTGGCCCAGCGCCGTCCGGGTTAGGGAGGGTTTGGCCGGCAGGGATATCCTTTTTCATCGCACACTCGCGACTCCTGTGGTTGGCCGGGCACAGTGCACGCTGACCAGGTGTATAGTGTTTCCTCAGACACATTGGTGCAGGTGGATTCCGGGTTGGATGTGCATTGTGTCAAGAAGCAGTGCGGCTAGGTTGGGTTGTGTTTTGGAGGATGCATGGCTCTTCGCCTCTCCCGAGTCCATAAGGATGTTGCAGCGATGAGACAAGACTACCAATTGGATCCCACGAAATTGGGGAGAAAAAAAGGGGGTACATTTTTTTAAATGTATTTTTAATTGGGTTGAGGTCAGGTGATTGTGGAGGCCAGGTCATCTGATGCAACACTTCATTACTCTCCTTCTTGGTCAAATAGCCCTTACACAGCCTGGAGGTGTGTTGGGTCATTGTCCTTTTGAAATACAAATGATAGTCGCACTAAGCGCCAACCAGATGGGATTGCGTATCGCTGCAGAATTCCATGCTGATGTAGCCATGCTGGTTAAGTGTGCCTTGAATTCTAAATAAATCATTGACAGTGTCACCAGCAATGCACCCCCACGCCATCACACCTCCTCCTACATGCTTCAAGGTGGGAACCACACGTGGAGATCATCCATTCACCTACTCTGCGTCTCACAAAGACATAGGGGTTGGAACCAAAAATCTTGAATTTGGACTTATCAGACCAAAGGACAGATTTCCACCGGTCTAATGTCCATTGCTCGTGCTTCTTGGCCCAAGCAAGTCTCGTATTATTATTATTGGTGTCCTTTAGTGGTGGTTTCTTTGCAGCAATTTGACCATGAAGGCCTGATTCACACAGTCTCCTCTGAACAGTTGTTGAGATGTGTCTGTTACTTAGCATTTATCCGGGCTGCAATCTGAGGTGCAGTTAACGCTAATGAACTTATCCTCTGCAGCAGAGGTAACTCTGGGTCTTCCTTTCCTGTGGCGGTCCTCATGAGAGCCAGTTTCATCATAGCACTCAATGTTTTTTGCGACTGCACCTGAAGAAACTTTCAAAGTTCTTAATCTTACAGATTGACTGACCTTCATGTCTTAAAGTAATGATGGACTGTCATTTATCTTTGCTTATTTGAGCTGTTCTTGCCATAATATGGACTTGGTCTTTTACCAAATAGGGCTATCTTTTGTACACCAACCTTGTAACAACACAACTGATTGGCTCAAACACAATAAGGAAATAAAGAAATTCCATAAATTCACTTTTAACAAGGCACACCTGTTAATTGAAATGCATTCCCGGTGACTATCTCATGAAACTGGTTAAGAGAATGCCAAGAGTGTGCAAAGCAGTCATCAAGGCAAAGGGTGGTTTGTTTAACAATTTTTTAGTTACTCAAATCAAAATCAAATTTTATTTGTCACATACACATGGTTAGCAGATGTTAATGCGAGTGTAGAGAAATGCTTGTGCTTCTAGTTCCGACAGTGCAGTAATAACCAACAAGAAATCTAACTAACAATTCCAAAACTACTGTCTTATACACACAAGTGTAAGGGGATAAAGAATATGTACATAAAGATATATGAATGAGTGATGGTACAGAGCGGCATAGGCAAGATACAGTAGATGGTATCGAGTACAGTATATATATATGAGATGAGTATGTAAACAAAGTGGCATAGTTAAAGTGGCTAGTGATACCTGTATTACATAAAGATGCAGTAGATGATATAGAGTACAGTATATACATATACATATGAGATGAGTAATGTAGGGTATGTAAACATTATATTAGGTAGCATTGTTTAAAGTGGCTAGTGATATATTTTACATAATTTCCCATCAATTCCCATTATTAAGGTGGCTGGAGTTGAGTCAGTGTGTTGGCAGCAGCCACTCAATGTTAGTGGTGACTGTTTAACAGTCTGATGGCCTTGAGATAGAAGCTGTTCTTCAGTCTCTCGGTCCCAGCTTTGATGCACCTGTACTGACCTCGCCTTCTGGATGATAGCGGGGTGAACAGGCAGTGGCTCGGGTGGTTGTTGTCCTTGATGATATTTATGGCCTTCCTGTAACATCGGGTGGTGTAGGTGTCCTGGAGGGCAGGTAGTTTTCCCCCGGTGATGCGTTGTGCAGACCTCACTACCCTCTGGAGAACCTTACGGTTGTGGGCGGAGCAGTTGCCGTACCAGGCGGTGATACAGCCCGCCAGGATGCTCTTGATTGTGCATCTGTAGAAGTTTGTGAGTGCTTTTGGTGACAAGCCGAATTTCTTCAGCCTCCTGAGGTTGAAGAGGCGCTGCTGCGCCTTCTTCACGATGCTGTCTGTGTGGGTGGACCAATTCAGTTTGTCTGTGATGTGTATGCCGAGGAACTTAAAACTTGCTACCCTCTCCACTACTGTTCCATCGATGTGGATAGGGAGGTGTTCTCTCTGCTGTTTCCTGAAGTCCACAATCATCTCCTTAGTTTTGTTGACGTTGAGTGTGAGGTTATTTTCCTGACACCACACTCCGAGGGCCCTCACCTCCTCCCTGTAGGCCGTCTCGTCGTTGTTGGTAATCAAGCCTACCACTGTTGTGTCGTCCGCAAACTTGATGATTGAGTTGGAGGCGTGCGTGGCCACGCAGTCGTGGGTGAACAGGGAGTACAGGAGAGGGCTCAGAACGCACCCTTGTGGGGCCCCAGTGTTGAGGATCAGCGGGGTGGAGATGTCGTTGCCTACCCTCACCACCTGGGGGCGGCACGTCAGGAAGTCCAGTACCCAGTTGCACAGGGCGGGGTCGAGACCCAGGGTCTCAAGCTTGATGACGAGCTTGGAGGGTACTATGATGTTAAATGCCGAGCTGTAGTCGATGAACAGCATTCTCACATAGGTATTCCTCTTGTCCAGATGGGTTAGGGCAGTGTGCAGTGTGGTTGAGATTGCATCGTCTGTGGACCTATTTGGCCGGTAAGCAAATTGGAGTGGGTCTAGGGTGTCAGGTAGGGTGGAGGTGATATGGACCTTGACTAGTCTCTCAAAGCACTTCATGATGACGGAAGTGAGTGCTACGGGGCAGTAGTCGTTTAGCTCAGTTACCTTAGCTTTCTTGGGAACAGGAACAATGGTGGCCCTCTTGAAGCATGTGGGAACAGCAGACTGGGATAGCGATTGATTGAATATGTCCGTAAACACACCAGCCAGCTGGTCTGCGCATGCTCTGAGGGCGCGGCTGGGGATGCCGTCTGGGCCTGCAGCCTTGCGAGGGTTAACACGTTTAAATGTTTTACTCACCTCGGCTGCAGTGAAGGAGAGGCCGCATGTTTTGGTTGCAGGCCGTGTCAGTGGCACTGTATTGTCCTCAAAGCGGGCAAAAAAGTTATTTAGTCTGCCTGGGAGCAAGACATCCTGGTCCATGGATGTATACATCCTGGTCCGTGGATGTATGATTCCATGTGTGCTATTTCATAGTTTTGACGTCTTCACTATTATACTACAATGTAGAAAATAGTAAAAATAAAGAAAACCCCTGGAATGAGTAGGTGTGCCCAAACTTTTGACTGGTACAGTAAATCTAGCATATTGGCTGATATAGCCCAGTAATACAATATAGGGACCATGTGAGAATCTGTGGTTATTGAACAGATTTGTTATTTTTGTGCATTTTATATTGCCTATTGGACGCACAATTGCTGGGACCATGGCTGGCAAGTGACATACGTCACATAGCCTAAAAGCGGTTGGGTATGGGACCAGTTCTTGCGGTAGTGGGTTGGAGTCAGACAAAAGTGGGAGCAGCATGAAGAAATAGGTCCTACGCAGACCTCTGGTGTGCACCATGACAGTGGCGCTTGTAATGTTAGAGCTGTTTATTACTGTGCCAGTGTGAAAAGTAAGGAATTAGCTAGGGAAACTGACAGATCAATAACGTTACATTGCCACACTGACTAAAACTCACATTGCACTGATAAAATGTCAGAATATCAATATTCAATCCAATGGCCCGTGGTTTCATCGTTTGATTCAGGTCTAGTCTGATTGAAGCAAGAAAGGAATAGCTAACGTTAGCTAACTTTTGGCCAGCTCTCTCTCTAATGGTACATCAACTGACAAAAGCTGGCCAAGTTAATTTACTTCTGAAACTGACAAAACAAAGGCTACAAATACAAAACATTTCCGTACAAACAACAGCTATTAGATAGTAATAATAGACACCTCATATCTTTATCTGACAGATAACTAGAGGCTAGAGCTGACCTGGCTGTGGTATCTAGCGTAGCTTATTCATTCACCTCAGTCGACAGGGGATGAAACATTAGCTAACGTTACATGTCAGTTACAATACTAGCTCAACACCGCGAATAAACACTAGTTTATTTTTGTTCTGTTAAATAACAGTTACATCAGTCAACTAAAAAGTAGCCAGTTTCTGCTCTGCTCTGCTTGCGTTTACAACTAGGTGAAAGAACGCAACACATACAGACTGAACTATGCTCAACTCTCCGGTGCTGGTCCAGCCAGTGATTGTAAATGCAGCAGGCTGAAAACTCCAAACAGCCTGCCTGACTGCATGGAGACATCCGCATGGCCCTTAAGCACACCGTTGCCACTTTTTGTATCACATTGCAACGATAAAACTGCTGTTTCTAGCCATATTTGAAAAGCGAGTCAGGTAAAGTGCTTTATTATGTCTTAAAGGGGCAGTGTTGTATTTTGAGACTGTCTTGAATAGCCAATAGGCAGAGAGTAGCATGGTATGGGAATAATAATGAATTTTATTTTGTAAAGTAGTTTCTTGCATCAGACAACAAGTGGAGGACAAGTGGATAAACAGGTTAATGTAAAGCCGTTTTCTCAAAAGTCTGATGGAATGTCAGCATTGAACACCACACATTGGCTGATACTGTAGTCTGAATAATAGAACAGCTATTTCCATGTTAAAATGTTATGGAATGCTTTTTTCTCCATTGTTGGTAGGGCACTCTGGTAGGCCTACATTATGATCAAATAGCCACAGCAGCTTACTTGGCCACTGTTAAAACTGCAACTTAAAACAGGTGCAGCCTCAGTGTTCACAGTAAACGCCTGCCGGAAGTTGTACAGAATTTTCACAACCAAGTTTGTGCTCAGCAGACCTGAAATTTGCTCATTGCCTAAACATTTTGGGAAAATTGATTTTATGTAAGAGGTTAGGCGAACTAAAACGACAAAGGTTAGGAAAATGTACGTTAAAGGAGAATTAGGTTAAGGTTAGAAAAAGGGTTAGGGAAAGGGTTAACTAAACACTAGTTACCTTCTACGTGAACACGCAACCTTTGGATTGTGAGACTGTTGCGGTATACTCCCACACATCCCCCCCACCAAGCTCCTTACTTAAAGTAACTAAACCATAAGTGCATATCATAAACTCAGCAAAAAAAGAAATGTCCTCTCACTGTCAACTGCGTTTATTTTCAGCAAACTTAACATGTGTAAAAATTTGTATGAACATAACAAGATTCAACAACTGAGACATACAGTTGAAGTCGTAAGTTTACATACACCTTAGCCAAGTATTTTAAACTCAAATTTTCACAATTCCTGAGATTTAATCCTAGTAAAAATTCCATCTTAGGTCAGTTAGGATCACTACTTTATTTTAAGAAATGTCAGAATAATAGTAGAGAGATTGATTTATTTCAGCTTTTATTTCTTTCATCACATTCCCAGTGGGTCAGAAATTTACATACACTCAATTAATATTTGGTAGCATTGCCTTTAAATTGTTTAACCTGGGTCAACTGTTTTGGGTAGCCGACCACAAGCTTCCCACAATAAGTTGGGTGAATTTTGGCCCATTCCTCCTGACAGAGCTGGTGTAACTGAGTCAGGTTTGTAGGCCTCCTTGCTCGCACACGTTTTTTCAGTTCTGCCCACACATTTTCTATAGGATTGAGGTCAGGGCTTTGTGATGACCACTCCAATACCTTGACTTTGTTGTCCTTAAGCCATTTTGCCACAACTTTGGAAATATGCTTGGGGTCATTGTCCATTTGGAAGACCCATTTGCGACCAAGCTTGAACTTCCTGACTGATGTCTTGAAATGTTGCTTCAATATATCCACATAATTTTCATTCCTCATGAAGCCATCTATTTTGTGAAGTGCACCAGTCCTTCCTGCAGCAAAGCACCCCCACAACATGATGCTGCCACCCCCGTGCTTTACGGTTGGGATGGTGTTCTCCGGCCTGCAAGCATCCCCCCTTTTCCTCCAAACATAACGATGGTCATTATGGACAAACAGTTATATTTTTGTTTAATCAAACCAAAGGACATTTCTCCAAAAAGTACAGTCTTTGTCCCCATGTGCAGTTGCAAACCGTAGTCTGGCTTTTTATGGCTGTTTTGGAGCAGGGGCTTCTTCTTTGCTGAGCGGCCTTTCAGGTTATGTCGATATAGGACTCGCTTTACTGTGGATATAGATACATTTGTGCTGCTTCCTCCAGCATCTTCACAAGGTCCTTTGCTGTTGTTCTGGGATTGATTTGCACTTATCGTACCAAAGTACGTTCATCTCTAGGAGACAGAACGCGTCTCCTTCCTGAGCGGTATGATGGCTGCACGGTCCCATGGTGTTTATACTTGCATACTATTGTTTGTACAAATGAACGTGGTACCTTCAGGCGATTGGAAATTGCTCCCAAGGATGAACCAGACTTGTGGAGGTCTACAATTTATTTTTCCTGAGGTCTTGGCAGATTTCTTTTGATTTTCCCATGATGTCAAGCAAAGAGGCACTGAGTTTGAAGGTAGGCCTTGAAATACATCCACAGGTACACCTCCAAATGAATCAAATGATGTCAATTAGCCTATCAGAAGCTTCTAAAGCCATGACATTATTTTCTGGAATCTTCCAAGCTGTTTAAAGGCCCAGTCAACTTAGTGTAAGTAACTTCTGACCCACTGGAAATGTGATAGTGAATTATAAGTGAAATAATCTTTGAAATTACTAGTGTCATACACAAAGTAGATGTCCAAACCAACTTGCTGAAACTAGTTTGTTAACAAGAAATTAGTGGAGTGGTTGAAAAACTAGTTTTAATGACTCCAACCTAAGTGTATGTAAACTTTCGACATCAACCGTAAACTGAACAAGTTCCACAGACATGTGACTAACAGACATTGAATAATATGTCCCTGAACAATAGGGGGGGTCAAAATCAAAAGTAACAGTCAGTATCTGGTGTGGCCACCAGCTGCATTAAGTACATTAAGTGCAGTGCATCTCCTCCTCATGGACACCAGATTTGCCAGTTCTTGCTGTGAGATGTTACCCCACTCTTCCACCAAGGCACCTGCAAGTTCCCGGACATTTCTGGGGGGAATGGCCCTAGCCCTCACCCTCCGATCCAACAGGTCCTAGCCGTGCTCAATGGGATTGAGATCCGGGCTCTTCGCTGGCCATGGCAGAACACTTACATTCCTTTCTAGCAGTATGGCTGGTGGCATTGTCATGTTGGAGGGCATGTCAGGATGAGCCTGCAGGAAGGGTACCACATGAGGGAGGATGTCTTCCCTGTAACGCACAGCGTTGAGATTGCCTGCAATGACAACAAGCTCAGTCCGATGATGCTGTGACAAACTGCCCAAGACGATGACGGACCCTCAACCTCCAAATGGATCCCGCACCAGAGTACAGGCCTCGGGGTAACGCTCATTCCTTCGACGATAAATGTAAATCCGACCATCACCCCTGGTGAGACAAACCCACAGTGAAGAGCACTTTTTGCCAGTCCTGTCTAGTCCAGCGACTGTGGGTTTGTGCCCATAGGCCATGTTGTTGCCGGTGATGTCTGGTGAGGACCTGCCTTACAACAGGCCTACAAGCCCTCAATCCAGCCTCTCAGCCTATTGCGGACAGTCTGAGCACTGATGGAGGGATTGTGCATTCCTGGTTTAACTTGGGCATTTGTTGTTGCCATCTTGACCTGTCCCGCATGTGTGATGTTCGGATGTACCGATCCTGTGCAGGTGTTGTTACACGTGGTCTGCCACTGCGAGGACAATCAGCTGCCCATCCTGTCTCCCTGTCGTGCTGTCTTAGGCGTCTCACAGTATGGACATTGCAATTTATTGCCCTGACCACATCTGCAGTCCTCATGCCTCCTTGCAGCATGCCTA
The DNA here is from genome assembly GCF_034236695.1 of Oncorhynchus nerka. NCBI lineage: Eukaryota > Metazoa > Chordata > Actinopteri > Salmoniformes > Salmonidae > Oncorhynchus > Oncorhynchus nerka. The sequence continues at coordinate 66,875,458 of NC_088405.1, read as the reverse complement.
AGGCAAGTTCACACAGATGAGAAGGGATAATGGGCATCTTTCGTTTGGTGTTTTTCACAGTCAGTAGAAAGGCCTCTTTAGTGTCCTAAGTTTTCATAACTGTGACCTTAATTGCCTATCGTCTGTAAACTGTTAGTGTCTTAACACCGTTCCACAGGTGCATGTTCATTAATTGTTTATGGTTCATTGAACAAGCATGGGAAACGGTGTTTAAAACCATTTACAAATTATCTTTGAAAGACAGGGTCCTGAAAATGGGCCGTTTCTTTTTTTTTGCTGATTTTGTCTTGGAGGTGCATAAAAATATCTATAGTATGGTTACGAGGCCAGGCAGCACTACTCAACATATTCAAGACATTACATAATAACCATGTTATTGAAACAGGAGGAATAACGCCATGTAGGAAGTGAAGAAATAAAAGTGACCACTGGGATAAAACAGTTGGAAGATGGAAGTGCATAGGCCTACAGTACAATAAGCAATTGTGAGAATGGAGACATTTCCCTTTGCTGTATAGTTGTCAAGACCGGTTCATTATGTTTGATTGATTTGTCTTTAATAATATCCATTAAGCAGTAGACACCATCACTCAATGAGTAGCTATAGAACACCTTCATGACACTAAGATTGTGATATTCCCATTAAAGATGGTAAACCGGTAAGATATACAGCAAGCTTTATGGTTTATATGGCCTTGGATCCCAGATCAAAGGTGTGGCAATTCTTACATTCTCCAATCCTCAACAGAGCGGACAGCTGTATTCAGCTGAAGTCTGACAACAACAAAAAACATCAACTTACTTCATTAAAACATGCTTTATAATCAAACAGTTTCTATATAAATAAAGACAAGGGTACTCTTAATATAGCCTAAATTAAATGCCAATAAAATGTCCACAAAATAATTAAGGCTTATAGCGCCCCCTTGTGACTCATGAAAATCAATTTACGCATTATGGTAGGTCTAACACTGCAATGTGATAAGTTATATACAATAAGAACATTGGGTCTTTTTATAACTTTTTATTATTTTTTTGGACAAATATATATGAATGTTTAACTCTTAAGGAGACAGTATTTGGAGAATTCTTTACAGAAAATGAACTCTCCTAAATAGACAGAAAACCTAGGAAATCATCATAAAACATCTACATGATAGAACTAACTATTTCGATTTGTGCCAAGGAAGAGAATGATACAACTTATTCATTGACAGTGAATTGATGCAAGTGATTCTTAAATTCAGTCCAATGTTATTTGGTGCTGACAAAAATAAACGTTCTTTCAAAAAGCCTGATGGGACTGTCATTTTCAGACATCTGAATTCTTATGGTTCATTGGGTTGACTGTTAGTTATGCATAAAGGCACACACGCATTGGTAACCCGCAGGTGAGCATTGCTATTTTTGGCAAGACATTGGTCCCGTTAGGCAGTACAATTATCCAAACAACTTAAACAAAAAATATATACGCTTGCAGGAAAACAAATAAAATGATCAAAATATTTAGATCATTCATGTATGCAGGGAAATGTCTTCTAGTAAGTTAAAAACTGTATTGAGACCTAAATTAGGTTGGATATTTACTCAAAGATACAGTGGGTCAGCAGTATAGGACACCAACTCAGAAACCAGCTTTATGCTAATGAGAGCTTGAGGGAACACCAACTTTTTACAGAGGATGAAGTTCAGAAAGAGACCTGGTCTCCTGCTTTATGAAACCCTGGAGGCTTCTCTTTCCCTGCCTGAAGGTACTCTCCCTCCGGGAAAATGGTAATATGACAAGGAGCCTTAGGAGGGTTTCAATGTTACTAAAGCTCCTAATGTCTGATGCCTTCAGAGTGTCGAGCACAGTGGCTGGAAGATACCCAGACATGGGATCCAACCACTTCTCTCTCCAAGACTTCACCTCTGTGGGGAGTGAGGCCATGTCAGGCATGTCATCTTTATACATGTGGAAAAGGTGGGTATTTACACTGCTGTTTTCCACCTTTGACATGGCATAAGGCACAATCTCCAGGCACCTCAGGGTACTGAGGACCTTCTCTGTGAAGAGCTCACTGACCTCAACAATGGAGTGCTCTACCACTTTCTGACTCACCGCCATTTTGTAAAACTGACTCAGGGGTTCTAGTAGCCCAGAGTGCAACAGCGTTATCTGCAGCTTGGAAGCTAAAGCGACAGCTTCCTCATACCAGGCCTTATGATGTGTGTCGATATCGCTCTTCAATTCATTGAGGGAAGTTAGGAGGTCAGGTAAGCTATTCATAGCTAGCAACACATCTAGAGGTTTGCCCTGAAGAGATTGGCTCAGCTTTTTGGTCAAACTCAGGACATTCTTCAGCACGACAGCCGAGAAGATGAACTCAAAACTTCTGACTTTATTGAAGTACAGCAGTGCTTGGCCACTTCCTGAGCTACTCTCCTCACTTTTCTGCTCATTCAAGCACAGCATCACTACCTCAAGAAGCTCTACCATCAACTCATGCATTTCATGACTTTTCTCCCAGTTCTTAACAAGCTTGTCCCTATGCTCATTACCCTTCCCCTCATCATGTTGGAACATGGCAATGATCATGTCCTCCAGTTTGGTCTGTCGTTCTGTGTCCTCTGTGAGCCATTGTAACATGTTTTCTACAGACGCTGCACAGTCTGCTGCTGCCACTGCAGGAGATGACCTGGCTAGCCACACATTCAGAGAGAGAGTAGAGCTGACTGTTCGCATGGCCAGGGGGTATTTCTGGGATATTACAGCAGAAACAGCCCTCATCTGAGACCCTACCTCACCTACACTTAGCAAAGCTTGCCCTCTACAGTACTCCATGTTGAGCCCCAATTTCTCTGATAAGGCTGTTTCAATAGCATCAGCCAAGACAGCAGTGTCCTGGCTGAATGGGATGAAAGCTACAGTCTCCTCGCACTGAGTGTCCTGTTTTTCCAAGTACCTGATGCACAGGGGGACGTAGAGCTGTCCCTCGATCTCAACTGCCCGTTCCGTTATTATTGTAAAGAACTGTGAGTCCCAGAGTTCCTTGAGGATTTCCTCACGCACAGGTGGGTCGTAGAAAGACATGGCCTGCTTCTGACCTATGACCCCATCCTCTACTATCATAATACTGTCCTCTGCCTTCACGCCGTCCTCGGCTAACACAATGTCCACTGCTTTTACATCGTCCTCTGCAAACATGACTTCCTCTGTTATCACGCAGACTTCTACTTTCCCGCCGCCCCCGGCCCCCACAATGTCCTCAGCGATCACAACGTCCTCAACGATCACAATGTCTGCCTTTATCACAGCATCTTCCACTTTCACATAGTACTCTGCCTCCTCCTCTGCCTTCAGCTTTCCTGCAGGGAGTTGATCTGACGTACCAGCTTGGTGTTCCTCATCTGCCTGCTCAGGTCTTCCATCAGGGTTTACATCCAAAGCTCTAAAATCTAAAACGCACACAGTTAAACCACCTCCCCCTTCCCCTCATTTGCTTTATGATATCATATTCTACATGAACCTTGTAATAGTATGTCATGAATGTTCATATGATTTAACATTTTCACTTACCACTTTCCAGCTTCAGACCTTCAATTTGTTTCTTCACCTAATTCATAAAACAGAAATCAGTACATTTACAACAAAGTTTAATATGCATGTCTTGTCAAGGGGTGAGTGGTGTTGTTGATGTATTATTTCCTGTTATTATCTATCTGTAACTGAAAATGTATTTATAAAATATTGGAAATATTATGCATACCTATACCAATAAAAATATGTCATAAATACATTAGCATTGGAATGATAAAAGGAGAATTGCTGTTAATGTACCTGCTCAAGACATGGGCTGCTTTCTGGGTCAACTTCGATGCACTTTTCAATGACCTCCCCTAGTCTTTGAACAGTTGGGTAATGCATAAGAAGCATCACAGTGTCTGTTTTACTGCCCTTGCAGACCGTGTTCTTCAGGAGAGCCCTCATGGAGTTCAGGGTGGTCTTCATCAGGTCCCACTCCATACTGACGCTTGGTAGAACAGCCACCAGTCTAAGCAGTCTGGTCACTGTGGGATGGCATTGAGACTCAGCGTGAAGCAGTATCTCAGAGATAGAAGCTGGTGGTGAGAGGTCTTGATATTTCTCTTTCCAGACAGAGGCCCAGTTACTGATATCCTGCTCTGCTGTGTCAGGGTCAGGGAGGTCACACAGGTAGAGACTGTATAGCTTGTCTGTTGACTCTGCGCGGATTGGCTCTGAAATGGGCTGTGGATTGCAGGTGGGGAGCAGAGACAAGATCTTCAGGGCTTTTAAGTGACTGTCGGAGAAGTTGTACTTCATTTCATCAACGAGGCTGCTCAGTAGAGGAACACTCAAGTTGTCCCTGTAGTACATCTCTGGAGACCCATAAGAGATAGCTTTCTCTGGGAAACATACTTGCTGAGGGGCCACCTTGGATGCTAGTTGGAATGCTTCCTCAAACCAAGGTGAATGTACAGTGCTTATGTTATCCAGCATCTTGTTCAGCGTTTCAATGATTGGTACTATCTTCTCCACTTCACAGATGATGTCAGCAGGGTTACCACAGCGGAAGACAGTGCTGCAGTTCCGAAGAGGAGAACAGGCATTCTTCAGGATCACAAGTGTGATGACAAAATCTGCATCTCGCAAAGCAGTGGCGAGAACCTGTGCATGTAGCGACATAGTTCCGGCATCATGGGCACTAACTGAATCCAAGCAACTCAAGACTCCCTCCAATGTGTCGACTAGGAGATCAAAAAAGTCCTCCCTCTTCTTCCACCTGGAGCAACAAGTTTCTGGAATCTCTTCCAAGGCCTCCCGAGGTGTATTCAGTAACCCATCCACGGCCTGTGCTAGCTCTGCCTCTAGCCCAGGTGACTGGTCAAAAAACAGTAGGAGGTCTTCCACAATTCGCAGCATCTTTGTGACAGGTGGGCAGTGTACGCTTCCTGCTAGCCAACAGGCAAGACCACAAGACTCACTGGGTGTGATGACAGACAGAGGATAGCTCTCGAGGAACTCCAAAGACATCTTCTTCAGGCTGTGACAACCTGAGCCCATGCGCATGATTGCTTGTCCACGACACTGACTCATCGGCAATCCCCAGTCTTCAGTTAGAGTCGTAGAGAGATTCTTGGCTTGAACATCAACATCACAGGATTCAAAAAATCGCAAAAAACCAATGAGCTCTACCTTGGGGGCACATTGCCCAACATATCTGACAAAGACAGGCAGATAGCTCTTATTAGCAATTACAACGGGTTTATCTGTGATAAGAGAAAAGAAGGGGGACTCCTGTATTTCTGAGAGTATGACTTCCCTGATGGATTTTGTAAGAAGCTGTACCATTTCCTCCTCTCCTATTTTACACGTGAACTTCCCATCTCTTCCAAACCAGTGGCACATGCCGAGATCCTGGATGAGAAGGTCTTGATCTTCTTTGGAGAGTTCGGAAAGCTGGCACTTATTTTTCCCCAAACGTGCAGCCTGTCTGAACACTGCTTCTAAACTCCGTCGATTATCTCCAGTATGCCCATTCTCATCCACTGCTTTCATTTCTTGGTCTTTTTTCTTGTCAGAAGACTGTTGATTCTCAAGCTCCTCTGTTCTATCTTTGTCATGATCCACTGAAAATATGACAAAGGTGAATTAGTCAATTCAATTGACTCTTCTACCATAGAGTTCAGGTCATTAAAGTGGAAAAATAATTGAGAATAAAATTAAGGTGATTGTAAGTTGAATGAGAACAAGTGTTTCACTTGATAAAACCTGGGCCCATCCCTATTACCAACATATACTAAATGGTAACAGTGTCATTACATAGTTATTAGCTAATAAATACTTAATGATCACATGGGGATTAACTGAAACAAAGCTTTGCTATCACATACCTTCCATGTTGGCTTCAGAGTTCTTCATCAGACTTTTGGATTCCTTATCCTGTGAATTTGATTTTCAATAGACATTATTAAAAGGAAATTATTTATTTTAAAAGAACATCGCTGAAAGACTGCATAAAATATTAAAAACAATAATATTCATGGGGGGGCCTCCCGGGTGGCGCAGTGGTTAAGGGCGCTGTACTGCAGCGCCAGCTGTGCAATCAGAGACTCTGGGTTCGCGCACAGGTTCTGTCGTAACTGGCCGCGACCGGGAGGTCCGTGGGGCGACACACAATTGGCCTAGCGTCGTCCGGGTTAGGGAGGGCTTGGCCGGTAGGGATGTCCTTGTTTCATCGTGCACCAGCGACTCCTGTGGCGGGCCGGGTGCAGTGCGCGCTAACCAAGGTTGCCAGGTGCACGGTGTTTCCTCCGACACATTGGTGCGGCTGGCTTCCGGGATGGATGCGCGCTGTGTTAAGAAGCAGTGCGGCTTGGTTGAGTTGTGTATCGGAGGACGCATGACTTTCAACCTTCGTCTCTCCCGAGCCCGTACGGGAGTTGTAGCAATGAGACAAAACAGTAGCTACTAAAACAATTGGATACCACGAAATTGGGGAGAAAAAGGGGTAAAACTCTAAAAAATTAAATAAATTAATATTCATGGAAATGTATTTTGAAAACTTACCAAGCAGAAACCCTCTAAAGCCTGGGGAGTGACCTTCAAGCACTTAGTCACCATCCGGTCCAGATCTCTGCTGAAGTTGGTTCCCACCTGCAGCATGGCCAGACACGGGGACCTGTCCTTGGGGCTGGTGTTCCTCAGGTATTCCTGGAACATCTTGTGGCGCATCGCTTCCCCACAGTTCTCCAGTACTGTGCTGGGTAACACAGACATGATCCTCAGCAATGTATTGATGTTCCCAAAGTATTGCATGAGTGGCAGACGGAGAGTCTGAAAGATGGTGTCTGGGATGGTCACTGACGCAACTTTGGTCTTCCACTTCACCCTCCAGCAGCACAACTCTGTGAAGAAGTTGTCAGAGTCAGGCAGATCACTGGCGTAGAGAGGAGGCTTTGACCTCAGGATCTCAAACATGTAACTCACAGTCACAGAGCAGGGAACCAGGGATAAGAAGTTTAGGGCCTCTTTGTGGTCCTCAGAGAAATGATCCTTCACAGCATTGGTGAGGTTGTCCACTAGGGGCACACTCAGTGAATCTTTGTAATACAGAGCTGGCTTGATCATGCTATCCCTGGCCGCAGATGAATTATCAGGCACTTTTATCTGCACAACCAGACTCTGGGCAAGGGCACAGGCTTCGTCGAACCAATTCTGGTGAAAGACCTTGATGTTTGTTTTGACCCTGTTGAGAGTAGCCACTATACCACTGATCTGGCAAAGCTGTGATGCTGCGCTAAAATGATCCTTCTGGAGTCCTGCACTCAGCTCCCTGGTAAAGGACGAGGCATTCTTCAGGGCTACCATGGGAACAATGAAATCAAAGTCCCTTATCAAACGCAGAAGTGCTCCAGCTTTTAGAGAGAGTGAGGATTTCCATCTCTGTGGGTTGGTCTTGATTTTCTCCAAACATTCAACAAGGGGCTCCAGCATCTGCACAAAAACTTCATAGGAATCGTGCTTCTCCTGCCAGACGGTACAGAACTTACTCTGCAATTCTTGAACCTTTTCATAGCTTTCCCTAAGACCAAATGCAATGACATGATCCAGCTGTTTCTCAAGCATAGGCGTGCTCCCAAAAAACATCAACACCTCCTCAAAAACATCCAGGGCCCGTTTGACTGACGGCACAGGGGTGGATTTTGACCACCATGTGTTAAACGAGTAACAAGAGCTGTGTGTGCATATTGCAAGGGGGTACTTTTCCTGGATTTTACAGGCAAAGGCTTTCAGCTTGTAGGAGACATCACCAGATCCTAGGTAGGCTTGACCTCTGCAGTAACACAAATCGAGACACCATTCTTTGGTGACAATTTCCAATATGCGCTCTGACATGGCATCGCAGTCAAGATCCACATCCAGAAAACCCATGAGCTCCAATCGCATGACATCAAAACTGTCCACAAACCTGAGGAAGAGGGGAAGATATTTTTTCTCCCCTAACTTCACAACGCGGTCGATGAACAGAGAGAAAAAGGAAGTGCCAACTTCCAAAAGTATTCCCTCCCTGACTGCATCCTCGCATACTCTGAGAACTTCTTTCATCTCAGACTTCGATACATATTTCAATGTGTCTTCAACCTCGCCATCCTGTTCAGCAGAGGCCTCACCAGGCTGTCTGCTCTGGCTGTTATATGCCGCTGTCACAGCAGCCTGCAGAGCAGATTTGAGCGCCTCCTTATTAGTCTCTGAGGCTACGCATTTCGGTTGCTCCACTCTCTCCATCTCCAAGACCATTTCCTGTGGTTCTTTTTGTGTTTCATCAACATTCTCCTTTAGAGTGTGTTTTCCATCGTTCTCAGAGACTGGTTCTGAAATAAAGCAGTCAAGAGCATGAGCCATGAATGATGAATGAATAAACATGGGTATTAAGGCAAATATTTGTATATACACCATGGCGCAATAAATACTACATAATATATATTAATACTATTATTTCCTTACCAGCTGCAGAGTGCATCTCCATCACCTCATCATCCTATGAACATAGACAATAAAAGCATTAGCAAAATACAGCTTTTGTTCAGTTACTGGGACCTACAAATGCAAATATTAGTAAAATAACAACACAAAAGTTAAGAAATATTCAAAATAATATCCACTTAGGGTAACTTATCCACTTAGGGTAACTTCATTTTATGTTTTTCAAATGATTTGAAATCTTCAGTTTGTGTGAGTGCTAGGCAAATACTTTTATATAAAAATAAATTTACCATATGCAACAACTGCAATATGTCAGGATGCTTCTCCACATAGGACTCCACCATGTCTTCAACATTGAAGTGCACATCTTGATTGACATAGACAAATGCCATGTTGCAAAGTCTCTGATCCTCCGGTGTGGCTATCAGGTAAGACTGGTACCGCTCCAGCACCATGTTGTACTGCCCATAGACATCTGCCTCTGCGTTCACACAGGGGATGGTGCCCAGAACTCTCAGCAGGCTCTGCACATTTGGGTAAAATGCAATGTCTGGGATTTTCAATGTTGCAAACACTGTTGTGGGCAGGATCCTCCGCTTGCTAGCATGTCTCCACTTCACCTCCCAGCAACCAAGCTCATCGTAAAACGTGTCGGGCCGAGCGAGGTTGTTCAAGTTCGCATCCGCCACTTTATCCCTGCGGATACTGAAATTGTGGTCAGCCATATAAGACGGCACCAACGAGAGCCATCTCAGAATCCGAACCATCTCAGTGCTAAACACCCTCTTTACCTCCGCAACAAGGTACTGTAAGATCTGCCTGCTCAGAGTATCTCTGTAGAAATCCTCCAGAGAGGTTTCAGTTGCACCTGCCTCACAGGTATCAGGTGAGCTCTCCTCCGGCCTAGCGACCTCCACTCCCAGCTTTTTAGCCCTGCCCACTGCGTCAGAAAACCACTTCCTGTGGAATATTGCTATCTCCTGCAGATGTTTGTTGACCAGCTTTAAGGCGTTGGAGATTGTGTACTGCAAGGTGCTGCTGATGCTGATGGCTCCCCTGAGACTCGGGTTGAGGATGCTCACACAACAGAGGGTATTCTTCAGGACAACCAGGGTGATGAGGAAATTGAAGTTCTTTAGGATCGGCTTGAGCTTGGCCATCTGCTCACAAGTAGCAGTGTCTGCGTTTGCAGCCGAGCACACCTCATTGATGCAGGCGAGGAATGGCTCAAGAATGTCCAACATGGTGTGGAAGGCATCAACACCATACTCCCAGGTGTTCTGGCAAGCCTCTGTGATCCTGTCCACTTCACCTTTAAGGTGGCCGTAAGATGACTTGATCTTCCCTTCCAGTCTTTCCCAAAGATCTGGGGACCCTCTAAGCATTGTGGCGACCTCCTCCACTGTGTTCACAACCTTCTGGATGGAAGGCATGGGCATGGAGCGGATGAGCCACATGTTAAAGGCGTATGGGTCACTAGGTGCTAGCACTACCTGAGGAAACTCCTGCAGAATCCTGCTGGTGAGATCCTTCATTTTCTGACATAGAATGCCTGTGGTCAGGTAGGTGAGTCCTCGACAATGCTCCATCCGCAGCCCCCACTTATTCCGTATTTCTGAGAGCAGCATGTAAAACAGACCCTCAGAATCTGCATCACAGGGCAGGAACCCCATGAGGTGTTTCTGAGGGAAACCTGCCACAGTGACGGACCTGATGAAAACTGGGATCTGATCTTTTCCCTCTATGTTTGTGACATCTTGCAGCAGAATGGAGAAAAAGCGTGCCAACCTTAAACTGTTCCGGATCTCCTCCCGCATGAGGTTCTCACTGAACTGGAGGACATCTTTCTGGTCAATTCTTTCAACACAGATGGGGTTGAGAGACTGTTGTCCCCTGTGGCCTCCCATCGGCTCATCAGTGTTGGGGTTTGCATCGTTCCCTATGCTGAATCCAGTGAAGGCAAGAGTTTCCTTGAAGTAGACTTTAAGGATTTCCTTTGCTTTAGAGTTGGAGACATCCTCTCTCCTTTGGTCCTCTTGCGATAGATCACATGTTGCACTATTCTCTCCTGGCTTATCTTTCACCTCAGTTGGAGCATCTTCTGAAGTAAAGGAGAAAACATGGACATGCGATTGAAACACATTTATTGAATAAATATGTTGAGACATTTCTAAAAATATCCTATTAAAAGAGTGTACTTTTCTTAGAGGGCTATCCCAATACAGACCACATGACTATGCACTGCCATGAAGTTGTGAACCAATTACTTAAAATGTCATTTTTGGTAGGAAAATAGATTGCTAAATATGGGAATATTAAATTGTTATGGTAAAACAAACGAGAAAAAGATATTGATTTACCAAACCAATCACCTTTAGCTTTCTTCAAGGTTGCAAACTCCACCTCACTCTAAAGGAATAAAATATATAATTAGCTGTAGACTGGAGTTAATGCAATAGGATCAGATTATACACTGATCAGGTTAGGATGACTATATACACACACTTACTGAGATCAGGTTAGGATGACTATATACACACACACTTACTGAGATCAGGTTAGGATGACTAGATACACACACAGAGATCAGGTTAGGATGACTATATGGGGTACAGCATTGTGTGGTTTAAACATGACAGAATACTTACAGGTTCTCTTATTCTCTTATTCCCGTTGCGGCCTGATGGATTGTTCAAATGTGTTGTAAAATCAAATATGGTTGGCATAGCACCCTCTTTCAAGGATGCTCTTAAAGTGCTCTGAAAAAGAAACAAGCAAATCCTTATTAGGACTACTTTATTAAGAAAGAACCTCCAGGGAGAAGCATGACCTTTTAATACGGATAAAACCTTGTTTTCAATGTTGACCTACCAGTGGCCTTCAGAAAAACTGAGTGCATTATGATTAAGCTAGTCCCAACAAAGGTATACCGTAATTTCCGGACTATAAGCTGCTACTTTATTCCCATGCTTTGAACCTCGCGGTTTATACAATGACGCGGCTAATTTATGGATTTTTCCCGCTTTCACAAGATTCATGCCGCCAAAAAACTGAACACCGTCACATAATGTGACGTAAATCGAGCGCGCTCAAACTTCCCATCATTCTGATTACGGTAGTAATTCTGTCACCCTCATCATGGCAAAGACACAGAGAAATGCATATGATGCAGCTTTCAAGTTGAAGGAGATCGATCTGGCTGTTGGAAAAGGAAATAGAGCTGCTGCACAGGAGCTTGGCCTTAATGAGTCGATGATAAGACGTTGGAAACAGCAGCGTGAGGAACTGACTCAGTGCAAAAAGACAACAAAAGCTTTCAGAGGGAAGAAAAGCAGATGGCCCAAAGTATTTGCAGCCACTCGACCTCAGTGTAAATCGTGCATTTAAGGTGGCGCTCCTTGTTCAGTGGGAGGCTTGGATGACAAGTGGGGAGAAATCCTTCACTAAAACGGGCCGCATGCGAAGAGCAACTTATGGTCAAGTCTGCCAGTGGGTCCTGACAGCGTGGAGCATTGTCAAAAAATCCACTATCAACAGGTTTCGAAAGGCTGGACTGCTGCGTGTTGAAGGGGCAGCATGAGCTCAGCGGGGTATTTGCCTCCGGATGAAAGTGACGAGAGCGACAATGAAAACGATCCAACATTGGATGAAGCAATTCTGAGGCTATTCAACTCCGACACCGAAGGAGATGACTTCAGTGGTTTCAGTGCACAGGAGGAGGAAGATAGTGACCAAGTTCATTTGTTTCAATGTACCGGTAGACACCTGCGGCTTATAGACATGTGCAGCTTATTTATGTACAAAATACATATTTTTTAATAATTCAGTGGGTGCGGTTTATATTCAGGTGCGCTTAATAGTCCAGCAATTACGGTACATGACTTAAACCTCACATCACACAGCATGTGGGAGACATATTCCACTACAGGTTTTTATTATCCTAAGCACGTGAGAAGACGTTATTTTCGGTGTGCAAGTTTGTGTTCTGAATCCATTAACATAAAACAATATGATATATTGCACAAGCTAGGTTAGCTAGCAAGCTCGGGAGGCGTTTCAATGGCGCAATTTAGCTAGCTTGCTAATGAGCAATAGCATAACTTTAAATGTACAGTTAATAAGGTATTGCACACTATTTAAGCCTACATCCCAAATCTGCTCATTGGGTCTATAGGCTAATGCATAGATGAGTCACCTCCTGAATAGATAGTCTAACTCAAGTCCCCTCTATTACTGAACAATATAACAACTGAATGAAAGTATAAAAGGAATGCTTTTTGGAAATATAAATGTTTCTTCAGTAGATACTTACATCACAACAGATCAAGGAAGGCTCAAAATGATTTGCACATATTTTGAAGGAATTGTGCAACTCCTCAGGGGTTTTTGGCTCCAAGTCAGTTCGATGACAATTATTCAACCATTGTTTACATCTGAAAGGAAGAATTAACAGGTTAAAATGTCATAACTGCAATATGGATAGGCCTGCCCCTAGCCCATGTTATTCACCTTGATGAACGAGGTCTATCTGCATATCACTAGCAAACCATGTACCTGTTTAGCGAAAATGGAAGGTATATCCGTAATCAGTAGAACATTGTGCTTAAAAAGGCATCACCAGACTGATTTGTTCTTGCAATGTAGTCTGACATTTCAGATTTACATTTTGGTAATTTAGCAGACACTCTCATCCAGAAGATGTTCTCATTGCAAGTTAAAGCGTACTGTTTGCTAGCTTGATATGTGTAGTAATGTTATTCTAATCAGAAATGTATTTGCATTGTGTTCTGGATAAAGTGCAGAGGTTTGATGGCACAAGCGGGGAGCCCAGCCAACAGAGAATTGCTGTAGTCCAAACGGGATTTGACAAATGCCTGGATTTGGACCTGCGCAGTTGCTTGTGTATTTTTTTTTTTATTTATTTCACCTTTATTTAACCAGGTAGGCAAGTTGAGAACAAGTTCTCATTTACAATTGCGACCTGGCCAAGATAAAGCAAAGCAGTTCGACAGATACAACGACAGAGTTACACATGGAGTAAAACAAACATACAGTCAATAATACAGTATAAACAAGTCTATATACGATGTGAGCAAATGAGGTGAGAAGGGAGGTAAAGGCTAAAAGGCCATGGTGGCAAAGTAAATACAATATCGCAAGTAAAACACTGGAATGGTAGTTTTGCAATGGAAGAATGTGCAAAGTAGAAATAAAAATAATGGGGTGCAAAGGAGGAAAATAAATAAATAAATACATTTGGGAAAGAGGTAGTTGTCTGGGCTAAATTATAGGTGGGCTATGTACAGGTGCAGTAATCTGTGAGCTGCTCTGACAGTTGGTGCTCAAAGCTAGTGAGGGAGATAAGTGTTTCCAGTTTCAGAGATTTTTGTAGTTTGTTCCAGTCACTGGCAGCAGAGAACTGGAAGGAGAGGCGGCCAAAGAAAGAATTGGTTTTGGGGGTGACTAGAGAGATATACCTGCTGGAGCGTGTGCTACAGGTGGGAGATGCTATGGTGACCAGCGAGCTGAGATAAGGGGGGACTTTACCTAGCAGGGTCTTGTAGATGACATGGAGCCAGTGGGTTTGGCGACGAGTATGAAGCGAGGGCCAGCCAACGAGAGCGTACAGGTCGCAATGGTGGGTAGTATATGGGGCTTTGGTGACAAAACGGATTGCACTGTGATAGACTGCATCCAATTTGTTGAGTAGAGTATTGGAGGCTATTTTGTAAATGACATCGCCAAAGTCGAGGATTGGTAGGATGGTCAGTTTTACAAGGGTATGTTTGGCAGCATGAGTGAAGGATGCTTTGTTGCGAAATAGGAAGCCAATTCTAGATTTAACTTTGTATATTTGTAAGAGGATTAATCAACAACATTGTAGTTACTCCACAATACTAACCATATTGACAAAGTGAGGAGAAGAAGAAAGCCTGGACAGAATACAAAGATTCCAAAAACATGCATCCTGTTTGCAACAAGGCACTAAAGTAATAATGAAAAATATGTGGCAAAGAAATTAACTGTCCTGAATACAAAGTGTTATAGTTGGGGTAAATCCAATTAAACACATTACTGAGTACCTCTCTCCGTATTTTCAAGCATAGTGGTGGCTGCATCATGTTATGAGTATGCTTGTCGCTAAGGATTGGGGAGTATTTCAGAATAAAAACGAAACCGAATTAAGCTAAACGCAGGCAAAATCCTAGAGGAAAACCTGGTTCAGTGTGCTTTCCACCAGGCACTGGGAGATTAATTCACTTTTCAGCGGGACAATAACCTAAAACACAAGGTCGAATCTACACGAGTTGCTTAACAAGAATACAATGAATTTTCATGAGTGGCCGAGTTACAGTTGACTTAAATCGGCTTGAAAATATATGTCAAGAACAGAAAATTGTCTAGCAATGATCTTGCAGAATTTTGAAAAGAATAATGTGCAAATATTGTACAATCCAGGTGTGCAAAGCTCTTAGAGACTTACCCAGAAAGACTAAAAAAAACTGTAATCTCTGCCAAAGGTGATTGTAACATGTATTGACTCAGGGCTGTGAATACTTATGTCTATTTCATTTTCAATACAGTTGCATAATTGTTTTAATTTTTTAAATCCACTTTGTCATTATGGGGTATTGTGTGTAGATGGTGAGAGAAAAAAATATATTTAAATCCATTTTTAAATCCAGCTGTAACAAAATGTGGAATAAGTCAAGGGGTATGAATACTTTCTGAAGACACTGTAATGTTGGTATAATGGAGGCTTTAGCAGTTTAATGCCTTAACATGTTCAACATCATAAAAACTGGTCTTCCCCAACTTCTACAAAAAAAAAATACTATAGTCAGTGCCTATTAAGTAACAGGTTTCATCTTAAAATCACCCATAAATCCCCTTTTGAGATGGGGAATGGAAGTGTTTTGTGTGAAACAGTGAGTTGCAATTGAAAGCATGCTTCACAAAAAAAGATTAATTGTTTAAAAAATTATAGTCGGACTATCTATGGGTAAAACTAACAGGGTTAGTTATCCACCAGAAAACCTCAAATTGCCAAAAAGAGTAGAACTCACCTTCTTTTATGCTATGATTTGACAATTAGATGTTCAATGTTTCTTTTGAAAAATATATTTTAAAAGGAATAGTTTCACCATATTAAAATGAGTTCAGTTCACATAACAGGGTTGACCTTAAATTGAGGGACAGATGGAAACGCCAATCACAATAGATAAATAATAATCTTGAGAAATGACTGTCAAATCAACAAAATAACTATGGCTTTACAATGATGGATAAATGCTGGGGTTAAGTGGATTAAAATCGTCAGAAGTCACAGAGGGTGCACGGAGGGACATAAAAACAAGTTTTACAGCTAATTTCCTGCAATGCTACACATTTTGCCAAAGGGTGGAGAGAAACGTCTGCAGTTTTCAATATTAAATCTGAGTGAGACTGACTAACAAAATCAAATGGGGGCACCCCGGCCGGTATTTCAACCATGATTACAAAGTTCCGGTAGCTGGCTGCTAGACTAATTTACCAATCTTAAAAATGTTAGCTGACATGGTCTAATTGAGTGACCATCAGTGAACGTAACAAGAATATAATAGATGAAGCACAACCAAAGTTCTAAATTGCACCTTGTGTATACTAATATTCTAACTTGCTACTATTCTAAATTGAGAACCCGACTGAATTGTTTTGTTGTTTTTTTTACCCAAGGGCCTGGTCTATACTTTGGCGAACCTTGGGGCTGTCCCACGCAAGATCTGTCCCCAACACTAAAACTAAATAATAAAAACAATACGTATTTTTATACAATTGAAAATAAATAAAAACCAGCAAATCAGCTCTGAAAACAAACTGAAACTAAACTTAATATCAACTAAAAATAGAAAAATTAATAGAAAAAAATGACAACCTTGGCCCCATGAACTTACTTCTGTAATATTCCATTTCTAATCAATATTTTCGGGGGACTTATATTCATGATCCTCACAGCATATTTGGACCATAATCAACATGGGGAGGTTGTTATTACCTGCTAGCGACATCAAGCCAGATGGTCTGCTAGCCAATTGTGTTATTTACACAATTGCAAGAGGAAGTTGTCAGATTAAAGTTTTCATAACTTTGTGGGCTCAACAGAGACTACCCTCCCACTAAAACAGACTTTTCATGGATCCTTTGATAAATAATACTGCATCCGATTCCTCAACCAGAATGTAGCCTTTTAGCAAGCTAATTGGCTAGTTCCATCTTTGACATTAACTATTACCACCAACGCTAGCACAAGCTAGGTTAGCTAGCTAGCTGACTCCGTACTGTTTCAATGCCAATGAGGAATACAAAGATAACTTTAAAAGTAGCTAGAGTTAATAAGGGATTGGAAACTATTTAACATAACTTACCCCTCCGGGTCCAAAGGGAATCTGAAAAAGGGGACGTCTGATTTATCTGTGTAGATATTACAATTTGGTGCGGCACAGCGCTTGGGCATTTTGGGATCCATGCACTCACTGGTCGTTCAGAAGTCGTGCATCGTGAAATTAATCAGAAATCCACCCGTTTTTAATCTTTAGCTCAATATTAGCACAACGTCTTGAAATTAACTGTGTAGCTAAATTCATTATTTAATTCCGGAAAAAGTTGATTTGTTGCGTGGTGTAGTTAGTTGCCTGTGTGTTCATAAATCAGGAAGAACATCAGTCTTGTCAGCCACACGAGAAAAGTACTTCCGGGTCACGGAATTTCGAAAACGTTCCAAATCAAAGTTCTCTACGTAGTAGCAGAAAAATATCATTAATATGTATTTATTAAGTTGAATAAAAACTAATAATCTTAACATTAATAATGATTCTTATTTGTTAATATTTAAGTGACATTTGCATTAAATGTGTGTTTTAAAACATGTTCCAAGGTCAAATATATGCTCCCAAAGCAAATTGTGCATACATTACAAATAGGCTTTTAGAGAATAAAAAAAAGTGTGTGCCTATGTAAAGGTGGGTTGGGGAGTACTCAGTGGGGACTGTAAAATCTATATATGGGGCTCTGAATAATATGGAATGTTGCTGGATATGTACAACAAAAAATAAGAAGGTAACCTGCCTAAATGACTGCTGCCCCGTAGCACTCTCATCGGTAGCCATGAAGTGCTTTGAAAGGCTGGTCATGGCTCACAACACACGATCATCCCGGAAACCCTAGACCCACTCCAATTCGCATACCGCCCAAACAGATCCACAGATGACACAATATCAATCGCACTCCACACTGCCCTTTCCCACATGGACAAAAGGAACACCTATGTGAGAATACTGTTCATTGACTACAGCTCAGAATTCAACACCATAGTGCCCACAAAGCTCATCACTAAGCTAGGGACCCTGGGACTAAACACCTCCCTTTGCAACTGGATCCTGGACTTCCTGAAGGGCCACCCTCAGGTGGTAAGGGTAGACAACTCGCTGATCCTCAGCACGCACCACTAAGGGTGTTTAGTCCCCTCCTGTAGTCCCTGTTCACCCACAACTGCGTAGCCAAGCACGACTCCAACACCATCATTAAGTTCGCTGACGAAAACAGTGGTAGGCCTGATCAGCGACAACGATGAGACACCCTATAGGGAGAGGGTCTGAGAACTGACAGTGTGGTGCCAGGACAACATCCTCTCTCTCAATGTAAGCAAGACAAAGGAGATGATTGTGGACTAGTCAAAGGAGGGCTGAACAGGCCCCCGTAACATCGACAGGGCTGTAGTGGAGCAGGTCGAGAGTTTCAAGTTCCTTGGTGTCCACATCACCAACAAACTATCATGGTCCAAAAACACCAAGACAATCTTGAAGACAGCATGACAACACCTTTTCCCCCCTCAGGAGACTGAAAAGATTTGGCATGGGTCACCAGATCCTCAAAACGTTCTACAGCTGCACCATCGAGAGCACTGGTTGCATCACCGACTGTATTGGCAACTGCTCGGCATCCGATCGTAAGGCGCTATAGTATAATCCAAGATGGCGCAGCAGTAAAACGTGTTTGTTTTTGTCCCATGTAAATATTGTCTTTTTCATTTTTTTTGTAAACATTTCAATCTCTTTTTCCATTTTCAAAATAAATATACATTGCTGCAACCCGCCTCACCCAATGTGATAGATCAGCAAAACATTTTTTAGACCTTATAACTGGAACCTCCATCAGGAAGCTGGCTAGCTAATTAGCTACTAGATATTTAGTTATTGTTAGCCTCTGCTAGCGGTCTTTACCTTTAGCTCAGACTCCTGCCGCTTTAGCCTGGATAGCCCGGAAAATGCCTGCCAGTCTGTACAGCGCGATACCAGCCATGAGTATATCGGACTGCTCTTTTCCACTACATCACTGGATTCCTGTCGCAAGCTCTGAACCATTACACTGGATCTTCATAGCTAGCTAGTTGCTACTGAGGAGCTATTGTGGCTACCGCCCTTGTCCAGAAGCATGCACCAGTTAGCCCACGAGCTAGGCCCATCTCCCGACTAGCAAACGAAATACACCAACTACAACACTTCTCTTGCCTATTGGCCTGGTACCTTTGTCGACACGGAGCCCCGCCGATCCATCACGACTGGTCTGCTGACGTAACTCGGCCAATGTGCTCTCAACCGGCCTCTGCGTCGTGGATGTTTGGTGATGATCCATCTGCTAGCCCCGGCCTGCTAGCTCCCTGAACGCCCTGTCTCCCGCTCGTTCAACGTAGTAAACGACTACCGAACTGATCCACGTTTCATCTAGTGGATCATTGGACCCTATGATCACTCGGCTGCACAGCCGATGCCTGCTGGACTGTCAATTAACACGAACCAGAACCCCCAACAGAAGCTAGCCAACTAGCTGGAAGTCAGTTAGCCACTGCTAGCGGTCATCAGCTAACCTTAGCCCGGTCAACTCCTGCCAGTCTGCACAGCGCGATTCAACCCAGACCATACAGGACTGCTATTTCTCCACTAAATATCCATGTCTCCGGATTCCTACCTCAAGCTCTGAACCTTTTCACCTGGATAATCGCAGCTAGCCAGCTGCTATCCGAGTGGCTACTCCTGGCTAATGTCTCTGTCTCGAAGCAATAACGAGTTAGCCTGGAACTAGCCTCATGCTAGGCCCATCTCCCAGCTAGTTGAAGAGGTCCATAAGCCACCCCTTGGGCTACAATACCTATTTTGCTAATTGGCCTGGACCCCTTTAACTGCCGACACGGAGCCCCACCAATCCAACACGACTGGTCTACCGACGTAATCCACCGAGGAGGTTTCAACAGGCTCCTCCGTCACAGCATCCCCTGAAGGCCCATCCCATAGTCGCCTAGCTGCGGTCCGCTAGCTGTCGAGAGCATATTAGACTTTTAGCTTAAGAGGTCCGTCAGCCAATTTCTTGGGCTACCTGTTTTGTCAATTGGCCTGGACCCTTTTACTGCCTACACAGAGCCCTGCCGATCCATCACGACTGGTCTGGCGATGTAACTGTCCGAGGGGGCTACAATAGACTAATGTCGCGACGTCCCCCTAAGGCCTTTCTGCTATCCCCGGCCTGCTAGTTGTCTGAATCGCTGTGTATCCAGCTCGCCTAGCTACTCATTAGTCTCTATGATCACTTGGCTATGGATGCCTCTCCCTAATGTCAATATGCCTTGTCCATTGCTGTTTTGGTTCTTGATTAGAGTCTTATTTCACTGTAGAGCCTCCAGCCCTGCTCAATATGCCTTACCTACCCCTTTTTTTCCACCTCCCCCACATGTGGTGACCGCACCTGGCTTAAATAGTGCCACTAGAGACAAAACCTCTCTCATCGTCACTCAATGCCTAGGTTTACCTCCACTGTTAGCAACGGTTTGATTTGTCTAATCTTAGCAATTTCTTCTTAGCTAGCTACATAGCCGTCTTTGTATCATAGATAATTGCGTAATTATCGTATTTCGTCGTCCTAACGCAGTCTACACTGCCCTGCAGCTAGCCAGCTAGCTAACGTCCACCGTTAGCTAGTCCACCGTCTACCGATTAGCAGCACAACTATTACACTCAACTGAACGACTTGATTAGTGTAGTGTTAGCTAGCTACATAGTTGTCTTTGCTGTCTTCGTATCCAAGATAATTGTGTAGTTAGAGTGTGTAGTTTTAGAGTGATTATCTTAATTTACCGAGGTTAGCTAGCCAGCTATTTGTCGTCCTTAACGTAGGAGACACTCCTAGCTAGCCAACAGCTAGCAAACTTCTACCGAACAGAACTTCCGCACTCAACAATCCGGTCGCATTTCGCTTCGCTCCACAGGTAGTATCACATTTTTCATTTCATTTCATTACAGTACAACGGCTTGATTTGTTTGATCGTAGCTAGCTACATAGCCGTCTGTGTATCAAAGATAATTGTGTAGTCTTGAGTGATTTCCTAGGTTAGCTAGCCAGCTATTGTCGTTCTTTTAACGCAACGTAACGTAATCAACACTGCTAGCTAGCCAGCTAGCCCCGAATAGCAGCACAGTAGCACAGTAGGAACTATTACACTCAACGGAACGACTTGATTAGTGTAGTGTCAACAACGCAGACACTGCCAGCTAGCCTACATAGTCAACAACGCAGCCTCTGCCAGCTAGCCTACTTCAGCAGTACTGTATCATTTTAATCATTTTAGTCAATAATATTCTTGCTACGTAAGCTTAACTTTCTGAACACTCGAGACGTGTAGTCCACTTGTCATTCCAATCCCCTTTGCATTAGCGTAGCCTCTTGTGTAGCCTGTCAACTATGTGTCTGTCTATCCCTGTTCTCTCCTCTCTGCACAGACCATACAAACGCTCCACACCGCGTGGCCGCGGCCACCCTAATCTGGTGGTCCCAGCGCGCACGACCCACGTGGAGTTCCAGGTCTCCTGTAGCCTCTGGAACTGCCGATCTGCGGCCAACAAGGCAGAGTTCATCTCAGCCTATGCCCCCTCCAGTCCCTCGACTTCTTGGCACTGACGGAAACATGGATCACCACAGACAACACTGCTACTCCTACTGCTCTCTCTTCGTCTGCCCACGTGTTCTCGCACACCCCGAGAGCTTCTGGTCAGCGAGGTGGTGGCACCGGGATCCTCATCTCTCCCAAGTGGTCATTCTCTCTTTCTCCCCTTACCCATCTGTCTATCGCATCCTTTGAATTCGATGCTGTCACAGTTACCAGCCCTTTCAAGCTTAACATCCTTATCATTTATCGCCCTCCAGGTTCCCTCGGAGAGTTCATCAATGAGCTTGATGCCTTGATAAGCTCCTTTCCTGAGGACGGCTCACCTCTCACAGTTCTGGGCGACTTTAACCTCCCCACGTCTACCTTTGACTCATTCCTCTCTGCCTCCTTCTTTCCACTCCTCTCCTCTTTTGACCTCACCCTCTCACCTTCCCCCTACTCACAAGGCAGGAAATACGCTCGACCTCATCTTTACTAGATGCTGTTCTTCCACTAACCTCATTGCAACTCCTCCAAGTCTCCGACCACTACCTTGTATCCTTTTCCCTCTCGCTCTCATCCAACACCTCCCACACTGCCCCTACTGGATGGTATCGCGCCGTCCCAACCTTCGCTCTCTCTCCCCCGCTACTCTCTCCTCTTCCATCCTATCATCTCTTCCCTCTGCTCAAACCTTCTCCAACCTATCTCCTGATTCTGCCTCCTCAACCCTCCTCTCCTCCCTTTCTGCATCCTTTGACTCTCTATGTCCCCTATCCTCCAGGCCGGCTCGGTCCTCCCCTCCCGCTCCGTGGCTCGACGACTCATTGCGAGCTCACAGAACAGGGCTCCGGGCAGCCGAGCGGAAATGGAGGAAAACTCGCCTCCCTGCGGACCTGACATCCTTTCACTCCCTCCTCTCTACATTTTCCTCTTCTCTCTCTGCTGCTAAAGCCACTTTCTACCACTCTAAATTCCAAGCATCTGCCTCTAACCCTAGGAAGCTCTTTGCAACCTTCTCCTCCCTCCTGAATCCCCCCTCCTCCCTCTCTGCAGATGACTTCGTCAACCATTTTGAAAAGAAGGTCGACGACATCCGATCCTCGTTTGCTAAGTCAAACGACACCGCTGGTTCTGCTCACACTGCCCTACCCTGTGCTCTGACCTCTTTCTCCCCTCTCTCTCCAGATGAAATCTCGCGTCTTGTGACGGCCGGCCGCCCAACAACCTGCCCGCTTGACCCTATCCCCTCCTCTCTTCTCCAGACCATTTCCGGTGACCTTCTCCCTTACCTCACCTCGCTCATCAACTCATCCCTGACCGCTGGCTACGTCCCTTCCGTCTTCAAGAGAGCGAGAGTTGCACCCCTTCTGAAAAAACCTACACTCGATCCCTCCGATGTCAACAACTACAGACCAGTATCCCTTCTTTCTTTTCTCTCCAAAACTCTTGAACGTGCCGTCCTTGGCCAGCTCTCCCGCTATCTCTCTCAGAATGACCTTCTTGATCCAAATCAGTCAGGTTTCAAGACTAGTCATTCAACTGAGACTGCTCTTCTCTGTATCACGGAGGCGCTCCGCACTGCTAAAGCTAACTCTCTCTCCTCTGCTCTCATCCTTCTAGACCTATCGGCTGCCTTCGATACTGTGAACCATCAGATCCTCCTCTCCACCCTCTCCGAGTTGGGCATCTCCGGCGCGGCCCACGCTTGGATTGCGTCCTACCTGACAGGTCGCTCCTACCAGGTGGCGTGGCGAGAATCTGTCTCCTCACCACGCGCTCTCACCACTGGTGTCCCCCAGGGCTCTGTTCTAGGCCCTCTCCTATTCTCGCTATACACCAAGTCACTTGGCTCGGTCATAACCTCACATGGTCTCTCCTATCATTGCTATGCAGACGACACACAATTCATCTTCTCCTTTCCCCCCTCTGATGACCAGGTGGCGAATCGCATCTCTGCATGTCTGGCAGACATATCAGTGTGGATGACGGATCACCACCTCAAGCTGAACCTCGGCAAGACGGAGCTGCTCTTCCTCCCGGGAAGGACTGCCCGTTCCATGATCTCGCCATCACGGTTGACAACTCCATCGTGTCCTCCTCCCAGAGCGCTAAGAACCTTGGCGTGATCCTGGACAACACCCTGTCGTTCTCAACTAACATCAAGGCGGTGGCCCGTTCCTGTAGGTTCATGCTCTACAACATCCGCAGAGTACGACCCTGCCTCACACAGGAAGCGGCGCAGGTCCTAATCCAGGCACTTGTCATCTCCCGTCTGGATTACTGCAACTCGCTGTTGGCTGGGCTCCCTGCCTGTGCCATTAAACCCTACAACTCATCCAGAACGCCGCAGCCCGTCTGGTGTTCAACCTTCCCAAGTTCTCTCACGTCACCCCGTTCCTCCGCTCTCTCCACTGGCTTCCAGTTGAAGCTCGCATCCGCTACAAGACCATGGTGCTTGCCTACGGAGCTGTGAGGGGAAGGGCACCTCAGTACCTCCAGGCTCTGATCAGGCCCTACACCCAAACAAGGGCACTGCGTTCATCCACCTCTGGCCTGCTCGCCTCCCTACCACTGAGGAAGTACAGTTCCCGCTCAGCCCAGTCAAAACTGTTCGCTGCTCTGGCCCCCCAATGGTGGAACAAACTCCCTCACGACGCCAGGACAGCAGAGTCAATCACCACCTTCCGGAGACACCTGAAACCCCACCTCTTTAAGGAATACCTAGGATAGGATAAAGTAATCCTTCTCACCCCCCTTAAAAGACTTAGATGCACTATTGTAAAGTGGCTGTTCCACTGGATGTCATAAGGTGAAAGCACCAATTTGTAAGTCGCTCTGGATAAGAGCGTCTGCTAAATGACTTAAATGTAAATGTTAAATGTAATGTAAATCCTACCAGTCCCTTGTTTGTACATTATGCCTTGAATCTATTCTTCCACAACCAGAAACATGCTACTTTTACGCTCTGTTCAGAACACACTAGACGGCTAGTTCTTATAGCCTTTAGCCGTACCATTATCCTACTCCTCGTCTGTTCCTCTGGTGATGTAGAGGTTAATCCAGGCCCTGCAGCGCCTAGCTCCACTCCCATTCACCAGGCGCTCTCATTTGCTGACTTCTGTAACCGTAAAAGCCTTGGTTTCATGCATGTTAACATTAGAATCCTCCTCCCTAAGTTGGTTTTATTCACTGCTTTAGCACATTCTGCCAACCCTGAATCCTGGCTTAGGAAGGCCACCAAAATCCTGAAATTTCCACCCCCAACTATAACATTTTCCGACAAGACAGAACTGCCAAAGGGGGCGGAGTTGCAATCTACTGCAGAGATAGCCTGCAGAGTTCTGTGATACTATCCAGGTCTGTGGCCAAACAATTCGAGCTTCTACTTCTAAAAATCGTGCACCCAACCAATTGTGCTATTATGTGTGTGTGTGTGTGTGGGGGGGGGGGTTGTACATAATGTTTCTGCAACCGTATCTTACGGCAAAAAAAGAGCTCCTGGATATCAGGATCACTCACCTCGAATTAGACAAATATTTTTTTCTACAGCAAGGAGGATGCACAGGACATTCTCCAAACACCCGACAGGGCCAACATCGACGTTATTTGCAAAGTGAAGCGACGCATGTACAGAGGACAAAGAGCCGGATGCCTCATCAGGACCCGGAGAAGGCAAGTGAGAAAGCTGCCATTACTGTCAATACTACTCAGTTGTAATTGAGAACTTATTCTCAACTGGCCTACCTTGTTAAACAAAGGTGAAAAAAAATACAGAGGGTAGTGTGTATGGCCTGTGACAATGAACAAGCATGAATGTTCACTCTACTCAGCAAACTGGATGCAGTTTATCACAGTGCCATCCGTTTTGTTACTAAAGCTCCTTATACCACCCACCACTGCAACCTGTATGCTCTAGTCGGCTGGCCCTCGCTACATATTCGTCGCCAGACCCACTGGCTCCAGGTCATCTACAAGTCCATGCTAGGTAAAGCTCCGCCTTATCTCAGTTCACTGGTCACGATGGCAACACCCACCCGTAGCACGCGCTCCAGCAGGTGTATCTCACTGATCATCCCTAAAGCCAACACCTCATTTGGCCGCCTTTCGTTCCAGTTCTCTGCTGCCTGTGACTGGAACGAATTGCAAAAATCGCTGAAGTTGGAGACTTTTATCTCCCTCACCAACTTCAAACATATGCTATCTGAGCAGCTAACCGATCGCCGCAGCTGTACATAGTCTATCGGTAAATAGCCCACCCAATTTTACCTACCGCTTCCCCATACTGTTTATATTTATTTACTTTTCTGCTCTTTTGCACACCAATATCTCTACCTGTACATAACCATCTGATCATTTATCACTCCAGTGTTAATCTGCAAAATTGTAATTATTCACCTACCTTTTGCACACAATGTATATAGACTCTCTTTTTTTCCTACTGTGTTATTGACTTGTTAATTGTTTACTCCATGTGTAACTCTGTGTTGTCTGTTCACACTGCTATGCTTTATCTTGGCCAGGTGGCAGTTGCAAATGAGAACTTGTTCTCAACTAGCCTACCTGGTTAAATAAAGGTGAGAAAAAAAGAGAAAACAAAATCAAGAAAGCCCCTTCTTTTTAATGGGGGTGAGGGGTGCTGTGTGATTATTAAATATACTCTAAGGAGGTAGGGTTTTGAATGTTTTCAGAAGATGGGCAGGGACTCTGCTGTCCTAACTTCAGGGGAAGCTGGTTCCACCAATGGGGTGCCAAGACAGAGAAGAGCTGCCCTCTCGTAGGGGTGGGAGGGCCAAATAAAATACAATTGTATTGGTCCATACACATATTTAGCAGCTGTTATTGCAGGTGTCACGAAATGCTTGCTCCAACAGTGCAGTAGTATCTAAAAATACACACTAATCTAAAAGTAAAATAATGGAATTAAGAATCTAAATATGACAAACAATGTCAGGAGTATATATATATATATATATATATGTGTGTGTTGGCATGCCTAAAACATGGGCTGCCAGATTTACTACTTTCTTATATAAAAAAAAAGTAGTACTTTTTAGTTTTGATTTGTCCCCCCTAATTAATTTACATAATTTTAACGTCATGTACTATGCAAAAAATGTAATATCATACGCATAGCATTTTAAGGCAAATTCCGTCAACCGGAAGTCAAGCTACTCTAATTAGGATGAAGACATTTGCAAAACGAAAATCAACACACCGCTAGGCTTGAATGGGGCATTGAGGGTTCTGACCGTTCTTACTTTACCTCAATGGTACTGACAAATAGGGGGACAGCTACGACCGGAAGTGACTTTTTAGTAGCGATGAGGATAATTAACGTGGCAAGGTTAGAAGACTTCTTATTTAGGCTACGGTTAGCTAAAA
Organism: Oncorhynchus nerka; assembly: GCF_034236695.1. Classification (NCBI taxonomy): domain Eukaryota; kingdom Metazoa; phylum Chordata; class Actinopteri; order Salmoniformes; family Salmonidae; genus Oncorhynchus; species Oncorhynchus nerka. The sequence goes on along the minus strand of NC_088405.1, from coordinate 66,848,633 downwards.
TGCTCTCCTAACCTGCTACGAAAAGTCACTTCCGGTCGTAGCCTTACTCTAGTCAATCTTCATTGATCTCTGAATCTTGTAAAAAGTGTATATCTGCATATTTTCCCTCGATGTATGCAGTAGAGTACTGTAATATCAAATGTATTTTGATATCCTGAATTTTCAAAAATACAGTTATGACAACCGAGTAGGTGATATCGGAATACCACGAGGCTCATGAAATGTACTACCTACCTCTCACGTTACATGACTAGAGGAGTTAATGGTTGTACCAAAGAGCCTATGGAAAAGGTTTGAAAACTCCGTGGTTGACAAAAATACATCTGGTTATAGTTAGACAGGGATTATATTGGCTTCGTGTGATCAAACTCAATGAGGAAAAATATTCCATTTATTTCAGAGATAATGCTATCACCCAAACAGGTAACCCAAATAAAATGGTGTAATTATCAAATGAATGACAATTGCAATTCTCATTGGACTGAATCAAAAACATTTTTTTCATTTCTAACGATCATTTTTACAAAATGAATACAATTTACATCAACTGTATTTCTTTCAAATTGGTTTTACAAGAGTGAGCACTTCAACCCAGATTGCAGAAACTATACATCTAAACATAAGCCTAAAATGTAGTATGGAGAGTATGCCAATTGGCAATACATCTTGCAAATGTATTTATAAATGTCTACATTTTAAATTGTTTATGTCTGACAAGCATCAACATGCTCTTCTGATGTCTTGCAATGTGTAAACACTCCAAACTACATATTCCCTACGCATTTTGATAAGTCGGCCAAAGGTGTTAGTGTCTACTGGGAACGAGACAAGTTTACATATTACATTTCCAGTCACATAAACATAAATTCAGTGGCATGTATTCATGGACACCAAGAGAAACCAGGCTTCCCAAAAATGTTTTAAAAATACCATTAAATTTTGTCTGTGTTTAATAATTTTCCTTCAATTTGCAAGAGACAATGTATCTCACAGGAGAAAGCATCCGAGCGAGCGAAACAGCGACCCTCGGTCTCTTCGTGAAGGCCATCTACTGTCTGGTTCAAACGAGGATGACATTGTTTCTTGGATTGACATATTAATTCAAAATGAAATGTCTTGACTCAGTAAGTATTCAACCCCTTTGTAATGGCAAGCCTAAATCAATTCAGGAGTAAAAATGTGCTTAACATGTCACATAAGTTGCATGGACTGTGTGTAACATTAGTGTTCGTTCAACATGATTTTTGAATGACTACCTCATCTCAGTTCCCCACACATAGATAACTGTAAAGGTCCCTCAGTCGATGAGTGAATTTCAAACAGATTCAACCAAAGACCAGGGAGGTTTCCCAATGGCTCGATAAGAAGGGTACATATTGGTAGATGGGTAAAAATAAAGCAGAGATTGAATATCCCTTTGAGCATGGTGAAGTTATTAATTACACTGGATGGTGTATCAATACAACCAGTCACAACAAAATATACATGCATCCTTCCTAAATCAGTTGCTGTAGAGGCAGGAAAGCCCTCAGCGATTTCACCATGAAGCCAATGGTGACTGTAATAAAGTTAGTTTATTGGTTGTGATAGGAGAAAATTGAAGATGGATCAACATTGTAGTTCTTCCACAATACTAACCCAATTGACGAGTGAAAAGTTAGACTGTACAGAATAGAAATATTCCAAAACATGCATCCTGCTTGCAACAAGTAATTCTGAAAAAAAATGCAGCAAAGCAATAAACACTTTTCAGGACAAAAAGTTGTTTGGGACAAATGCAATACAAAAAAATACTGAGTACCACTTTCCATATTTTCAAGCATAGTGATGGCTGCATCATGTTATGGGTATGCTTGTAATTGTTAAGGACTGGGGAGTTTTTCAGGATAAAGAACCAGAACAGAGCTTAGCACAGACAAAATCCTAGAGCAAAAACAGAATTTACATCTTTATTTAACTAGGCAAGTCAGTTAAGAACAAATTCTTATTTTCAATGACGGCCTAGGAACAGTGGGTTAGATGCCTTGTTCAGCGGCAGAACGACCATTTTTTTTTACTTTGTCGGCTCGGGGATTCGATCTTGCAACCTTTCAGTTACTAGTCCAACGCTCTAACCAATAGGCTCCCGAGTGGCGCAGCGGTTTAAGGCACTGCATCTCAGTACCTAGACTATCACATCTGGCCGTGATTGGGAGTCCCATAGGGCAGCGCACAATTCGCCCAGCGTCACCCGGGTTTGGCCGTCATTGTAATAAGAATTTGTTCATTACGGACTTGCCTAGTTAAATAAATCTACACTGGAGTTGCTTACCAAGAAGATAGTTACAGTTGGTTGTCTAGCAATGATCAACAACCAATTTGAAGGTGCTTGAAGATGTTGCCAAAGAACCAAATGGGGAAATGTTGCGGAAAGCTCAAGTCATGTTCACATTGGCAGTTTGAATTGACTGAAATCCTATTTTATTTGCATATCCAATTCTGTTATTTGTCCTGCAGTCTGAACAGCCAAAAAGCACATGGAATCTGATATTTCAAGCTACATTTCAAACCATCTATGAAGGTCAGATACAAATCTGATTCCTGGCCATGTGACTTTTGTCTGAACGCTCAAATCTGATTTGCCCTTAAGCGGTTGACTGTTATTTGGCATATCTTCTTGCTAGCTACTCTGTTGACAGTTTGATAAGGACATGTGGTTGCCAACTAGCTTGTTAATTGTTTACAAACAAAAGTATTGAATGAGCTAGAAACCAAAACACCTACCTAGCTAGGATTCATTTTTAAAGTTGAATCATCCTATCCTTTGAGGCTTTAAATGTAAGATCACTTTTCTATGATTTTGAACATTCAAGGCAATTGGGAAATGACCATGGCAGGCATTGTTGTGATAGCCTACACCACCGCGGTATTATGACAACTAGCATAGCAGTGTCAGCAAATGACTGCTGTCTGAACACACACAAATAACTCAGATTTGGTCACTTGTAACTGTAGTCCAAAACGGATTTGAAAAACAAAACTGATTTGAGCATTACGGCCTGCAGTGTGAACAAGGCTTTAGAGACTTACCCAGAGAGGCACAGCTGTAATAGCTGCCAAAAGGTGCTTCTAAAAACTATTGACTCAGGGGTGTGAGGCAATTACCAGTACTGTGCTGTTTCGTTGTTCAGTCGTTCCATTCTCAACCAGGATTTCTATGGAATGCCATTTCGGTCTTTGCATGTCAAAAAAAGATGTCAAATAACACAACATCCGTTTCAGTAGCTATAGTTAGCTACCTAACTGTATAGTAGTAGGTGTTATCTAAAATAACCCTAATTATAAGACAGTTTTTGATTCATGGTGGTCAGACCCATCTATGTGAAGCTAGTCACAATAGTGGACTTTGCGGTTAGCCTTCAAAATAAAAATGGCATAATTAAATTTGTATTACTGTCAATTACATATTTTATTTTGAATGCAAACCGAAAATTCCACTATTGTGCCCAATCCTTATTGTGGCTAGCTTCACAACACATAACCCGTTGCGGTCGAGCCTCACTAGCCAGATGAAGCTAGCTGGCTGCTTATTACGTTAGCTTTGGGCAACAGGGTTATGTTGCCGACTAGCTATTTATTTTCATGAACAGAAGTTCAATTTCAATAGCCGAACAAAAAGTTGCAACCTAGTTAATACTTACAAGGATTCCTAAATCATTGCTCCCAGCATGAGGAGGGCAGGCGTGCAATACGGAGCTTCCCATGCCATGACCGGAATCCTTAACAGTCACGAATAATATAAATGACTGCAGGTTCTACTGGTCATTGTTTTCAGGCTGGTTCAGGCTGTAATTGCGGTCGAACAAATTATGCTTTATTACCAACACGGTAATGTAAACACATCGTTCGTGGCCTGTGTATGCAGATTTTTTTGTACAGCTTTGACAGTGCTACTGTATCTTTTTTGACACGCAGACCCAAACGGCGTTCCATAGTATGCATGTCATGAAGCTAATAGCTGTGACGCCATTACTGTGCAACTCTGGTAGGGAAACATCTGAAAAATAGTGCACTTGGTAGTGCTCGACCAGTCGCGAAAGCCAATATCACCCACGACAGAGAACGATTGTCAAGGGCAATGAATTCCATTATCTTGGCTTTAATGGATTTCGCCTTTGAGTTGTCTCGCTGACATTTTTTTTACTCTTTCAAATGATTGCTCGATCCACAGCAGACATTGTGAGCTAGTTTAGGAATGCTGTGTTGCACATGTTTACACTATGGGGTATTGTAGAAGGAATAAATGTATATTTTCCACCCATTTTTTAAATTCAAAATGTGGAACAAGTTTAAGGGTATGAACACTTTCTGAAGGTGCTGTACACACAGAAGTATATGGACACCCCTTCAAATTAGTGGATTTGGCTATTTATGCAACACCCGTTGCTGACAGGTGTATAAAATACGAGCACACTGCCACACAACCTCAATAGACAAACATTGGCAGTAGAATTGCCTTACTGAAGAGCTCAGTGACTTTCAATATGGCAAAGTCATAGGACGCCACCTTCTCAACAAGTCAGCTCATCACATTTCTGCCCTGCTAGAGCTGCCTCGGTCAACTGTAAGTGCTGTTATTGTGAAGTGGAAACGTCTGGGAGCAACAACAGCTCAGCCGCAAAGTGGTAGGCCACACAAGCTCACAGAACGGAACCACCGAGTGCTGAAGTGTGTAAAAATCGTCTGTTCTCAGTTGCAACACTCACTACCGAGTTCCAAACTGCCTCAGGAAGCAATGTTCAGCACAATAACTGTTCGTAATGAGCTTAATGAAATGAGTTTCCATGGCCGAGCAGCCGCACACAAGCCTAAGATCACCATGCGCAATGCTAAGCGTTGGCTGGAGAGGTAAAACTCAGCGTCATTGGACTCCGGAGCAGTGGAAACGCGTTCTCTGGAGTGATGAATTACGCTTCACCATCCATATTAATGCCCATGATTTTGGAATGCGATGTTCGACAAGCAGGTGTCCACATACTTTTTGCAGTTTAAAACTAATGATTTATTTTCCCCAACAACAAAAAATGTATATATTTGCATTGGTAAACATATACAGCCATAATAAGTGGTTTAAACATATCAAACATCCAATAGGTGATAGGTAAGCTCAGGTCACAAATGCTATGGACAGACTACTACTAACATAAAAGAACAAGTAATTTAGTCAACAGGCTGGCATACTTGCTCATGACTTTCATTTTCAGGGTACATCTTAATGTAACTATCAACCATGATATCCAGGTCATGTCTGGCATTATAATGTATGTTCAGAAACGCCAGACTCTTGGACCTGTGTTTGTCAGGTGTGTTCTCTAGGTACATCTGAAAGCGTTTACGAGAAACATCGCCATCAACATCAAGGCTCAGGACTGGCAGGTTGCAGAGCACCCTCAAGAAGGCAAGCACGTTGGGGAAGAACTTCACTTCAGCCAGCTGCAGCGTCTCATGGACGGTGGAGGGCAGGGTCACCTTGCCCCTGTGCTTCCACTTCACCCTCCAGCAGTGCAGCTCAGTGGGGAGAGTGTCTGCATTGGGAAGGTCGTTCCTGTACATCTCCACGTTGTTCTCCTCAGAAGTGTTGAACTTCAACTGCCCCATGACAGCAGGGACGAGCGTCAGACATCTCAGGGCGTTGAGGTGGTTTTCAGAGAAGAGGTCGTTCAGTTCATTGATGACGTGGCTCACCACCGGGGCGGTCAGGTGTTCTTTAAAGTAGCTCTCAGGCTGGATCTCTGTTCCAGATTCTGCGTGGTGCTTTCTCAAGTAGAGCCTGGGAACCTTGACCGGGATTTCCAGTGCAGCGGCTAAGTTAACAGCCTCTTCAAACCAGAACTCATGGTATACATCAATGTTGTCAGAGACCTCGTTCAGCGAGTGCAACACAGCAGTCAAGCTGTTGGCAGCAAAGTAGACATCCATCGTTGGCCCTTGCAAGTTCTTCCCAAAGGCTCTTGTGAATGACAGGGTGTTTTTCAGCACAACCAATGTTGCAACAAACTCAAAATCAGCCAGAGCCTCTGATATCTCCAAGGCATCATTTGTGACTTGGTCACTCCACCTCAGATCTTCATTGTCGTGAACACTATCCATGCAGAGCAGAAGAGATTCCAGGACATCGACTGCTACCTCAAATGCATCATGTCTCACTGTCCAGTTGGTACGGCAGGCCTCTTTCAGATCATTGGCCTTCTCTTCATTACCCTGGTAGAAAATGGAGATGGCATTCTCCAACTCCAATTGCAGTGAAGAAGCTTCATTGAAAAAAGACTCAATCTTCTTGAAAGTAGACATGACAATCTGAACGCCTGTCAAAGCCACTCCACTTGCCAGTGAGGCATTTAAGGCACAGGTGGATCTTGGTGTGTACACTGCTGTGGGGTACATCTCTGTGAGTTTGGTTGCAATGGCTTTTATTTTGCTGGAATGCACACCGGAGCTGAAGTGGGCCTGCCCTCTACAGTAGTCCATATTTAAACCCCACTTCTTTGTCACCTCAGTCAGCAGCCTCTCCATCAGGGTCTCATCTTCTCCCTCAAATGGAAGGAATCCCACAAAATCCTCCCGCAAGCAGTTGGCCTGGTCCAAAAAACGCAAGAACATGGGGAGGTGGCTCTCGCCAGAGATTTCAACCACATCGTCAGTGACTAATGAGAAGAAGCGAACCTCTCGGACTTCCCGTAAGAGCTCCTCACGGATGCAACTCTCACAGACCTCCATCATCTGCATCTGCTGGGTGAAGGTGCAGCACTCTGCGTTCATAGCACTCATCTCAAACCTTTTCCTAAGAGTGTCGTCACCACCAGCATTCATTCGGTACTCCAACAATGCCTTGAAGTTGCTCGGAGCAAGGCACTTGTCCTCCTGCACCTCCTTGGTATGTCTATTCAGAGGTATGTTTTGTTTGCCCAATACTACAATAACTTCAAATAGTGATTTGAGGTATTCTCTATGCTCCTTCTCCTTAGAGGTCAGCTGGGTGGTGTCGTTTGTCTCAGGGTCATCTTGACCTTCCGCATAATTTGTGTTCGTTTTTGACTGGTCCGCCGAGTCCTCTATAGACAAAAAAATCAATATTGGGAAAAGAGAATTAACGTAACTTTTTGCTTGTGGGTCCTGTGATCGTGCATTGTCTTATGATGGAGAAAGACAGCCTTCATTGCTGGTCATTAAATTTAAACCTTGATTATTATCATATTACATTTTAAAACAGCCTCAACAAATAAACTGTTCAACGTAAATTGGATGCACAACTTACTTTTCCTCTCTTTCATTTGTCCTGCTTCAGCTTTACTCTACAATAGAAAGAGAGAAACAGTCAATACCAAGCTGTTAGAAGAAGCCTTTAAAAATTGTATGAAATACACTGAATATTTCACTTGTGATTTGGTAAATGGAGAAGAAACCCATACCAGCTCTTTAATCCTCTTGCGTTGCCTACATTGTGGATTATTGGGGTGGCTTGTTAAATCAAAGATGGTTGGTGTGGCATTATCCTTCAGCTTTGTCCTGTAAGGACTCTGAAAATATGAAAGATAAGAGATTAACATAACCCATTTGATGGGTATGTAGCACTGGGGTGCACATCTCTGTTCAACTACATCCATTTCAAATGTTAAAGCTACATATAACTTTTTGGGTGATGACAAAATTCACATAGAAATGTTAATCAATCTCATTGAACGCAAGTCTAAGAAGTAGGTCAGTTCTATGTGATATATTTATATGCTTCCTTTTCTTAAGCTTTGCATCTTTTACTTTCAGTTTTGTACACCAACTTCAAACTTAAAATACAATATTTTGGTTATTGAAAATATATTTCACAGCGGTTTAGATGGTACAATGATCCTCTACACTTCCATTGCTTGTTTTTTCACAAACTGAAATTATACTATTAGAATTTTAGCCACCAGAAAATGGCAGAGCAATTTCTCCATGTTGCACCTTTATATGCTTCAGTTAGGCCAAAGAAACATTAAGCTCGAGCATCAACATCACTTACTGCTTTACAAATCATGGATGGTTCAAAGTGGTTAACACAAAGTCTGTAGTGTCTGTTTAGCTGGTCAGGTGTTTTATCTTCAAGATCCTTGCAATGGCAGTTGTCCACCCACTGCTTGCATCTGTGCAAGACAAACAAAACAAAATTCAAATGTATACAATTAACGATCACTGAACATAGTGGAGACTAGTGAGGGCTCATAAATGGCTGGAACGAAGCAAATGGAATGGCATCAAATGTATGTATTTGATACCATTACACCCATTCCGCTTCAGTCCTTACCACTAGCCCGTGCTCCCCAATTAAGGTAACACCAACCTCCTGTGATGACTACCATAGACGACAATGGTATAATCACGTGTGCCCCGTTGACAAGAACATGCAAACTAAAACATTGTGTTATTCCGAAAGCCATCTCTAGTAAGCTAGCTTTCTGGTGTTACAAATTAGACCTACTGATTTACAAAACTCAAAATGCTAGCTATGCAATTATGCAGCAAAACTAACTAATAGGCGAGATACTACTCGAAGCACATCTCTGGCTGACAGCTAACGTTAGGCTACCTTTCCGTGCAATTAAAAGACAGTACATTACGTAATGTCAAGCAATGAACCACGACTTAGTCAGATTGGTACTATACCTTTCAGTGTCGCTTGGAAACCTGAATAATGGCGATGCTGACTCATTGCTTCTTGTGGTGCAATTCGGTGCTGCGCAACAGTTCGACATGGTTAGTTTTGCTAATATGCTGCTTTTCAAAAGTAATTTTGAATATTCACTTTACCCTGAAATTACTAAAGAATAGACGAGCGCACTGCGTGGCCTTCAGTCTTGGAGGAAACAACGGGACGCGCGAAAATCCATCTTCCCACAATGCTTTGCTAACGTCACATCCCAGTGCGCATGTCTGTCACATTATTGAACGCTATTTGGGATCGTTGGGATGCCTTAACCGTTTAAAATGTCCACTTCAATTGGGTAGGGAGTCCACTCAACAACAGAGAAACACGAACCTTGTTTCAACTATACCTTATGTCATGCCTTATTGGAATGGTTTTTATTGATAATGTCTTTTGGAAAAAAGTTTGGATGTTGCCACACACATACGTACTTATTAACAAAATGAAGGAACTTTCTTTTAAAATGATTAATAAATATTATCCTGCCAACCACTATATGAAGAAGTAAAAATTGTACCTTTTGTAATGACCACCCAGAAACAGTGTTGCATCTTTTTTGGCATTGTATCCATGTAAGGAATCTGTGGCAAGACATCAGGAGATTTACAATTGAATACATTTATGAAGATTTTACACTATTACAGAGAAATGTGCTGCTTGGATTCTTTACTTATGGTAGAAATAAGTTGAAACAATTTGATGTAATTCATTTCATTATTATTTTGGCCAAATGTTATATTCACAAATGTAAATTGACAAGCAAAACACCACATTTTATTACCTTGCAAAAATAAATGGAACTATATTTTAAGACAATTAAAGACTCTGGCAACAAAAAAGCTGTTAGAATTATAAATGTGTTCCCCCATGTACTTTTTGTATTGATTAGTTATGAAAAAAATAAAAAAAGACAGCCAATGTCAGCCAAAAAACGAAAATGTCAAACCTTTCCGAATTAAACGTGTTAGCGCCATCTACTGCATGGAGGAAGCATGTTAGAATACATAACATTTCTAGATGTGCGTGCTGGCAATTTTTATATTTCACCTTTATTTAACCAGGTAGGCCAGTTGAGAAAAAGTTCTCATTTACAACTGCGACCTGGCCAAGATAAAGCAAAGCAGTGCGAGAAAAACAACACAGAGTTTTTTAACCCGTCCCTGACCGAGTCTGTAATACCAACATGTTTCAAGCAGACCACCATAGTCCCTGTGCCCAAGAACACCAAGGTAACCTGCGTAAATAACTACTGACCTGTAGCACTCAAGTCTGTAGTCATGAAATGCTTTGAAAGGCTGATCATGGCTCACATCAACATCATTACCCCCAGACCTACACCAATTTGCATATCGCAACTGGACTCCCTGACGGGCCACCCCCAGGTGGTAAGGGTTGGTAATAACATCTGCCATGGTGATCCTCAACACAGTGGCCCCTCAGGAGTGCGTGCTCAGCCCCCTCTTGTACTCCATGTTCACCCATGACTGTATGGCCAAGCACGACTCAAACACCATCAAGTTTGCCGACGACACAACAGTGGTAGGCCTGATCACTGACAATGAGACAGCCTATAGGGAGATCAGAGACCTGGCAGTGTGGTGCCAGGATAATAACCTCTCCCTCAACGTGATCAGGGAGGAGATGATCGTGGACTTCAGGAAAAGGGCCGAGCAAACACCCATATTCTCATCGATGGGGCTGTAGTGGAGCAGGTTGAGAGCTTCAAGTTCCTTAGTGTCCACAACTACCAACGAACTGTCATGGTGCAAACACACCAAGACAGTTGGAAAGAGGGCACAACAACGCCTATTCCCCGTCAGGAGACTGAAAAGATTTGGCGTGGGTCCCCAGATCCTCAAAACGGTCTACAGCTGCACCATCAAAAGCATGGTTGCATCACCGCCTGGTATGGCAACTGCTCGGCCTCAGACCGCAAGGCACTACAGAGAGTAGTACGTATGGCCCAATACATCACCGGAGCCAAGATTCCTGCCATCCAGGACCTCTATACCAGTGTCAGAGGAAGGCCCTAAAAATTGCCAAAAACTCCAGGCACCCTAATGATAGACTGTTCTCTTTCCATCCGCACGGCAAGCGGTACCGGAGGGCCAAGTCTAGGTCCAAAAGGTTTCTTAACAGCTTCTATCCCCAAGCCATAAGACTCCTGAAAAGCTAACCAAATGTCTACCTGGACTATTTGCATTGATCCCCCCTCACTGTTTATTATCTATGCATAGTCAATTTACCTACCTACCTACATATTACCTCAACTAACCTGTGCCCCCACACCTTTACACTGTACCAGTACCCCCTTTATAGGGCCTCGTTATTGTTATTTTGTTGCTGTTCTTCATTGTTGCTCTTCAGTTCATATAGTAAACACTTATTTTTCTTAACTGCAGTGTTGGTTAAGGGCTTGTAAAGTAAGCATTTCACTGTAAGGTCTACTACACCGGTTGTATTCGGAAACATTTGTCAAATACAATTTTATTTAAGACAGCGTTAATCATGACAATTATCTTAAGGAATCATTTTTCACTTCTCATTGATTTGGTGTAGAAACTCTGCTTACACCTGCTATTTGGTTAAAGATATTCCTGCTCAATCTACCTGACATTTTTAAAGAGTTCTGACAGTGCTTATGTTTGGCCCTCTAAAACTTGTTAGGTAGCATTACTATTTATTAAGAGACAAGTTGCAGCCAGTGAGTTGTCAATTTATCAGAATTTCCCATTTAAAATTGCAACAGCAATAAATCTACCAGACACGTATTTAGCTTTTTAAAATTTAAATAATGTAACTTTTCCTTGATGAGCAACACAGATTTGCTGATAAAAGGTAGTGTACATTATTAAATCTATGGTAAAACTTTGTGGTAGATATTAATGTATCAACTCTGCCAATAAAAGAACAAACAATACAGTCATAAAAACAGAATATATACAATAACAAATAGAATAGGTGTAGCAGATCAAGGTATAGCAAACCAGTCTTCCTTATGAGAGAGAAGTGACAACACAAAGAGAAATAAGAAACAGAAGAGCAAAAAGGCATGCCTAATTGAGGCACCAAGTCTTAGTGGATCAGTAATATTAGTCTGCCACACAGTCCATATTATCACAATTTGGATTAACAAACATGATGTAAAATAGCAAATCTATTTTCATTATTTTAATACCCCTTCTGTAAAGTGCCGATTAACTTCACATGTTTTATCTTCCTTTTCAGGCCTCTTCTTCACACTCATCCAAAGACTCAGAACCTCTCCAGGTCTTTGGGATGGTCAGGCAGGTCTGCCAGAAGGGCAGGGTTCCTCCTGTAGATGTAGGCATTGGCATCGTCGTCCAGCTTCACCAGCTCAGCCAGCGAGGACACACAGGTGTCATGGTCTGTTAGCATCCCAGGCAGGCGGGATGCCGTTCGCTGGATGCGACAGGAACGACGGACTGGTGTCAGAAACTTCAGATCCTTGATGGTGCTCTTTCGCCTGGAACCACTTGCACATGCCTCACCGTCAATTTTTCTCTTAACACTAGAAAGGGGAAAGAGATGGACAGCATTCTGTGATTAGTTAAAAGCCATGTCAGTTGAATATACATTTCAATATAGAGATGTAAAGTAGTGCTGTTCTCCATGACCTCCAGAAGTTGCTATAAATGGAAGTGATGATTACAGCAGGTATTTTTAAAGACAAGAAATCTCACCTTTGCAGGTATGGAGTTGTCTTCACACTGTATTTCACCACCGATGTACCATCTGCCTCTGGTGTCGTCTCCATCAAACAGTCGCCGTCGTCATGAACTTCATCAATATAACCCTTCCTTACTTTCTGCTCTGAAGCTCCCTCACCCACTTCACATTTCACTTCAACATCCTTATTCACAGGAGACTCATTCCTTTCTTCAAATTCCTTATTTGTCAGTCTCTCCACCATTTTCTCTTTAGATTCATCCCTTTTCTCATTTGGGTCTTCTAAAAGAGAAACACCAATGAATATAACACGTTACTACAGTTAACAAGTTCATCTCTTACACTATTTGAGCCTGTGTTGCATAATGTGTTAAATTTCAAAAACATCAAATGAGCAAGTACATTTTTCTGCATTTGTGTTCACTGTGAATGTAAATGCATTAACCACAAAATGTACCATCCACACATGCTGAGGGCTTCTCCAATGCATCACGAAGGTTGACCACAATCTGTGATGAGACATACGACAGAGGCAATTAGGTTATATTTAAGAGTTTAGATGAATATAACAGTATATAGGTTTCTTACATCATTCATTCATTCTGACCTCTGGATCAACAGGAAGAAAATCTGTATCAGAGTTGTCAAGCAGGTCCAATGTTATGTTCATTGTCAGTGGAGTTGAGGCACAGGCTGCCTCCTGTTCAATGACCACCTGGTCGTGTTTAAGCCGAACAGTCGGTTCAGGCTCATCAACGGGTTGTTGTGACTCCTGGTCAACGGGCTGAGGCGCAACATTGGTCTTTAGTTGAGAGACAGCTGTGGATTCTGGGTGCACTTCAGGCTCTGGCTGCACAAATAGCTTAGACTTTGGGGGTGCCACTGCTGATATGGGAGGCCTCTTCAGAGTCTTTCCCTTGGATGCCAGCCACTCTGCCAGCTTTGTCCTGGGAATCAAAAACATCAGTTAAAACAATTTTGAGCACTTGACCCAGTTATTTGACCATTTCCAAGAATGGAATTTTTTTTATATAAAAAAATCGCAAACCTTCTCTCTTCAGCAGTCTCTGTGTTAGCCCTGTACTGGCTTCGGGTGCTGGCAACTGGAATCTTGTGAACCTTCTTGTCAGTTGCCACTGTCATCTTAGGCTTGGTGCCCTGCGGTAGCTCTTTCCCCTTAGATGTCATGGCAGACCTAGTGGAGCTTGGGCAAGCTGTGGTAAATGGAGCAGTTCTGAAAGGAGGGACTACAGAGTGAACGCCCGTGGGACGGCGTATAGCTGGGACTGGACACTTGGAGACTGGAGGAGGCCCATTGGACACAGACTTGGATCTTGAGGGTTGACATGATTGTGGGGGCTTAAACGTGCCACGGCCAGGCAAATCAGCAACGGATTTGGACTTTGTCAAATTTCCAGGCTTTTGGCTCTTAGCTTTGGGCACAGCGGTCTTCACAGCTGCTTTGCTTTCTAGCCCTCCCCCCAGGCCACTAGGCTTCCTGAAGGAGCTTATTTTAGATTGGACAACCTTGCCTTTGTATGTGCCAGGTTTGGCAGGGACGGTAGCTGGAGGCTTTGGGGCGTCTGCAACCAGCTTTCTCTGTCTGACAGCCTGTTTGGTGAGGAAGGCTTGGCTGAAGGTGTTGCGTCTCTTCGTATCACCAGTGGTTGTTGCCATCACATCTTTCTGCTCCGTCTTGACCTTCTTTAGAGCCTCCTCTCCCTTTCCCAAGTCCTTTTTATTGCTCTTGGAATGCAGAGGGGCAGATTGCACAGCCACTGTTTTAGTAGGAGCAGCTCGGGTAATTAAACACTTAGTGGATCCACTTGTTGGTTTGGCATTCTCTTTGTTGCCCTAATAATAGCAGACAGGACAAAGAAACAAGATATATAAATTAGACATAATACATAGATGGGGGAGGGGGGGTGTAAATTCAACCTGGAGTGCCAGAGTGTGCTCTGGGCGTTAGTAAATTCAGAGCGTTTAGCCCCCGGAACGATCAGAGCGCACACCGAACGCTATGGCAAGTTGATCCAAGTGTTCTGACCTCACAACGGCAGTCAAGCACCCAAGCTAACTGGCTAAAGTTAGCTAGCTTGGTAGCTACTTCTAGACACAAATGAGAGAACACCACACTGACCATTTTACTCGCCCTAGCAGAGCTGGTTAGGCTGTTTTCATGTTATACAGACCGTTGGTGACTGTGATGTGCTGCTGGAAACAATTTAATTACGTTTTTTCCCCCGCCATATTCAACGGGTGTTGAGTTCCTAAATTCATCAGTAATTCTGCTCTGAAATCGGATTAGATTGCCAGAGAGAATTTACGAACGCACCCATATTTACCTTACCGTTTTTAAGTTGGTGTTCTTTCTTGTAACTGTGGCCATTTTCTTCGGGCACAAAAGGCAGATCCTCGATTGTCCTAAAAAATATAAATATAGATGATCAGTAACAGATCTAGAATATTTGTGGGATATTTTTTTTTACTACAGAGTGAACGTCCGTGAGACGGCGTTCACTCTCGACCGCGTTGCCTACCTAACTAGCAATTTACCTACTAGTAATACTATGTTATATATTATGAACGTTTTCGACCGCGTTGGCTTGCAACCCGTAGGAAACAGAGCGTAAGATTATACCATAAGGTATAACTAGCGCGTACCTTGTTATTGAATGTATTGTAGACAGAGGAAAACCGACGGGCACAGACAAAAGCTAAAACGTCTCTCACAAAACAAACCCATTCAACTTTCGCGCTGTATAACGGCAAATAAGATTGGTCCGGATGTTGTCAGGGAAAACTCATTTTAGCCAATCGAATGTCTCGAGATGAGGTCATGGGACATTTTGGAGGGTCTGGGCGGTTTCATCTGAGAAGGCATCCATCTGCACTTTTGAATGTTTGAACCATAATAGAATTCCTAAACTACTGGCTGCCTGCAACACCCCAGATGGGATAGGGAGGCATTTTATATAACTTATAAAATCACTTAAATGCTACTGTATTGACCTAGTTTATTTGTGTTAGCAAATCACCAAATTCACTATTCTAAATAAGTTCCTCCATTTTTGAGAGAGAATTCGAAAACAAACCTGATTGACAAACTCCAACATCTACTGGGTGAAATACCAGTGTGCCATTACAGCAAGATTTGTGACCTGTTGCCACAGGAAAAGGTCAACCAGTGAAGAACAACCACCATTATAAATATAACCCATATTTATTTTCTCTTTAGTCCTTTAACCATTTGTACATCGTTACAACACACAATGACATTTGTAATGACTATTCTTTTGGAACTTCTGTTTCCCATGCCAATAAAGCCCCTTGAATGAGAGAGCGAGAGAGAGCTCTATTTGTATGTCATCTGATCACAGCCCCATCTGGAGTTTGCTAAATGGCATTGGCACTTGGATTGGAACCAGTGCTTTGGTCAGATAACATTAAAATAGAGCTCTTTGGCCATGAACACCAGTGGTGGGTTTGGCTTTGAAAAACGTTAGGTTACGACCGTAACCCCAGTTCTCTGATAGTATGAGTGAGGTATTTCACTTATGGGATACGCCCCCAGCGTATTTGTCAGAAGCCTTTATTACACTACGCCAGCCATGATTGGCTGGACATGGAGACGTGTGTGTCGGGGAAGGGTGTCCCTCCTACCCTATAAAAAAGGTCCTACACAGCGTCTCTGAGTCTTTTAAAAATAATACAGGAGTCAGTATACCCCATAAGTGAAATACCTCACTCATACTATCAGAGAACCTGGGTTACAGTCGTAACCTAAAGTTCTCTTACAAGTATTCATTTACTTATTTCACTTATGGGATATACTGACCCCTGTATTGCCAGACAAGCTTATCCTGACAACCAACTGCCCTGTGCAATGTATCACACAAATGGGTTTTGCCCCAAGATCCTATACGTATAACAGTATGCACCAGGGCCAGTGCAGTGACATTGAGCCTATAAAACTTCGCAAATGTATGAGGCGAAGCCCAACTCGCTGCTGAGAGAAATATCTTGGATAAATATGCCCTTAAATAAAGTCCAGGACGTAGCCATTCCTCTAGTGGAATGAGCCCATTGGCCAGCAGGAGACTGAAGACCCTTACTTGTGTAGGCCAAGGCGATAGCCTCCACTATCCAGTGAGAGAGGCATTGTTAAGTGAGCGCTTTACCTGTGTGAGGTTTCGCCCAGGAAACAAACAACTGATCACAGTTTCTAAATCCCTTAGTCCTGTCCATGTAGATGGGCAGAGCACAACATATAGAACCGTTGATGTTCCAGAGAGAAAAACAACGGGGGATAAAAAGCTACCAGCTCAAGGGGAAGACATATCAAAGATGGGTTAATAATCTTTGGGATAAAGGCGGAGTTAGGCCGTAATGATACCTAAATACGTGTATGTGACCAAGTGAATGTCACTTACACGCTTGGCGGAGGCCAATGCTAGTAATAGAGCAGTCTTAAATGAAAGCATCTTTAGCTCTACCTGATTCAGGGGCTCAAAAGGCTGTTGGCATAGAGCATCCAAAACAATTGATAAATCCCATGACGGGGCAAGCTGTTTGGACACCAGACTCAAACAACATGCACCCTTCATAAAACAGACGACAAGGGGGTGTTGCCCCACTGTCGTGCTCCCAAAACCCACACGACAAGCCGAAATAACTGCTAGATATACCTTAATAGTAGAAAAGGCATTTCCTTTTTCTAATAATTCCTGTAGAAACGACAGGATTACCGGGACAGAGCACTGGAATTGCACTGTCTGTGATTTAGTGCACCATTCCTCAAACACAGACCCATCATTGAAACCCTCTCATATCCAAACATCCAAATAACTACTAAAGCCGATGCCATCAAACCTAGTAGACTCAGGCATGTTTTCAAAGAGACCAGGCTCCTTCTGCTAGGCAATCTTGTAAAGTTATTATATGTTCCACTGAAAGGAAAGCTTTGAATGATACAGCATCTAGGATTAAACCTAGGAAAGAGATTGTCGGCGTGGGAATCGGAACACTTTTTACTGTGTTTATTCTGAAACCTAGAAATGTCAGGTGTTCCAAGAGAAGCGGACTATGTTGTAAGACCTCTTATCTCGATTGCGGGCACAGCAACCAAACATCCATGTACGTAATCGGCTGAATGCCCCTCTCTGAGTGGGGCTATGGCTGCTTCGTACACTTCATAAAAACATGAGGGGCTGAAAGGGAGCACCAGAAATTCGTAGATTACGCCTTGAAAAGCGGATCTGAGAAATTTCCTGTGAGGAGGGTATATTGAGATGCGAAAGTAAGCTTCCTTCAGGTTGACGGATACGAACCAATCACCTGGGCACACAGAACATAGCAGAGTGTCAACATACTGAATGTGTACTTTCTCATGTGCATGTTCAGAGCACGTTAATCTAGGATCAGGTGTATGCCACCCCCCTTTTTTGGAACCAGGAAATATTGAGTAAAAGCCGCAGTGTCTTTGCTCGGGAGGAACATTTCCTATTGCCCTTTTCCCTATTAGCGATGTGATTTCCTCCCGGAGTACACTCAGTGATTCCCCCTGAGCCTTAGTGTATATGATTTCCTTGAATCGAGGAAGGGTGACATCGAATTGCAATCTACATCCCCTGTCTATCGTGCCCTGTACCCAGTTTGACACTGCATGCCTGCCAGTTCTCTGGGTGGGAAGGGAGGCTTCTTAGACCAGGGTCCCTTAGGGTCCAAGGTTCTCTGCTGCTGGGATTTTAAAGGTCGAGGGGGGTCGACCTGCTGCAGCCTGGGCGAAGGTGTGGTGAGGCACAGGGCTGTATCTTCGTGGGCTTCACCCTCACTCTTTTTCTCCTCACACTGTTTCTGTATCATCTTGACGGTGGGAACGAAAAGGCCTTTAGGGTCTACTGGAGCTTCCAGGATCTACAGCTTCACACTATCATACACTGTGGAAAGGTTGAATCATTGAGCCCTCTCCTGGGATATCATGAGCCCCATCGCTCTTCCTGACGCCTGGACAGCGGCTTTAAGCAGATGCAGGTTGAGGTCTGTGGCAATAAAGATCTAATCCCATAGACCTGGCTCCAGTGTGACCGCTAGCTCTTCCTGTAGCTCAGCTTGGTATGCCGAGAGCATGGAGGCAGTGCTGAGAACCCTCACCGCTGTGGCGACCGACCTGTAGACCACCTGTCACAGAGGACTGGAAGCGCTCATACTTGGTTGGTAAGGTGGGGCCAGTCAAGGTCATGGAGGACTTCTGGCTGGGGCGTAGATAGGAAGCCACCAGGGGTTTGATGGGGGGCATGTGGGCAAACCCAATCCCCACCATGTCAACACCGACCCACCTTGGACAGGGTTCTTGGAGAAAGATGTACTCCAGGTACGAGTAATCTCCTCCAGGCAATTCTAGGAAGACTGGTAATAATTGCCTGGCTGCCCATTTAGCTTTGGTGGTCTCTGCTACTGCATTGGGCCAGGTAATCACCAGCTTATTCACAGCACGTTTGCACACGCCCTGTAGGTCTACACTGAGAACTGGTGGGGATGACGCCCACACTAGCCGTCACTCCATGATTCCCGGTGGGGATATCCATCGCTTCTGGTGAGCCATCGGGGACGCCGGCCCCCATGTTAGGGTCCTGTCGACTAAGGCTAGTTTGGCGTGTGCTAGCCTGCGACACAGGCTCTTCACAGTGAAGAGGGCACAGTGTGGACAGGACCCGGGGAGATGCTAAGGCTACCTGGGCATGTTGCAGCCCAAGGCAAGCGGAGCACACCAATATCTTGTTTGCACAGGAACAGATTGTGCGTATTGAAAACAGGTGACAATAATTGGGGTGACAATAATTGTTTTTGTATTACTTGTCAAATATTTCCCCTTTAAAAAAATATATAAAAAATGTCTTTTGATATTTTCTTTAATCAATGGTGACA
This sequence comes from Oncorhynchus nerka, assembly GCF_034236695.1. Taxonomy (NCBI): domain Eukaryota; kingdom Metazoa; phylum Chordata; class Actinopteri; order Salmoniformes; family Salmonidae; genus Oncorhynchus; species Oncorhynchus nerka. Next base: position 66,829,297 of record NC_088405.1, on the reverse strand, counting down.
ATCATTTTGGATCTGACAGTATATCCAAATGCCCAGCCAAAACATTGAAAACCAAATTACTGTAAGATGCCCCCCTTGCCCCTTCAGACAATTTCTTCACCTGAAATTACAACGCAATTAAGGTGTATCATACATAATGAAAGGTCATACATTCTAAAGGCTATTTAAAAAGAAAACCCATTAAGGATTTGAAGAGACAAACCTTGCTGAACTGATTGAACCCTCCTACTCCAAAACAGCTAAATATCTTTCAGGATGAACCAGCAGTAAGTCCAGCACCTATGACTCTTCAGTTGACATATTGGAAGCCCCTTTCTGCCTTTTGGACGCAACATTATTTTGGGATGGCATGTCAGTTACATGGGTGTTTGACGTACCTCAGGCTCTAAAAAGATGAATGCTTAATACAGCCAACCTTTAAACCAAGGCATCCTACCCACCACATTTGATTGACAGAGCACGAGCCATAACGAGGCCAGGCTTCACTTTGTTTCAGAGAAATTAGCAAACAAAAGAACCGTACTGTTTTGGGGAGGGGGAAAAAAGGGTCAGTATTGGAAGATCATGTTAAACTTTGTTATACTTGCTAATTTATTTAATATATTCATTTTTACCACGTTTCTTCGACATCCTCACGATGGAATTCTAACAAGAAATGTCTAATATCCAGAAATGGTGTTTAGTGAAAAGTTCTGACAAGTCTTGGATCTTGAGGAACCTGGTGACCCATTTGTAAAAACTTGTTCCTTTTCTGTGAAATGTGACCACAAGTACCACTACCTACCTATAGTTGAAGTCAGAAGTTTACATACACTTAGGTTGGAGTCATTCAAACTTTTTCAACCACAAATTTCTTGTTGACAAACTATAGTTTTGGCAAGTCGGATAGGACATCTACTTTGTGAATGACACAAGTACTTTTCCCCAACAATTGTATGCAGAGATTATTATTTCACTATCACAATCCCAGTGGGTCAGAGGTTTACATACACTAAGTTGATTGTGCCTTTAAACAGCTTGGAAAATTCCAGAAAATTATGTCATGGCATTAGGCTAATTGACATCATTTGAGTCAATTGGAGGTGTACCTGTGGATGTATTGCAAGGCCTACCTTCAAACTCAGTGCCTCTTTGCTTGGCATAATGGGAGAAAAAAAATCTAAAGAAATCAGCCAAGACCTCAGAAAGAAAATGATTGCTCCCAAGTCTGGTTCATCCTTGGGAGCAATTTCCAAATGCCTGAAGGTACCACATTCATCTGTACAAACAATAGTATGCAAGTATAAACACCATGGGACCACGCAGCAGTCATACCGCTCAGGAAGGAGACGCGTTCTGTCTCCTAGAGATGAACATACTTGTGCGAAAAGTGCAAATCAATCCCAGAAGAGCAGCAAAGGACCTTGAAGATGCTGGGAAGATAAATGGTACAAAAGGATCTATATCCACAGTAAAACGAGTTCTATAAATAGGCCGCTCAGCAAGGAAGAAACTGCCGAAGAATACCATCCCAACCGTGAAGAACCGGGGTGGCAGCATCATGTTGTGGGGGTGCCTTGCTGCAGGAGGGACTGGTGCACTTCACAAAATAGATGGCATCATGAGGAACGAAAATTATGTGGATATATTGAAGCAACATCAAGACATGTCAGCAAATTAAAGCTTGGTCGCAAATGGGTCTTCCAAATGGACAATGACCCCAAGGCTCCAAAGTTGTGGCAAAATGGCTTAAGGACAACAAAGTCAAGGTATTGGAGTGGCCATCACAAAGCCCTGATCTCAATCCTATAGAAAATGTGTGGGCAGAACTAAAAAGTGTGTGCGAGCAAGGAGGCCTACAAACCTGACTCAGTTACACCAGCCAAGTCAGGAAGAATGGGCCAAAATTCACCCAACTTATTGTGGGAAGCTTGTGGAAGGCTACCCAAAACATTTGACCCAAGTTAAACAATTTAAAGGCAATGCTACCAAAATACTGAGTGCATGTAAACTTCTGACCCACTGGGAATGTGATGAAAGAAATAAATCATTATACCATTATTCTGACATTTCACATTCTTAAAAGGCGGGATCCTAACTGACCTAAAACAGTGCATTTTTACTAGGATTAAGTGTCAGGAATTGTATTTGGCTAAGGTGTATGTACATTTCTGACTTCAACTGTATATACACAGTAGTACCCACCCTCTTGTCCCCCCAGTTCAAATCATACCATCTCCCATGATTGCTTATTGTATGCATTTGGTATTCAGCAAGCAAAATCATTCATATATATATATATATATATATATATATAAAAAAATAAATTAAGAGTTGCATGGTTGCTAAATCTTGACTCAAAGCTCTTGGGAAAAACTTATCTGCTAAAGATGGCATGGTAATGTAAATACAACGCAAATTCAAAACTAGACGGACAACATGCCAGTCACATTTATCCCGCTTTTATTGACCACATTATTAAAATCAAAGCTCACCGACTGACAATATTGTTATTTTGGCCATTGATTGCAGAAATAATTTGACATTTGATTGGACATTATTAAACACCACCTCCTGCCATTCCCAGACGAGAGAAACACCACATTGGTAAAAAAAAAAAAATCTGCAATTTCCAACAAAAGTACAATATAAAAAAATTAAAACAATAAAAAAAAGTTTAATTTCACACTCATCTGCAGACCACAAAAGAAGGCTTTCTCAGTGCTAAAAGGGGTTTATGAACGCTGATGGGTCAGCGGGATTTACGTCCGTGATAGCCCTCGGTTATCCAGGTCTTTCACCTGAAGGTTAAAAAAAAAGACCGTTAATAAATCGTAAAAAATAAAATATTTTTACTCCTTGGCATCAAATAAGGAAATAGAATTTATACTCCCACATCGCAACTTTCATGTAGAGTCTACATGTAATGTTTTTTTAAATTTTAAATAAGCCTCTGGAATTATTTTTTATTTAACTAGGCAAGCCAGTTAAGAACATTCTTATTTACAATGACGGCCCACACCGGCCAAACCCGGATGACGCTGGGCTAATTGTGCGCCGCCCTATTGGACTCCCAATCATGGCCGGTAGTGATTCAGTCTGGATTGGTCTGGTACTCTACAGGTGACTGAATAAATACAGAGGAGTAGAAGACCATAGCAAGGAGGATATATACCTTGTATATCCTGACCAGCCAGTGCTCTGTAGTGTAGGCCTCCTCCAGTACATCCAGCTCAAAGTCCTTGTTGCCGATCTCAGCATTTCTCACTCGATCATAGCCAGGGGGACGCTCTGGAACAAAGATTAGAACATCAGGACTAGGGCCAAGATGAATAGAAGCTTGACACCCACAGTGTCATAATAAGGCAGGGTTACTCACTGGCCTCTGTGTAGACCTGGCCGAAGCGGTAGTAGCACATCTTGTACATAAGGCAGTTGAGCAGGACAGGGGAGCCCTCACGGTCCACACGGAACTCTCCAGTGGGGGTGTAGTAGTCGTGCTCCTTGATGTGCTTCCCTGTGTCTGTGCTGCCCCCAATGCGCACCATCCACAGAAACTTGTTAATGTCTGCACAGAGAGAGATGTGTTGGCAGACCCAAAGCATGAGTTAAAGATTATCTAATGCAGTTATATGCTAACTTTTACCACCAGAATTTCTGGGGACCCCATGTTTTCCTCAATCATTTATTGCGACCCCACCCCCAAAATCGAATGAACCTTAAAAATAAGATGCATTTAAATTGAAAACAACAAAAAGTTTAAATTCAATGCATTTTTATCTTGTCAAAAATGAAACCAATAAATGCATTTACTACTGATCTGATTCATGAATGTGGCAATGACAACTTAATCTGAAACAGATATGTTAAGAAGCTGTAATAATAAGAAGCTGTAATAATCCAAGAGTGATTGGCATTGATAGTTTCCACTGGCATTGTAGACTTACCGTCTGAGGAGTATCCCGTCAGTCCACCAAAAATGACCAGGACGTAGCTGACATCCAGCTCTCGCATGATCTCATAGGCCTTCTCCTCGGTGGACGCCATAGCCTACCGGTCAACAGGCACACACAGTTCATATATAGTTCAGAAGTCACAGGTATTAAGATGATAGGATTGCCACATGTCAGTCCCATGTAAAGGAATCAATACAGAGAAGAAAAAAATAAACACTTCACCTGGCCAACTCTGGAGATGTGCGTGTTGTTCCATGTGTTGTTGTCCACTAGAATTGTTCGATTAGCCATGGCTGTTATCTGATAGCCGTAATCCCACCATGACATCACTTTAGCATCCTCTGGGGTGTTGTGGCGGAGCCAGTAGTAGGCCTCTCTGAAGTCATCAAAGATGATGCGGCTGCCGTCTCCGCCGCGGGCTGACAGGACGATGGAGGGGGAGGAGTAGGCCTCGCTGGTCACCCAGGTGGAGTGGAAGGTGTAGGTGATGAGGAAGAAGGTCATGACCAGAATCATCCCGCTGGCCACCTGGTGGACAAAATGGTACAGGATATCAGGGACCTAATACTACTTTCAGATCTACAGTGCTTAAGGGTTGTAACTGGACCAGCCCAAGATCACCCTTATCAAATGCATGCCCTGACTTAATCAGTTGGAATGACATCCAGTATCAAATGGCTACATGCCAAAGCTGCATTTAGGTGACATTAACAACCATTTATTGAACAGTGCCATCTGGGGGCCAATATTGCATCATGATGCCTTGATGTATCCTTCCTCGCTTACCTCGTTCTTGATAGGGTAGGTGGAGTCCTGCTGCTTCTTGCTCTTCTTGTCTGGCCGACTGATATCCAGGTTCTTCATGTAGGTGGTGAGGACCTGGGACACACCAATGCCTGACAGGATGCACATGACTGGGGCCAGGACCAGCATCAGACGCACCTGAGGAGAGAAGCAGCCAAATCAGTTGAACATAACTTGCTACATAGTCTCTTTCTGGGAGCTCATTTGCTTGCACAACATACAATAGGGGAAAACTAATCAAGCGTTGCCAGACTGCATGAATATTATGGATGGAGCCTAGGGGAGCACTGACAGGTACCATGTGCAATTCCTACTACAAAAGTAAATATTGGCATATTAGACACTACACATTTCAAATATTCCTCTCATCCAAGAGCTAATCTGTAGGCCGACTTACCATGACAGCTGAGAAGTACATGCTGGTGACTCCGTACATAATGATGAAGATCCTGGCATCAGACAAGTTGTTGAAGCAGTAATACAGACCCACTGTCAGTAGGAAGAAAAGCAGGTTCATTAAATCGTCGCAATGTTTTTCTTTACGTGTAATTTGTACCTGTCTCAACAGTATTCTGATCAATCCAGTTACCTAAACATCACTCTGCTGTGTCATTTCACCAGCAAAAACCATTTCAGACTGATTGAGTGGGTTTACCTGGGAACATGAAGACAAGCAGCTGCAGGTCAAAGTAGTAGGAGGACCAGGTGGTGGGCTGGTGCTCAGACACAGAGGCGATGATGGGGATGTTGTTCTTGGCATAGGACGGGTCCAGCAGCGAGTAGAAACGACCAGTCCAGGGTGAGATCTTCCCTGAGAAACACCACAATCACAACAGTCAAGTCAAGACAAATTAACAAGGCACTACCAAATCACTTGGTTCTGATATTTATTGGGTATAGGGTTATGCGTTTTTGATATTTATTGGGTATAGGGTTATGCGTTTTATCTTTAACCACATCTGTATGTTCATAAAATACTTTTTAATCTGCAGGACCTCAAATTTAGAGAATGTTTTGATCTAGGAATAACCAAGTTTTGGTCCCATGAGCTGAAATAAATGATCCCAGACATTTTCCATAAGCACCAAATGTATTTACATCCCTGTTAGTGAGCATTTCTCCTTTGCCAAGATAATCCATCCACCTGACAGGTGTGGCATATCAAGAAGCTGACTTAACAGCATGATCATTACACAGGTGCACCTTGTGTTGGGGACAATAAAAGGCCACTAAAAAAGGTGCAGTTGTGCCACACAATTCAATGCCAGATGTCTCAAGTTGAAGGAGCATGCAACTGGTATGCTGACTGCAGGAATGTCCACCAGAGCAGTTGCCAGATAATTAAATGTTAATTTCTCTACCATAAGCCACCGCCGCATTTTAGAGAAATGGGCAGTAGGCCTCACAACCATGTGTAACCACACCAGGACCTCCACAGCCAGCTGCTTCAACTGCGGGATATTTTGCGACCAGCTACCCGGACAGCTGATAAAATTGTGGGTTTGCACAACCAAAGAATTTCTGCACAAACTATCAGAAACAGTCTCAGGGAAGCACATCTGTTTGCTCGTCATCCTCACCAGGGTCTTGACCTGACTCGACTTCAGTGGGCAAATGCTCACCTTCAATGGCATGCTGGAGAAGTGTGCTCTTCACGGATGAAGAGCGATTTCAACTGTACTGGGCAGATCGCAGACAGCTTGTATGGCGTTGTGTGGGTGAGCAGTTCGCTGATGTCAACGTTGTAAACAGAGTGCTGCATGGTGGCGGTTGGGTTATGGTATGGGCAGGCATAAGCGACAGACAATGAACACAATTGCATTTTATCTATGTCAATTTGAATGCACAGAGATACTGTGACAAGATCCTGAGGCATATTGTGCCATTCATCCACTGCCATCCCCTCATGTTTCAGCATGATGATGCACGGCCCCATGTCGCAAGGATCTGTACACAATTCCTGGAAGCTGAAAATGCTCAGATATGCCACCCGTGAAGCATGTTTGGGATGCTCTGGGTCGACATTTCCAGCAACTTCGCACAGGCATTGAAGAGAAGTGGACAACATTTCACAGGCCACAACCAACAGCCTGATTTACTCTATGCAAAGGAGACGCGTCTCGCTGCATGAGGTAAATGGAGGTCACACTAGATACTAGTTCTGATCCACGCCCCTACCTTTTTTGTTAAGGTGTCTGACCAACAGATGGATATTCTGTATTCCCAGTCATGTGAAATCCATGTTTAGGCCTAATTTATTTATTTCAGTTGACTGATTTTCTTATTTGAACTGTAACTCAGTAAAATCTTTTCAATTGTTGCATTTATATTTTTGTTCAGTGTATATGTTAATCATCAAGAACAAACAGGCTTTGAACAACTATACAGGTCTGTAAATAGAAGCCTACATTAGCGAGTAGAGACATTGCTCTGGCCCAGAGTTCAAATACTTAAGCTGTACTTGATTGAGTGTATTTTCCTGTGCGGATCCTTGGCGAGTTTCTTACCGGTCAGCATGAGCACGGTGCCCACAGAAAGCAGGACGAAGCCCACCAGGGAGATTACGCTCTTGAAGAGGACCTCAAACTGTTGAGTGTTCAGCTTGCTGCGCAGGTAGTCCACAAAGGCATGGATCTGACACAGGCCAAACACCCCAATGCTGCCATGTGCTCAGACGACTGCACAGGCTTCAATGAGACAAGGAGGTGAACGGAGTGAGTGTAATATCCCAAAATCCCTCCAATGGCAAACATTTGTGATAATAGGATATATAATCATTATTTTAAAAATCATACTGGGCCATAATATTTATGGGCCCATGTTGTAGTCACAAGATAACATGCAGTCTAACTGCATGTCCAGAGCAACATCTGGACAGCAGCTGTGTATGCGTTGGAAGGGAGAGAATACAGGTAAGTGTTTACCTGAAAGCCGACGAAAGAGATCTGCATGGAGAGGATGGTTCCCAGGCAGTAGACAGTGCAGTAGGCCACGTAAATACGGTGGGAGAAGCGGCCGGTGAGCATGAGGACAAGCACGTGGAGGGGGATGAGGTTGATCAGGAACACATAGCCACCCCAGGAGGACACCTGCAGACAAAGACATAAGGGTTGTGTTCATTTGGTTTAACGTTTTTGCTATATAGTGTAACAATGTCGTTTGCTATTTTTCCTTTATCTTAAACGCAGCCATGGTAAGTCTCCTTCAGATAAGCCTCATAAGAGTAGTGTCAACCTATAGCAGGGACCAAGTTACTGTAATTTTCAGTTTCTAAGTTCCTTATATTTTCCTTTATTTTAGAGGCATTAGTCTCACCATATAAAAGTAAGCCAGGGCACACATGGAGGACCAGTAGATGGAGCCTGTATTGACTGCCTTGATCCACATGTAGTATGTCAGCAGCATGCAAAATATAGCAATACCTGGACAGAAAAACAAGAAAATATATTAAAGATCACAACAAGGGCCAAGTCTTTTAGAGGGGCATGTCTGTGGGGAAGAGGCATGTTCTGTACCTTCATTGTCATAGGAGCCGGCAACAGAACGGGAAATGTAGCCAGGTACCACTGCTATCATGGCGGCAGCCAAGAGTCCAGCACCTGCATCCTACAAGAAGTAGACAGTAGATTTGAAAACCATGGAAACAAGTACATCTCAGAGCACTTGAGCATTTTCAGTTTGTAGGTTACCTTTGTTTCTTTACGCTTTCTACCTGATGTGCTGCAACCTACCTTGAGCTCCTTGGTAAAGTGGTAGGTGACAATGGCAGTGAAGGAGGAGAAAAGGGGAGCCAGGAAAACACAGACGTTACGGATGTCGATGGTGATGTGGAAGAAGTTCAGGACGTGGTACAGGGCAGCAGATGTGATCATCAGGCCTGGGGGACAGGGCAGGACAAAGAGTTAACACAGGACAAGTCCACACCACGAAGCTGCCTACCTCAATGAAGTACACAAAATGGCCTGGGGGAACCCGGACAGAATAGAAAGAGTTAACAAAGGGCAAGTATCTTCTATCAGTGTTAGCTTGCCGTTGCCGAAGAATGTGTGGACAAGGCCAACACAACCACAGAATGGATCTTTATGACAGAGGGGGGGAAAAGGTGACAATAGAGTTGATGACCCAAAGCCACCTTAACACAGGACAGTCTCTTTTAGTGGAACATTCTAATGTTTAGATAGTCACCCAATAACTTCAAGTACAGTCTTGTGTTGAACAGGTCATCCCACCTACCTGGGTAAATGGTGCCACCGATGATCCTCCCCAGAGGGTACCATGCCCGGTCATCAAACCAGTTATGAAAGTTGTAGAATCCCTCCTCTACCAAGAAACGTGTTGTCCGGTAGTTGAAGTACCTGACGATGAAGAAAAAGCATGCAAGGGATTTGAACACCATTTTAATTTTAATAGTAAACTGGCATCAATTTGAACGATTTGGGGGGTGGGGGTGGAAACTACTATAAAATAAGGTAGTGGACTTACGGATCAAACTCATGGATGACACTCTCAAACCTCAACACAGAGAAAAGCCTGGTGGAAAAGGCTGGGGATAAGGGGGAAATAAAGAGCAAGTCTAAATCATCTCTACTCATGTCATAGTCAGGTGACAACAGCCTTCAATATTAATAATAAATACTATAAGTGTAGAGTAACAGAAAAGGATGTAAAGTGTGTGTTCTTACAGAGGATTGCAGCCATAGACAGGATGAGCAGCTTCAGCAGCGTATCCTGTTTTTCATAGGATAGCCGCAAGAAGCCCAACTTCGTCATCTTCAAGCAGGGAGGGATAACTTAGCTTATCCCTTAGTACCTGTTGGGAAGAAAATCTAAATGAACCGCCGTAGGTGTGAGGCAGCAAGCACCATTCCACATTTGCCTTGCTTGTACATGAGTCAGAGCAGCAGTCATTCAGTTTTTTTAGTAGCTTGATCAGTAACTCAGTCATGAGGAAAGTCTGTTCAATAAAAATTATTCTTTGTTGCATTTCTGGGTTTTGTAAACATGGTGCTTCAGTCTACAAACTCAGGGCGAGTAAGTTCTACTACTGTGTTTGTTGAAAAACTCACTTGACGAATGTTAAAGACATCACACAATATATTAACCCATGTCTATAGTTGAGTTTATTGAGTTGATTTTATTTTTTACAGGGACAGTGCACATTAATTAAAAGTGCCAGTTTTAGCCAGCCGGCTAATTTTCAACCACAGTCCCTGGGCAGGTTATTAAACAATAGACAATAGCAACATAGAACAAAAAGTAGCAAGACAAATTTCATAAAAGCAAAAGTGTTTCCACACCTCACAAGCTACAGACATTGAGTGCGGCAACATACAGCTAGGGACCATGTTCACAAATCTGATTGACCTTAAGCCAGGTCTTCAAGCATTTTGTGAAAGTGTGATATGTGGTGCAGTTATGAGTCTCTGATGGCAGTGTGTTCCAGACATGGGAAGCTCTCACAGAGAAAGCAGATTTACTAAATGTGATTTTCCTTAAGGGAACCACACAGTCACCTCTGATGGGAGACCTTGTGGATCTGCTGCCATATGTTTGGGTTTTCTGTTTAACAAAAATACTGAGTTGAGGGGGAGCCAGGCCATTTAGGATCTTGAATAGAAGACATGCGTCGGTGTATTGCACAAGATTTTCCCAACTCAGGAGCTCATGCTTTCTCAGGATGTAACAGTGATGATGGCTATTGGGCTTCCTATCAAGCACTTTGAGAGCCTGTTTGTAGACAGACTGAATAGGTCTTAATGTTGTACAGCAAGCTTAGGCCCAACTAGTCAAACAGTATGTTAAGTGGGGGAGTATCATAGATTTGAAGTACAGATTTGCTACCAATGTAGTCAAACAATTAAGTATATATCAGAAATTAGCTAGGTTGAATTTGGTTATTTGAATTACCTTTTTCACATGCTTTTTAAAAGAGGTTGGAATCAAGTATGCTGCCGAGGTACTTCAAATCTGATACCACCTGGAGCTTCTCCCCTGACACACAATACTAACACTATTTGCCAAATGAAATCACTGACTGGGTTTAAAGACGTGCCCAACTCTGTTCCAACCAGATAAGGACACGCGCACCGCCAGGTTGGATGTGGCGAGAGGAATCAAACCAGGATATGGATGCAACTCCGTCTAGGCTGCAAACTTTCCTTGTATTGACATTCAGTTATTTTTCTGCCTTGACCAACCAAATTAATTAACCCAAGCTATTAAATGTTGTAGACATGGCAACACCGGTAAGAGAAATTCTGCTAAATAGCTGACATTAAGGAATTGTCCAATTCAATGCAAGTAGCTAGCGAATGTCGTTAATGTAGCTAATTTTCTAGCAAATAATCTGCATGCATTGTCCTAAACGCAATAAATGGTTAGCCAACTGGTGGGTTTTACGTTCCTGTAAAAAAGACGACTCGAGTTGAATGGAATCTGGGCTGTGCCTTATTTTTACATGCTAGCTAACTTTAGCTGTTGAACGAACATAAGCTCTTCTTCCACTTACTCTCAAAATTACACAATTTCAGAATATGCATACAAACAGAACCACATAGCATTTCAATTATCTATCTCGTTGAATATGTTGATTTGCCAGCTATTTTGAGCGGCACTTACCCACTCCGTTCCTGTTACATACACTTTTCTTACACACAACCTTGTGTGCCGCTGAATCCCACCCAACTAAGCTATGCAACGTGTTTATTGGTCTTGCGTCGGCCCTCAGGAAACTATCTCATTCCTGATTCGTTAATGAGCTATCATTCAAACAGGCCGGATAAATCGCTGTTCCTTCCAGTGACGTGTCCTTAATGCTGAGGAAATATCTTGAGGGAGTTCGATTAAGCTGAACTGCGATGTACCGGGCTATGGCCAGTGACGTGACCGGGAAAAAGCGGTGAGGGAGGACCGCTTTCTCAAAATCGAACATTAATCTGCGAATCCCCTTCTTGATTAAATTGGTCTGGCAGTATAAAAAGCGACACCCATATTTGTTTTTTTTTAACATTGTTAAATATCTCTTAGTTTCCAACCAGTTATGCAGTAAAGTATCACCTACATTTGGACATTAATATAACACCAACATTTTGTGAATTATTTTACAAATGTTGAGATGTTTTAAATAAAATATCCACGTTACGTTGGAAACATTTAGCAGTTTACAATAGAATATTTTAGACTAAAATAATTGTGTCAATCAAGATTACTTCCAATTAGATGTAGTGTATACTGACCAATTTTATTGAAATTAGGCATAATACTTTTACAAAATCTCACTCACATATATCAATCTGGACACATAAATACTATGCACTTACAATTATTACATACTGCCCCCCACCCAACCTATTAGATAAGATTAGGTAAAAGCTTGATGGTAACCCTCATGGTGAGGTTTTGGTTGAACATTCAGAACCAAGAGATATGTCAAAAATCCCTCACAGCCCATTTGGATTTGCCACTGCTCAAAGGGGAACATAAACACAGAGGGCTTCTGCACTATACACCTTCCTTTCTTCCTTCAAGAGAAAATCAGTCAGAACGGAGCTCAGTGACATCTTCCAAGTACCTACACTGCAGTGTTCTGTGTACAATTGATCGAAACAGAAGTGAGTCGAACAAAGTAGTAGATAAAGCAGTTTGGCAGTGTCATCTGATCTGACCAAGCAGCAGAGTCATACAGCTTCACCTGTCTGTCTAATACACAACGTTAGAAAACAGCTTATTCAAAACAGCTAGCCTTACTTTACACACAACAACCAGTGATATATTTGGATTAATTAAGGATGCTCTTTTTTGTGGGATGTTTAGACCAGCTCCCATGCTGAAAAGTGTACAAATTACAATTAGTCTAAAGAAAGCACTTATAGAAAAAAAAAAGTATCCCTTTGTTTTCACCACACAAGATTATTCCTGGGTTTCTGGCCAGAGGAGTATCAGTGACGCCCTGGCTTTACAGAGAAACAGCTATTTATTAACAAGACAACGTCCCATCAGTGTGAAAGGAATGTCACTTGCAACACAGAAAAATGTACATGTCACAACTCTTGTGCTCCACTTTTGAACATCGCAAACATGTCACCCCCTTCAATGGAGAAGGGGCTTATTTTAGTCACACACGCTTTGATGAACATCTAGTCACTGGCTGCATCCCTGTGCTGATTCCTCAAACAAAGGAATACCAAGGATCGTGTGACCAGTGTCTAAAGCTCTGTCTGTCATTCAAAATGTAGAGTAACATAACATGAGTCCTGGCAAAAATGTAACCCTTTTCCTTTTTCTCTTCCACATCAAGAGTTTTATACAAAGCAGTCTGGGATCAGCCACGGGGTGATAAACAGAATAAACAAGCAAAACATTGGAGTAGCAATCAAAAAGAGCAGAACAAAAACAATGTATATGACTGCTTTTGCTGAATTTAAAGCACTAAAATGGCACATCATACATAAAAAACTTAAAACATTTTAATGAGAATAAGATATAAGAATCCTGTGTGTTTGAGTGTGAGGCACACAGCAGTTAAATCTCCTTACACGTCATTCACATTAAAAACACACCTGACCTGTGCTCCAAAATAATATGAAATTGGCCATAGTAAAATCGTTAAAATCACAATAAAACCTAGCTTTAAACCAAACATCCTCCTCCTGTCCTGAGAGAGATCCTTCCACAGACAGAATCAACTGCTCCATTTGTTTACTGAGCAGAGCTGCTCCCTTGTCGTTGTTCCCCCCCCCCCCGGTGGCCATCACTGGGTGGACAGAGGTCTCTGGCGGGCAGGAGAGGCTTGGGGAGAGGGAGGCAGCTTCTCGGCGGAGATGGACGAGTTCAGGGAGGACTGCAGGTGGACCGTCTTGTGGAACAACTTGTTGCTAATCAGCACAACCAGAGAGAAGAGGCGCAGCTGGAAGTGGCTGTGTATGGAAGATATGGGGGGGAAGAAAAGAGTGGGTGAGCAGGGAAGATTTCACTGGCTCTTTTCACACAAGTGAATCAGTTTGATCACAGGTCATTATTAGGGCGTGCAGTGCACCATACTCACTATAGCTTTGTTGGGGTTTTGGCCTCGTTAGCGCTGATAATGAACAGAGGGAAGAGGATGGAGAACAGACAGCCACTATTGCAGAAAAAAAATAGTATGATTTTAATCGATCATTAAAATGATTTGGGATATTAGTAGGACTGAAAGTCTGCATATTGTCTGCATGGCTTGAAAGAGAGACAGAGAGAAGACATTAGTGGCATTACCTGATTATATATGAAGAGGGGAGGGCAGTCAACAGAGCCATGGGGAGACCAAAGCCAAAGTAGTAGGGCCAGTTCCTCTCAATGTTGGACAGCCGTTGGTGCATCTCAACGCCTTGGATGAAACGGTTACAAATGGGTTGAGATTTTAATCAGTTCCTATTACCTAAAATGAGTATAATACTTTGACAAGAAATACATCTTTGAGTAGAAAGGAGGCTCACCATGGTTGAACCAGCGATACTCAAAACAGTAGAGGGAGTAGAGCAGAGACATGTGGAGAAGGCTGACCATCTGTCCAATAGCGTCGATGGGGAAGAGACTCACAACCATACCCTAGAGGACCACAACAAAGACAAGATGAGATAATGTTGATTACTAACTCAAACCATTGAAGGTAATGGATCACAGCTCTCAGTGTTGAACCCGAAGACCCCTGTAGGTTTTAATTACAACATAACCTTAGAGAACCCCCTTGACAGATAGTGAGATCATGATTGATAGTGAGTCTTCATGAACTTGACACATGGGAATGTCAACTGCTGTACTACCTGAATGAGGAAGAGAGCCTGGAGGAGGAGGTTGAAGATCATGTCAGCGATGATCTTACTGACGCTGGGGAAGGGCTGGGCTTTCCGACCAGACACCTCGAAGGCCAGGTCAGCTATGTCCTACAGCAGACAACCAGAGGACGCGTTAACATGTGTTACACAGTAAAACAGGAGGTTAACGTCTCACAAGATCCTCAGGCAATAACATTCAAGACTGGAAGAGAATATAGATAGCAATAACACAAGGGAAATTCTTAACTACTGTGAGACATTCAACTGTATCAAAGCCACTACTCTATCCCGAGCATTGCTGGAAACTATATTGTCAGAGACCGTAATTCGGTTGAATGCATTCAGTTCTGCAACTGACTAGGTATGCCTCTTTCCCATTATTCATTAAATTGGATTATGATAAAAGGTATGGTTAGTGCTATCCTGTAGGGATGCACACTTAATCAAATTGCAATATCGACATGTACAATATCCATATCGCAAGAGGCTCCAATCTTTTTTTTTAAACACCATCAATTTAAAATGTAATAAAGGTACCCTGGGAAACTCTGACCAACACTTAGGTTTCTACCCCGTCACAACAACTTCGACTGTACCAGGCTTTTTCATTAGTTGTCATTCCAAACAACACCAACCATAGAATTCAAATAATAGTTTGATTTCTATGATTCCAACAATTCACCAAAGTGTTTTGTAAAATTGCAATAATTGTTAAAAAAAAGTTTTTTAAATGCCCATATCATGGAGCCCTACTATCCGGGATCCTTGGGATGTCCCTACCCTAAAACTAAACCTAACCCATACCCTAACTCTTACCTAACCCTAACCTTACTCTTACCTAACCCTAACCCTTACCTAACCTTATTCAATTTCATATCGGGTGACATCAAAGTTGGGACATCCCAAGGATTTCATTTTTATTTATTTTATTTCACCTTTATTTAGCCAGGTTGGCAAGTTGAGAACAAGTTCTCATTTACAACTGCGACCTGGCCAAGATAAAGCAAAGCAGTTACACCTAGAGTAAAACAAACATACAGTAAATAATACAGTAGAAAGATAAGTCTTTATACAATGTGAGCAAATGAGGTGAGATAAGGGAGGTAAAGGCAATAAATAGGCCATGGTGGCGAAGTAAATACAATATAGCAATTAAAACACTGGAATTGTAGATTTGACAGTAGATGAGTGTGCAAAGTAGAAATACTGGGGTGCAAAGGAGCAAAATAAATAAATAAATACAGTAGGGGAAGAGGAAGTTGTTTGGGCTATTTACAGGTGCAGTGATCTGTGAGCTACTCTGACAGCTGGTGCTTAAAGCTAGTGAGGGACATAAGTGTTTCCAGTTACAGAGATTTTTGTAGTTCGTTCCAGTGATTGGCAGCAGAGAACTGGAAGGAGAGGCGACCAAAGGAGGAATTGGCTTTGGGGGTGACAACTGAGATATACCTGCTGGAACGCGTGCTACAGGTGGGTGCAGCTATGGTGACCAGTGAGAAGAAATAAGGCGGGACTTTACCTAGCAGGGTCTTGTAGATGACCTGGAGCCAGTGGGTTTGGCGACGAGTATGAAGCGAGGGCCAGCCAACGAGAGCTTACAGGTCGCAGTGGTGGGTAGTATATGGGGCTTTGGGGACAAAACGGATGGCACTGTGATAGACTGCATACAATTTGTTGAGTAGGGTGTTGGAGGCTATTTTGTAAATGACATCGCAGAGGAGTGGTAAGATGGTCAGTTTTACGAGGGTATGTTTGGCAGCATGAGTGAAGGATGCTTTGTTGCGAAATAGGAAGCCAATTCTAGATTTAACTTTGGATTGGAGATGTTTTATGTGAGTCTGGAAGGAGAGTTTACAGTCTAACCAGACACCTAGGTATTTGTAGTTGTCCGCATATTCTAAGTCAGAACCGTTCAGAATAGTGATGCTGGACGGGCGGGCAGGTGCAGGCAGCGATCGGTTGAAGAGCATGCATTTAGTTTTACTTGTATTTAAGAGCAATTGGAGGCCACGGAAGGAGAGTTGTATGGCATTGAAGCTCGTCTGGAGGGTTGTTAACAGTGTCCAAAGGGCCAGAAGTATACAGAATGGTGTCATCTGCGTAGAGGTGGATCAGAGACTCACAAGGAGCAAGAGCGACATCATTGATATATACAGAGAAGAGAGTCGGCCCAAAAACTTAACCCTGTGTCACCCCCATAGAGACTGCCAGAGGCAATCATTTGAGAAACCAAGGCTGTTGAGTCTGCCGATGAGGATGTGGTGATTGACAGAGTCGAAAGCCTTGGCCAGGTCAATGAATACGGCTGCACAGTATTGTTTCTCATCGATGGCGGTTAAGATACTGGTTAGAGCCGTGAGCGTGGCCGAGGTGCACCCATGACCAGCTCTGAAACCAGATTGCATAGCGGAGAAGGTACGGTGGGATTCGAAATGGTCGGTGATCTGTTTGTTGACTTGGCTTTCGAAGACCTTAGAAAGGCAGGGTAGGATAGATATAGGTCTGTAGCAGTTTAGTCAAGAGAGTCCCCCCCTTTGAAGAGGGGGATGACCGCAGCTGCTTTCCAATCTTTGGGAATCTCAGACGACACGAAAGAGGTTGGAACAGGCTAGTAATAGGGGTTGCAACAATTTCGGCAGATCATTTTTAGAAAGAAAGGGTCAAGATTGTCTAGCCCGGCTGATTTGTGGGGGTCCAGATTTTACAGCTCTTTCAGAACATCAGCTGACTGGATTTGGGAGAAGGAGAAATGGGGAAGGCTTGGGCAAGTTGCTGTGGGGGGTGCAGGGCTGTTGACCAGGGTTGGGGTGGCCAAGTGGAAAGCATGGCCAGCCGTAGAAAAATGCTTATTAAAATTCTCAATTATAGTGGATTTATCGGTGGTGACAGAGTTTCCTATCCTCAGTGCAGTGGGCAGCTGGGAGGAGGTGCTCTTATTCTCCATGGATTTTACAATGTCCCAGAACTTTTTTGAGTTTGTGTTACAGGAAGCAAATTTCTGCTTGAAAAAGCCAGCCTTGGCTTTTCTAACTGCCTGTGTGTATTGCTTTCTAACCTCCCTAAAAAGTTGCATTTCACGGGAGCTGTTCAACGCTAATGCAGAACGCCACAGGATGTTTTTGTGTTGGTTAAGGGCAGTCAGGTCTGGAGAGAACCCAGAGCTATATCTGTTCCTGGTTCTAAATTTCTTGAATGGGGCATGCTTATTTAAGATGGTAAGGGAGACATTTTTTTTTAATAACCAGGCATCCTCTACTGATGGGATGAGGTCGATATCCTTCCAGGATACCCGGGCCAGGTCGATTAGAAAGGGCCTGCTCGCTGAAATGTTTCAGGGAGCGTTTGATAGTGATGAGTGGAGGTCGTTTGACCGCTGACCCATTACCGATGCAGGCAATGAGGCAGTGATCGCTGAGATCGTGGTTGAAAACAGCAGAGGTGTATTTAGAGGGCAAGTTGGTTAGGATGATATCTATGAGGGTGCCCATGTTCATGGCGTTGGGGTTGTACCTGGTAGGTTCATTGATAATTTGTGTGAGATTGAGGGCATCAATCTTAGATTGTAGGATGGCCGGGGTGTTAAGCATGTCACAGTTTAGGTCACCTAGCAGCACGAGCTCTGAAGACAGATGGGGGGGGCAATCAGTTCACATATCCACGTATCCAGAGCACAGCTGGGGGGTGTCGTTTAGACTAAAAGTATACACAACTAGTGCTCTCTAGTGCCAACCGTGCATCAGTTCTCCCTGACCAGCACCCTTGTTACAACAACCACAAAACATCTCTATCATCGTCTGTGTCCTAACTAACAGAGGCCTCACCTGGAACCAGATGGCGTTGACTATCTTGCTGAGCACAAACAGAGGGAGCACCCAGAGAGCACTGAACACGGAGGTCAATATGAACTCCAGCCAGGACCAGACGTTGCCATGGAGAGAGGGGTCACCTGGCAGGAAATGGCTCTTTGAGTGACAGATTTGACCACTGTTCTTAACAAATCACTATGAAGCATGTGATAATGGAGTAAACCCGCCCCACTGTTCCTGGCAGGCACACATACCAATGATTATTGCTGTCAGAGTCTGCAGCAATGGAATAAACACCCGGTAGAAGAGGAACAGACTGAGCTGCAAAGGGAATCGGAGGGGGGATTACTAACACAAACAATGTCTACGTAGTATTACATACAGTATTTGCCCATCATAAAAATACAGTATTTGCATGATATACATGTATCAAATGGTTTAAAAATATAGAAAAGTGTTATTATTTACCCAGAACACTCCCCCATTCCAGGCACAGCACTGAAAAATCCTACTGGCTAATTTGGGTTCACTGAAAGAAAAAATATGACAACACATTGTCACCCACCATTGTCATTAATAGGCACAAAAAGGTATAGGCCTTGGCCTATCGTGGACACTGGACAGCATACAAGGATCCATATTATAGGGCTTTACTCATAACTCTTAGGGCACAACTCAATCTGTATCGCGAAAGTTCAGTGCTATTGAGCAATTTAAAGGCCATATTCACACATTAGCGGAGACTGCATTCACAGAAAACACTGCATATGTCGACTCAATTGGATATCAATCGCGCAACAGCACTGAACTTCTGCGTTAGGGATTTAATTGAGCCCCTAATATGAACCTTTCACAACTAGAAATAGCGTATCAGGTTAGAGAGGGAGAAATGTAAATAACATAGCAAAATATCAGTGTCTATTAAGCAGTAGACTTTTATGATATGTAACATGTATACCCTTTCTTATACCCACAATATTGTGCCAAGCTGAACAGAAGTGTGCTGGCTCTGACATTCTCTTTTCCCATCACCCTTTCACAGTTCCAGAAACAGTGGTGGATACATGACCAGGACAGCCCAGCTTGGCAGTGTGAATAGGGTATTGCAGCCCTACGTGCCAGTGCCTACCTCTCCTGTTTACGTTCCTCACTCTGGGCCCGTCTCTGAGCCAGGGCCCCGCTGGCTCTCCTCCTCCGCTGCTCCTCCCTTTTCTGCTGGATGCGGGCATCCAGCTTGGAGATAGTTCCAATCCCCAAAATGGAGTCCTTAATCCCCTGTTAGGACACACAGAAAATATGCACAGACTGGGGTAAATTACTTAAAGGAAATTAACACATCACACTAGACTTGGTGGGTTGAAAAGTTCAATAGTAGTGTTTTAAATACAAAATGTATTTTTATATCATTTAAGTCATGTAGCATGTGCTTTAATGTACTTGGTTACATAGTAGCACAGTTGACAACATAAATTAATTTTAAAAACAAGGCTAATCTTCGTTCTGCTTTTGTAGAGGGGATCACTAGCCACCTGGAAGCAAGATGATAAGGTTCACGGTAAACAACACAAAGGAAAACATTTGGTTAAGCCTCTAAATGTAGGCTACTATGATTTTGCCCCAAAGCAACGTTTGCTCTACTTCCTTTAGACTAGAGAAAACAAGACAAAAATAAAAAGCTTACATTTTCTCAAAACATTTCACTTGTCTTGTGTAAAAACACACTAATTAACCAGGAAAAATGCTAAATGGGGCACTGGATGGCTTCAATTGAACTAAAAACATAGTTCCCAATGGATCTAAACAGAACTTGGTAGTTGGTACACATCCTCGTGATTTAGTGTCATAGCTGTACAGTACTTTAACCCTATGTGTTGGCTTAGACAGGGTGTGTTGTGTTGTTGTCTGACCGTCGCAACATTGCGGAGGAAGGCCCTGATGCTGTCTGTCATCTCCAGACCAGCTGCAGATCCATCAACTGCAGAAGGAGGGGTGGCTGGGGACCTGGTCAGCTCTCATGGCAGGGAGAGTAACACCCAGCAACACCACACAGGAAAGCTGTTAGAGAGAGCAGCAGGGTCACTTTGCTCCAAGTCTCATTATATTAAAAGGTGCATGTCATGTTATACAGCCTATATTTATCCACATCAGGGAGGCAAACCAAGCGGGATGGGTATAATTTGTGGAAAGTTCCAACAGGAATCTCTTCCAAAAACGTTGTGAAGTACAAGGATGCCAACAAACAAAGCATACACAGTAGCATGATCAATTCACCTAGCTAATTAGCTGCCGAATAAGCATCAACTCACCACGTAGCTTTTTCTTAATGTTTGTCCATGGGGCTACCAGAGTGAGGACAGACATTTTTCGGAATAAACGTGGACGGTGAGTGAAAAACTTAAATAAATAGCCCACTCCTCTCCGGTATCTTATTCTGCCGCTTATACAACTTTGTATGTGTTGTTTGTTGGCAACCTTGTTATTTACTTAGTTTATGGAACAGATTCCTGTTGGAACGTTCCACACCCAACCAAGCGACCTGGCTGTGTCGACATCAGTCACAACACCAGTCACACAGGAAAGATTCCTGTTGGAACGTTCCACACCCAACCAAGCGACCTGGCTGTGTCGACATCAGTCACAACACGAGTCACACAGGAAAGACTCCTGTTGGAACGTTCCACACCCAACCAAGCGACCTGGCTGTGTCGACATCAGTCACAACACGAGTCACACAGGAAAGATTCCTGTTGGAACGTTCCACACCCAACCAAGCGACCTGGCTGTGTCGACATCAGTCACAACACGAGTCACACAGGAAAGATTCCTGTTGGAACGTTCCACACCCAACCAAGCGACCTGGCTGTGTCGACATCAGTCACAACACGAGTCACACAGGAAAGATTCCTGTTGGAACGTTCCACACCCAACCAAGCGACCTGGCTGTGTCGACATAAGTCACAACACGAGTCACACAGGAAAACATTTAGAGCAACAGGTTTACTTTGCTCAGCGGGTCTGTATGATTGTTCACTGGCTTTATTGGTGACATTATATTGAATAACCAGTTAGCTACCTTATCAGGTAATGTTATCAAATAAACATTTCTGAATTCAATTTCTCGCCAGCTAACCAGCAATCTTTTGTTAGCCAGTCATGGTTGAAACGTCGCTTTGCCTCAAGACTTGTGCAGACAATACTGAAACGGTAACGCTAGCTAACACATACAAAACCAAACATGGTATAGTAACCACATCGTTAACGTTACTTAGAATAACTAACGTTAGCTATCTAACGGTAGATCGTTACAGTACATACGTTCAGTTTTAAGAATAGTCCATATTTTAGGTGTGAAACAAACTTAGCTAGCTAAAAAAAAAAGTTAGCTAGTAAACATTACATCGTCCAAACTAAAACGGTGCAAGCTGATTTAGCAAACGTTAAATCTATCAAACTCAAACAGTGCAAGCTAGTTAGCACGCAAGCTAACTTGTCTCACTGGCTCGTTAGCTAAGCTAACAACGAAAATGATTTACTTGAATCAAGCAGACATTAAAGACAGGTCAGATAATCGATAATTTAGTCACCATGACATACCTCATGCGACACTTTCCCTGAAATATTATCTTCACTTTTTTTTAATGAATGTTTGTTTAGCTCTTTCTTCTGCAACAACAAACCTACCCCTGGCCCGTAATTTGTGTATTGGGCAACCTCCAACCAAGGGGATTGTGGGAGGTGTAGTGTGGTGTGGAATGATAGCTAAAAGTTGTGTCCACTGAAGTTGAACTTCATCCGAGTGACTTCCTTCCCTTCACTCACACGATATGAAGGCAAGAATCATGGTTATATTGTTGATAATTAGTCCCCGTTAGGTCTCTTCCTTGCCCTGCCACAGTGCTTCTGCTTCAATAAGGTATATAAACCCTGGATTGCTGTTGTATTGGTCATTGAGAGGCTTTGCCTCCTGCTGGCCATATTGACACTCCCCATTAGGAGCATAATGGAATTCTACAGTATTTCAATTAAATGTTTCATGGGCACTGTTGTAGTGGGGACAGTAACATTAGTAATCTAAAAAAAATAGACTTTAAGGAATGTATGTTTAGCTCACATAATATAATTTAAAAGTATGCATTAAGGTATCTGTAATATAATAAATGTGGCAA
This sequence comes from Oncorhynchus nerka, assembly GCF_034236695.1. Lineage (NCBI taxonomy): Eukaryota > Metazoa > Chordata > Actinopteri > Salmoniformes > Salmonidae > Oncorhynchus > Oncorhynchus nerka. Next base: position 66,806,777 of record NC_088405.1, on the reverse strand, counting down.
AAATTAACGTAGACATTAAATACATTTTAATTTTTATAGCTTCTAAAATATTTTTTACGACGGTGGTGTCATGGTGGCTTCAACACAGCACCCCTATCAGTCATCTAGTGTATATAAATCATTGTTATGCTTGCACTTTTGGGATTTAGGCCAGGTGAAGCCACTGAGGTATAATATTAACTGGAGACTGTTCATTTGTCCGTCCGTTGTTTTCAAGGTAATCTACTCATGTTCGCCGATTCATGGACTGTCTATATCCGGTTTGCATCAGTTTATACGGACCAACAGGGAGCAGCGACTATCTTCGGCTGTGAGGGATGGAAAAAATTGTCCTCAGCAACAATTATTGGAATAATTCAATGGATATTCTGTACATAAAGGTGTCTTATTAGGAATTTTCAAATCTGATTTGTGGCCATCTGTGGAATTTTCTTTCTGGGCCGGGAGTCAGTTGAACTGTAGTACCGAAGGAAAACTGTAGGAGCAGTCTAAACCATGCTTCTAGACCGGGGGGCACTTCAATCCGGTCCGCAAGACATTAACAAAAAATGTCTCCCCAGTTTCATGGTATCCAATTGGTAGTTATAGTCTTGTCCCATTGCTTGCTACTCCCATACGGACTCGGGAGAGGTGAAGGTTGAGTGCTGTGCGTCCTCCGAAACACGACCTAGCCAAGCCGCACTGCTTCTTGACAATGCCCGCTTAACCCGGAAGCCAACCGCACCAAGTGTCAGAAGAAACACCGTACACCTGGCAACCGTGTCAGTGTGCATGCGCCTGGCCCACCACAGGAGTCGCTAGAGGCGCGATGGGACAAGGAAATCTCAGCCTGCCAAGCCCTCTCCTACCCCGGATGACGCTGGGTGAATTGTGCGCTGCCTCATGGGTCTCCCAGTCACTGCCAGCTGTGACACAGCCTGGAATCGAACCCGGGTCTGTAGTGATGCCTCAATGGTGCCTTAGACCGCTGTACCACTCAGGAGGCCCCCGCAAATTTAACAAACAATTGGTCCCCCCAAAAATGTATCCCTCCGTTGAATTTCAAAATCCCAATGTAGCCCTCAAGCCAAAAGGTTTGCCCACCCCTGTTCTAGAATGAAACCCTAGACCCTTGGGTGAAGCACTCGTGACAACTATTGATGTAGGCCTAAAGGTTTTTGTTTTGTAAATAAAATGTTCCAAGGAATCATTTCATACAATTTAACACTAGTAGGCCTACATAATTTTTCCATTCCCATTACTAAAATACTTTGAATGACGGGCTTATTGACACTTTAATAATTCTCATGCTGGGAACTAATGGGACCAACAAAGTGTGACGTCAATGGAGAGACAACCACTTTTCCAGGATATGAATGAATAACAATATGAACAAAGTCACTGTCTATCTTTTCCTCTGTGCCAAAACCACATGAACATTTTGAGAGAAAAGTTGAGACCTGAAAGCTAGGGCAGCATATACGGAGGAAGAAGGTGAATAAAAAAAGGCCTAACACAGTCTTGTGACAGGCAGGAGACCCAGTTCGAACCCAGTAGATCACAAGAGCAAGATTAAATAGGGAGTGGAAAGGCTATCCTTAGAAGTGCAATGACAGGGCTATTCAACTATGTTCTTACGGGGGCCAAATTGAGGTTTTTATCACACTCCCTTTTAACGTGTCCTGTGCAGCCTGTAATCATCATAGAGGGGAATTGAAGGGACGTCCATGTTACAGTCTTAGCTTTTAGGAATGGGTCATAAACAGTCATCATAACTTCGATCTCAAATGGTTCAAATGCTAGAGCCAAATTCATGGATAGAAAATGTATTCAACATGCCACATTGGCTTCAGAAACCGCCAGAACCTGCTGTTGACCACAGAGAATGTTTGATTCTATCAGGATGTTGTCTCTGGTTTTCAATCTTAATTTAGATACTGAATCTGAGAAGTTGAATATATGAAACTTTGATAAACTTATAAAATTATAGTTTGTAACTTGATACACAGACAATGAATGCAATATCTACCATATTGAAACTGAATATATAAATATTGGATTTGAATATTCAATTCAATTGGAAATATAATTGTAAAAATGAATGTAATATTTATTCAATTCAGTTTCAAATCATGAAATACAAGTTCAATTTCTGAATTCAAGTATTCAATTTGTGCATTACAAATTCTAAAATATCAAATTCTAATTCTACATCCTAATACAAATTCAAAACATTTCTGTTGGCACTGAAATCGCTCAATACTTGTCACACTTGTAACGGCGTTCTTCGTTTGTAGAAAGAGAGTCGGACCGAAATGCAGCGTGTAGGTTACTCATGACTTTAATGAAAGAATGCGTACATGAAATAACTCAATAACATACAAAGCAAAACAACAAACGGAACGTGAAACTAATTACAGCCTATCTGGTGACTATAACACAGAGACAGGACAAACACCCACAAAATACAACCCGAACTCAGGCTACCTAAATACGGTTCCCAATCAGAGACAACGATAAGCAGCTGACTCCAATTGAGAATCGCCTCAGGCAGCCAAGCCTAACTAGACACACCCCTAATCATACACAATCCCAATTACTACAAACCCCAATACGAAACACAACATATAAACCCATGTCACACCCTGGCTTACCCAAACATATACCAAAAACACAAAATATAATGACCAAGGCGTGACAACACTCAACAGAAGAAAGATTAGGAACATGTTTGTATATCTTTAGCAAAACAAATCAAGTATTTAGCCGACTAACCAAGGCCATTATTGACAGTTATTGATAATTGCAGCTTTGCTTTCCAGGTCACTCCTGTGTAGGCCATGACTTAGAATTGTTGAAGTTCCCATTCCAGCGAAAACTATTACGATTATGAGATAAGAAAGTGACTCTTTATTTCAGTTTTTCAGTTAAAAGGAAAAAACAAGACTAAACATGGCTTTGGTCCAGTGGTAAATACAGTAAGTAGAAGCCAAGGTTATATGATTTAGTGAACCTAATGATCTACTCAGCTTGAGTCTTTGTTTAGGGTTCACCTTCAACTTTTTATTTAACCTAAAGAAATTGACAATGGACAAATTGTTATTATTTTTCACAAATGATAACATAATATGTATTGTGTACGAGTCATTTGAAAACATTACTGAAACTCGTAGAAAGAATGCACCAGGATTGCAAAATGCTGTGGTGCTGAAGGCCTGTTTCTGAGAATTGAATAATATCAAACTTACTGTATTGTATGCCTTGAATAAAACAATATGTACATTCATTCTAGGCTATATTACAAATCATACAGTGCCTTCGGAAAATATTCACCCCTTTACTTTTTCCACATTTTGTTACATTAGAGCCTTATTCTAAAATGGATTAAATAACAAAACATCCTCAATACTCCATAATGATAATAATAATAATACTCCATGTCAGAGCAAAAACCAAGCCGTGAGGTCGAAGGAATTGTCCGTAGACATCCGAGACAGGATTGTGTCAAGGCACAGATCTGGGGAGACGTACCAAAACATTTCTGCAGCATTGAAGGTTCCTAAGAACACAATGGCCTCCATCATTCTGAAATGGAAGAAGTTTGGAACCACCAAGACTCTTCCTAGAGCTGGCTGCAACCATCCAATCTACCTACCTCATCCCCATATTGTTTTTATTCACTTTGCTGATCTTTTGCACACCAGTATCACTACTTACACACCATCATCTGATCATCATCATCATCTGCTCATCTATCACTCCAGTGTTAATCTGCTAAATTGTAATTACTTTGCTACTATGGCCTATTTATTGCCTTACCACCTCATGCCATTTGCACACACTGTATATAGACTTTCTTTTTTTTTTCCCAAATACAGGTATGCCAAACTTGTATCATCATACCCAAGAAGAGTCAAGGTGGTAATCGCTGTCAAAGGTGCTTCAGCAAAGTACTGAGTAAAGGGTCTGAATACTTATGTAAATATAATATTTACGTTTTTAATTTTTAAGAAATTAGCACAAAAGAAAACTGTTTTTGCTTTGTCATTATGGGGTATTGTGTGTAGATTGTTGAGGAAAAATATATTTTTTCATACATTTTTGAATAAGGCTGTAATTTAACAAAATGTGGAAAAAGTCAAGGGGTCTGAATACTTTCTGAAGGCACTGTAGGTTACGTTGCATATCTATAAACATAAAAAACATGGCAACATTGCATCATAGCTACATAGACCGTCTTATTTAAAATGTCTTTGTTGATATTATGGCATCACCTTATCAAGCCCAGCTACTCCTCCACTCTGCTCACTCTCCAATCAGAACATTCACAGTGTTTTTGGAACACAGCATTTTTATACTACTATAAAAATATTAATGACATTTTCATAATACTCTATGTAGCTATAATGCAATGTTTATGATGTGTGTATAGATGTGTAATGTATGCTTAATGGTACACATTCAATGTAAATCGTTAACATAGATTCATAGCACATGATATTGTAGATGCTGTCAGCATTAGGGAACTTTATAATAAAGCAGGAAGGTGATCTGTGATTTATTCATAATATATCATAGCATCTTGTGCCTTGTTACTTTACTATAAATCAAATCAAATCAAATGTATTTATATAGCCCTTCGTACATCAGCTGATATCTCAAAGTGCTGTACAGAAACCCAGCCTAAAACCCCAAATAGCAAGCAATGCAGATGTAGAAGCACGGAGCTATACAGCTCCATAATGTTCTATAGACTGCATCTTAATTCATAGGTGCTATAAATATGTTTACGTCTGTGCTGTAAAGTCCTCCACTTCTAACCCCTGAAATTGTGTTACTGTAGCTACCCAATGAGGTAGCCCTATTTGCTGCTGGTGAACCAAATGCATGCTGGTCCCTTTAAATGGGTGAGAGTGAACGGCATCTGAAGCAGCCAGCTGCACTGTGGGCCATGTGTTCCTGCATCCTCCTCCCCTCTCATTCAGCTGTTTCCAAATGACAACACCTCCCCCTCCCTCTTAAACCTCCTGCTCCCGCTCTGCTTTGCTCTGAGTGCAGTCATTTCTAGTGCAGAAAAATGTCCCTGGTGACACTAAAGGATGACGCAGGCTCTCTCTCGTTTTCTCTCTTTCCTTCTCCTCTCTCTCTCTCTTTCTCTTTTCCAATAGCTCAATATATCTTGCTTTGTTCTATCTCTCCCTCTCCCGCTATATCTCTCTACCTCTCCATTTCTCCTTGCTTTCTCTCCCTCCCTCCCTCCCTCCCTCCCTCCCTCCCTCTTCCCCGGCACTGCAGTGCTGGTTGTGATTGCACACATACGTGCACACACACACACACACACACACGTTCTCACACAGCGTAGCGTAGCTGAGAGGCAGGGACTGCAGCAGTATGCACCAGCCACGTCTGATCTGTGTGGAGACTTGAGGAAGGAGAACTAGGAAGAGGATATAATGTAGCAGTGTCTTACACAACCCAACCCCCGTGCGTACAGTAGCTACATCTCTACTCTGCAGCAGTGGCAACGGTGCATTTCAAGAGTGGACAGCTTATGTTATCTGCCCCCTCTGACTGCACTGCCTCTGCATCCATCTCCATTCACTCTGCTCCTCCCATTCCACATCTTCATCCTCCTCTTCCTCCTCCCAACTACGGCAACATTAGGCAGGACCACGGACCGTACGAGATTGCCAATGCTGATCACAGGACCCTCAGGTTTGTCCTGTCTGATGGAGTCGTGCTGGTTATGCTAGATCATCATCACCTTCATTAACGACTGGATTCTAATCGAGCTCAGGAGACAAGGAAAGAAAAAACATCCCCCAAAAACGAAAAAGGAGTGTTGGATGTTTGTGACGCTCTTTGTCGGCTCTGTTGGGTTGTTGGCTCTTTTCCTGTATTTGCTTGGTTGTTTTTGCCTTCACTGAGACCGGCTAGCAGGCACTGCAGCACCAGGAAGGACTGCAGGAGCCGTGAAGTAGTATGGCATGAGGACCCAGGGGCGAGCAAATCGGAAGGGCTTGAGCTACCATTACTGCTGCTGCTGAGGTGCTTATCTTTATTTTCTTTCTCCAGAAAGGGCGTCTGGAGGGGGCTGGGTTGGGGTGGGTTGTGACAGTGAAGATACCTGGGACCCTACAGAGTGGAGTGGGTGTCTCTGGCGTAGAGGAGCCACGCAGATAGGCAGGACGTCCTGTGGGAAAGGAGGAGAGAAGAGAGGAAGAGGGGCTGGCTCAGGCTCGGGCCCCTGATGGTGGCTATTTTTGTCTCCCCTAGCTGAGTGATTGGGGACAGCAGGTAAAGGAAAAGATGCTTATGGGTGCGGGACGAGACACGGCGCGGGATGAGGCCCAGAAGCTTCACAGGAAGTGGCTGAAGCACCAGGCCTTCATGGCCGAGCTGGCCCGCAACAAAGAATGGCTGGCCAAGATAGAGCAGGTGAGTGGAAAGGGGAGGGGAGAAGGTGGTGGGGGGAGGTCAGAGAGAGCAGGTGAATGGAGAGTGCAGGAGATAGGGTGGTGGGGGAGGAGGTCAGAGAGAGCAGGTGGATGGAGAGTGCAGGGGAGAGGGTGGTGGGGGGAGGAGGTCAGAGAGAGCAGGTGGATGGAGAGGGGAGGGGAAGGGGTGGTGGGGGAGGTCAGAGAGAGCAGGTGAATGGAAAGGGTGGTGGGGGAGGTCAGAGAGAGCAGGTGAGTGGAGAGGCTGGTGGGGGGAGGTCAGAGAGAGCAGGTGAGTGGAGAGGCTGGTGGGGGAGGTCAGAGAGAGCAGGTGAATGGAGAGGGTGGTGGGGGAAGTCAGTGAGAGCAGGTGAGTGGAGAAGCTGGTGGGGGAGGTCAGAGAGAGCAGAAGAGTGGAGAGGGTGGTGGGGAGGTCAGAGAGAGCAGGTGAGTGGAGAGGCTGGTGGGGGAGGTCAGAGAGAGCAGGTGAGTGGAGAGGCTGGTGGGGGAGGTCAGAGAGAGCAGGTGAGTGGAGAGGGTGGCAGGGGGAAGTCAGAGAGAACAGGTGAATGGAGAGGGGAAAGGGAGGTGGGGGAAGGTCAGACAGATCAGGTGAGTGGAAGATGCAGGGGGAGGGTAGTGTGAGCACATGATTGAGAGAGGGTTTGTGCTTGGGGAGGATAGTGTGTGTGTGTGTGTGTGTGTAAAAGGGATGGTCACGGCGGCAAGACACACTAGGCATATTGGGGGGGGGGGGTGTTTTCATTACTCCGTTTTGATTACTCAGCCATGAGTAAACTGTAAGCAAATATTGTTATATGCTTCTCTTAAGGATATCCTGAATTTCAAGTTCAAGGTTATACATGTGGAAGCATTGTTTTTTTGCTTTCTGCATAACTGAAGCAGTAAACCCTGGGCAATGTATTTTTCCCATTGCCTTTTCATCTGCCCATGCTATAGCTACATACTAACATTGGATTATATTTTACCAGTGTGCTTCTTCCTCAAAACATGTATTATCAATAATTGTATGAAACGTGAACATCATGACAGTTAGTGGGCAATCTATCAAACCTGTGTGCTATTGTCAACATACAATCCATTCATGGCCTTATTTTATGAATATCCCAACAAGCCTGTATAAATAGCGTAGTACTGTCCAACATGCAATTGTTTGTATGGTAACTAGAGAGGCCTACAGTAAATGCTGACATCCCAGTTCTCTGGTGCTGTTTTATCAGTGAAGACAACCCATATGTGGGTTGGGTTCAATAGAGAGAATATTTTCGAAACTGGGAGGTACTACTTGAACTTGTCCAATAAGAACAAGCCTTGGTGTTACTGTGTGCCCTACTGACCCCGATCCAAGTGTTCTTCAACCACACTGCTGCAGAGAAGCCTGGTGGGAGACTCATGTGGGTGCTCCACGTTTTAATGAGTTGATTTAACTCGGAATTCCACATCAACCCCTAGCCCATAAACCTAAGGCACTCAGCCAATCAGAAGGCCAGGTGAGGCAATTGACATAATATTGCCATACACAATCCTTTCAGATCTACAGGGACTAGGCTCGATTTAGAATAAGTCTACCCATTCCAGGAAAAGGTCTACTGTATGGAGAAACATTTATTTTGTAAAAGTCTTCACCCCAAGTAATTCAATTTAGGGCCAGGCTATACTGTGAGAATTAGCTTATCTAGCCCACATGCCCTTTTGAATGCTCTCTTGACCACTATTGTTTATTTAGGCATATCAAGAGATAAATGTAATCAAGTCACTGCATAGAAATAACTTGACAATGACTTATTGTTTTAAAAAACATACGGATGAGCTTGTTAAGAAACTAAGATTTAAAGTGGGCCTTTTTTTTACAAAACAGATCTTGTCTCTCTCTAGTCAGCAGGAAGCAGATTGTGCAGTGAACCTATCTACCTGTTCTTGATGAGGGTGATACTATTTATCAAATGCAACTGCCTCTACTCTTAAACCCCTGGATGCCGTTTCTCATAGTGCCCTTTGTTTTATCACAGGAGACAGTTTTATTACTCATCACTGTATTCTTTACCAAAATGTTGGTTGGACCTCTTTGAAGTCACGTAGAGCACACCATTACGCTCATTTTGTTTACAAAGCCCTGCTCCACAAGCTTCCGACTTACCTAACTTCACTATTAAGATTTAAAATGACAAGTTATCAAACTCGTTCATAGGGTTGGTTAACTCTGGAGATTCCTATGTTTGTCAATGCAATTTGTGTCGTGCTGTATTTTACTTGTTTTATATTGTATTCAATTTTTTGGTTCCATGAAATTGTATATTCAGGGCTCCCTTCAAAAAGAGACGCTTGTCTCAATGGTGACTCCTTGCTAAAATTAAGGTAAAATAAAAAAACGAAATAAAAATAGATTGGATGTGAAAAAAACATAGTACTGTCCAGGACCTAGCTAACTAATTATTGTGGATAACACCATTTTGAAAGCCTTAAATGTCTGCTGGATGTCTTAGCCTTAAAATGTTATCAAAATGTATGCTATTTTCATCAAAACTATGAAATAACACATATGGAACATGTAATAACCAAAAAAGTTTTAAACAAATAAAAAATATATTTTATATTTGAGATTCTTCAAACAGCCACAATTTGCCTTGATGACAGCTTTGCACATGCTTGGCATTCTCTCAACCAGCTTCATGAGGGAGTCACCTGGAATGCATTTCAATTAACAGGTGTGCCTTCTTTACTTCTTAATGCGTTTGAGCCAATCTGTTGTGTTGTGACAAGGTAGAGCTGGTATACAGAACATAGCCCTATTTGGTAAAAGACCAAGTCCATATTATGGCAAGAACAGCTCAAATGTGCTAAGAGAAACAACAGTCCATCATTACTTTAAGACATGAAGGTCAGTCAATACAGAAAATGTCAAGAACTTTGAACATTTCTTCAAGTGCAGTCGCAAAAACCATCAAGCACTATGATGAAACTGGCTCTCATGAGGACTGCCACAGGAAAGGAAGACCCAGAGTTACCTCTGCTGCAGAGGATAAGTTCATTAGAGTTAACTGCTCCTCAGATTGCAGCCCAAATAAATGCTTCACAGAGTTCAAGTAACAGACACATCCCAACAACTGTTCAGAGGAGACTGTGTGAATCAGGCCTTCATGGTCGAATTGCTGTAAAGAAACTGCCACTAAAGGACACCAATAATAAGAAGAGCTTGCTTGGGCCAAGAAACACGAGCAATGGACATTAGACGGGTGGAAATCTGTCCTTTGGCCTGGAGTCCAAATTGGAGATTTTTGGTTCCAACCACTGTGAGATGCGGTGTGGGTGAACTGATGATCTCCGCATGTGTATTTCCCACCGTGAAGCATGGAGGAGGAGGTGTTATGGTGTGGGGGTGCTTTGCTAGTGACACTGTCTGTGATTTTTTTAGAATTCAAGGCACACTTAACCAGCATGGCTACCACAGCATTCTGCAGCGATACGCCATCCCAACTGGTTTGGGCTTAGTGCGACTCTCATTTGTTTTTCAACAGGACAATGACCCAACACACCTCCAGTAAGGGCTATTTTACCAAGAAGGAGACTGATGGAGTGCTGCATCAGATGACCTGGCCTCCACAATCCCCCGATGGTTTGGGATGAGTCGGACCGCAGAGTGAAGGAAAAGCAGCCAACAAGTGCTCAGCATATGTGGGAACTCATTCAAGACTGTTGGAAAAGCATTCCAGGTGAAGCTTGGTTGAGAGAATGCCAAGAGTGTGCAAAGCTGTCATCAAGGCAAAGGGTGGCTATTTGAAGAATCTCAAATATAAAATATATTTTCATTTGTTTAACACTTTTTTTGTTAGTAGATGATTCCTTCACTATTATTATAAGATTGAATGAGGAGGTGTTCTAAAATTTTTGACCGGTAGTGTAAATCAAAATGATATATATACATATAATTATATATATATATATATATATATATATATATATATTATATATATATTATTACTGAGAGGTTATGTGTTATAGCAGAGATTAAACGTGAGGTGATGAATGAATGTCTTATTGAGGATTTGAGAGCCTCTCACCATACCATACATATCTGAATGCTCACATGGCCATCTTGCTTGTCCATGCATGAAATGTGTCATGCAGTGTACGATGCAATAGTATGCCCCCCTTCATGAGCCTGATGCTGCTCAATTATGCTCAATGTTCTGCCCTGCAGTCAAAGGCAAATGGGTTTTCTAGAGGGTCCAGGTAGTAGGCCTTTTTATAAGCATATGTCTTTGTTTATTCTTGATGTGGCTGTAAAATGAAATTGGATTATATTATAATAAGTGCATGAAATAACTGATCAATCCAACTAATAATAAAAGTAGTCAGATAGCAGCAGTACCAAACATTGGTAAACCGCGATCTCTCCAACACTGAGAAATCTTTGGAAAGACCAGGGCCATGTTCAGTAGGACACAACGTCATGGAACGTTTAGATATACATATATTTGGAGAACAGACAAACCTATTTGACTTGTAGAGTAAGGATTGGAGCTGGTTCTCAAATGGTTGATTTTTAGGAGTGAGGGTGTACATGGTGCTGTTGTGTCTGTTGGTAGAGTAGATACAGTATAATATGTACATGCATAAAATAGCTCAGTCATAATCAGTATTCGATGTTAGTGACATACATTTAATACCTGTGATAGATATAGTATCTTGGATAAAAGCATCTTACAATTAAGTATGCATTGTTCATTATGTACATGCAGTACATCTACAAATGGCTGTGAAATGTCTACTGGTGTCACAGAGAGGCCCTCGCTTGAGCTAGAATGACAGCTAGCTCAAAGTGAAAACGGAATGAAAAAGGATACCTGCTCTGCTTCAGCGTATTTGTATAACCTTTCATACCAGATACCAGATAGATACAGTACAAAAGTACATTAAAAGAATGGACACAGAAGATGTCTGCTCTGTCTGTGGTGACTGTATCCACAAGGCTGACTAGCGGGGTTTCTCAAGGGCTCTATGTCTATGCTAGCCCCACGCAAGATGTGTTTCAGAGACCCTCGTGTCTTGCTACTCTCGAGAACATCACTTAATCGGCCCCCACCTATCCTTCCTCCTCTCCCTCTCTCGTTACCTGAGAGACCGGGGTAGAAAAGATTATGCTGCGTTCTGCTGCGATTTGAGAACTCTCTGTC